>NC_136060.1:121015157-121703982 GCF_964261635.1 Lissotriton helveticus | reverse complement strand
ACTCAGGCATGGGGATGGATTGAGATGTATATCTGTTCTCTCGACCAGTTTTTCTAAAACTTGTTTTTCACCCATTCAAAGATACAATCACCAAAGGAGAGGAGCTGGACGTGACGCACAGCCTGGCCACAGATCATGGAGCACGTGTGACGACCAAAGGTGGAGCCGCAGAGCAATGAGGCGCGGGACGAGGCACAACTTTCAAGTTCAGCTGATGAAGAAATAAGGGGCTGCCTTGAAGCCCTCGACTTGCTGACCCACTCGTGCCTGAAGTCCCCGTCCCTTTTTTTAGTCCGACGGATGGGCCTGCCTGCTCATTGTCCTTTGCTCCCTTGGTCCCTTGGTGTGTTCGAAGATCTGGCCCCACTCCGCCCTCTCCTCCCTCGATTATTCAACAAACTCTTTCATATAAACTTTGACTATGGACTGGGATTTTGTCACGGAAAAAGAAAGACACGCAGGTGCCCAGCATAAGGCACCCCTAAGAAAATGAGTTAGGAAACAGGACTGTGATCTAACAGCAGAGGACTGATCGCACCCTGCAACGTGTAAGGACGAATCCGAGCTGGACCTATACCTCCACCGCCGGTGCTCAGCAGCGCCAACAAAAGAAGACGGACTCTGTTAAAAGACATTGCGACAAAAACCCTCCCCCCTTTCCAGAACTTTCTATTCGCCCCTTGACTAAATTACTTGTATCGGATTGAATACCTCCCTCAACCATTTTGTATTGCCTTTTAAGAAAATGTTTCATCGATCACTCATGTGGTTAGTTTTCCAAAAATCCCCTATAGTACTGACAAGCCGGAAGGTATCAGAGCGTTCTTCCTGTATATGATGTCACTAGAGAGAAAATGTGAACTTGATTTTTTTTTTGTGTCGGAACATTTTTCTTGATTCTACACCGACTAAACAATATGCCGATTTCTAGGCTTGTATAAAGAGCCCAACAGATGTAAATTAACATGTATTGTATTCTGCCTATCACATCGACTGTGTAGAAATTGAACGTGCTTATGTAAAAAGCGGCGACTGTTAAAAATAGCAATATGTATGTACATAAGCGGCGTTCATTTGTGTTCACAGTACCCCTTGGTGTAGACAGAATGGATATCGCTAAAACTCTGACTGTGTTGTCCCACTAGCATAGACACACGTACACGACAGCCATTTTAGGTACCATGGTCTCCCTGTTCACGATCGCTCATCAGCGCACTTCCCTGACCCTGCAAGCATTCCCCCATGCACCCTGGCTGCCCCCGCTCTCTCATGCGCGAGTCATGAGCCCTCCCCTCCCGCATGACTCTGTCCCTAAGAATCGCACCCCGCGCCTGACCAACACCTCCTGTCCCTCCATGAATACCCCTCCTTTGATGACCTCTTCCTCTGAGCCTGAATGTCTGCACAGACCGCTGGTCATCCCTTAGCCCGAGGATACAGTTTATTGCCCACCACTGTATGCACTTGTCTCTCTTGAAAGAAGCCACTATTGATCACGACCGCCCCACCCCCTGAGATTCGATCAGGCACACACATTCCAATGGAATCAGCAGAACACTCAGCCGCATGACAGCCCCCTCCTATTGCATGGAGGATAAGGGCCCTACTGTAGCCACGTGTTGGAATACCTCCATACTATACAAAGTGTTGATTGTAATAAAGGATGCCTGTGTGCCACCAACCTGTGTATAAAAGACGAAGCCTCAGAGAAACTTTTTAGAGCACCTCCCGAAGACACTATGCGAGTGTCCCAAATGACATGCTCTCCTCGCGAGTAATAAACCCTGTTCTTGTTTTCCTACTTCCAGTGCCCGTCTCTTTATTTGATAATTATTCAAGATGAGAATGAAGAGTCGCCCTGCACCAGCAGCCTGGGCATCGGGTGCGATATGGGCTGACTTTTCTACAGGGTGGGGGCTGGAATATACTCTTGCCCACAGCATCTTCAGCATGAAACAAATGGCTCTGTGTCTGCGATCCAGAATTATCTGGTCTGATGTTTGCAGACCAGATAATCTTAGACCTGCAACAACCAGGATACTCATAGTTGCAAGAGTTTGAATTCCACTCGGAGATATCACTATAGGTCAGTGATACTCAAAGTACGACCTGGGGGCTGCGTACGGCCCTCCTACCTTTTCATGTAGCCCCCCTGCTCAACAGCAGCACTGTCCTGATGTTTACTCGACTTAGCACTAATATTAAAAGTATAATAAATAAACTGGCAAGTATTTAGTTAGCGGTTAATTGATGTTAAATGTTAAACAAAGGAAGTAACTAAGGGACACCTTCATCTTGCAGCAAACATGTAAAAATAAGATAAAGTATCTTCATAATTCAAAAATTTTGAAACGTAAAAGTTTCACCATAGTACGTCAGATTATATCAGAGGCAAGTCAATTGTTATGTGCACCCTTTGGATGGGCTGGGCTGCAATTATACATGAACAACAATATAGTTTATTAAATCAAACATAGGAGAAGGTTTTATATGGCGCACATCCTGAAGTCATGTATTTCGTGATCTTTCTATATGTGATTATGAAGAAAAAGGAGGGAAAGTGAAACTAAGCAATTGGCTAGGATCATGCAATTTTGTCAAGTAGGGAAGCTTGGATTGAGCCCAGAATTTTGTGTTTAAATTGTACACTTTATCCACTAGATGTCCATGCTCCCTTCTCTACAATCAACTCCCTTCCAGCCCCACCAAATGTCCACCTTGCTGCCACCAATGCGACCCTCGGTCACACCACAGACTAAACGTTGTGGCCCCACGGAAACATATGGCAGTACTCATGCTCTAGGTGGAAGTTCACCACTCCTGATGAGGGCCTGAATGCAACTATTATTGGGGAAACAGCCTTTATAACACACTAAGAACTACGCACACCTTAACAACGCAGGCATTACATCACATGCGTCTTTACCATGCATGCCTTTACCATGCAACCTTTCACTAGTATGCCTTTACCACGCATGCCTTTACCACAAAAATGTAAGTATTTCGCAGGTAAGTATACATCTGTATGTGTATATTATGTACTGACGGTCGCCAGTAGGTATTTAGAGTTAGGACCATGCTTCTATAGGAAAAGCGTCTTTTGACGTGCCCATCTTTGGCGCTGTTAGACAAATCTTCACAACATTTCCCCCCAAAAAGTGTCATAGTGAGTTTTGTTGTGCATGGAAAGCTTCGTGGTGATGTGTCAAGCGGGCTTTGAGAAAAAGGAGGGTCGAAAAAAGTAAAATTTTCCATGTTAATTTCTATTGGAGCTTTGAACACGACCACTGCCCGAACTACTCGACTGAATTACACAAAATTTGGCAGAAGGGTAACTTTTGGTTCACAGATCACGCTTTCAGTTATGTGCTGTAGATCCATAGTTGTTGCGAACTTTAAGGGAAAAAAAAGGATGTCTGGAGCTACGTGGATTTTCCGATTAATAACAAGCTTGTGCAGGGAGCAGCAAAGCTTTGATTGGCTGGCAACACTTCAACCAGGAAGTTTTGGAAGCCATCTTGGGACTCTGCTTTAGCCGAGTCCCAAAACAAACACACAAAAAAGAAAAGGGGCAGGTTACGAATACCCTAACTCCCTTGTCTTGCTCCTGGGATTCCAGAGGGACACAGGCAGGGCAAAATAAGTATTTAAAAAAAAATCTGGCAGTGAATTCATGGCAAAAAAAAACGTGCACTACTCATTGGGAGATTAAGTCCCCTTGGATGCTGAAGGTCCTTGGGGGCCAAGAACCCCTCCTGTTACCACCAGTAAGTCCTACACAGCGGGACTGATGAGACCTCAATCAAAGGAACCCCTTTCTCATCCACTCTGCAAACAGGCCTCCTGCTGCACTACTTCTTGGGGATGAAGTTCTCTCGGATCATGAGAGTTGTTGTGGGACAAGAACCCCTATTGGTACCACAAGAAAGTCCCACACTACGGAACTGCTGATAACTTATCGAAGGAACCACCCCCTTTCTCAACCACTCTGCAAATGAGCTTCCTGGCACACTAGTGGTTGTGGGATGAAGTCTCCTTGGCTGCTGAGTGTCCTTGGGGGCCAAGAACCCCTATTGTTAGCACCAGTAAGTCCCACATGGCAAGATTGGTCAGACCTCATCAGAGGCACCACGTCCTTTCTCAACCACTCTGCAAATGGACCTCCTGGTGCACTATTGGTTGGGGGTTAAAGACCCCTGGGCTACTGAAGGTTAGTGGTGTCCAGGAACCCCTATTGCTACCACCAGTAAGTTCCACACAACAGGATTGCTGAGGCCTTGTCGGAGTCTCCGTCCCCTTACTCAACCACTCTGCAAACAAGCCTCCCGTCATTACTGGTTAGTGGTTGGGGACTCATGCACTGACTCACAGACACGCTCAGACACTCATGCACCTACTTACAAACCCACTCAGACACTCCTACACTGACTTACACAACCATGTACCCACTCATACAGTCACTCACACATCCACTCACAGATCCATAGAGCCATTCACACAACCACAAACCGATTCACGCACCCAATCAAAAACCCAGAGAGCCACTCACCTACCTATACAGCCATTCATACACCCACTCTCAAAGGTTACAGGTTACAGTTAGGAAATACAATTTAAAAAAACATTGAAATTCACAAAAAAAGGTTATAAAGACGTTATAGATAAAAAAGAATTTAAAAAACGTAGAAATTCACTGAAAATCAAAGGATAAAAAGACGTTATAGTTAGGAAACAGTTTTAAAAAACCTTAGAAATTCACTGAAAAGAACAAAGGTTACAGGGACATAATAGTTAGGCTCAAACTTCACACGTACAAAACCAGTGAAATTCAACAGTTATAGTCGACTGAGCTAACTATAACTTACGGCCTCGCAATGCACTGATTATGACCTCACATATTACATCACTAATGACATGGTCAGTGACATCACTGATAACATCTCAAATGATATCTCAAATGACATCACTGATGACATAGCTTGGCTAAAGAGGAACAATCGCTGTTAGAACTTTACTTCACCTTCTGCCTGACTGCGAACCTGGACTATCGAAGAACATGTATAGACTTATTTCTTTCTGTACAGAAACTGAAATTTAAAAAAGTATTTATGCAGCACAGTAAGAAATGTAATACCAGAGCAATGCCTGCAATTGCCCTGGTTTGTGATACCACCTATGATGACTTATGTTTAGGGGACATTGTGGATTTAGTTGCCCTGGTTGGTCTGGAGAGGGAGAAGAAGGTTGGGCTATAGATCTAGAATTGGATGGAAGTAGCTCCAACCATTTTAAACCTAAGTCTAATGCAACCCCGCTACACCACACTATTCCATAGACACCTTCCACAAAGTAGATACCCAGGATCTTATGAGGATCTGGCAAAAATCCAGAAATAGCTATGCATCCAGTTTGACTAAAGGGCAAAGCACTGGCTTAGAAACTCTCTCAAAGGATCAAAATATATTCATCAAGCCCTCTAATAAGGGAGTCAGTGTGGTAGTATGGGATATTAACAAGTATTTGAGGGAGGCACACAGACAGCTAAACACAACTGGCAGTTATGAAAGAACCACCTCCAATGCCTATGGTTTAGCCATTAACAAATACAATTTGTATGTTGTTGACTGGAGGAGAGAGGCCTACTTAGCACAGAGGAATACCAGTTCCTTTTTGCTTGGAAAACTGTAGCACCATGTTTGTACTGCTGCCTAAAATCCACAAAAATAGGGAAGAACTACCAGGGAGACCCATCATCTCTGCTAATAATAGCCTCTTTGAACAGAACTCATTCCACCTTGATTTTGTCCTAATTCTATATGTTCTTGCACTTTCTTCCTACTGTAGAGACAGCACGCATTTAATTACTTAGGTTTGTGATGTACCATGGGAATCTGTTTACACATCTCACTTTGAAATTGTTGTCCCTATATACACACATTGACTATAATCTGGGGATTCAAGCCTGCAAGGCTTTTTTTGTGATAAAGCCATACACAAATATGACCATTGCATGATGTTGCTTGAGATGTTGTGATTCTGTTTGATGAACACGTTTATCATGTTTAATGATACTTGCTATTTCCAGTCAGTTGAGACTGCTATGGGAAGTTGCTTTGCTTCTAATTAGACTCACATTTTCATGGGATGGCGGGAGGGACATGTGTGGGTGGAGACAAATGAAAGGTGGGCCAGACACTATGCATTTTGGAACCGCTATCTTGACAATCTTTTTATTATTCAGGAAGGTCCACCTAGACAAGTTTTGCATGCTTTCCTGACATACATTGTCCACAAGGAACTTAATTTTGCCTTCACACACAAAATCCAAGCTACTGAAATGGTCTTTCTTGACATTTTGGTCAACATAGTAGATGGGAAAATACAAATCGTAAGAGCACTGTGGGGGATAGTATTCTCAATGCAAATTGTCATCACATAAACTAAAATGGAGCATTCCCTATGTGGAATAGCGAAGGGTTTAGCAGAATTGCAGTGCAGGACATGCTTTTTAAGAGGAAGAAGGTTGCATGGTCACTAGATTCAGTGCTGCTACCCCTAGAAGCCTCACAGAGCAGCGAAGAGCAAGTTTGGCTAGTGACAAGGGAGATCCTACTTACCAAGAAAAAGAGCAGGACCCACTTGTAGTCAGACTCATTACCACTTACAGTAGTGAATCCTCTATCCTCAAAAACATTTTTAATTGGCATTCTCATTTGGCTAAAGCTGACAGAATGACCTCCCCATCCAATGGTTACATGCCGCAAATCTAAATCTTTGCGGAAAATTCTAGTACACAGCTACACTGACACATGGGAGAGAAAGGGAGGCTGGTTACTGGAACAACATGGTTCAATAAATGTCGCAGGTTCAAAGTCTGTAAATGGAGTAGCAACCAGAAAATGTATAAGCTACCTTTGGATAAGGTACGCCACAATTCATCAAGTTCATCAATTCATCACAAGTTCATCACATGTGGAAGCAATTATTGTGTTTATGTTTCAAAATGTCCATGTTGTTGCATGTCTGTCAGCAGTACAATCTGACCTGTAAAAAAGGAAAATTTTGGAATATTACAGAGTCATAAAAAACCTTGATTTCAGTTACCCATTTGCTAGGCCTGGGCCAGGGTACACAATCAAAATGCTGATTTGATATCATTTTTTGAATCAACAGAATCATGAAAATGTACAAGGAGGAGACAGGGAGAAGAGGCCAGACTTATTGAATTTGAATACATTTTATTCTGCTTGGGACTAGTTCCCAAGGGGGGCCACAATGAAGATGAGGAACTGCATGTCCATGTCAGCTGATGTGGCAAGAAGGTGTTTCTGGTGCTAGACCCTTTTTTGAGGATGTATTATTACAGTTTTATTTCACATGTTTTATGGTCTCTTTTCACTTGATTCTTTCCCTTGTTTTGACTTATTTTTTTTATTTGAGAATCTTGTGAGGATTATGAGGCCTATTTCTTGAGAATGATGACATCTGCAGCCTTGCTTTCCTTTATTGCCTACTTTGTTAACCAGGTAACGCTCTCCATTTTGTTAACTTACAAATAAGATTATCACTTTGTATCTACCCAGTAGAAAGAAATTCTCACAGTGCGAGTGATGGGTGTTAGTTTCTGTAGTAACGTTTTTCTTTTTTGGCTTTTAATGTTTTATGAGTTAGTATGCGGTCTGAGAGAATGGTTAGAACAATCGTTTAATGTGCATGAGGGTAAACAGATCTGACAATGTGGCAGATGTATAACCACATGGTCATAACCTTCCTTCAGTATGACTTAGAAATGGTCTTGGGATGGGACATTTAAGACCCGCATGCTAATTTACTTCATTCATCTGTACACAACCTCTTGTGTGATAATCACAATGTGAGAAAAATATATTATTATTGGCACATCAAATGTGTACATTTTTTAGAGATTACTTATGTATAGATTTGATAAAGTTTTCAAGAATGCAGAACATGAAATAGCTGTATAATGAGCCACTTGGCAGATATTATGCTAACTTAAACCCTGTTTCCTATGTATTTGCTTTGATTATTTCAAACATAGGCAGATCATGCAAATATCTACATCATGAGACACATCAAAGCATGCAGGAGATGTATTTTATGTGAGAGAAGTATCCTGAATATTTAATGTATTTATTGTACTCCAGACCCACATGGCTTGGAGTATTTTTTTACACATCGGATATGCGTGATATGACCTACGATGATGATTCATGACACGGTGCACTTGCAACGTGAAGGGGTTTTTCATCTCTGCTTGAACCTGATGGTAATTTTACTTTTAATATGCCTGGTTAGTAAATGTCCTTAATTTAATTTTGATGGTTTGTACCTTTAATAATATGCACTAATGCAGATTTTTCGGAAACACTCAAGGACTGCTTGAAACTCTTGAAAATCTTCTATGTCTGTAGATGGGCTTATTTTGTTTTTAAAGGTGGTTGGGCACACTGTGTCTGTACTAGGCCATGACGAAGCCACTGTGTGGGTGAAACGTGTTGCCGATTAAACACTGTTGGAAATTGAATCTTTGGAGTGCGAGTCTAACCTGAGTCCTTATCTTTGACACTGGCTCTTTGGAACATATTAACGGGACCGGCACCCGTAACCTCTCTCCAGCACGCTCAGGTCGACACTACCGGGTTTTTCCTTTTCTTTCCAACAGTGCCCTCCTGTTACCTCCAGTAAGTCCCACATAGCCTGATTGCCGAAATGACTTCAGAGGCCACCTCCTCTTTCTCCACGACTCTGCAAAAACACCTCCTGACTCACTGCTGGTTAGGGCATGAATTACCCTTGGCTCCAGGGGGCCCTTGTGGGCCAATTACTACTAGTGTTACCTCCAGTAAGTACCACACATCAGGATTGCTAAGAGATTATCAGAGGTCCCACCCCCTTTCTCCATCACTCTGTAAACAAACCTCCTGGTGCACTGCTGGTTGGGGGATGAATCCCCCTTGGTTCCAGAGGGTCCTTAGGGGCCAACTACTCCTCCTGTTACATCCAGTAAGTCCCACAGAGCATGTAAGCTGTATGCACTTCTGAGACCATGCCCCCTTTCTCCACCGCTCTGCAAACTTCTCTCCTGGTGCACTACTGCTTGGGGGATGAAGTCCCTTTGGCTACTGAGGGAATGTGGAGGCCAAGAAGCCTGCCAGTTACCTCCAGCAAGTCCCATACATCTCAATTCCTTAGAGCGAATTGGTGACCTGCCCCTTTTCTCCACCACTCTGCAAACGTGACTACTAGTAAAAAACCATAGAAATTCACTTAAAAAAATTAAAGCTTACAGGGGCATTATAGTTAAAGAAATAGAATCTGAAAAAACCTTAGAAATGCACTGAAAAAAACAAACATTGCAAAGACGTTTGAGTTAGAAATTGACTTTGTTATAAACTTAGAAAATTCCTTGAAAAAACAAAAAACAGTGAAATTCAGCAGTTATAGTTACTTGAGCTAACAAACAGGAAATGAGGTAATAGCATTTCCTAGAAACAAATGTTTAAAATTAAGGCAGATCACGTAAAACAAACAGCCGTGAGCAAGGTATTTTGTAATACCGAAACAAGTTGGTTGGGTCTGTGTTTGCACACTATAAAAATCATTTAAGAATAAATGAATCCCTGGATTCTACCTGCTGGAGTGCGACCCTATTTCCTTCTTCGTGAAGGAATTGTTGCATGTTTAGCGGTTTGGTTCAAACGCGATGATTTCTAAAACCAATCCTTAAATATCATAAATATATAAATAAATACTATCCTAAAATTTCACAAATTAAAATGTCATGTCTGGTGGAACCAATAAATATTCATTATTTCATCAGGAAGAGACCTGTAACCCATCTATATCATCTCTTGGCCTCGAAGACTCAATAGAAATTTCATCATAAATAAGTTAACCATCAGCATCATAAGAAAGTATACAAATCGTATTTAACCCCCTGGGGTACTTAGAATCAAATTGCAGGATATAAGTTGTCTCCAGACTCCTCAATTTTGACTCCCTGTCCCCTCCTCTTTTCTGGAGAGTTATGGCCTCAATTACATAGTACTTCAGATGTTTCGGATCACTATTGTGGCTGGTCTTAAAGTGCCTTGCAACTGGATAATTTTCATCATTGCTGCAAATAGCACAAATCTGTTGAAGGATCCTTTTATGTGCTGGTAATTTTGTGCTCCCAAAATATTTCAAATTACAGCTACAGGTGAGCACATATACCGCAAAATCAGATTTGCATGTAAGGTGTTGATTGATATTGCACACTTTGGGGCCAAACGCCGTAGTATAAATGGTAGTATTTATACCATATTGGCATGCCTTACATACAGAGCATTTATAGAACCCTTTTCTTGCCGTCAATCATGAACCCTTTCCTCGCATTTCAAGGTTGCGTCTAGCTGTTAGCTTTTCTGAAGGTTACTGATGGTTTGTTAGGCAATAACCCCCCAATCACTGGATCGTCCTTCACTATGGGCCAGTTCTTTCTAACTATTGCCCTAATTTGTTTTTCCTGTTGTGAAAAAACAAGAATTAACCTTGTGGGTTCTTCTCTTAAATCTTGACTATTTGGTTTTTCTTTATATTTCAACAAATCTTGTCTAGCCAAAGATTTGGATTTGATAATTGCTGACTCAATTACATCTGAACTATATCCCCTGTTAAGAAACCTGCTTTGGCTCTCCTTCTATTTGTTATTGCAATCCACTTCCTCACTACATATCCGTCTGATAAGGAGCATCTCCCCGTACGGGATGCTCTTGATAAGGTGAGGTAGATGCACACTGGAGGCGTGAAGGAGTGTATTACCTGCCGTAGGTTTTCTATATAGGGTAGTAGATAACCTGTTGTTAAAAACCTGGACTCTTACATCCAGGAATGTGACCATTTCCTTACTTATCTCAGCTGTAAAAAGTTTAACTCTGTTATCATTCAATAATTCGATAAAAGCAGTTGCACTTTCAACATCCCCATCCACTCTATAAACAAATCATCAATATAGCACAGCCATGTAACCACACTCTTGTTAAAAATCTGCTCATGTTGTTGCATTAGGATCAGCTCCTCTCACCACCCCATGAACAAACAAGTGTAGCTGGGGGAGAAACTGGCCCCGATAGCAACCCCCTGAGTCTGCTGGTACAGCTGCCATCAACTAAAAATAAATTGATTTCCAAGCAGAATAATAACATATTGAGCAGCATATTGGTATGTTGAATGAAAACTATAGGCCTATTCATCAAAAAATATTCAACCACCCTCATTCTGTCCTTATTCTTAATATATGTGTGTAAGGTGGACACATCAAGTGCTAACAACATATATGTGGGCTTCCATTCTATATTCTGTATCTTCCTCAGAAAGTCATACATGTCTTGCACATATGATTTAAGACTCCTGACAAAGTCCTGCAAGAAAAAAATCAATATATCTTGAAAGGTTTTCCAAAAGGCCATCACATGCAGCAATTATGGGCCGCCCCAGTGTTTTTTCCATATCTTTATGAACTTTAGGTATAAACTAAATCACCGGGATGGAAGCATGATCTTTTTTGAAGTATTTGAACTCCTCCCAACTTAGCAATCCAGTGCTTTTCCAGGCCAATAGTTGTGCAAACAATAGCTCCCGAGTATCCTTATATTTTGTTGCAGAAATCTTTCTGTAGCACTCAATGTTATTCAATTAGCTGTATGCCTCCTCCAAATACTCCTTTAAGGGCCAGAATACCAAGTTATCTCCTTTGTCTGAGTTGCATATTATGATTTGATGATTTTCTTTCAATTTGTTTACATTTTGCCAATATTTCCTCTCATGATTGGTAAATTTTCTCTTGCCATTGTTAGTAGCGATGTTGAGTCTCTTTACTTGTGCAATTACTTGTTCATTAAAAACATCTATTGAGTCTCTCGCCATGATAGGTACAAACTTAGATTTTTGCTTGAAGGGAGTTCGTGGCTTGACATTAGTCCCATGTATTGGTGTTGCTGTATGGTTTCATCTGCCAATACCAATAACTTATGGGATTGGTTGGGGAAATCCGTTGCTGTTTTATCTCCTTTTTCCAAACTCTGCATATCATATGCCAGTCCATAATCAGACCCCACAAGGCCTTGCATCCCCGGGCTTTGTGATATCATTTCAATCTCTTCCGACCTTCCCTGAGTGCCAAGTTGGTGGTGGACTCCGGACAATATGACAGTCCTAAAGATAAGAGCTATTCCTCAGCCGCTGAGAGATCAATGCCGGCTAAATTGATGATAGTGTTATTGCCATGGGCACCGGGACCAACCACCTTATCATCCCCTGTTGCATCCCCTTGCTCTGCCCCTTGCTACGAGCTCTGCCTCTCCCGCGTTTCTTGACGCAGTCTCCTTGCTTGCCTGTGCCCCCTTCTTCTCCCGGTAGCCCTGTTCTGGCGGGCACTTTGATGCGCGGCCTTAATGTGTCCCTGCGATCTACACTGTGGACAGCAAGGTTCACAACTTGAATTCAGATTTGGATCTACACTGCAGACAACATTGAATTAAGCCTTGCTTTATTTAATGCAGAGACAATTGTACTATATGTCTTCAGATTTTGTTAAAGGATATGACAAAAAGCATTCCTCGATGTCTGTCCTGACTACTGCTTCGATCTACACTGCGGACAGCAGGGTTCACAACTTGAATTCAGCTTTGGATCTACACTACGGACAGTAGGAAATTCAGCCTTGATTTATTTAATGCAGAGACAATTGTACTGTATGTCTTCAGATTTTGTTAAAATAAGTGGCAAAAAACATTCATCAAAATCTGTGCTGACTACTGCCTTCGATCTACACTGCGGACAGCAGGGTTCACAACTTGAATTCAGCTTTGCATCTACACTACGGACAGTAGGAAATTCAGCCTTGATTTATTTAATGCAGAGACAATTGTACTGTATGTCTTCAGATTTTGTTAAAATAAGTGACAAAAAGCATTAGTCGAAATCTCTGCTGACTACTGACTTCAATGTACACTGCCGACAGTAGGGTTCACAACTTGAATTCAGCTTCGGATCTACACTATGAACAGCATGAAATTCAGCCTTGTTTTATTTAATGCAGTCAATTGTACTATTTGTCTTCAGATTTTGTTAAAAGATGTTACAAAAAGCATTCGTCGATGTCTGTGCTGACTACTGCCGTCAATCTACACAGCGGACAGCAGGGTTCACAACTTGAATTCAGCTTTGGATCTACACTAGGGACAGCATGAAATTCAGCCTTGCTTTATTTAAGGCAGAGACAATTGTACTCTATGTCCTCAGATTTTGTTATAGGATGTGACAAAAAACATTCCTCAATGTCTGTGCTGACTACTGGCTTTGATCTACATTGTGAGGGCTCATGATTCAGGTGGAATGGCGATTGCACATGACGCATTCCAGTAGGCAAGAGACATTGTACCAGTGAGACCCGCTCAAAACCACGAATCATTGCAGGGTACGCACACACTGAGTTCTTCAGGTACCACTAACTCACTGCCAAGTCATCTCCATGTGGCCTTATTAAGACCTTATTAAGACAGAATTCACTAGGCAAAAAACATTGCTACCAGTGCGGCCCCCCGGACCACGCGTACACGCTCAGTGACAAAGGTACTACTAACTCAGTGCACCATAAGTCATCGCCACGTGGCCGTATTCAGGCAGAATTCAACAGACAAAAGATATTGGTCCAAATGCGCCCCCCCCCGACCACGCATCATCGCAGGATACGTACATGCTAAGCGCCAGAGGTACTACTAACTCAGTGCACCATAAGTCATCGCCACGTAGCCTTATTAAGGCAGAATTCAGTGGGCAAAAGACACTGCTACCAGTGTGGCTTGGCCGGAGCACGCATCATTGCAGGCTCTACAGAACTTGATGCTTTATGTGCCACTAACTCAGTGCACCACTTATCATCGCTGGTTGCAGACACGGTAACTTACCAATACTGTGCAGCTCTACTCAATTCCACCTGGCCGTGGGCTCTAGCTAACCACTGCCTCCTATACTGTGGTCATCAGAGCTCACAATGAAATAGACTCTTGATTAATTATTTACAGAGTGCAGTACCAAACTAAGTATAATGTCCCTCAAACCTACACAATATCCCTTTAGTATCCTTCCTTCAAGAACTTCTTTCTTTTATATCAGTTATATGTTTAGTTCAATAACAAAATTCACCCTGCAAGTCCAAAGGAACACTGAATGGCAGTCTACAATGTGGACAGGACAGGTCACAATTTGAACCATAATGTCTCTGAAATCTACATATTTGGACAACGTATTCCATACATGTTTCGTCTTTTATTTGAATCATGATTACAGATGATGGAGTCCAGTAGGCAACAGACAATGCTTTCAGTGCAGCCCGTTTGGACCACGCATCATCGCAGGGTGAGCACAGGCTGAGCACCAGACGTACCACTAACTTAGTACACCATAAATAATCGCCACGTGGCCTTATTAAGGCAACATTCAGTAGTCAAAAGACATTGTTACCAGTGCGGTCTGTCTGGACCACGCATCATCGCAGGCTCCACACAAACCACCCCTACCTCAGTGCATCACAACTCATGAACCCTTGATGATAGAATCTTCTGTGTATTATTTCACATGTAGTGCTCCTACCTTTGTACAGCAGAAGTCATAAACCGTTTATGATGGAATATTTGTGTATGATATGATGATTACTATTGTAATTGTTACTAACAGCAACATAATAAAATGGAGTCGAGCGCATGTGCCCGTACCCACTTCAACTATTTATCTGTGTCTGTGTATCCATTATTTTTGTTAAATGCTGCCCATGGGCCCTACCACATTATATAGTGTTGTAAACAGCGTATGCAACCATCTTACCGCTGGCAGTAACACAAACATCGGTTATATAACTTTCTCTCACTCATTCTACAAATACGAACGTAGAAACTGAATCATTACAATACTGCAAGCAAAGTGTATAGTAAATGTATAAGTGTATGCTATTGCTCGAGTTTGTTTTTGTAGCATATTTATATAGCGCGAAGTCGACCCAAAACTATGTCAGCGATTTACATGAGCATCGTATTTACAGTACATTTTCAGGCATGCGTAGATTACATGACTTGTCTACAATAACAGGATGTGGACGCAACTCCGAGGCTCAAACACTGATTTCCAGCACCAAGTTTGACGGTATACATGAATGACCACATAAGTATATATATTAGCTGCCCTTCATGTGCCAAAAACTGCAAACTAAAGCTTTCATAGCCCTGTATTACTACAGCTACAACACTCCACTAAATGTACAACAAACATTCATATTCGCAGAAATGCGTCATGTCCAACATCTTTTATGTGTAGAAGTATGGATGAACGTAGGGTCAGTGATTCCCCCTACCTTCCATGTTGGCCATGTGTGGGACTTCACAGACATAATGACACATTTGCGTTTAAGACCCGGGTGACGGCAGCACTACAACACAGACACCCAAATCAGTTGATTTCTCATACAGCTCACGACGGAGCCACGCCCATAGCTCTGGAGTCATTGTTCACAGCCTCGCGCAACACTGGCATACGTCAGGCCAGCCCATTCTGCTTACGTTTACAGGAAAACACAACAACGCTACCTGGCCCAGATTTGTATTGTAGTGATTTGCTAGTTCCAGGTCTAGTTGTCAGACGGCACACACACACTCCCTCATGGCTGTTATACACCCACACCACACCCATCCAGCACAGGCGTCCCAACACATGTGAACCTACTAATGAAAAAGACCGGGCGCACGTGGTCTATGTCATTTTAGAGTTGCTCCTATCGCAAGCGCTGTGGTGGCCCGTCCTGGTAGTTCGGACGCCTCATGTAGGTCCAAACTACCGAACAGGGGGCCCACCACCACGTGCGTGGCCTCTTTGATCACTGAGTTAGTGGTACTGCAAGGACTGAGCGGGTGAGCAACCTGCGATGATGATGGGTGCACGAGTATGTCCTTTGCCATAGCGATATCAAGACTCAGCACCAAATGTTAGACTTCTTGGTGACAGAGCGGGACTGCATGATGTAGAAGGTGCTCTGTTCCCAAAAAGGTGAGCAGTGAGGCCTGGATGCGCACCGGAGGGAGTAGATGAGATACAGCAGACTGGATACAGAAAGGCGACACAGCGATTTAGGCGTACGCAGTCCTATCTTATTGCATTTGTATTTTGTTTTCCAATAGCAGGAAAGTTTTTATAGTCGGTCAAATGTCTGTCGCTCCCACATGCGTAGCGAAGTAGATGAGTATTTATTTTTTCATACTATGTATACTTAAATTTACCACCTTATTTTGACAACCTTTCCTTTCTCAATTTATTTAGGACTCGTGCCTCCGTTGCTGTGCGCTGTACAGTTCGTGCCTTCGTTGGAGTGCACAGCACTGCTCACGCAGCGTGAGACATTTTCTATGTGAAAAAATGGAGATATGAACCTAATCCATGAATCCACATGCTTGTGCCTGTCCGTTTCCTTCCGTGCGACTTTTCCTAAAAGACTGCACGCAATTGGCCAGAGGCGGGCGCATTGCTCCGTCCATGGCCTATTGGTATCTATTACGCGCTTGCTGCGTGTAATAGACTCCAATAGCACATGAGGTTTCAATTATTGTGCCCAGACACGGGCGTGAATATTGAAACCATGTGTAAGACTGCGCACCACTTGTTTTCTTTAACCGAATGGAAAACATTACTACTCTACTAATTGTTCATAAATCGAAGCCCATTAAACAAGTTGGAACCGTACAAATTGTTGTATTTTTAATGGGGGAGGGAAGGTGTGTGAAAGGGCGATGTTATTGTACTCCACATTAAGACAGTGGCAATTACCAATCATAACATCTTTCTTTTACTATCTTTTAGATGTGGAGCTTCATGGTGCACTATGTCCCGGCACGTGGTGGAAGACACACCGGTGACAGGTGACAGAAAGGTGAGCTGTGAATATTCTTTTCAGAGTCACTCTCTCACTCTCTTTCTTCCTCTCTCCTTTGATGAACAAATGACCCACAATCTTATCTTCCTTTTTATCTAACAAGTTGTGTTTCACAAATTGGCATCCCCCCAACACCTCCAAAGCTCAACGTTTGAGGAATCTGCGATGATGCGTGGCCATCGTAACAACACCTAAGAAGGTTGCTTCGACACATGGTGGACCCTCTTTGAAACATGCTGTTGGCACAAGGTGAGCAGAGAAGCTTGTTTCTGAAGCAACGAGAAGTCACCTGTGGGTGGGGAGAGTGGATAGTGTGCAGCAACTTGAGTGCACAGGAATGTACAATCACTTCCGGGCAGTGGGAGTGAATAGGTTGCAACAGTCTTGGTCCGCAGGAATGGGCACTCACCTCCGGACACTGGGAGTGGATGGGGTGCAGCAGTCTAGGTGTGCAGTAATGAGAACTCATCACTATTCAGTGGGAGTGCATGGGGTATAGCACCCTGGGAGGAAAAGAGCCCACAGACACCTCCTTGCAGTGGGAGTCGATGTATTACAGTAGCCTGGGTGTGCAAAGGCGTAACACAAAAATATACATGTGCAGTTGAATGTACTTTGCAATTACTAATTGTATACCATCTTCAGATCACTAAACTTGAGGGTGCACTATAACCCGGCATGCAGTTGGACACACACCAGTGGCAAAAATGTGAGTTGCGAAGATTTTCTCCAGTATCAACACTACCTCTCCTGCTCCATCTATTACTTTCTCTCTCTCACACTTTCAATGTCTTTCTTTCTCTCTTTCTCTCTCTCTCTCTTCCTCTCTCTCACACTATTTCTCTTTCTCTTTTCAAGTTATGAACCCTGTGTCCACACTGCAGATTAGTAGATCAAGGCTGAATTTAAACACTGTCTGCAGTATAGATCCAAAGCAGAATTCAAGTTGTGACCTCTGCTAAATGCAGTGCTTGCAAAAGGTAAGCAGAGCGGCCTAGGTGCACAAGGCCTCCAATTAAACGTGGTGCGAACAAATGATATTATCCTGCATAATGACGTGATCTCTCACCTCATTCTGTCTCATCTCTGAATCATTTTAAACTCCTGCTGGACCATACTGTAGATCTGAGCCAGCTGGCACTTCCCTACAGACAACTCTTCAACGCGGACCTACGAGAGGGGTGGGAAGCATCAGGCACACTACACACGTGTGAATAAGCAATATTGTCAAGTGTTATGTTAATTTGTGATCTTTGACCTTATTCAGTCACATCTCTGTCTCATTTTAAATACCATCTATACCATAAGATAAGCCTAAGCCTATGAGCAGCACTGCCCTACAGACTCCTGTTGAGGGTAATTCTGCGGGAGGGGTGGGGTGCACTACTCTGAGTGTGCATGTGAGAAAAAGCGATCTTGCCGTCCGTAATGATGTAATCTCTCACCTCATTTAATCACCTCGATCTAATTTTAAGGACCTACTGGACCATACTATAGACCTCAGCCAGCAACAAGCGCTCTACAGACATGTGACGTTAGCTTTTAGGACACTTTAGTTACTTCCTTACTGAGTGTACATGTACACAGGCTCCCACCTCTGCATTACACGCGAACATTAAGCTTCTAGCATACGCTCTATTCCTATGTATATAAACATTAGCATGACATATTATAATTTAACCTTGTTTTTTCCCCTGCATTCCAACTCCTCTTTGAACCACGATTATCACTAACGATTAATCGTACTTCAAAAACGAAGGATGCACTCAACTATTATTTTCTACCAAGCATAAAATAAACATTCATTTACCTGCAAACGTTTCCATCATTAAATTACTTCTCTCTTTACAGAGAGTAACTGATTGGCTGAAAGGGCTGAGCGGGAACTTTCTCCTGCAATGATGCCCTGAGCATTCTAACACCTTCCATGGCAGTATCAAGACACCATTCCATTGTGGAGACCTGCTCTTCCATACAAATGTATCCCAGACTCGGAGCTTGCAGCAACACGTCATGGGACACACCAGTGGTGGCAGGTGAACTGTGAAGCCTCAGTGTGGAAGACCTACAATTGAGAACATTGCGGGATAGGGACTGGGGTGCAGCACTCTGGGTGCACAGGTGCATACAAGCGATTTTCCAGTAAGTTATAATGTAGGACTATATTCACAAACAACAGCGATCTCTGGCTTTATGTATTTAATTTTATGGACTTCTTAAACCACACTCTATCGCGCAGATCCCTGCGTCCTAGACAAACGAGTGACGAACAGCGCCTCCTGCCTCTATACTTTTAACTATCCCTCCCTTTCTCACTTCCACCCACTACCCTCCCTTCCATTTTCACTATGACTCTTTAATTCAAACTAGCTTTTTTTACCTCTTCAACATAGCACGCATACTTATGTTTCATTTTTGTTTTGCAGGTTACCTACACTGCTACCACTGGAATCATCTCACATTTTGATTTTTATACTGTTCTATTAAAGTTATGTTTCTATTTATTTATTTCTGTTTTAATAAAGGATAATTAAAGAAAATAAATAAAATAACTGAGTGTATACATCTTCTTTTTCTGACAACATTTGAATAATATTTAGTATGATAATCATCTGCTTAGAGAAGATTGTTACCCCTCCCATCCTCGTGATGAGCTCAGCTCGTCATGAGCCAGGCTGGCCGTGTGCTCATGACGAGCTAAGCTCGTTGGCCGCAACTCTCGCACGCGGGGCTAATTCCCCCGCTGTGCTGAGCGTTCTAAAGAAACGGGTGTGGCCGTGATGAGCTCAGCTCGTCATGAGCACACGGCCACCATGGCTCATGAAGAGCTGAGCTCAGCATGAGCACCAGGGCGCTGTGCGTGCCCCCGCCGTCCAGCACAGCGGGGGAATTAGCCCCACAGGCAAGGGGTTAAACTCAAACTATTTAACATTACAGTGCACCTACAAAAAATAATGTTAGTAACTCTTAGGCACATAAATCCTGAGTAATTATACAACTACAAGAGATCTATGAGTGTATCATTTTATAACACTATAAGTACTGTCCGAGTGATTACAAAACAAATAAGGCACTGCCTAGCACTACCGAGGCTTCAGCGACTGCCGAGGCACACCCTGCATATTAAAATAAAGATCCTGAGTATGACAATCCCCGGACTTAAGTCGCGTCGAACTCATCGAACAATTAGTAAGTAATTCTCGGGAAGGTGGCCGTCTCCTAGACTACATAATGTCTCTGTACCCTTCCACGCCCAATTGACATGTGACATTAACACAGTACTTGGGAGCATATTTACGAAGGTTGGACTAAATGGAAGCTTTAAGATCTTTTATTCTGAAATTATGGCACAAGAGTACCTTAGGTTTTTGCGTGAAACCAGAGGTCACAATCAGGCACAACATAAGGCACAACATAAGGAGCATATGGAGCATGATGCCCATGTAGTTGCTCTTAGAGACATTCCCCGGAAGAAGTAGTAAAAAGAAAAGATTAATAACCTTATGAAGTAGGAGAAGCCTAAGGTTTGGTTTAAATATCTGATGTATGAGTTAAGATCGTATACTCGTAGGATGTTCTATTCTTTCTTGTTGTATAGGATGCTCAGGTTGGTTATGATGCTTAGTTTTGGTTTAAAATAGGATGTTTAGGATGTTTAGGATGTGTATCATTGGGGGGGGGAGAAAAAAAGGAAAAAGGAGGAAAGGGGGGAAAAAAAAACGGAAAGGGGCAGCTTTGGTGGGTGTCAGTGGTACTAGGTGGTATTGGGGGCAGATGGGGATAAATATTATCTCGGGGAGAGCACCATGAGTGAAATTTATGGTTTATGAGGATCAGGGGAGGGAGGGTGTGACATCCTGTAGGCATCGTCGGTCAGACATAGGTCCTTTGGACCTATTTGCCTGTAGGGGGGGTGGGTATCTGTGGGAGGGCTGTCTGGGGTGGGGGAGGGGGGGAGTCGGGGCAGGGCACATGGGCTTTGGAAATTGTCAGGATTATGAAGACCTTGATCTAGAATGGAAGCACGAGTCTGAGAATCGAATGGAATGGGCTGAGAGAGTTAAAATGGGAGTTTCTGAAATAGAAGTAGTAAAGAACAAGCTTGAAAGATTGGTAATTAGTACGGAGTGGTTAGTTTGCAGCCCTTTAAAAACTAGATATGTCCCTTAGATTCGTAACATGGAACGTCTGTGGTTTAAATGACGTTCAAAAAAGACAAAAGATAGCAGTTCGATTGCGGCAGATGAATGTAGACTACGTATTCCTGCAAGAAACACACATAATGAGTACCCAGGAGTTCTGTCTTAATCAGCTGGGGCTCCATTTAATAGTAAGATCCAAGCAAAGGACGAAAAATAGAGGGGTAGCTATTCTTTCAAGAAGTAAAAATGTGGTAACCGGAAAAAAACTAGAAGATCAATGGGGTAGATGGGCTATGGTTGAGATCTTAATAGAGGGAGTATGGACAACCTTGGTGGCAGTTTATGGCTCAACGCAGGATGATCCAGAAATTTTGCCGTTTTTAGATGCAGAGTTAGCGGGCTGGCCTCCTCGGGTTATTATAGGTGGTGACTTAAATATTAATGGTGCAGATGGGCTGGGGGTGGGACTGACTGGAAGCTATAAAGGTAGGAAGAAAAGAGTACATAAAGCACTGGTTGATCTTTTAGAGAATAATGTTCTGCAAGATGTTTGGGGTAGAATTAGATCGGATCAAATAGGCTTTACATACTACTCCGCACCACATCATATATGCGTCCGACTAGATTATTTCTTGATATCTAATGATCTAATGACTAGAGTAGAAATTGATAGGCTCCCACGCATCTTCAGTGATCACAACCCCCTAGTTTCAACAATGAAGCTAGAAGGGAAAACTAGAATAAGTAGGGTCTGGACCTTTGAGAGAAGGCTTCTCCTGGACGATAATTATATTCAGCATATGACCAAATGGATTAATAAATTCTTTGAGATTAACAGAGGAAGTGCTCCGGTGGGAATTATATGGGACGCCTTTAAGGCCGGTACTCGTGGAGAGACATGCAGTTTTAGCGCGTATAAACGGAAAGTGGAACGACTTAGGGATACTGGCATAGAGAGGGCCGTCTTAGAGGCGGAGGAACAGCTTCATCAGTGTGTAATAATGGGTGAACCGATAGAACAACCAATTATAGAATTGATGAAAGCAAAAAGTGAAGCTGAGGATGATTTGGCAAACAAGGCAGCTCAGTACTATACTATTAGAAGGGAGGGCTGCTACGAGTTTAGCGAAAAAGTCGGACATGTTCTTGCCATGCGTACTAGGCAGATAGCGGCAGCTGGGACTGTGAGGGAGATTCGGGATGAAAATGGAAGGCTACACTCAGACTCTGAGGAAATTAGGGAAGTTTTTAGGAAATTTTATCAGACACTCTATGATGACCAATACCCCAGTAATGCTGAAGAGATAGGTGAATATCTGCGGAATATTCCGGCGGAGAGGGTAACTAATGAAGATGCAGAAGGACTAGAGAGGCTGTTGGATTATACTGAAATCAAAGAAGCAATCGGCAATCTCCCCTCAGGAAAGGCTGCTGGCCCGGATCAGCTGCCTTCAGAGTTTTATAAAACCTTCTGGGGGAACCTAGGGCAGGATTTAATTAGAACGATCAAGTTGCTCAGACGGGGGAATCTATCCCAAAATCTTGGGGGGGTCCAGATATTGTTTTAATATTAAAAAAAGGGAAGCCGGCGATTGAGCCGGGGTCTTACAGACCAATCACGTTGATGAATAATGACACAAAAATATATTCGAAAGCCCTTGCGACGAGATTCGCAGGAATAATAGGTGCCCTAGTCAGTAGCAACCAGCACGGTTTCATTCCCGGAAGAGGTACGATACATCATACCCGGAAAGTTATAACTATGTTTGACGCCACCGAGGTCACAGGAGACCTGATGGCCGTACTGTTGTTAGATGCTGAGAAGGCGTTTGATCGGGTCTCCTGGGACTATCTATGGCACACCTTAATAAGAGCTGGGATTAAAGGGGGTTTCGTGAAAGCCCTACAGACTCTGTATAGGGAACCGGTTGTGGCTTTACGAGTAAACGGGGGCATTACGGGACAATTTCAGATTAAGAGAGGCACACGGCAGGGGTGCCCTTGCTCCCCGTTGCTATTTGCCATGTACATGGATCCATTAATCCGCAGGATAGAGTCATGTGTAGATATCATCCCATTAAATACACTATTGGGCCCCTGTAAGATACTTGCTTACGCTGACGATGTGGCAGTGATAACACCAAACCCCACGGAGGCGACTGAGTTGATTGAGGCAGAGGCTCGTAGATTTGGGCAAGTTTCAGGTTATGCCCTGAATACTTCAAAGACTCAGATCATCAAAAACTCTATGACTCTCTGTGATGATAACCGAGTGGTTCAGGCAGGGCTGTATTTAGGTATTAATATCTCAGCTGATCTTGACGCTGTGGTGGAAAAAAACATCGTCCCAATAATAGACAAAGTTAAGAAAGATCTGGATCGATACGAGAATCTTCACTTGTCACTAGTAGGGCATGTTAATATCATCAAGATGCTGGTTCTTCCGAAATTTTTGTATGTTTTTAGAGCGATTCCACTCTCATTTGATAATAAGTGGTTTAAAATCTGCGAACAGATGGTCAACCGTTTTATCTGGGCAAAAGGCAAGCCGCGGAGGGCATTGAGATTTATGTCACTCCCGCGGGAAAGAGGAGGCTGGTCATTACCGGACCTAAAACTTTATCATTGGGCAGCAGCACTGCAATGTATGGTTGGCTTCATTGGAGGCGCTGAAGTGGAGGGTTGGGACAGGTTTGGTTCGCTTGCTATTTATGGTTTGGTATTGGGTACGAATGCAGAAAATGTATTTTTGAGATTCACGGAGGGAAGCTACTTCAAAAGAACACGATTTAAGACGGTTATGGCCGCACATAATATATGGAAAGGGTATCCTGTACTCTCCTTGATGACGCTCACACGAGCAAAGGAACCTTGGTAAATTGTATTCGTGACACTGTTTGTGGGATGCGCGAATGAAATAAGACCTGCACTGCCCACTACTATTTGCTGTTACCTATTGCAGGAGTAGCGCTTGCTAAACGACTTGGTTTAGGTAGCGCGTCTATTTTAGAAACACTGCGCCGATTGAATTTTAAAAATTAGCACTGTGTAATTGATTGTTGTTTTGATTTTAATAAAACACTCTGACCTCCGTAACTTCTTGCTCCTGCAGCCCCGGTCCACCGCAAGCGCTAGGCTTGATTGAGTGGAGGGCGCAGGGAGGCACCTTCTTCCGGCTTCCCAGCCGAGGCAGGCACCCATTGGCCGAACGGGTAGAGGCGGAGCTGAGTAAGAGCCCGTCCTCTACTTAAACCTGATGCCACCTACGACGCGCAGCGAGAACGCGCAACGTCCGCGCCTAAGCCGCGCCGAAGACCCGCCAAATAGCCGCCCGTCTGTGCCCGTCCATGACAGTACGGGGCATGGGGCACAAATTCATACGCTACCTATCCCACACAATAAAGGTATGACTGCAGACATCTTAAATCCTTACGCCCCAAACCCCATAAAGATTGCACTGTACTCCTGCCTACGCCTACCGGATGCCCCCCATGCGACAATTGCAAGTTCTCTCTCACCAATCTTCAGCCCTACCCTGACCCCAAACTTAGCAACCCTAAACGAAAACAATATGGGAATTCTGACTACCAAGAATTCTCTTTTTGCAGCGTTAACTGCAGATCTTTGCCACAGCATAAGTTGGATATTTTTAACTTTCTACTCGATCATAAACCCTGCGCCCTCTTTTTAACTGAAACATGGCTGCACGAAAGCTCTGGCCCACACATAGCAATGGCTCTTCCCCCCGATTATGCCATAGTCAGGAAAGACCGTGTTGGTCAAACTGGCGGAGGAATTGCTATCATTTTTAACAGGAAATTCACTTGCACCCTAGAACCCTCCCTTATCCCTGACTGCAAAGCTGCACTCTTCAAACTGACCCTTAATCATAACTTCACAGCCTCTGGCATCCTAATATATAGACCTCCGGGAAACGCCACTACATGGGCCGCTAACCTGGCTAACCTCATTACACCCTTTTATCTCACCTCAAAAAATTTCACCCTACTAGGAGATTTAAATATGCACTTTGATGACCCCACTAATACGGCCTGCACAAACCTTGTGGACGATCTAACAGCTCTAAATGTATCTTTACTGAACTCTGGTCCCACCCACAGGGCAGGGCATCTGTTAGATCCCATCTTTTCAAACATTCCTGAACTGAAATGGACTAACACATTCCCAATTTGTTGGTCAGACCACCATCTTATATTTTTTAGCCTTAAATTACCCACATCTAAACCTAAAAACACCTGGCCTACCTCTGTCTTCCGAAATTGGAAACAGCTTGATATTGGGGACCTTAACAGAACTCTTGCCAAAAATCCTCCAACCCCAGCCTCTGATATAGAAAGCATAGCTCTAGCCACACACTCATGGCTGGAAAGCGCCGTCAACAGCTGCCTCCCACCTTCTAGAGTTAAAAATAACACTCACCGCCCACCAGCCCCCTGGTTTACTGAGCCTCTCAAAATACAAAAGTCCAAATGCAAAGCCCTTGAAAGGAAGTGGCGGAAAAACTACGCCCCCGAAAACAAAGCAACATACCACAATGCCAGGAACGAATACCATTCAGCCTGTACTAGAGCCCGAGCACTTTATGTGGCAAATACCATTAACTCCGCGCACAATAAGGCGAAAACACTTTTCAATACAGTCAAAGACCTCGCTGGAGAAAAAACGACTGCACTAGTCCAGCCGCTTGATAAAAAACAATGCCAAGACCTCGCCTCTTTCTTTTGTGATAAAATTGAAACGATCATCTCGGGTATAAAAAGCAACCTCCCTACCCATATCCTCGAAGAGGACACCCCCCCAATTCAAGTGTTATTAACACCATTGAACACTGGCCTGCCATCACACTGGAATCACTCAATTCTATTCTTAGAACCGTCCAATCAGGCTCCCCTCGTGATCCAATTCCTGCCTCTGTTCTTAAGCAATTGGACTCCCCCTCTCTGACCATTATTGCTGATACTTTGAACTCTTCACTTCAGCTCTCCGCAGTTCCCTCACTCTGGAAACACGCCATGGTCAGCCCCTTACTAAAAAAACTGACAGCCAACCCCGAACTTCTAACAAACTACCGGCCCATCTCCCTTCTTCCAATTTTTTCAAAATTGCTGGAACGTCACGTTCACACCACCCTTACCCTCTTCACTGAAGAGAATTCTCTCCTCCACTCATCACAGTCCGGCTTCAGAGCGGGTTTCTCTACGGAAACTGCTTTACTAGGAGTTACCGAAAACATCAGGCAACTCCTAGACGATGGCCAGACAGTCGCACTCATTTTGTTAGACTT
Organism: Lissotriton helveticus; assembly: GCF_964261635.1. Classification (NCBI taxonomy): domain Eukaryota; kingdom Metazoa; phylum Chordata; class Amphibia; order Caudata; family Salamandridae; genus Lissotriton; species Lissotriton helveticus. Next base: position 121,677,557 of record NC_136060.1, on the reverse strand, counting down.
GAGTGCGGCCTTCGATACCATCTCTCACTCCAAACTCCTGGCCACCCTAGAGAGAATCGGTATCCGTGGTGAAGCACTAAAATGGATCAAGTCTTTTCTATCACACAGAACCTTCCAAATCACATCCCCTATAGCTTGCTCAGAGTCAGTAAATGCCCCTCACGGAGTACCACAGGGCTCCATCTTGAGCCCGCTGTTTTTTAATTTATACCTCAGACCCCTGGCTGACCTAGCGGATACATCCGGGCTTACTCTGATGACTTATGCCGATGATTCTCAAATCATCTTCTCCCTATCAGAGGCAAGCCCACTGACCCCATCATGTCTCAAGCAAGGTCTCCAGAATATCTTCAGCTGGATGTCAGCAAACCAGCTGAAGTTAAATGGAGACAAGACCGAGGTCCTCCTTCTGGGGAAAAACAAAGACCTGTGGAATCCATCTCATTGGCCTGCCGAACTTGGCTCCATCCCTACCCCGGCCACACATGTGAGAAACCTTGGTGTTATCATTGATAACACCCTCTCAATGAAACACCAGGCAAACAAAGTGGTAGGCCTTTGCTTCACCATTATGAAATGGCTAAGAAAGATCTTATGGATGCTACCTCTTGCCACCCAGAAGACCGTAGTCAATGCACTCGTAACATCTCGGCTTGACTACGGCAACATCCTTTATCTGGGCTCAAACCAAGCCGTTACCAAACGACTGCAACTTGCCCAAAATGCGGCCGCAAGACTGCTTTGCAATCTCTCTTAAGAAATCTAGTGTGTCCAAACATCTAATTGACCTTCATTGGCTCAGGGTGGAAAACCGTATAAAGTTCAAAGCCCTGAGCTATATGTTCAAGATTAAATCTGGTACTGCACCAAAGTATCTACTATCTCTTGCTACCCCTTACCTTCCTGCTAGAGAACTGCGCTCCCAGACCGCGGCACTTTTCGCAACCCCGAGATTCAAACTAGCGAGAATGGGAGGGAGATCATTCTCGGTACTCGGGCCTGCTCTTTGGAACAAGCTCCCGCTTCACATCCGCAAGGAAGATAATTATGCCAGATTTAGAAAGAACCTGAAGACCTGGCTCTTCCACAAATAATTCCTGTCACTTATCAATTTTCTTCCACTTGTTCTGATCTGTCATCGGCGCCGGGAAACCCTTTTTGGGTAGCTGTGCGCCATACAAGTTTAAAAAATAAATAAATAAATAAATAAATTTCTAAAAAGGTGGGAATAGGGAAGTACAATGCATACACTAGACTAAAAGATAACCCCTCCCTTCCTAGTGAGGTTTTTTCGGGAGCTGTCTTTCAAGAGTGGGAGAGGCGGGGATAAGAAAGTTTGGAGATATGTTGGGTCTTCATGGTATATTACAATTCACGGAACTACAAAACAGTTATGCTTTGGATACAAAACATTTCTTTAAATACCTTCAAATAAGAAGCTGCATACTAAATAAACAAGGGGGTACATCGGGATTCGAAAGAAATGTGGTTATGGACCTTATAGAAGGTGGCAGTGATTGCATTATTAAGAGGTTTTATTTAGAAATGACAAAATTAAAGAAGGATGATTTAGAGAAATGGATAGATAAGTGGACTATTGATTTAGATATAGGCAGGGATATTTTTACAGAGTCATTAGAAATGGGGGGTAAAATGCTGTGCTCATCCTCCCTTCTGGCCCAACATTATAAGATACTTTATCATCTATATTATACACCCGCGAAGATTGCCCAGTGGGGAGGGTTATCTGGTACTACTTGTTTTAGATGTGGTAGTACAGATGCTGATCTGCTACATATTTTTTCTGTTTGTCCCCATTTGGATAAGATGAAACAGGATATTGAGAATTTTTTTCGGAATGCACTGTCAACAACAATAGAGTTAACACCAGCAATTATGTTATTGGGGAAAGATGTCGATGGGCAGTCGAGTTGTAGAAATTTTATATTTGTAGCAATGGCAATCATGAGATTGTTAGAGGCTTCTGCTTGGCTTGATCCTAACCCTCCATCATATCATCAATGGTTAGGCAAACTATTGTCAATTCAAAAACTGGAAACAGCCATATATGGTAGGAAGGGAAAAAAGGGTAAGAAATTGGGCATGCAAATTTGGGGTTCTTTTATTCGATGGAAATTAGGTACTGATTGTTAAAAGACTAAGAACTTGTCTAGATGGATATTTGAATATGTATGTATGATTTTGTGTTCTATTCTATTTTACTGTAATTATTGTGCCCTGCTCATGTTATAAAGAAAATGGGGAAAAAATCTTGAATTAAAAAAAAAAGGGAGCATATTTACAAGGAAGCCATTAAAATTATACCCCTTAATTTGTAAAAGAATAACTGACGGGGCTCAAAGTTTTACTAAGAATAGAATGATGTTTATAACTAGAAGTGTAATACCGGGGCTAACTCTTTACCAGTTCTTTACCAGAGGCTGTAGCTGCGATTAACGGTTCCTATGGAACATTTTTGAAAAGTCAAGAACACTTGCTGTTTGGATTAGCAACATTGTGTGCTGAACTTGTGACCTGTGTGCTCAATTGAGTGTTCCATCAACTGGCACTATGGTAAGAAGCAGTAAGCAGTTTGGGGGTAGGTTTCAAAGGTGCTGGCTGTACAGAAACCGTCATATTTTCCCAAAGTCCTCTACATAACAGAGGAGAAAGCAAGCGGACGACAGAACACTGTGTACATTAGGAGCAAAAGAAGTACACAACTCTTCGAATTAACCTAACGAGAGGGCGCAAGTAATAGCCACTGTGTTCCAAAACCCCATGTACAATTTGCCGACTCTGTACTCAACAATGGGCAATTCTTTATCGATCCCAATCAGATACTGCTGCTTCTCGTTTCACAGTGTGCACTTCACTAAATACTTTGTGGCTATTTAAATGGGAGACAGGATTGTCGACATTCCAAAACTTAGAGGCATATTTACAAGGACGGCGTTAAAATTATCGCAGCTTTAGTGACTGCAAACTGCCGATAAAACGGCGATAATGGACTTGAAAATCCTTTGTTTTCTTACCGGAAGATTTTTTTCTACACTGCTGTTTGCTATGGCAGAGTGTGAGCCGAAGCTCCCGCCCTGCCATAGAAAACTTGGTTTGGATTTTGAAACAGAGAACAAGGAAACCTGCTCTCTCTTTCAATATACAAAGCAGATTGCTTTTCCCCACGGGGAGCTGCATATTAGCAGGTCCCAGTGTTGAAAAGTAATGGCGGCTTCAGAAGGGCACGGGAAGCTGGCTAGGACCATAGAAACATTGGGGCTCCACCACGGTCACCAACATTGTATATTCGCCTTAACATTAAACAGGGCAATATCATTTTCACCATATTTTTGCCTTTTTTTTAAAAAATGCGGCGATATGGCCCTTGTTAATATGCCCTCAAGTTTGCTATGACAGAGTGGGAAACTCGACTCCCGCCCTGCCATACCAAACAGCAGTGTCCCGGGGGTAGGCACCCCGAGACACAGCAGGAGCCGATCCTGGTGAGTGGTGTTCCCCAGGGAACTCGACTGCTCCAGAATGGGGGCCTCGCGACCCCCCCACAATTTAAAAAGCCACGGACGGTGGTGATCCCGGAGCTTAGAGGGACCTTTGAGCCCCCCACCCATTTTTTTGAAAGCCACAAAGAGTAGCGGTCCCTGGGGCTGGAGAGGGCTTTTAAGTAGGCCTGGGTGGTAAATTCCATTCTGCTTACGGAATTTGGGTAATTTTGCTTTGTGCGGAGAATGCGAAATTGCCCAAAATTCTGTGTTCTGAAATTTCGCAAACTTTTCTGCTTGTTCGCGATCTCAAAATGGGTGTTTGTGAGATATTTCCCCCAAGCATGCAAACAGTGATTGCGAAAAGGAAAAAAGCATCGCGTACAAGCAATTTCTGCATGTTCGCGGAGATTTTTTACAGTTTTGCAGAGATTTGCATACCGCGTTTATGCAAATTCTGCCCACCCCTACCCAAGTATTTTACTGAGGGAGTACCTTTGAGCCCCCCACCCGTTTATTTTATAGCGCCATGGGATGGCGGTCCCCGGGCTACAGGGCCCCTCTGGACCCCCATCAAATTTAATATTTTAGATCCTGGGATTTGGTCCCCCAGGTAGCTAATTTTTAAACAAGCACAGGATCCCGCGCTTCGTTTTTCATTTTTTTTTACAGCAGATCCATGCACCCTGCGCATATTTCCCTGTTTAAAAAAACAAACAAACATTTTTGGGGCATAGGGGTCCTTGTGAGGCCCCCTAAGCAGGTCTAGAGGGTCAAGATATCTCTAACCTGCCCCCTTTATACGTTTTGAACACTTGTTCCACTGATTTCTAGACCCTCGCTTCTACCGAGGTACAACATGGCTGCCAACACTTCCTGGTTTCGAATGCTGACAACCACTTGACAGCCAATTAGCATTCAGTGCGTGATGGGGACGGTACGCTTACGGTGCGCTCAGGATGCGCAGATCCACCGTGTCCATAGATATATATGGTCATTTAATTGTGATTTTCTCAGGAACTACTCAACGGATTTACACCACTTAAGCAAAAGGCATGAGTCTGACCCAATGACTACCTCTTTGCCAAATTTGGTGTAATTCCGTTCAGCAGTTCGGGCTGTAGCTGCGATGAACGGATCTTATGGAAAATTGCATGGGGAAAAGACGTTTTGGGACCCCCCTTTTTTCTCAGTCCCCGCTTCACAAATCACCCCAGGAACTTCAGGATAGGAGTGGACTGGAGCGCCCTACTAGTTTTGAAAATTTCACAAAGATTCGTCAACCGGTGCCAACGTTTTTCCAAATAGAAAGTTGCGGATTTCCTGTGGAAAATAGGTCCTAACTATAACTACCTACTGGCATCTATATATATAAATAAATAATATATATATATATATATATATATATATAAATCCAAAGCGATCCTTTCAAGCCTGAGAGCGCTCAGCAGTGTGTGCTCGGCCCGAGGGCTGGATCATAGCCCTGTATTAATTTTTAGAACAAAGAGGGTGGCACAACTGGATACTTTTTACGAAGCTTTAATCACACAAACACTCCACCGACGCGTTTCAGCCTCACGGCTTTTCTCACGGTCAGCAAGTCCCTTTTTGCTTTTTGTTTATATACTGCCCCATCTTAGCCATTAGGTGGCATTATGGGATATGTAGTTTATCAAGCAATATGTAAAAAACAATATGATTAAAACAAAGGACTGGTGTGCTATGGTTGTGTAAGTATAGTACTTAAGCATCCTTAGTTATTTTCACTTAGGGCATTTCATACATTCATGATCTTACTGCGTTTTTGGGTATAGTACCCTATTACAGTCAAATATAGTTCATGCTGAGTTCAATATCACTCCAGATGTATGTGGAGATCTTCTCCAAAGTTCATGCCTCTGGGGTGTTTTGTTCGGAATTGAATTATGAGACGTGATTCCATCTGTCATAGGAGACGCACTGTGTCTCCTCCTCTGTCCAGTTTGGTCAGCATTTTCAATCCATAGAAACTCATGGCTCGCCAATCCCCATTCTGACAAGATTTTAAATGTTTGGCTGTGGCATATAGCATGTTTGAATTTTTAACAGCCCGGATATGCTCCAGAATTCTTTTTTTCAACATACATGTTGTGGATCCTATATACTTCATACCACATTTGCATTCAATCACATACACCACATTTTTGGATGTACATGTGATGTATTGTTTGATCGGCATGTATTTACCATTTGGTTCCATTACATTCTTCATTTTTTTGTCTATTTTACAAGCTTTGCATGTAGTACATGGTTTAAAGCCCACATTTTGTTCAGTCCACCATTTTGGTTGTTCTTCAATCTGAAAGTGGCTTTTGACTAATAAGTCTTGCAAGGATGTGTTCTTTTTATAAGTAATGGAAGGATGTTTGCCAGCTAGTGGCCTAATGTCTGGATCACTGGTTATTAAATGCCAATACTTTTTCATTTTCTTTGCAATCAACCCACTCTCCTTGTTGTAAGTGGTTATGAATCTTGGAGGATCCTTGTCTTGTGGTGGTTTCTTTTTTTCAATCAAAGTTTCTGCTCTGCTGATTTTGTCAACTTTCTTTTTGCAATTTTTCAATACATAGTCTTTATATCCCCTGGATTGGAATCTGGTTTTGCTTTCAAGTATCATTCTCTCCGCATCTTCCATTTTTGAGCAATTTCTCTTAAGTCGAACGTATTCTCCGTACGGGATGCTTTTAAGCAGTGATTTCGGATGAAAGCTAGTGCCATGGAGAACACTATTGGTGGCAGTTTTCTTGCGGAACAACGTGGTTTCTAGTTTTCCTTCTGAGATGTAGACTTTGGTGTCTAAGAAGTCTATCTCCTTAGTGTTGGTTGAACATGTAAACTGGAGTCCAATCTCATTCTGGTTAAGTTTGATGAAGAATTTTTGAAATTGATCATTGGTCCCATTCCAGATCAGAAAAAGATCATCAATATATCTGACCCAAAGTATAATCCGATCAAGTTCTTCCTGTTCGTTGTTGTTCCATACTAGCATTTTTTCCCAATAGCCCATGGTGATATTGGCATAATTGGGCGAAAAAGAAATCCCCATGGCCGTGCCACATTCTTGCTTGTACAGATCACTGTTGGATAAAAATACATTGTTTGTCAGGCATAGCTCTATCATCTTAAGAAGCATTGCTGTGTGTTGCAGTTCCTTAATGCTGCGTTGGTGTAGAAAGTATTTGCATGCTTTCAAACCTATTTCATGCCTTATTGAGGTATAGAGCGACACGGCATCGATTGTCACTAAGAGATAGCTTGGATTCCATGGTATATCCATTAGGATTCTCAGAAAGTCTCCAGTGTCCTTTAAATACGATGGCATACTTTGGGCAATCGGAGCGAGAAAGTTATCAACATACCTTGAGACCTTTTCATATAATGAGTTGCATGAGGACACAATTGGTCTCCCTGGTGGATTAATAAGTGTCTTATGGATTTTTGGTAAAAAATAGACACACAGAGTAATTGGATGTTCCGTAGTCATGTATTTTCTCTCGTCTTCACTTATCAGTCCTTTAGCCTGCCAGGATAGTAGTTGTTCCTTTAAGTCGGACATCATTTTTCCTATGGGGTTCGTTTTCAACTTGCTGTAATGTTGTGGGACCTTAAGTTGACGTTCCGCGTCTTGGATGTAATCCTTGGTGTCCATGATAACGATATTTCCCCCTTTGTCGGCGGGTTTTATCGTTATGGTTGCATTGTTCGTCAGATTCTGAATTGCCTTTCTTTCTTTAATTGATAGATTTTGTCTCTTGTTGTCTTTGAATTTAATGAGATTGTCAAGTTCTTCCATCATGGCATCCGAGAACAAATCAATTTTATTTCCTGGCGATAGGACTGGACAGTATCGAGATTTGTTTTTTAGTCCAGTATTCTTGCTCAAGTTGGTTTGAATGTCCATTTGTTCCAACATTTGGGAATCAGTTATGATGTTGCCATCAGGGTTGAACATTGCCTCAAATGTCTCTCTTAGGTCAGATATTTGTTCAATGGTAGTGGTAATGTTTTCTTCCGTTGCTTCTTCTGTGATGTCGTTTACACAGTCTGATGTTCCTTTGTTGGCGTGAATTTTCGCCAGTTTCAGTTTCCTCACGAATTTGTACAGGTCGATTTTTGTTTGTGGATAATCGAAATGGGCTTCTGGGCAAAATGATAAACCTTTATTTAATACGTTTTGTTCTTCTTGTGTTGGTTGGTATTGCGATAGGTTCACTATTAAATTGGTCACTTCCTGTTGCGTAGGGGGTACTGCCTTCTTTCGTTGCTTGGACCTGCGGGTTTTTCGGGTGCTGGTGAGGGATTTGGTTGGTTTTGTGCACCTCTTCCTCTCCCTCTGTTCCGAAAGTACGTTCTTCCTCTTCCTCCCCCTCTGGTGATATTCTTTTCTAAGTTCACCATTTTTACTTCTTCTAAAATGTTGAAGTTTTTTGACTGGTCACCTGTCACTTCAATTAGGCTTGCATCTGATTCACTGCCACTGGATGCCTGTGTGGTGGGAGGAAAGTTCTTTTTTAAGTTATCGTAGCGTCTGGCAAAAGTCAGGATGCGACCATGTAGATAATCAAGCTCGTCTCTTTTGAATTTACGCTCTTTGCGTTCCTGTATTTCTACTTCATATGCATCCAGTCTTGTTTCCATTTCTGATCTTAATTTAATTATTTCTTCCTGTTTTGTTTCTTTGGAAATCAGTTCTTCAATCTCTTTGATTTTTATTGTGATATCATCAATATCCATTTTAGCGTGTTTGATAAGAATGCGCATCATATTTAGGGAACACAACGTGTTGTTTTCTAACCATTCCAGAATCAATTCCTCCTTGGTATCTGGATGAGTTGGCATGGTAAATATCCTTAATCCACGCGGAATTCGTTTGACTACCACATAGTTTTCAAGAGTTATAATTTCCCAGCTTTTGTTCACTTCTTATTTATACAAACGTTCTAATGCATTCATTTGTTGTTTTAACGTGACATTTTCACTCTCAGGTGCCTTTGTTTTGCGGGTCACGTCTACCGCTGCAGTCCCTGGTTTAAACATTGTTGATGCTTTTGTAGCGCGTTTAGCAACACGCGCTTCCATTGTTGTGGTTTGCTCACAAATTAGAGTCACAGCACACCTTTACTGCAAGAGTGCTTTTATCGGTGGTTAACTTAGATAATGCTTCACTTTCTCCAGTCTGCTATACACCAACTCGCCTCGCGTATCGTGTACGCTCAGACGCATTCACCGCTGATGTAAGCAGCCACTTCGATTGTCCGCTAACTTAGTTATTTCAATGTAAAACGGGGACGCTCACCTCGTAGTGTGTTCTTTGAACAGCTGCAGCCGAGCCCGCCGCTTCTACCACACAGCAATCGAGGGCGTCTCCTTCGTGTTTCAGCAAACTTGCTACACACAGGCAATTGGGCGCATCTCACAGCAAACGTATAAATCCAAAGCGATCCTTTCAAGCCTGAGAGCGCTCAGCAGTGTGTGCTCGGCCCGAGGGCTGGATCATAGCCCTGTATTAATTTTTAGAACAAAGAGGGCGGCACAACTGGATACTTTTTACGAAGCTTTAATCACACAAACACTCCACCGACGCGTCGGTGGAGTGTTTGTGTGATTAAAGCTTCGTAAAAAGTATCCAGTTGTGCCGCCCTCTTTGTTCTAAAATATATATATATATATACATATATACATACATATTCATATATGAAATAATACTTACATTTTAAAGGTAAAGGCATGCATGGATCGAGGCATATTTGTTGTCAAACTTTGCGTGGTAAACATGCATGCATTGTAAATAGAGCGTTTTAAAGGCGTGTTTGGTAAAGGCAATTGTTTTTCTGTTATATATCGCTATTATTGTGCATTTGAAGCTAAAATGCATGATTTAAGACATGTTCAAAGGAAATGTCAATTGTCAGTACCATTTATGCACATACTATATTCATATATGTGAATGCACACACAATTACTTATTTTTTCTACATGCAACTTATTACCTCATTCTTGCAGTTTTGCTACAATAGTATGTGTTTTCTGCATAGCAGTATGTGTAAACCTGCAGATCCTGTGATCAAATCTTAGTAAAATAGCTGACTGGGTTTAGGCAATGGAAGCCGAGATCAGAGGAATAGACTTGTGAGTCATGTGCCAGCTGAAAATATCCATGTGTGATGTTCTTGGCATTACTTTACAGGACTAAATCAAAAGGGAATTCTTTGTATTGCCCTAGATATAGGAAGTAATATTAAATTGGCAAAAAGTTGGTTTGCTTGGTGTGGCATAAAAGAGGCATTCATTATTTTTGTTATACAAACAGGCCTGCCTTAATTATATGTATTACTATCTGGACAAGCTATTTTCCATGCCCCCAACGAATACATAAATCAATATAACAGAACTCTCTTCCATTTTGCTTTCAATATTATCACATGAACGTTCTTCGGGCCTGATTCACAGAACTAGCGTAAGACAAAATCCTAAACTTACTACTATTTTGATATTCACAGAAGGCACTTACGCATTTTGGGATTCACAGAAGGCACTTACTCATCGATGAGTAAGTGCCTTCGGTAAATACCAAAATGAGTAACTTACTCATTTTGAGTAACTTACTCATTTTGAGTAACTTACTCATTTTGGTATTCACTGACAGCACTTACTCATTGATGAGTAAGTGCCTTCTATGAATACTAAAATGAGTAAGTGCCTTCTGTGTATACCAAAATGAGTAAGTGCCTTCTGTGTATACCAAAATGAGTAAGAGCCTTCTGTGAATGCCAAAATGAGTAAGTGCCTTCTGTGAATACCAAAATGGTAGTGAGTTTTGGATTTTGTCTTAAGTTTGTTCTGTGAATCGGGCCAGCTGTTTTCGGTCTTTGACCAGCTGTTTTCGGTCTTTGATATTGAAAAAAACACCTATATTTACACTGTAACTGAGAGCCCTCCAGGACATCGGTATATTAAGTACATAATTTAAACGGCTGGCACTCAGCTGGCCATATAGACCTTGAATTCTGTACATCCTGATACATTTAGAGACATCGCAGCTGCACATTGACCCACACCTTTGATGAATTCACGACCTTGCAGTGAATACAACAGTTAGCTTGCAATACACGTGAGTTCTTATGCTGCTGGTTGTAATTTGATTAGCAATTCTACGAAGTAATTTAATATTTAGAAGTATCTCACTGCACCATATAGCTTATTGTTAAACAACATTTGCATCACTTTTACCTCAATTGTTTACTAGAAAGGATTATAACAGGTTCCAGTCCTCTCGTGTCCCGGTGGCCAGGAGTAACATCCTTGAAATTATTTTATTCATTTGCCATGTGGGGTCTGTGGGGTCTACCCATCCCATTGCCAACTTACTCTTGGGTGACGGTGGTGCCACTATGATAAAACATCTGGCATGCTTTGGGATATCAGGGACATAGCGCTTGAGTTGGTGATAGACTTAATAGCATCAAATAGGAGGTGCCATTACAGGCCAGCACCTTGGCAGAACCAAGAGAGCTGCAGGAGGTCTGCTTTATTGTCCTGACACTTTCAACATGCCCTGGATTTTCTCTCATGGCAGTGTGCAAGGCCCATAAGCTGTGGCGTGATACAGAGTCTTTAAATGTATTCGAAATGTATTAGTTTGAGGCGAGAATTTAAGGGCATATGCTTGACTAGTTCGTTTGGTGGGCCTAGACTATCTCAGGAAAAGAAGGACCTATGTAATTTTTCCAGAAAGGTTTGGCTAGGTCTCTCTTTTGAGGGTGCATTTTTATGATTTCTGTTCATACTATTGCCCCTATTGGCTGAGCCCTACCCAGGTCAATTTTGCTGGCTGCTTGTCTTAGCCTATAATTAGGGCTCCCGGTTTTATGGTATTTATTTTTTTGCCATTTCCGTCTGTATTTATCCATATTTATTTTTTTGGGCATTTTTTCCGTATTTATCCACATTTATTTTTGCCACAAGCAAAAGACGACGCTACAGCGAGTATTTTTCCACATTTATTTAAATTGACAATTTTATTCTCTTTCTAGTACAATATAATGTATATTGTACTAGAAAACAAATAAGCATTGGCATAGCCAATAGGTCTCACCTTTGGGACCTTATAAGTATTTAGTTATGCAGCACAATATCCTTGGTGCAACAACAACTGTTGCATGGATAAATAAGGTCCCAAAGGCGAAACCTATTAGCTATGCAAATGCTTGTTAATGTTTATGGTTCGATAATGGGCCCCCTTTTATGTTGCTGCCAAGATAGAAAGGAAGTGCACGTGAAAGCGGCAGATACATGAATAAATGGGACTGTGCCTGCACTGGCATCAGGCTATAGTGCTGTGCCAGGCCTCGCTTCCACTTATTAATTGTAACCGCTCAGTTATTTCAATGTGAATAAGCTAAGCACATACTTGCCTCAACTAATGTGGACCTGCTCATTCATGCCAACAGCATACGTGCCTGAGGACAGCAATTGACAGAGTGACATGAATTTTCACAATGCATCGAGCGCAGCTAGGAGCACAAGTGCTTCTACTCAGTGCCCTGCTCTCCAAAGCCCTCGCCTTATCTTATCTCGCCTTATCTTCCATTCCAAGTGCCCTTCGGTAGCAAAATACCCGACGGCAGCATTCAAAATTTGCTAGTATTTTGCCGTTTATAAATATAAATACAGACAAAGGAAATATAGATTTGCGTCTGTATTTATATGTATAAATCCGTAAAAACGGAAAACCGGGAGCCCTACATATAATACAGCCAGGCTACTAGAGGAGACTTGCCTCCCTTTTCCTTGAAGGATTGCAACAGTAGGTATTAGTTGTTCTGGGAAAGATCTCCTGACTTTTGCAATCCCATGTTACGGAGGAGGGTTTTGGAACCTGTTTCAACTGTAGGGGGCAGCTATAGGATATCATTTAGTGATTTTTGCAGTGAATGTGTTCTAGGTATGTCTAGGATTCTCACTATTTCTGCCATTGCTGGGACTGTTGTAAATATCATGCTGATGGTCCTAGAGTTAGTCTCAGGGTTATGACTGTTTTGAGAGATCCATGTTGCACCAGCCTTTGATTTGGATGGGCATGTCTGCACCAGTGGCGGCTGGGTACATTTGAAAGTGATGAAGCATAAAAGGTGCGTATAACTTTTATGTAGTGAGTGAAGCAAGCAAGCCAGTTCGATGGACAAATGTGGTGCTCATGGGTAGGGGGTCCTGCCCAGACAAAAAGTTTCAAAAAAGATTGGCAAATTGTGCATTTTAAAGCACATTTAATAAATAATCTAGCGAGAAAGCAAGAAGGTTTATTAAGCAATTGTGAACGTGTAGTCTTGAAATATTAAAAAATGCCCCATATATTACTACATTAATATGTTCAACAGTTACTGTGCTTTGCAAATTGTATAGTAGGACAACTTCAGGTACTTTAAAGTGTGTGACTCTGCCGGCCGGATTACATTATCCTTTATCATACTCAAAGCAGTAGACCTGATCATACCCCTAAGTGGTATAGTGGCATAAGCGGACATCCCCTGTTATACTGCCATGGACGTGTGGCGCTCACTTACCTCCTGTAGGAGGTGACAGAATCAGAGGCCTGGGTTGGTCTCGGAGAGTGGAGCGAGATTGGATTATGCTGCTGTCACACCGACCCTAGGGGAAGGCTCATTACCGGCAGCAGCAGGGGATTTGGTGACTGCTCTGACCCAGCTGCTTTGGGTGTGTGAGGGTCTGGGCCGGATCTGGTTGCTGGCCTGGGGCATGGTCTCTCTGGCCCATGCTCTATTGCTGTCCTATGGGGACAGTCCTCAGAATTTGCTGAGGTCCTCACCTGTGACATACCGGTGAACAGCGGTGAGCCCCTCTAGATACCACAACAGCCTGCGACACCTTCATGACAACTGTGAGTATGCTGCTCCCGCGTTTGACTGGGCTCGACTGAGCAGTGTTACTGGCTCTATTTACAGCAACACGCGGCATCCTCAGTTGGGAGCTGCATAACACTCTGGATCTTGCTAAACCTTCGCATTATTTGGCTCTCACTGGTTTCCCTTGGAGAGGGGGGCACTCTGAGACAATACCCCACAGTCTGAACCTCCCAGCACCACAAGCATCGCCCACCCATCACCTACCTAAGCTGGGCCCACACACTTTTACATTGTTTCCTGCAGACTTCTGGGCCTGCCCATGCCCCCTATTCAAAGGGTTCTGGGCTTCACCATGTGGCTTGGCACATCATGCATGCCTGTGTGCTCCTCTCTTCACCTGTACCCTGCTGATTCTGCCCACCACAATATCACCTTCTGGAACTAGCAGAATACCTAATTGGTGTTGGAGGGGAGTGACATGGACTCATTGGCTGCTCCAGCTTGAGATTACATTAACGGCTTCACCATCCACATGCCTGGCAATTTCCCTCACGTGGTCCGGCCCAGACTCCTTCTTTCACAATTGATTTTGTAGCCACCTGCAATCCTCATGTGCTTGCTCCTGCCCCCTGGTGAGTGGCCTCCAGGGTGTGGCGGGGCCAAACATAAGGACCTCTTTCAGACTGTGTTTAACAGAGGGCAGCTAGAAACATCTCTGAGGCTGGTCGGCGCTAGCTGCGGGGTGCCCCTTTCAAATTGCCTGCCATTTCTGGGAACTCTAGTCTGGTTATCATCATGGGTCAAAGATGACGCTCGCCAGTCCAGACTCACTTTTTAGGGTAGATGCCTCACACATGAAATAGAACATGAAGCTCACTCGGAACCAACTTCGGAAGACCAGGGGGGTGGCGATTCACAAGATATTGACCGTAAAGAGCTGTTAGTCAATGTGAAGACCAGCCATAGGGCCATAGATGCCAAATTGGGCATCCTTACAAACCACATGGACCATATGAAACAAAGGGTTGAGAAACACAACACAAGACTGGATCAGCATGGATACAATTGTGGAAATGATTAAAGAAAACAATTAGGATCTTGAAGCGAGTTCATGGTGTAAAAACCTCAGAATTACAGGAATCCTGGAATCCACTGCTATCACCACAATGGAGGGCTATGTGGAAATCCTGCTTCATGAGCTCTTCGGAGAAGCCTTGTCACTAGTCTTTATAGTGGAGAGGGATCATTGCTCCCTGGGACTGTATCCCCCTTTTGGGGCCCCTACAGGTACCATTGTGGTGCGTCTCATAAACTACAGGGACAAGGACACTATACTACCTCTTTCCTGTGAGTACCAATCCATATGCAATCAGGGGAACACTTTTTCTTTCTACCCAGAATTTATCTTGTCAGTACAAGCTGCCAGACACGCGCTCCTGCTAGCCAAGAAACTCCTTCAGAAGGCTGAAATCCCATACGCACTCTTATAATCAGACAAACTACGCCCATCTCGCAATGACAAATATCACTTTTTTCCCAATGCTAAATGTCCGGCCCTGTTTCGCCTCCAGGGATGAATCCCAGTTCTACAGTTCAAGTTTTGTTGGGTTGCTGGGAGGGTGGGTGGGGATGCTATTACAGGGAATGCATCGTAACACAGGCAGTTTTTTGCATTCAGATCCAAACATGACAACTTCCTTTTGCACCATACAATTGAAAGGCATTGTGTTGTGACACCAACAAAGTACCTCACCTGGAACATTTGTGGTGTTAATGACTACTGGAAAGCTTGCCTTGTTCACGCCTATCTACTCTACTGCCAAATAGACATATGCTTCCTCCAGGAGCTACATCTCACCTCACACAGCACTCCCGGGTAGTGTGCTAGATGGTGCGGCAAAACTCCTGCCTCACTGTACTCTAATTATGACAGAGGATCGCCATTTTAATACTTAGGGGCCTCTCTCAGTACCTTACCAAAAGCCATCCTTGACAAAGAAGGCCGCTATGTTATATTAGCAGGCACCCTAGACAGACAACCCATACTTCTAATGGTCGAATATGACCCAAACACAGATGCTCCGGAATCTTTCTTGTTCTTTTGTAATTACTATTTAAAGTATATCAAGTGGCTCTTAACCCCGTATTTTAAAAAGCATATGCCCATCAGCCTGGAAAATGCCTATATGAGGCTACTTACCCTGGATGATGAAGAGCTGGTCTTTCGCACAGGCACTTTATTGAGAATTGCATTTCATGCATGCCGAATGATGTCTTATCCTTGAGCTTTTATCCATTCATGAATTTTCATGAATTCAAAGACTATCGTACATTGGATGTTGCTAATGGTTTTTATTATGACTCTCTTTGTATATTTTTTAATGTGTTTGTTGGGGTGTTGTGCTTTTATGGAAACAATGTTGTCTGAATAAAGTGTTTTTGAACCTTGAACCACCCAACCACACCACCCCCAGGACCCCCTTCCCCCGGGCGCCCCTCCCCCTTCCCCCTTCAGGCAAAGACATGTCACATCAACTTCACGAAATTATGAACAAAACAATTTGCCTGATGTCGCACAATCACAACAAGTAACATGCATATGTTGTCACAAAAAGGATCATCACACATTCACCTTTGAATTACTAAACAATTCATTTTATTAAAAAAATCAACACAAACATTCTGATGACTCATGGTGGGTCTCCTCAGAACAATCTGAAGGTCACAGCCTGGAAGACAAAAATCCAGATAAGAAGGTGTGACATGCGCTCATCAAAGGACAGAGAGAGAGAGCGAAAGAAACAGAGAGAGGAAGAGAGGGAGAGAGAAAGACTGAAAGAGAGGGAGACAGAGAGGGAGAAAGAGAGGGAGAGAGAGAGAAAGATGGAAAGAGAGGGAGAGAGAGAGAGAGAGAGAGAGAGAGGGAGAAAGAGAGGCAGAGAGAGAGAAAGACAGAAAGAGAGGGGGAGAGAGAGACACAGTGAAAAGAAGAGAGGGATAGGGGACGCGCTTATCCTTTGGCCGAACCTATGTTGGAAGAGGGGTGTAAATCTTGCCTGCACTCTGCCGTGAGGAAAACGGCCCTCGGTATTCTACTAACGCCATGAGGGGAACGGCCATCGGTGTCCACAGCAAGGACCAAAACTACATCCCCCAGAAGCCCTAACCCAGGTGCCTACAAAACGATACATCTGCCAGTACTGGGAAGACTTTTTTTTCTGTTTACCTAACCAACAGCCATGAATCAAACATAGCAGTCTATTCTCACTTTTATTCCTCATTTATTATAATCATTTTTTTAAATCAGAAAGCTTTTTCATTTTTTCAAAGACATTTCTGTGCATATACGCCAGCATTACAGGAACTAGTGGCAACGTCATCCCTCTTTAATTTAACAGACCGGGAACTGACCCCTTCCGAAATTACTGTTTTGGAAAAGGGCCTTTCATTTGTCCCGGTAAGACCAATGGACTTCGTCAAAATGAAGTTAGAAGCTATAGAGTTCTGTAGGAAATTACGTTTGAAAACATTTTTTATGGACACACCTGAGGTAATTAACACAGAAACCACGGGCTTCCGACCAAAATCTTCATTCTGCCCACCGGCTCATAAAACCCCAAAGGAGGTACTTACATTTGAAAGGGCCATCCTATCGGGTATTACAGCTCTGGAGAAAAGAAAACACTTTGTCAATTTTAATTTGAGTAAAAATGAAAAGGATGCCATTTTCTCATTAAAAAATGACAAATCTCTTGTAATAAAGCAAACAGATAAGGGGTGCGCTGTAGTCCTCTGGGACATTAACAAGTACAAGGAGGAGGTCAGACGCCAACTGGAAGATCCAACTTGTTATAAAAAAATTACCTATAACCCAGTTAAGGAACTACAAAATGAGCTCTTTAAAATCCTCCAAGAAGGCCATGAGCTAGGGATTCTTGGACCAAAAGAACTATCTTTCCTACAAAATAAGAACCCCAGGACACCAGTGTTCTATATCTTACCAAAGATACATAAAGATCCCAAAGAGCCCCCTGGCCGTCCAATAATTTCAGGATGTGAATCACTGACAGAACCAGTTTCTAAATAAATTGACTATTTTCTAAAGCCACTTGTCTGTAATGTTCAAGCACATCTTAAAGATACAACTGCCTTTATCAATCAATTAAAATCTGTTGAATTTGATGATAACAAACAACTAATGGTGACTATGCATGTCGTGTCCTTATACACGCAGATACCGCAAGAACAGGCATTAGAAACTTTGGAATTGTTTCTAAATCAAAGAGAACAACCCAGTAGAGTCCCTACAGATTACATCATGCGACTGGCTAAATTCGCCTTGCAGAAAAACTACTTTGAATTTGATACAGAATTTTTCTTCCAAATCAAAGGGGTAGCCATGGGCTGCCCCTTTGCACCGGAGCTAGCCGTCTTATTCATGGGGCTTTATGAAAATCACTTTATCTATAATAACAACCCGTACGCAGAGCATATTACAAAATATATGTGATATATAGACGATGTTTTCTTTTTATGGTCTGAATCATATGAAAAACTAAATGAATTTATAACATGGCTCAATATGAGAACAGAAGATATCAAATTCAGCCATATTGCAAGCAATAAATCAATTAAGTTCCTAGATGTCCAAGTTTACGCAACGGACGGCACACTAGGGACAACTCTATTCCGAAAACCAACGGAGAGGACTAAAGCCTTGCATTACACAAGCCACCACCCAAGAAGCCTTAAACAGAATCTGCCATTTGGACAGTTCTTAAGAATAAGGAGGAATTGTTCGAACAGAGAGGAGTATTTTATACATGCTAATGCACTCATGGATCGGCTACTTCTTAGAGGCTACCCCAAAAAACTTCTCAAGCATTCATTAAAAAGAGCTTGGTGGGTCCCAAGGGAAACGTTGTTAAAAAAGAAAACACGTGAGGAACAAAAACGGATTGTATGCGTCACGCCCTTCAACCCCAATACACACCAACTTCGTAAGATGGTAATGCAAAATTGGCATCTAGTTAAAGACTTACATTGTGAATTTCATGAACCACCCCTGTTTGCGTACAAAAAAGAAAAAAGTGTGGCAAATCACATTGTGAGAGCAGCTCTACCCCGGGAACCCAAATCAACACTAAGAGGCATGCTGGGATAACCTCCAATAGTTGGACACCACAAGTGCGGCAATTGTACCTGTTGTTCATCAACAGAGGAAGGGTGTGTCTTCACTTTCGAGAGAATACATTGGAAATATTTAACCTTTACTAACTGTTTGACTAAGAACATAGTGTATGGAATCTGGTGTCCTTGTCCAAAACTGTACATCGGGAAAACCACCCAGGAGGCACGGCAACGAATAACCCAACATAAATCAAGAATAAGACGTCAGGTCCCCAATGTACCATTAGTGCAACATTGGGCTTCTCATGGACATAAAGAAGATGAGCTTTGATGGACGATTATTTCGAAAAACGAAAATGATGCCCGTGGAGGAAATTTAGATTCAAGACTGACGCAACGAGATGCTTTCCTTATAATGAAATTCAACACGGCCACCGCAGGATTAAACGAGATTTCAGAAATCTTCAGAGGAAACCACTAAATGAGAAGTTATTGGCCTTTCACTAGGCCGGGTCACCCCTCCTGCTCCCATCGCCTCCTGCCGCCGCTGCTCCGAGCGACCCAGCCGCCGCTGAGCCGCCCGCCTGTGCCGTTTCCCGCCGCTGCCTCCCGTGGCCCCGCCCACCTTCAACCCATTGGCCGCCCCGCTCCCGCCACCCAGCTGACCCGCCCTCCCGGCTCCTGATTTATGATGCCCCCAGAGCGACCGCGCAGCGGACGCGCGCAGCGGGAGCACCGAATGAGCGCCGAAGGTGCGCCAAAGGTAAGCCCGTCTGCGCCTGTCCGCGCCTGGACCGCGCCCAGCGCCAGGACCCCTGGCCCCCACCAACGGAAGCCGACCCGACGGACCTACAACGCCACCGAACTCAACGCTCTCAACACCGGCCGAACCCCGGGCTGCTACCGAGCCACACCGACACGCACCCACGGACCCTTAAGCTGCCACTCCTGCAAGTTCACCTGCAACCCGACCCACGCCACACCAGCACCCACCAAGCCGAACTCCAGCAGCACCCACCTGAAGTGCATCCTGCTCAACACCCGCTCCGTCCACAGACACGCCGTCGAGCTCTGGAACCTGCTCGACAACACAGCCCCAGACGTCGCCTTCCTCATGGAAACCTGGATGAACGCCTCCTCAGCGCCCGACATCGCCATCGCCATCCCGGACGGCTACAAGATCATCCGGAGGGACCGCGTCAACCAGACAGGAGGAGGCATCGCCATCATCCACAGGAACACCATCCGCATCACGACCGACACCGACGATACCCTCGCACCCGCCGAACACCTGCACTTCCAGATCCACGTCAACCCCAAGACCACCCTCAGAGGCACCCTCATCTACAGACCCCCGGGACCACGCACACAATTCAGCGAAGACATCGCCGACTTCATCAGCCCGCACGCCCTCCCCTCCGCCGACTACATCCTCCTCGGGGACCTCAACTTCCACCTGAAGAACAACAACGACCGCAACACCACCACCCTGCTGGACAACCTCGCCAACCTCGGACTCAAGCAACTGGTGACCACCCCCACCCACTACGCCGGACACACACTCGACCCGGTCTTCTCTTCCAGCAAGGACATCGCCTTCAGCCACGCCACGGGACTCCACTGGACGGACCACAGCTGCGTCCACTTCAGCTTCAGAAGGACCACGTTCCACCATCACCGGCAACAGGTTCCCCGCAGAAGCTGGAACAAGATCACTACAGACCAGCTCGCTACTTCCCTGAGCAAGAACCCTCCCACCAGCACAACGAACCCCAGCCAAGCGGCCACCAACCTCATGAAATGGATCAGCGACTGCGCAGACGACCTCTCCCCTCTGAAGACCCCGCCGAGCAGACCCGGCAGCAAGAAAGCACCATGGTTTACCGACGAACTCAAGAGCTCCAAGAAGAACTGCAGAGCACTCGAGAAAACCTGGCGCAGAGACCCAACACCGAACAACATGACTGCCCTCAAGCTCGCCACCCGAAAACACCACCAACTCATCCACGCCACCAAGAAAACCGCATTTAAGGAACGACTGGACAACAACGCACACAACAGCAAAGAACTCCTCAACATCGTGAAAGAGCTCTCCAACGCCAACGCCGGAAACAACGACATCACCCCTTCGCAAGACCTCGGCAACTCCCTCGCCTCCTACTTCCACAACAAGATCGCGGACATACACAACAGCTTCAGCACTCAACCGACGCACGCCACGACCGAACCACCGCCCCCCACAACCACCCTCCGCGCCTGGACCCCGATCAGCACCGAAGACACCGTCAACACGATGAACTCCATCCACTCCGGATCTCCGACAGACCCCTGCCCTCACCACGTCTTCAACAAGGCCGACGCTGTCATCGCACCTCACCTGCGGGACATCATCAACACCTCCTTCGACACCGCTACCTTCCGGAGAGCTGGAAGCACGCCGAACTCAGCGCCCTACTTAAGAAGCCATCAGCCGACCCCACCGACCTCAAGAACTACCGCCCCATCTCGCTGCTCCCGTTTCCGGCAAAAGTCATCGAGAAGACCGTCAACAAGCAACTGGCCGCCTTCCTCGAGACGAACGGCTCCCTCGACCTCTCGCAGTCTGGCTTCCGGGCCAACCACAGCACCGAGACCGCCCTGATCGCAGCTACCGATGACATCCGAGCCCTGCTCGACAACGGAGAAACAGCGGCCCTCATCCTCCTGGACCTCTCCGCGGCCTTCGACACTGTCTGCCACCGTACCCTAGTACAGCGCCTCCGCAACGTCGGAATCCAGGAGAAGGCACTGGAGTGGATCATCTCCTTCCTCGCCGGAAGGACACAGAGAGTCCGCCTCCCCCCTTTCAGATCGGAGGCCACCGAAGTCATCTGCGGCGTTCCTCAAGGCTCCTCGCTCAGCCCAACACTCTTCAACGTCTACATGAGCCCCCTCGCAGCCATCGCACGCCAGCACAACCTTAACATCATCTCCTACGCTGACGACACCCAGCTGATCCTCTCCCTCACCAACGACCCCGCCACCGCCAGAGCCAACCTACACGAAGGGATGGCAGACGTTGCCAAGTGGATGATGAACAGTCGCCTGAAACTGAACTCGGACAAGACGGAAGTCCTCATCCTGGGACCTTCACCCTCCACCTTGGACGACTCCTGGTGGCCCCCCGCCCTGGACAGCGCACCCAAACTCACAGACCACGCACGCAACCTGGGCTTCATCCTGGACTCCTCCCTCTCCATGACCAGACAAGTCAACGCCGTCTCCTCGTCGTGCTTCAACATCCTGCGCATGCTACGTAAGATCTTCCGATGGATCCCCACCGAGACCAGGAAGACGGTCACCCAGGCCCTCGTCACCAGCCGGCTGGACTACGGCAACTCCCTCTACGCCGGAACCACCGCCAAACTCCAGAAGAGACTCCAGCGGATCCAGAACACCTCAGCACGACTCATCCTGGACATCCCCCGCCGCAGACACATCTCCGGACACCTGAGAGACCTGCACTGGCTCCCGGTCAACAAGAGAATCACCTTCCGTCTCCTCACCCACGCACACAAAGCCCTACACAACCAAGGCCCAGGATACCTCAACAGCCGCCTCAACTTCTACGCTCCCAAACGCCAGCTTCGATCGACCAGCCACGCCCTCGCCGCCGTCCCCCGCATCCGAAGAGCCACCACAGGAGGAAGGTCCTTCTCCTACCTGGCCGCCAAGACTTGGAACTCCCTTCCGACCCACCTCCGACTGACCCAAGACCACCTCGCCTTCAGGAAGCAGCTCAAGACCTGGCTGTTCGAGCAGTAGCGGACCCCCTCCCCCCAGCGCCTTGAGACCCTCCGGGTGAGTAGCGCGCTATATAAATGCTTTGATTGATTGATTGATTGATTGGTCTTTTCTCTAGAAATGATGTCGTCTCAATGTCCACTCGGAACCTGTTCTCTTAATAAACCACGCAAGAAGTTTTCTCTGACCCATTTAATAAACTGGGAGATGAATCATCCGATTCTGCTGTTTCCAAACTACTGGGACCATAATGCCTCTTGCTCTGCTAAACCTCGCAATTGCTTGTCGATCAGTTTCCCCACATGGATCTCATCTCCTTGTAAAAATATTCTTTTGAGACCTGTTTATGCCATATTTACCACACTCGTTGTGTGTATTTCACTTTAAAACGGGTAAAGTTCCCTTCAATTTTCAATACGAACAATTCCCCTTTAAATATACACCGGGTCACATGACCAGAAACGGAGTCGAGCGGAAGGATCGACTGGAGACGCCGTGTTGGTGCTATACTGTGAGAGGCTGACAAGCAAGTTTAAGATCTCAAACTAGCCTGTTTTTTTAAAATCGGTCGGAACCCAGGGAGCATTGAAGACTATGTAAACAAAAGACGGCAATGTAATGCGTCTTTTAATTTACGGATGTTTTTTACAGGGCACTGTGCATCCACTGCAGCCCTGAGATATCCAAGCCTTTACTGAAACACACGCCAAATTTAAATGCGTTCACGGTGAAGCATTTTCCAACGCCCACACCGGGTAGGTGATCCAAGCTTTATTCAGTCTAACATTCATTCATTGCTCGAAGCCCCTTCAATACCAGTGTACCAATCAATATGTCATTTCCCCCCCCTTTTCAGACACTCCAAGCGACTTTCAGAGCTTGTGAGGTGAGTGCAAATGTGCCCATGTGGCTCTAGCTGGTAGTAATATAGGTGAGAAGGAACGGAATGTCATTTGTGTGTGTACCGTTTATGTTACAGTGTCCACATGACATCGAATCACACCAGTCATGAGAGACGTTACACAGAGGATTTCTAAGGTAGGTTGGTGTAAGCCGGTTGGTGGCTGCTCTAGGTAGTGACTAAGCACTTGGTAGACGAGGGAGCCTAACTTGGTTCATATGCTTTGTTTTGTAGAATTCATACTGATCCTGAGGAGAACCCCATAAATTAGGGAGTTCGAAACGCGTCGATCATTTACGGTCAACTGTCAACAAAATAAATAGATTTTCAAGACTGGACTAAGGCGGAATATAATGGTTCTAACTGTTAGAACTTTTGTAAATCTAGAATTGATTTAATGTTTCCAACTTTTTTTTTCTATGCAAATAGTTTAAGTTGACATTGACCCATACCTCAGAGGTACTATTTTGTTTTTGGGTTTTTTTCTATGCGTGTGATTGCGAATTGAGTGACTGTAGTGTGGTTGTGTTTTGTAAATTTAGACTTTGTCTTTCACATGGTGTTTGTAAATTCTGTATAAAGTTGTATATTTTGTATATTTATATCTGTATATGCACAGAAATGTCTTTGAAAAAATGAAAAAGCTTTCTGATTTAAAAAAATGATTATAATAAATGAGGAATAAAAGTGAGTATAGACTGCTATGTTTGATTCATGGCTGTTGAATAGGTAAAGAGAAAAAAAAGTCTTCCCAGTACTGGCAGATGTATCGTTTTTGTAGTTAAGTTAGGTTTAGCCTTACTGTTGAGGAGCCAAGACCCTGTTTTGTTCCTACTAACCCAGGCGCCTGGCATCAGCGTCATCAGGCGGCGCCTGGGCTTTCAAAAGAACGGGCGGAGCCCCGCAGCGCGGAACACGCTTATCCTTTTGCCGAACCTGTGTTAGAAGGGGGGCGTAAATCTTGCCTGCACTCTGCCATGAGGAAAACGGCCCTCGGTATTCTACTAACACCGTGAGGGGAATGGCCATCGGTGTCCACAGCAAGGACCAAAACTAAATCCCCCAGAAGCCCTAACCCAGGCGCCTGGCATCAGCGGCATCAGGCGGCGCCTGGGCTTTCAAAAGAACGGGCGGAGCCCCGCAGCGCCGGACGCGCGCGGGCGGCCGCCGAGCTAAGCCCGGGACAAGGGCGGGACCGTCTGCGTCCGTCCTAGGCCAGACGAGGCCGGGCCGGGCCACATCTCTTGGCGCCACAATACTGGCTGAAAAGTAAGAGACTCCGCCTAGTGCCCGAACATTGCTCTTCAACAGTGCATTTGGTTAAACTATTCTCTACGCCATATACCGCTGGAACTGTTAAGTAAGCAATGTCTAAAGGCCACATCAAAAGTAGGAATTCATTGGCAGGCGGGAATATCAAAGGGACAATTGACCACTTCCTAACGAAAGTCGTAAACAAGTTAGATCATCAGATTGCAGCTGCAGAACATCGCATGTCCACAGAACTTCACTCTAACAAACGCTCCTCTTTGGGCTCTATTCAAACAGCAATCTCCCCGCCCACCCAATCTATAGGATCAACCCCTCATACAACCCAGGCACCCCTTTACTTCTACAGGATCGCTCAGAAACAACACAATCCTCCAAGGGGGAAGATATTGATATGGTTAACCTGGACTGCTCTTCAGACTCTAGTCAGGGAGAGTCTCCCTCCTTTTTGTTTAGCAAACCCGGTAGAACGAAAAAGAACAATCGGGTTCTGTCTCCACACCTAGACCAGGGGGCCACATTAAAAGGCATGCAGGGCGGGGTATGCCATTTGGGTAGACAAGCAAAGTCAATAAAACCTCGCAAAATCCCTACTAAGCAACAACGACCTCATGGCTCACATACTATGCACAAGACATCTCTCCCTGTAATTCCCCCAAATGAAGGCATACTAGAAAGTATGGAACAGTTGGTAAAATCTCTGCTGTTACCACTCATAGAGAGAGTCAGGAGGTTGGGTGACCAAATGTCCTCAATACTGGATATTACCCATTCCAATAGTGAGACCCTAAAAAAACTGGCATCACACTATTCACCAAATGTGCATCAAGATCTGCTACCTGTAAAAACCAATACCACAAGGGAACCCCCCCCACAAACAGTAGAGGCATTACTAGCGCCCGCTAGTAAAGAGAACGTCCCTAAGTCACCCAGGGAATCGGGAATAGGGGGGCCCATGTACATCTCCAAAACAAGC
This sequence comes from Lissotriton helveticus, assembly GCF_964261635.1. Taxonomy (NCBI): domain Eukaryota; kingdom Metazoa; phylum Chordata; class Amphibia; order Caudata; family Salamandridae; genus Lissotriton; species Lissotriton helveticus. Next base: position 121,652,096 of record NC_136060.1, on the reverse strand, counting down.
AACGCTCCAAAAACGAGGGAATCTATTCCAGCCACCGATACACATAGACCTGGGCAACACATAGATTTACCACCAGAGGCAGCCCCTTATGTTATTATGCTCGCTGGGGTCCCAGAGCTGGGAGAAGGGAGGATTGAAAACTACAGAGCTCTTAAAAATAAAGCAATCCATTGGTTAATTAACAACAGACCACTGCCCCCAACATAAACGGGGAAATAGCCTTCGTGAGGAGATTATCATGGGTGGGACCCAGACCTAAAGACATTCAGGGGGATGTTGTAATCATCAATTTTAGAGACCGGAGGGTAGTTACCCATATAATTGATTGGTACCTGGAGAGAGGGGAGGGCGGCATATCAACCTGTGACTTGAGCTACTTCTATCCCCCATCTCTAATGGCCTCCTCAAATCCATCAGCCACCACCGATACTCGAGATACCCTAGATAATCTCAATCACAATTCCAGATTCCATCAATCTAGACCCTTTTACTCCAGGGCACCCTTACACCAACCATGACCAGGCATCCCCATACCATTACTCCACCATCTGGGTAGACAACATCGGGCAACGTTTAACCCACACTGGTCAATTCCTCTAGGAAATTTCTACGAACCCCTGGCAGACTTGGACGACCAAGACTGACAGAAGACGGTTGTCCACACGGGGAAGGTGCAAAGTGTAGGCCCAGTGCTCTCTGTATACCAGACTAGCACACAGAGTAACTCACTTTCAGACAGTGCGCAGGTTAAAAATATAGACAGGGAACCGACGAGCGAGAGGCCTTTAAACCATTTGACCAACAAGGAATTAGATAACACACCATTGGATTTTAGGGCACGAACCGAACACCATCCCAGGGAAGCCCATTCATCTAGCCAGATTATGGTTGAAAGGGAACTGAACAAAAACAACACCCCCAAGTTAGTCAAACTTACCCATAACATTATATCCTGGAATGTAGCAGGCCTAGCAAACAAAGTCTCCCAAAATTCATGGCTCGAGCTAGTTGCCAACTACAATATTCTCTGCTTCCAAGAAACCTGGACCCTAGATGAAATCCATTTACTTGGCTTTCAGACCTTTCACACACCTGCACAATCAACTACTCAGGGAAGAAACAAGGGAGGTTTGTGCACGTATGTCTCCACCACAGGTGGGCTCAAAGTACTCAGGAATTTGTCCACTGAATACTATCTGATTTTAACACTCAAATGGGGTAATGCCAAGAATATGATTTTAATTAACTTTTACAATAACATGCCTATACTCAACCTGGAAACGGTCACTAACAATTTGATGCATAGTGTCACTATCATTAAGGACCAGACAGGAGGGGAGCTGCTATTGATCTGGGTAGGTGACTTTAATTGTACTGTCTGTCCTAACTCCTCGAAGGGCTTGTGCGGCCTAGGTGAGCACAAGGACGACAATCTGACCCACTTCATTCACTCCACATCAGGCGATATATTTAATAAAATGATGTTCCATTTTAATCTATCCTATATTAATGAGCTATGCTCCCCAATCGCCCACTTCCAGCCAACATTTCATGGGAGGGAGTGTAACTCTATAATAGATCTTACTCTTTTATCAAAAACCCATGCCCAGATAGTGACCTCATGGAAAACATTGGATGCCATTTATGGAGATCATTACCCGATCTCCTTTTCTATAAAAGTAGAGGGGCAAGCACAGGCTCAGGGGGACACATTTTTATATCAACCAGAGATCAATTTAGGGCGCAGAAACGGCTATTCTATTAAATGGAGTATGGTGGATCCAGTGAGACTGTTAACAAACTTAGTATCGAAATCCAGGGAAGAAATCTACACTTGTCTGTCTCTCACAGAAACCCCAGCAAAAGTCCTGGGCCCCTTCCTAAAAATTCAAAAATAAATAAAAAAGCTTCTGACTAGGGAATACTGCTCCGCATCAAACCGATCAAATTGCTGGTTTGATAATAACTGCACAAAAGCACTTAAAGCATTAAAAAGGGCACTGCATACATCTCCGAGATCCCAGAATGAGATCCGCCTAGCCAAAAGCTATATTCCAGGGCAGTCAAAACCAGCAAACAATCCCTGAAATTAGAGGCATGGTCAGCCCTGATTAATACCTCAAAAAACAGGGACATGACTGCCTTCTGGAAGGTTGTCAATGCCCCTCATTTGCAGAACAAGCAGACAGACACACTAGATATCGCCATTAATGGCGAAACCTGGGTAAAGCACTTCAAACGTCTTTATGACAATGCAAATTCCCCCATTTCTGTAGTTTCTACATTAGTAACAACACCAGAGGACTATGATACCCACACCGCGGATGTATTCCCGTTGGGCATCATCTTTACCTGCGAAGAGGTTACTGCCGCAATTAAACAAAGCCCCTCAGGTTAAGCCCTGGGCCCGGACGGGGTCCCAATAGATGTTTTTTAAACTAAAATCGATCTCAGGGCCCCCATGCTAGCCAATGTCCTGAATAGCGTAAACTCCCACGGTTTTATACCTACTTGGACCAAAGCAATAGTCGTTCCTGTCTTCAAAAAAGGAGACAGGAACGACCCTATTTGCTATCAGCCAATTTCCCTCCTCGACGCCTTAATGAAGGTAGCAGGCCATATAATTTTAAATCGAATCCAAATTTGGGCGGAGGAGGGTGACATTATTTCTAGCTTCCAGTACGGATTCAGAACTGGCAAAGGCACAGTTGAACAGGGATTAAACCTGGCCCTTGTTATATCAAAGTATACTCAAGCCAAGAAGGGTTATCTTTACATCACTTTCGTTGACTTGAGTTCAGCCTTCGACTGTGTGGACCACAATAACTTGTGGTCAACACTTTCTGACATGGGTATAGATGACCAAATCCTTACATTCATCAAGGAATTATATAGGGGTGCTGGAGCCAGGGTAAGGTACGGCACTCACGGAGAGTGCTCGGACAATTTCCCCATTAGGAGGGGCGAGAGACAGGGGTGCATATTAGCACCCCTACTATTCACTCTATATATAAACTCCATAGGCAATCACCTTAAAGAGTCGAAGTTCGATTATCCAGTGATCAAGGGGCAGTCGGTGCCAATACTCCCCTATGCAGACGACTCTGCGATTATGTCTCGAACCAAGGTAGGCCTACAGAGGGCCGTTCTGAAATGTTCAAACTATATGAAAGATAAGGGTCTAAGAATAAACATCACGAAAACCTTCTCTATGGCCTGTGGGTATGGTTCCAAGAAAGCACCCTGCTCAATATTCCTCGAGGGTAGGAGGATTGAGACCACCGACCAATTCTCTTACCTAGGAATACGTTTTAATAGGAGAGGTAATTGGCACACCGCCGTGAGGGCAAGAAACTTAGTGTTCTCGCGTGCTGTAGGAGCCCTGAATAACTTCGCGGCTAAAATAGGAGGTAGACCCGTAAAGGAACTGACTGTAATTTATAAGGCTAAATGTATCTCCACGGCCACATACGGTGCAGGAATCTGGGGAATAGAAAATGCAACTAACCGAGAACCAGTACCTCAGATACTTGCTTGGGGCCCCTAAATCAACAGCAACCTACCTCACACATATCGAACTGAGCCTATCGTACATTTTAGACGCCATAAAATTGCGCCCATACTACTATGGCATAAGGTGTGGGTCACGCCGGAGACCTCCTTAAACCGCAATTTAATCTCCGACTGTTTGACCCTTGACGGTGTCAGCAACATTAAATGGCTGGCATATGTTAAAAACTTGATGACTGAGATTGGCCATCCAGAGTACTTTACGAGACCATCCAGTATGGAGGTGGTCGCAAGAAAGTCACTGAAAAAAACGGCTCTGGACTATTTAGCCAATAATAGATGGGACATGGAAAAATCTGAAACCTCGGTCTTGGATAACCAGCAAATCACTGCTAACAAAGGGCCTCAACCGTATCTTACAAGCGATTTTAACTGTTATTCTAGAATGCTACTGATCCGTTTTAGGTTTGGTACTTTCTTTCGCTTAATTACTTTTCCAGTCTGTAATAACTGGTCAAGGAAGACACTTACCTGCCCATGCGATGAAACCTCCGCCCAATCAAACATTCATTGTATTCTTTTTTGTAAATTTTATTCATCTCCTAAGGCCTTTCTGAAACCAATCCTGAGGGCATGCGGCCACCGCACCTGTAGAACTGCCTTAATTAGCTTGCAACAGTTAGAAAATGTTATTGTCGTACAAGCTGTATCGAGTTTTTTAAAACTATTGATTAAGTTCAGGAATTCAATGTAATGAACTTTGTAAATTAACTGCATTTTAGACTTTTGTTTTTTAAATTTTTGGTATTACTAGATTTTAACGCTGGTGCATGTACTAACCCTCTTCTTTTTTCTCTCTGTATCCTACGTGCTATGAACTTTTTAAATGTATGCTTTTATGACTTCAAATATGAATTTCGAATAAAGCTTTTTGAATTTGAATTTGAATTTGATTTGAGAGGGAGAGAGGGAGCAAGGGAGATAGAGAGGGAGAGAGAGAGAGAAAGATGGAAAGAGAGGGAGAGAGAGGGAGAGAGGGAGAAAGAGAGGCAGAGAGAGAGAAAGACAGAAAGAGAGGGAGAGAGAGACACAGTGAAAAGAAGAGAGGGATAGAGTGAGAGAGTGCCAACACTGCGCACCCAGGCTGCTGCACCCCAGCCCCTCTCGCCGCCCAGCAGTGCATGTCTGCCCCTGCACATCTAGGCAGCTGCACCTCAGCCCCTCCCCCCGCCCCTGCACACCTAGGCCTCACTGCTCACCTTCCGCCACCAGTGTGACTCCAAGAGGGCCCACCACTTGCCGATGTAAGCCCCCAGCCCAAGGCCCGTGAACATGGCACCCCCACATCATGCAGCCCAGGTCCACGGGCCACCAGGTCTCACACTTGATTCTTGGTCTTGATTTTGCTATGGCAGAGGACATATCAGTGCACACAACATCATCGCAGGCTGCACACCCACTCAGCATTAAGGTGCCCCTACCTCAGTGCACCGAAAGTCACCGTCCCACGGCGGTGTGCCTGTGCCAGACGCAGTGTATCCGGTGCCACCAAGTCTGTGCCTTACAAGTCATGGACCCTCTATGATTGCGTATCGCGGTGCAGACGCCATCATGTCACCGCTGGCCCTGGGGAATGTGATGTTGCAGGGCCCTAGGCCCTCATGCATGAATAAGAACCATACGGACACACCCAGAGAGACAGTGGAAATGGCGTCGAGCATGTGTGCCCGGCCCTTTTCATTGTCAGGCTCACATGTCCTGTGAAGCGTGTGCTGGATGGGTGTGGTGTGGGTGTAAACTAGCAATGAGGGAGTGGCTGTGGCATGCTGAAAACTAGACCTGTGATCAGCAGATCACTACAGGGAAGAACTGGGACATGTAAGTTTATTGTCCCCCCTGTGAGAGTAAGTGGAGTGTGCTAGCCTGGCGTATGCCAGTACAGCGTAAGAGTTTGAACAATGACCCCGGGGCTCTGGGCATGGTTCTGTACTGAGCTGGACAAGGAAGTAACTAATGTGTGTGTCCCTGTTGTTGTGTCAGCGCCCCCCAGACCGCATTCGGCAATGTGTCACCCTGTGACCTCAGGTCTCCGATAGGAGCCACATGGATGTAAGAGGAATCCACTGAGCCTACATTCATCAATACTTCCACACTTGAAAGACCATGGACATGACACATCTGTGTGATTAGGAATGTTTGATGCACATTCAGTGGAGTGTTGCATCTGGAGCAGTACAGGGCCATGCAAACCCCACATGACGATGTTGGCCCGTGGAGGACCAGCCAGATTCCTTCAGGGAATGACAAGTCCAAAGGAAGAGGAAGAGTTCAGCCCGCAGTCTGTTTGCTGTGTCATTGGCGATCAAACAGCATACGGCAGTCCATGTCGAGGTCCAAGGTGAGTGTCGCAGAGTGCATCGGAGTACAGTGGAAGGTGATCATGCAGAGGTCAGAACAAAGCAGAAACAGGCCATGTGGCGGAGAAGAATGCTACTGCGTCCTTCTTACTACGATTGAAGATTTATCTGCATTTTCGTCCTCTGCTATTGCATGTGCCTCACGTGTGGGTGGTGGTGTTCTGTCTCCAGCACTGTGTGGCAGTGACATCTCAGGGGCAGCAGGTGGAATGTCTGCCGCACCGTGTGGCACTGACACTTCAGGGGGCGGAGATGTGGATGTAGTGGTAGCAGCACCATGCATCAGCACCAGGCCTTGTGGCAGCAATGCCATGAGGATGGTGGTCCTGAGGTCATTGAGGAACCCAGCTACCTTTCGCTGGTGTGCAGCCGTGGCAGCCGCTCTTCCCGCCTGCGTCCACTCCATGGTCTCCATTAACCTCAGCATATGTTCCAACTCCCGTGCGACATCGCTAGAGCCACTCTGACTGGACAGTTGTTCTTGTCTTTGAGTCAGGCCTCCAGCGATGTCAGCCATGGCTCATTGGAGAGCAGGGAGTGGACTGTGGATGGCCGATATGGACTGTGAATGGTCCCTGGTGAGATTCAGACACCCACGTATGGCATCTAGTGTGGCTGCTATGCGGTCGAACCCCACCCACACCTTTTCAGCCAGATTCTCCTGGCACCCAAACACACTGCGTTGGAAGGCCATGTGTTCTTTGTGGGAGTCCTGGGAGGCAGCTGTGGTGGTGTGTGCTGCCTGCTGTGTGGTCTGTGCAGGGGGTGGGGTCTCCTCGTAGCAGCTGGGCTGCCCTGATCCTGGAGGTGGACGCACAGGCTCTCCATGAGCTGTTGGAGGGCGTCGGGTCGAAGGTGTGGTGGTCCTCTTCGTCATCAGAGTAGAGAGGTTCGGGCTGCTCTGCAGGAGGTGTTGGATTTCCCTCTGCAATGTGAAAGAGAGATGCAGTTTAACATTGTGCTCACATGTATGTTGACGCATTGTACATGTTTACATACAGACTGGATGAGAGTGTACATTGTGACTGTGTGGGAGGAGCTGCCTATTTGATAGGGACAGTGGACATTTCTACAACATTACGAATGTGTGATAGTACTTGTACATTACCAACTCACATTACCCTGCAATGGCAAATGTGATTGGCCAGTTTCTACACACATGCGGCACCAGTTGTGTCCTATGTTCTGTTGTGGATGAGTTGTGGTTTGTACCACATCGTTGTCAATGTTGATGTGCTCTGCATGTTATGTGTGTGCGCTGCATTTTGGGGGAGTTTCCCCTGCAGCTCTGATTTTGCTGCCCCTTCTGCAGAGATGTTGCATACTGGCTGGGGCATGGTTTGTCTTCAGATATGCTCTACTTAATTGTGCATGTGTGCCATTGTGCCCATCTCCCCTCGTCCCCCCATCCACTGGTCGTTACTCATCCTGGTGCTGTTGTGTCCGGTCAATTTGAGCAGTGTCCGGTCCCCCAACTCCTGCCACCGTCTCCCCACTGATGACTGTGGACAACATATCCTCCATATCGTCCATCTCCTCCTGTGGCACAGGACTCCCACCTCCAATCTGTATTGCTGCCTTCCAGTTGTTTGCAAATTTCTGCTTGGTTTTGCGCTTGACATCATCCCAGCGCCTCTTGACCTCTTCCATTGTCCTCTTCAGCACTCCGACTGCATTCACCTTGTCCACGATTAACTGCCATATTCTATTTTTTGTTGCCAATGACACAGTGGATGTGACAAACAGTAGGCGATGGTCTTCTACCACCTCCGTTATCAGGATCCTGTTCTCCTGCAGACTGTACCGCTTCTTCCTACTCTTCTTCTCCTTGCCCTTCCCTGAGCCTGAGGTCCCAGGCTGGTCCTCCGGTGGGCTTGTGGGGTTCTGATTGTCCTCTATACTTGCTCTGGCAACATCCATTGTGCTTTGCTGTTGTTTGGCTTTTGTTTGTATGTTTTTCTTCCTTCTTTTATGGTGATTTTTCATGCCTGGCGTTTGTGAATTGCAGGCCTGTTGCTGTTTTTTGCTGATTTTTGTATCGCTGTTGGCCTCATCATAACTTATTTTGCGTTCGTGTTTCACATTTTTGCGGCATCGCGTTGACTTTATCGCGGACATTTGACACGTTATCGTGGGCCTATCGCATGGTACCGCCGTGTTGTGAATACAACGTTAACACAGCGTTATTGTCCATCAATAGACAGTGATGTGAAGGGTTGCGTTAGGCTAATTTTGCGGTAATTATCACACGTTCGTGAGAATATCCCCCCCCTGTGTCTCTTTACACCCTCCTCTGCACACTGGTTACCTCCATGCAAGGTCTCATTGGAGAGGCCAGCCTCTCCCCAAAGTCTACTATACACATGATGTTATGCTATGAAGAGATGTCAGTGAGATCCCAGTTTCTCCTTACACCCTACTGTGCACTGTTGTTATACTGTGAAAAGTTCTCATTTGAGAGTTTCCTTTCTCCCCACAACCTACTGTTGGGGACTATTAGGCATAAGTACTGTAATAAAGGATAGTGTAAATTATTCTTTTAAAACAATGTTTACAATCTCCTGAGTCTCTCGAGGATCATAAAAAAGTAGTGATTGAACTTTTGCCAATAATAATAAATGGGCTTAATGTAAATAAATGAGTATCAATGTGTGAAACGTACCAATGTTGATCGCATGAACATAAAGTATGTGTTTTTTTCATAAATCTAAGAGATTTATAGTTCCCCACGGTTATATAATGGATTGCATTTCTTTAAACTAAACACACTGTTACTATTCTGAAATATATAAACTATACATTCTACATCAGGATATATTCAGTGTAAATCTCGCAAGAGGCTCATGAGGGCAATCCAGGAAACATTGTTCCCTCCGACTGCATGCAAGGGATTGCCTGCCTGGGCCTCTTGAACTCTTGCAAGGGGCTCGTGAGAGTTGTCCATCATCGTGGGCTTCTCTGGCTCTCGTGAGTGTCCTTCAAGAAATTTTCAGAAGGGGAAAAAAAGAGAAACATGGTAAAAAAACATAAATCATGAAAGTACAGTGTTGCTCTGAAAAGAGTTGTTTTTGTTATCAGTTTCAACAACTATAAACAGTTTTTGGATTAATTTTTTTATTTAATTTTAATACTTTTTTTGTAGGATAGGATAAAAACATTCAACTTGAAGTGTTAAACAAATACCAACAACATTTTCTTAAACACAAAAAGAAGAAACATTTTGAAAAACTGTTTTAGAAAAGGACAAAATACTGTCTGGAGGTGCACGTGTGGTCTTGGACAAGCTTCTCCTGGGCAGATCTGTTTGAGTGAGATGAAAAATGATCTGCTTACACAAGCAGCAAAATAGTGCTTAATTCAAGAAAGTGGGGTTATTGTCTGCTTGTGCACGTATAACCTGTGCAGACACAAATATCTCCACAAGCAAATTATGAGAAAGCCCTTGTAGAGTTGTCTAGCTCTGCAGCACGAGACAACTCTGCCCGTGCAAACCATTGCAGATGCATAGATCTGAAGTATCCCCACATGCCTGTGGTACTCATGCTATATTGTTTATTTCTGCTCCCCCAGTTGGACTCCTTTTTGCAAAGTTTACAGAGGACATACTTTGCAAAAATGTTCTTGCTACCTGGCCTTTAATCTAAAAATTGACACACCAAGGACTCCTTAGGAAGCTGAGATGGCTGAGCCCCTAGCTGTTCATCAGAATCTGATGAAAGCATCTTTGCGATAAAAGGCAAACAGGTAAGGAGAGCAAGTTAGATATGTCTACTCTAACCAAAATCTAATAGTGAAATTAAGCAAAAAGGATGGAATCATCTTCTTTTAAATAAAGAAATCCATATGACCCAATCACAATCTTTCTTTAGGGTGAGCTTCCGCTCCCGGACCTCTCACTGGAGGATTGTAGGCCTCTCGAAAGGCCTTAAACAGAGTAATTGCTTTAAATCTTATATAGAACAATACATAATTATTTTTATAACTTGATCAGCATGTCCAATGTTCTACTTTTTTCAAAATTACATGAAAACACTGGAATTAATTTAATTTTAAATGTACGCTCTAGTGAGTGCTTCGTGAGAGCTGAACAGGATGTACAGTCCCCTCAGAAGCCACGTAGGAAATTGTGCATCCGGGTCCCACGAGCGCCTCACGAGAGCCATCACTTTTAAGAACAAATACATAAATAGCCAGCCATCTTTTATTCATGACTCTATTCTAGATTAGCATTAAATAATAATGAAAAACAAGATAAACAACTGTATACAATAGATTACAATGAAATTTACAACTTTACAATCTTGTCAGTGTACCGTGAACTGGTAACATATATTGATAAGAACTAACTAATTACACAATCTCTAATGAGATATTGAATATTTATCTGTTTAATACTCACACATAATTTATGAACATTTTGCTAACTGCGAATCATATCTTGTTATGTTACAATGAAAAAAACATTCTTTTTCAAAATAATGTAGGCACACAACATAAATTATAAAGTAATTCTACCATACTTACACTCAGAAAATTAGTTAATTTACTTTGTTTTTAAAACAGAAAATTCCCTAAAATAATAAAAGTATCTGTTTTCTTTAAAAACAAAAACCTTAGAAATTCACTGTAATAAACAGATGCTAAAGAAATGTTATAGTTAGGTGAGTTCTCATTTAAGATGTCATCAGTGATGTCATTAATGTTGTCCTAGAACAAGTTATGAGTGATGTCATATGTGAGGTCATAAGCAGTGCATGGCACGGGGGATGCAAGTTACAGTTAGTGATGTTAACTATAATTGCTCAATTTCTGAGGAGTTTTTTGTTCAAAACAAAGCTCATCTAACTAATACATTACTTTAACTTTTGTTTTTTTTTAAATGAAAGCAGATCTTTTCATCACACTTAACTATAATGTAATTGGTATATTCTCAGATGTTGTGTCATTCTGGTGTTATGCCATTCCATGTCTCGCTCTGCATTCAAGATTACCTTGCTTAATTCTATAGGGAAACAGAGCGACACAGGAGATGGCTGTCTCATATACCGTTCACCTTAAATAAATATTCAATAAATATTGTACACCTTTAGCACCACATTTTTAATTTTTCAGTGAAGTTATAGGGTTTTTCTAAATGAAAACAGAGCTTTTTATCACAGCTGATTATAATGTTACTTTAACCTTTGTTTTTTTCATACTTAATTATCATACGTAAATGCAACCCCTCCACTGCACACAAAACAAATCAAATCAAATCATAAACATTTATTGAGCGCGCATATCACTCGAGAGTCTCATGGCGCTGGTGGATGTCTCTGAGAGGATAAGACTTCATATGCAGCTAGAGGTCGAACAACCATGTCTTTGGATTCCTACGAAAATTTTTGTGATCACTTATAGCGCGTAGGTGTAAAGGAAATTGATTCCAGAAAGACGGAGCAAGGAAGGAGAAAGAACGCCCTCCACCAGTAGCGGTGCGTATTCTGGGAGTCACAAGGAGCGCTTGATTGCTGGATCTCAAGGTTCTACCAGGATGATACCAAGTTAATTTTTGGCCTTTTACGTACATGTTCTTATGCGTCAAGCACAGTACCTTAAAACATATGCGTTTTCGTACAGGCAACCAAGGCAGAAGTTTCAAATTGGGAGCCAAAGGAGATCTGGATGGAAGATCAAGGAATAATCTTGCTGCAGTATTCTGCAGGCCCTGCAACTTAGATAGAAGATTTTCATTGGTGGAGGTCAATAGGGCATTCCCATAGACTATATGGTAGATGATAAGACCCTGGACTAGGGGTTTTCTTGCCTCCGGTGGAATCCACTTAAAAATGTTACGCAGGGAGAAGGTTGGCTGCAGGGCCTAGCTCGTAGGGAGTGTAGAGGGACTGGCCTCCTTTAAGACCTTTCCCTCAGATAGGGGGTGTGGTAGTAAGATGTGGGGAGGGACCGGGTGCTCCTTTAAGACCTCCCTCTCAGATGACGGGAGTGCGTTGTAGGGTGTGGGGATGGACTGGGTTCTCCTTTCAGACCTCTCTCTCAGATGAATGGTGTGTGTAATAGGGTGTGGGGAAGAACTGGCCTCCCCTTTCAGACCTCTCTCTCAGATGACTGATGTACATTGTTGAGTGTGGGGAGGGACTGACCTCTATTTCAGATCTCTCTCAAAGATGACGGGTGTGCATAGTAGGGTGTGGGGAATAAATAGCCTCTCCTTTCGGACCTCTCTCTCAGATGACAGGTGTGCAGACTAGCATGTGGGTAGGTATTGGCCTCACTGCTAAGACCTCTCTTTGTAATGATGAGTGTGCATAGTAGGGTTTTGGAAGTGCCTTAACTCTACTCACAACTTTTTCCAATTCAAAGATCACCTACTACTTCTTATTTTTCACAATCCAACGAGAGTCTTGCAAGATGGCAGCATTTAAAAATAAAGAATTACCTTCTAAGAATCACAATACTTTTTCCTTACACACTTATTCTCAATAACAAGGTCCATGGTATGCAGTTCAACTAGTGGAGTGTATTGAGAGCTCACCTACTCCTTTTTACTATTCACAATTCAGCTAGAGTACTGCAAAATCATAAATATTTGTTAAAAACAATACACATTACTTTCTTCACAGCAGTTATCCCTTAGATGACTTCTCTCTAAATCTAGGGGGACAACATACCTTTCCACTTCCCCTTATATCATTTTTTCACTTCATTTCCACAACACCTCCAATTGTTCACAGTAAACAGTAATGGCGGCCATTTCATTTTGAACATTCCAACACTCAGCCAATCAGAACGCTCTTGTGGGACTCATGGGAGCTTCTCTCTCCTTCGGAAGGTGAAGGCTCATGAGAAAACCATCCTCTCCCCCAATCACAGGTCTCCATCTTTTTTTTTTTACTCTTGTGGGACGCTCGCCACACTCCCATGAGCCCAACTGCCAAAATATGCAATTATTTTTAGCCTTAATATTTACAAAACTACTGAATGAAGTTGGCCCCCACTTGACAGACCACTCCAAAACTTTCCTCTAAGGAGCAGAGGTGAATGAACTTTAGTTTGGGAAAGTTTTGTGAAGATTCATCAAACGAGGTCAACGTTATTAGCAAACCAAAAGACGCTTTCTCTATGGACAAGCAGACTTAACTACAACTACTTAGTGGCGACAACCCCATGGTATATATTACCTACTGGCAATATATATGTCTTTTCGGTTGGCTCTATCTTGATGGGGAGTTACAGCGCTCTCAAGGCGATGCAGAGCCCAATTATGGTAGAGCCTCACTGTCACATAGCCCCAAAAAGTTTACTAATGTAAACACGGGTAGCACTCACGGGTAGTTTCAATTTAATTTTCTGGTAAATAAACAGGTCAAGATGGCTCCTACGCATTTTGGTCTCACGGAGACCTTGATCATGAGTGTTCCCATGAAGAGAAGGGTCAAGACTGATTTGCATATGACTGGGTCCAAACTAGAGTGGCATAGAGAGCAAAAGAATGATGGATTAAACCCAAATCTCTTGACTGGAGTGAGTGTTTGAAAAGTTTCAGAACTTTGTACATCATCTTGTTGTGTTTGTTATGTTCGCCTTGAGTGGCCAAGGATATGCCCAGACGTGGGTCCCTAGCTTGCTGTGCCACTGGATTCAAGTTAGCCTGGCTGAAAAAACGGTTGTAGGGTGCTTGTTTCCTGTCCTGGGAGGTCCTGGGCTGGACTGTTCCCATGAGGAGCAGGGTCAAGACTGATTTGCATATGGATTACTCCAAACTGGTGTTGCATAGGGAGCAACAGAATGGTGGATTAAACCCTGACCTATTGACTGGGGGCAAGTATTTAAAAAGTTTCAGCACTTGTCCATCATCTTGTTGTGTTTGCTGTGCTTTATTAACAGTCATTAATGCATTGACACATGATTCTTATTATTGCAAATAATTGCATTAGCTTACAAAAAGATTCCTTTAACATATGGTTTGCTGATCTTGAACCTTTGACCAAGCCAATAGACTCACCTTATATGTTGTGTGATACTTAAGAGGGTCAAATGCGATCATGTGATCCCATCCATGGTTTTTGTCCTTCTGCCTAATGTATCGATTTGTAAATTAGTGCATAGAATATAGTATTGAGTGTAATAAATGTACTTTTTTTCTAAAGAAAGAGCACTGACTGGAAAATAATGTATTGAGTGTTATTGTTGTGTGCCAGCGGACAGTGATTACTAGCCCACACCACCTTCCCTGAGTAGCCCATGGGACTGCTCTGCTTTGCTACCCTAAAAGAGTCAAGTGCTACAATGGGGTGCTTGGTTCCCGGTAAGGGAAATTGTGAACCTATTACTTTGAACCTATTACTTGTGCAGGCCACACAACTAACACCCTAATTTCCTAGAAGGGGCTAATATATTGTAGTACTTTTTACTTATAGAATTCAATGGTAGACCGATCTGATCCTTTAGGCCTTACCACTTGCAAGGGCTTTAATAGCTTGTTTTTTTATCATCTTCTGTAATGGGAGTAGTTTAACCACTTATAAATGGGACCCAGGTCAATGCTATTCTGGTGAGAAATGTTGCAGTATCGTATGAGTAGATGTGCCTTTAGTTTTGAAATGGTTGCGTAATATGCATGAAACGCGTCAAGAATTTCTGCTGGGTTAAAGGTTGGCTGGGAATTTAAAGATTTTATGCTTGTAATTCCTTTTTTATCACAGATTCCTAGCAGGATTGTGGCAAGAGCGTGTCCTGGTCTCTCGCCCTCACAAAACTTTCTCACTCTTTGAGTTCACACTATTAAGTTCGTTTTCTTGTCTACCAGTTATCTGGAGTGTCTAAGTGATTCATTGATTTCTGATAACATCTGACCTGACCCCTTTTTGTGTGCTCTCCTTCTAGTTGTGCTAGATAGTTGTGTAGTCTATGAAGTCAGTCCCAGAAACTTCAAAACATTCTCACTTATTTTGAAATGCATGCCACCATATGTAAGCTTTGAAGGCTTACCATAGATTAGCTGCACTATTAACTATTCAAACGTTTCTGGAAGTATTTATAGGTTTGTAGACCTGTGTACTAAAGAGGGTATCCTGTAGCATTTCTGAGTGGAACTGCTGGATCTGTCAACATGGGGGGGGATGTGGGAGGGAAATAGAGTTTTTTTTTTATGAAGTATTATGATGATCGGGAGGGTCAGAGAATGTTCTGCAGAGGAGAAATATGCCAGCAACCAAGGGGACTAAATAGTTGCTCAACAGCTAGTAGCCTGTAAATGAGCTAGAGTCGAGTAGAATGCAAACTGTTTAATTGAGGAATTTTGTGCACTTCAGACGTCAACAGACTCATCTTTTTTTAATAATTTGTTTGATGGCTACAGAAGCCTGTATTTAGAGGCCTGGCTGCTAGAGAGGGTCTATTTAGATGATTATCTGACATTGTTTTTTTTTTTGTTTCATATTTATTTATGGAGAAATAGAATTTAACAATACATAGAAACAAGAATATGTATACAATATTCTAAAATAACCTTTGTTCGTACAAAGTAACAATAAATCATAATAATAAACAATAAGTAATGGATAAGTTATATAAAATTATAGAGCAAAGGAAGAAAATAATTTTAGCATATATATTAAAAAATAAGTAATATAAGTTTTGTAGTGTAGAAAAGGGAAAAGGTAATAGAGAGAACCTATATGAATACACAAAAATTAGATAAATAATAAAGTATAAATATATATAAATTAATATATATCAATTAAAGAAGTCTTAGAATAAAAGGTTATATCGTATGATGAGTGGAAAGAAAAGAATTGAAGGATTGTGACAAAAGGGAGCCCAAAGTTGCTGAAAAATTTCCTCTAGATCCTGTAATCTATAAATAATACGTTTTCAAGAAGCAGTTTGAATCATTGCTACCATCCATTCTTCCTGCGTAGGAGGACTAGATGATTTCCAGTGTTGCAGGATACAGTTTTTAGCTGTGGAGAGTGCAGTATGTAAAAGACGACGTTGCAGGCGTGTAATAGTAATAAGATTTCTAAAATCATGTCATAAAATAATAGAAAGGGTAAGAGGAGTGTGGAGAGAAGGGATCAAATCCTTTAGTGTGTTCCCAACATATGCCCAAAAATTCTGCATGGAAGGGCCGTCATAAAGTATATGGGGAAGATCACAATTAACTCCAGTACACCCCCAACATTTAGAGTGAGGTAGAAGTCCTGCTCTTTGTAATTTTAGAGGTGTCCAATGCCAGTCATATAGGGTCTTAAAAAGGCAGAACCTCAAACGAGCCTCTCGGGTACCCTTATCTAGGACTTCTATCATATCTGACCAGTCACCGTCTTCAATAATGATGTGTAGACGGTCTTGCCATTTCTCTTGAAGAGCTTTAAGAAGTGGTTGTGAATATAGGTGGTGAATCAAGACACCATACAGGCCTGATAATATCCCTTTATGTCGACCCCAAATAAGAAGGTAGTCTAAGATGAGTGATGAATTCAGAAACCAGGGAGAAGAACCAAGACATCGTTTGAGACAGCACTGCAGTTGTAAATAACGTGTGAGCTGACGCAGCGGGAGACCAAACTCTTCACTAAGTGAATCAAAGAATTTTTATTCTCTATTTAGGATAAGTTGATCAATTGTGTGTATTCTGCTTGATTTCCAACTAGACCATTGAAGTGCACAACCAGTTATACGAATATTTTCATTACCCCAGAGTGGGGCTTTAAGGTGTAATCAGTGGCCAACTCGGAGGATACGATGTGATTGTTGTCGTGTATGATAAGCAGCTTGTATTTTTGGATGCGGGAGAGGAACGTGGAAGACAGAGTCTATAAAGGAAATCTACACCATCACTTTGTATCTGACATTGCTTTAAAATTGTCACCTAAGATAATTTTGTTCTGATTGTTGTATTTCTTCTTAGGTCAAATGAGGTGACTTAGTTAGTGGAAGGATGTGGCGTACCAGCAAAAGCTGCCAACTGGTGCTCATGTAAAGTGGTCCAATTCGTTCAGGTCAAGTTCACACTATATAAAACTGCAATTTTTTTTACATATATATGCTTCACGAATCACATCAGACGTGATTACTGTACAGGAAATTACTTCGAAATGACTGGGTAGTGTTGTTACTTTCTTCAGGCTACTATTACTCCTGCAATTGGTAAGTTTTACCCAGTCTTCATATGGATCATTAGAAAAGTGCCATAGTCTCTGTACTGCATTCTGTTTCAATGCTGACCTTTCCAGAAAAACATCAGATGTCAAATTGTTATAGAGATGAATGACTAACTACTAGTGTCAACGGCTCTTTTGGAAAATGGCTTCATTTAGTCACTTTGGTGGGCACCTAAAAGCTCACCAGCTAAATGACCTCACCTTACAGCTCCAGCTAACAGAGTACTGTTTTGTTCCCATGCTATTCACATTTTCTACTGTTATATTGTTTTTTTTTTTATTTCTTTAATGGAGACACGAGTATGCAATTCACTTTCTCTATCCTGCCTTGAGGGTGAAGTGAGCTGGGGGGTTTCATCTCCCGTAAAACACTTGTTTGTGCGGCGGCGAAATCATGAGTACTGCGAAGTTTACTACACCTAGTAATTGCCAGGTGCAATATAATACACAACCATAATTACATTTCGGCAAGCGGAATTTCCGCTTGCCGAAACCTGATGAAAATGTACAAGAGAAAAGAGAACGATATTCACTATGACACAGAGATTTTAGGGCAGTATGCTCAAAACTTGTATGCCATTTCTCAAAAACTTGAAATAGGTTTTTATTTAAAACACACAATATATTTCGAAACCCAAGGGAACCGATTTTATCAGGTGCCGTAAATAGCACCTACCTAATCGGAGCACTCGTAATCGGCACTTAGGAGTTTTGTACAGTCCCTATGCTAAGGGCACATACATAAATTCAAAAGAAAGAAGTATCCTTCAAGACCTACTGTAGACATCTTTTGCAATTCGACTACAACATGTGTTCATCAATTAGGACAACAATGCTTTGATCTCTGTCTGCCGTGCCTCATACTGATTGCTATGCAGCCTACCTGAAAGGTGGGCTCATTAACCCCTATAACCGTTAATAAGACTTCATAGTTTAATGGTCGCAAGCAGGTGAAACGTCTTACAGCATCAAGGAGAGAGAGTAGGTGGGGTCACTGTTAATTATACTGCCTTAAGCACCTGAGCTAGCATCACAAGAAAATCGCGTTTAATTATAGGAGGATGTAAATGAAAAGAATTGAGGTGCATGCTGAATTAAAATTCCAAGTCAAACAAAAGTCTATAATTTTTACAAGGTTACAAGGTTCTTATTTCGTAAGCATAACCTTTGACATTGGAATTTCAGTTTTTTCTATTTTTATGGTAACTTATTTGGCAGTGACATACACTATATTTGACACTATATTTGACACTGTGGTGCGTTTAGTGCCAGACACGCTGTCTTAGGAGATTGCCCTTTTCTACAGAACTATAAGGGTTTTTTGTTAGATTAACTTTCCGTAAATTCTGTAATGTAATCTTCCTACAAGGTAAAAAATACATTTGTGGAAAGCGTGTTTGGGAGTTCGACGTAGTATCCCGATAAAGGATATATTAATCTTGAAATAGGTATAATAGGTTTGCAGAAGAAAGGGCTGGTATAGGCATTGCAGTATAAGTTATGCATTTACGCATCTCGATAAGGCTAATTCGGGTTTATTATTATTATGTGTTCCCAGGAGGCAATCAGTGTATTGAACCTACGGAGGAGGATTCGAGGAGTTGAGATTTATTGTCACAGTTAAAGCTTCTACTGTGCTGAAAAGGGTGGCACTGTGGCACATGAATATAATTATGCCAGTGACATAAACCATTTTAGGAATATGGAATGTATGTATTTTATTTGTGAGGGAGCATGTTTGGGTAGGTCCCAAATTTAATTTTAAGTGTCCTATGAATTTTTGGGAATTTTACATCAGAGGGTTGACAGTTGGTTTAAGGCAGAGGCGTAGAGCATGAGATGAAAAAATCAGATGAAAAGTGGGTGCGAAATGTTTTGCAAACAAGTGTCATTTGTTTGCAAAAGATTATCCCTAAAACAATCAACATTTTCTGTCACAATTTTACATCTGGTCTGTAAAAGAATGCCAACTCCGCAAACATGTGTTGTTATATTTCAGGTTTTTTAATTTATAACTAAATGGTTAAATGCTTTGCTAAAATGTTTTAAATGAAATGCAATTTATTGGCGATTGATTTGATTTGGTCTCTTTGAAGATGTTGGTTTTAATAAATAAATACATTAACAATAGAAATGTATATGAAAAATATGCAGTGTTAAATAGAAGAAGGGCCTGATTATATGGATCACCGAAAACGTGGAAGAGGTCCCGGGACTCCAGATTGGCGTTTCACCTGCTGTATTATGAATATACAATTATACATGTAAATTTATTATAATAGAAAACGGACTGTATTTCAAATGTCCTTGTAATCTATAATCAAAAGGCAGCACCATCTTGGCATGCTTAAATGTCAATGTCAAACAATTATTGCGTCATTATTTGTATAAATGTTGCCACTGTCATACATAAATGCAACACAATTCTTCTGATAACAGTAAATGCACTTTTTATGCTTCGATGAAGACCATTTCAAATTATGCCCACGATTTGCTCGAATGGCAAACTTTTATGGCACGTGTTTGATGACGGATCCTTATTTGTTGGGTGAAAACAGATGTCCTTATTCACAATCATTAAAAGGAAGTGCCATCTTGGCATGATTCAATGCCGATGTCAAACCATTTTTACCCTATTCTTATTGCTACTGTCATGCATATTTGCAACGTAATTCTGCTGATGTTACCCTAGATGGGCGTTACATTTGAATAGCAACATTTGTGACAATGATATCAACTGACATTTCCTTCATTGTTAAGTAGAAGGAAGGAGTAATTCAATGGTTTACATATGTATAAAAAAGAGGTGAGTATTGTGAATTCATTAGTCTTAAAACCTTGTCATTTAAGATCACGGGGTTGGAAAGACCTAAAATGATGGCAAAATTCATGACATGCACCACATCATATGCCATCTTCTGCCTCACATGTCCATGCGGATTGAAATACATTGGCAGCACGATCCATCCAACCAAGGTCCGCATTTTAGAACATATGCGGGCCATTACCATTGGGGATGCTACATATCCGGTGGCATGTCATTTCAGCATCAAGCACAATAGCAATAGGGATATTTTAACCTATTTTTGCATCGATCATGTACCAGCAAATCCAAAGGGAGGAGACAGAATCCATAAATTAAGGAAACTCGAGTCTCGTTACATTATAGATGTACAAACTAAGACCACATATGGCATGGACAGCAGTGAAGAGTTGGCAGTGCATCTGGGTTAATGTGCTGTATACTCTGATACTCGATGTATTCAATCTTCTCCTTTCTTCTGCTCTCTAGGTTTCATTGCTTTTTCACTAATGGCATTCAACCATCTTTCATATTCTTGTTTATTTTTCGCTTATTTTTCACTGTCCATTAGGTATTTGATAGGAGACTAATCTCTTATATATATATATAGTCCAGTGGAAGGCAGGAGCCGAAACGCGTAGACCGTCCATTTGATGCACGTTATTCTTTGCACTGGTGTGTAAATAAAACGCTGAAATTCAACTATTGCTGTGCCGTGATCTTTATTCTACTTAAACGTGGGAAGAAGAAAGCTGTGGCTATATATATATATATATATATATATATATATATATATGTATATATATATATATATATATATATATATATATATATATATATATATATATATATATATATATATATGTATATATATATATATATATATATATATATATATATATATATAACGGAACATCGCCTCCAAGAAAGCAATCAGAGGCCAGAGGGGTTTTCACAGCACGGAGACACGTTTATTTTTGGACCAAAACAGTAGCGGCGAATGCATTTCGGCATCTTGCCTTCCTCAGCGCCCTGTACTGCGTGGAGTCCTGCATCCTATTGGCCCAATGCTGCTGCTGTAAGTAAGCGTGCCTAAAATGCCCCTCCCCAAATGTTTTAGCACACCTGTTGCTCGTTGCATGAATGTCCCAACTGCAACTCCCAGAATACATCATGGCTATGTCTCCAGGTCGGCGGCATGGGAAGCAAGGAAAACACATCGGTGTAGGCTCGCTGTTATTCCGCAGATAGGTGATGCAAATGTCTCCAGGATAGGATCCAAACGTCCACGACCACCACACCGTGTCCCCTCGTACTGCTGCAACCGACTGCGAAGTAGGGCCAAAGTGGTATCGGGGCCGTCATTACAACATTAAAATCCCCTACCAGAGGTAAAGTACCTACAATCTCCAGTCCTTGTTTTTCGCAGTCGGTGGTATCCGGACTTCTCGGTACCCCGAGTAACAAACGCCGACAAGCAACGTGGTGCCAGATCTGTCCGGGTCACTTCGTGCAGCAGGGCCATCTGTACATATATATATATCTGTACATATATATATATGTGTATGTATATATATATTACCTACTGGCGGTCGCCAGTAGGTAGTTATAGTTAGGATTGATTTCCATAGGGAAATCGCAACATTCTATTGGGAATAACTTTGGCGTCGGTTGAGGAATCTGCCTGAAATTATCCTCAACTTTGCCTCACTGCGCTCCGGTCCTTCCCTGAAAGTTTGGGGGGGATTCGTCAAGCGGGGGCCGAGATAAAAGGGGGGTCCCAAAACATGTTTTCCCCATGTTAATTTCCATAGGGCGGTCGGTCGCACTTTTAGCCCGAACGGCTGAATGGATTTTCACCAAACTTGGCAAAATTGTATGGACTGGTAGCCTGATGTGCCTTTGCTATGTCTCAAGATATGTGCTCCAGAGGATTTTGAGTAATTTAGGTTCAAAAATGTTTATATATCTATAGCCGCGCCCCGGTACGCCCACCGGGGAGCGCCCCAGGCGCGCCACGCGACTTGCGCACGGAAAGCTGATTGCTTCTCGGGTGTCTGTAAACATTCGAAACAGTCCGGAGCGGCCGCCATCTTGTGTCTCGGTAGGATCGAGACACTAGAGGTGGTAAAAACAAAGGGGGAAATAACCAAAAGAAGGCAGGGTAGACCCCCCCTGACCCCCTAGGTTTGATGTGGGGGCCATAAAAGGGTCCCTAGGGTAAAAAAATGTTTTTACATTTTTTTTGGTTTTCGCGGGGGGAGCGCCCGGTACGCGCACCGGGGAGCGTACCGGGGAGCGTACTTTGGTGAAAAATAGTTAAAATAATAGTGTAAAATAATCATTTTGAGTGATTACAGGTAGGGTAGCTCTGAAAAGAGCTTTTGGGTTCAAAAGAGCTTTTGGGTTCTGTGGCTGTTTTAGGTACCTACAAGTACGTCCCACACACACCCACACGCACACAACCCCACACCCCCACACCCACACACTCCCCACACACACCTCACACACGCACACCTCCACCCACACCTAAACACCCCACACCCCCACACCGACACCTTACACATCCACACCCACACCCACACATTCCACACACCCACACTCATACACACACCTCACCACCCCCCAACACACACACACACACGCACACACAGATACCTCACAGACACACCCCACACATCCCACAGACACACCTCCCCCCCACACACACACACCCACACCTCACAGACACACCCACACATCCCACACATACACACATATCTTACACACATACCCCCCACACCCACACACCCCCCACACACACCTCACACACCCACACCTCCACCTACACTCAAACACCCCACACACCCACACCCACACACACACCTTACACACCCACACCCCCACCCACACCCACATACCCCATACACCTACATACACCTATACACCTCACCCCCCCAGACACATACACACACACACCTCACAGACACACCCCACCATCCCCCACACACACCTCCCCCTACCACACATGATAGTGTACTCTGCTCCCTTATGATGTTTTCAAGTATTACATTTTACTCTCTTCTGAATCTACACAAAATTGGCAGTGATATGGTGCATTAGAGACAGAGAGTGAGAGAAAGGAGGCAGGAGATGAAAAAGAGATGTGAAAAACACATTGGAGATAATATAGTGGGAGAAAGGAAGTAACTATGAGCAAATTTACTATGTAACACAAAAAAGTTGCACTGTAAGTCTCAGTTTATATTATAATCATTTTGGTAGTATTTAATGAATTACATATAAAAATGAATAATGTCTCGAACAATTTTAATTATTAAATAAAAATGTATTGTTGAGATTGTTCATAATTTAATAACACTTCTAACATTACATCATCCGGAATGTCCTCCAAATTTTCATTACATGATTCAAATGATTCAAGACAGTCAATTAGTTGTTGATCCTCAGACTCATCCATGAAATCCAAGTCTTCGTTAAGAATATCTTTATCCATAATTTCAAAAGAAATTGTATTGCTCTCCTCTTTACCTTCCATTTTTGCTGTAAATTGCAAAAAAATAACTATATCAGTAGAGTTAGGGCATTGTTGGGTTTAAGTTCAGACAGGTACTTCTGAGTTTTTAACAGTGAAGTTATTTTTGGGCATTGTATGGTATCAGGCAGAAAGTAGAAATATAAAAAAGTGCATGTGATGAAGCCTAAGTAAATTCATAATTATACCAGAGAAGCCTAACTCAATCCATAAGTATAACAGAGAAGCATATCTCAATCTATAACTATAACAGAGGGACAGTAAAAAACTATCAGAAAACGTTTTTCCAAGTTAACTTAAAGTGCAGAACATAGTTCCCCTTACTAATGAACAACTTACCTTTCAGAAAGGAGTTGATGTTTTCAGAGGAAATCTTTTATAAATGTACCTCAGGTAGTACTAGTCAAAATGGCCGTGTTTCCCTCTCATTTTTCATTTATATTCATGTACATAACCAATCAAATGTCAGGAAAAAAAAGTAGAAAATGAAAGTAACATTTTAATTGGTTGTAAATCCAAACTCTTCATATGTGTTTTTGTCAAATAATTTACCTCAGGATATTTAGACAGGGCTACAGGGCAAATGGCTCAATGGAATTCCACCAAATTTGGGAAAATGGAAGGGACTGGTATGTAGTATGGCCTATTCTTCCTCTGTGTTCATCCTGTAGCTCTCTTTCTCTTAACATTACTCTGTTTGTGTTCTTCTCTCATGCTAACTCCTTCATAAAAAAAAAATTTCTATTTTTTGGGGGGGCGCGCCCCGGTACGCGTACCCTAAGAAAAAAAATTTGACAGAGATTCATTAAAAATATAGGTTTATTTTTATAAATGAAAGGTAGTTCTAAAAAGAACAGTTTTTTTTCTTCTTTTTGTTGTTTTATATTTTTTTTAATGTTTTTTTGAACATTTTGTACTTTTTTTGGCTTGTCAAAACAGTTTTATATTGTTTTTGTATTTTTTATGGGGAGAAACATAAAAAGGGAATTGAAAATGGCTCAACTGGAGCAAAAAACAAAAAACGGAAAAAATTACTGTTTTTTGGGGCATTTGTGATTGTCACCAGCAAGGACGACGAGCTTCATGCTCTTTTCACCATAGGCGATGAGCTTGCCACATTGTATACATGTGATTCTAAAATCAGCAAATCGTGGCTGAATACAAGGCATCATCTCTGTTGTTTCTGGTCCCGATGGAGTGGGTTGTGTTCTTTTGGAGGTGGTCCTTGAAGACTTGGGGAGGTTACTGGCCAGTTCCCTGAGCTCTGCACGAGAATAGTTGTTGGGATGCTTCCGGGTCATATGACGAATCATGGTATTATTACCAAATGAATATTTTTTGTTTGGGTTGCCCCTTTAGAGTTCTTCACCACAGATTAGGCAAGTTACCTTGGCCGCATTCACTTTTTTCTTGCCCTCTGGGATTGATAAAAACTCCCATACAATGTGTGACTTGGGCTTGTATGGGGTATTTTGTTCAGGCAGCCATCTTCTCCCCTCCTCCTCTTCCTCTTCCTCCTCCTCCTCTTCTTGACCACCAATGTACTGTTGTGGTGGTCCTCTTGGTGGTGGTGGTGGTGGTGCAGATGCTCCAGCTGTTGCAGCTACAGTAGCCATTTCAAAGTACAAAATATAAGACAAAGATATCCAAACAGGTCTTCCTCAGTCAAAGGACAAAGTCAGAATAAGGAAAAAAGGTGGGGTCTTTCATCATTTGGAAAAACAAAACTGTCCTGAACCAATGAGAAGTGTTATTTTCAGGTCACATGACCCGGGCTTTACTCATTTGGAAACCAAAACTGTTCTGCACCAATAGAAAGTGTTATTTTCAGGTCACATGACCCGACGCGCTTACGCTACGCGCCCCGGGGTGCGCCCGTAGTCGCGCTCCAGGGTGCGCCCCAGGGCGCGCGGCGTAAGCGCGTCGAGACGTTGCACGATCGTATGCGCACGCGTGCTTCCGGGTGCGCTTACGCTGTGCGTCATATGACGCATCACGCGTCTACGCGATACGCCACGATGTTGTTTTCGTTTGCGAAAATAGCGCTAACGGGACGCTCCCCCAACTACGCGCCCCAGGGCGCGCCACGATCGTATGCGCACGCGTGCTTCCGGGTGCGATTACACTGTGCGTCATATGTCGCATCACGCGTCTACGCGAAATGTCACGATGTTGTTTTCGTTCGCGAGAATTGCGCTAATGGGACGCTCCCCGGTACGCGCCCCAGGGCGCGCCCCAAGTTAAAAATAATAAAAAATAAAAAATATTTGACATAATTATACAATATAAAATTTGTTTTAAAATTTATTATTTTTTATACCTATAAAGATTTGCTATTAAAAAACCATTGAAATTCACTGAAAAAACCATAGGTTTCACACCAGTTATAGTTAGGAATTAGCATTTAAAAAACCTATTAAATTCACTGAAAAAACCATAGGTTTTACACCAGTTATAGTTAGCTGGAAGTTTTACTCGCATAAAACCATTGAAATTCCCACGTTATAGTTAGTTGGACTCACTATAACTTGCGCGTGCAATGCACTGCTGATGACGTCACATATTACATCACTCATGACATGGTCAGTGACATCACTCATGACATCACTGATGACACCATCCAGTAACCCAACCACTGATGCGGTTGGGTTATCAAACCATATGGTTACGACACAGCGAAATTTGCAGTTGTGAGCACTCCATGGTCATAACACGATCAAATCCATTTTCAGCAAGCTACACCTGCAGACCCTACATTAGCATGTCATCTACCCTTTCATCATGTAAAAGAGCTGATAACATATGAACAGTCCAATTCTTTGATTTGCTAACACATTTTATTACAATCTTTGGACCATTTAAATGTAGTGCATTTGTAAATCATGTTCATTCAATGCAACGAATACATATGTCAAATGTAATTTCAAATTCAAAAGACAAAACATTTTTGATATTTTGCCAATGCTTTGTCACTGCCAATTTACAGCATATTCATGTCAAGGAGGGTTTGATATGTTTTCATTGTGTGCCCTCCTCCCAGAGGACTAACATGCAAATGAAGGTTAGACAGAACATCTCACATACATCCAACACTAGACAGGGTTGTAATATAGTCGGGGTTCAGTGCTAGCAGCAGTACGAACTATGACGATACGGTGCACACATACATATATACAGAATTGACTTCAGCAGAACATGCAAAACAGACATCTAAGCACTCCCATATTCACAACTCAGGTTGCCACTGGAGGATTCAGGCTAACCTGGCTGATGACGGCTGATTAGCCAGAAACCGGTCCCAGGATGCTTGTTTCCGGTCCAGGGAAGACATGGCTTGGCAATTCGGGCTGGACTGTTCCCATGAGGTACAGGATCAAACTGATTTGCCTATGGCCATGTCTGAACTGGAGTGGTGGAGTGAGCTAAAGAATGATGATGGTTCATCATAGGTGTATTATCATCATCATCCATAACTTTATTCGATTTTTAAGTAAAAAATAAAAAATGTAAGCATACACTACATATTCAAATAAAAGAAAAATAACTGGAAAATCATTTAAAATGAAAACAAGCACAAGCACAGCTTAAAATCGCAGAAGAATATAAAGCTCATCAAGGGGAAACAACATATCAAATACAATTGCATATGGAGACCCTCAGTTACCATAAGCAGAGTGATGCCGCTGCAGACAGTCTTGAAACTACTGATAAAAACCTAGACACATAAAAACAAAGAGTGGGTGTTGATGAGAGCTGCTTAAATAAAAGAGCAGGTCTTGCCTGTCTGAAATCCATGGGTAACAGCAGCGGCCGAATATATTTGTAATTGAGCATGTTCAATTTTGGACAAATAAAAGTTATGTGCAACATTTTGCAAACAGAAATGTTGTCACACTCACACAGAGTTAGACTAGACGTCTTCAACCAACAGCCATTTGAGTGCAACAACTAGTGGAACATGCCCAGTCTGATGTAGGTCAGCAGCCGTCGTTGATGACTAGGCACTACCAAGTTTAGGTAAGGTTCCAACCCACAGAACAACTTCACCAAAATATAATGTTGCACAGAACTCTTGCTAGAGGCAGAAGCCTCGCAACTTGCTGCCGCTCTTGAGGAGAAAGCCTTCTTCAACCGTGCATCATCTTCTTTAACTGTACTGCCCAGTTCATAAAAGAGATCTGGTCTTTTAGATGATGCATAATGTAATACAACCATGGAATGTGCAGTATGTTATCCAAACACAAACAGTCCTGGGTGATTAACTTGTTTAGCTTTATCTCCTCCTTCAGCCAGATATTTAGCCGGAGCACAACGAGTCAAAGATGTATCATGCCTGATATATAACCCAGACCTAGTTCTTCATGGACAATCTCAGAGGGAATACCCTGTGGGACACCCAGGAGACCCCTCATAAACATGTATTCCACTTCCTGAATCTGTTCGATGGGAACATACCCCCAAACATCACTGCCAGAACTGGCTACAAGAACACATATTTAGCCTTGAAGACATCTAACAGAATCTTTTTTTTTAAACACAGTTTTATTGATTTTATCCATATATGCATATGTTACAAGAGTCGTAAACCTAATACACATATGGTCTCCTAATCCGATATTCAGTGGCATATAACGCATATAACGCACTTATTGTAGTCAAAACAGTTTACGTATGTACAATTCCGACCATTTGCATAAATGTTGTGCCTCTACATCTGATTGAGAACTCTGTGATAGATGAATCAAGTCTAATACGTAACAAACTCCCCGACACCCACTATCCCCCCCCCCCCTCCTCTTGGCTCGCTCCAGCAGCGAACAACACAGGGCTCCATTGTGTGTATTCGTTTGGGTCATCACGTCTAAACAAGTGTGTTCAGTGTTGGAGACTTTATTGGGGAATGCTGCAGAGGGGGACTGCACTGCACTGCATGAACTTAGTGATTCGTAAATGATGGGACAGTACTTGTTAGGGCCCCAAAGGGTCAGCCAGATCTTTAGCCTTCAGTGTTTCCAGCATCTGGTCCCAGTCCATGGAGATGGGAGTTTTGTGCGCTCCCCATAGTTCTTCTCCTCTAAGGATAGCACTTTCCGCCACGCCCCAGCTAACCATCGCCATGTGCCATGTGTGTAATGAGAGGGGATGAGCCGACTTCCACCTAATTGTAATAGCTTGTTTTGCCATGAGGATAGCCATATCTGCAAGTTTATACTGTGTTTTCTGGGTTTTCGGGGGAGGGTGTAGACCTAGTATACAGCTATCTGCAGAGCCCCAGATAGAGGTGTCTGTTGTGTACTGAATTACACCCCCACTATGGACCAGAACCCTCTCAGCCGTAGACATTCCCATAACATATGTAGAACACCAGAGTCCACCAATTTACATCTAGAACAACTGATTTGTGAATTCGGGTATATACAGTTTAGATGGCGTGGGGTAAGGTATGCCTTATGAAGAATCATATGTTGGATATATTTAAATTTGGCATTTCAGGGCACCTTATTGGGGAACCCCAGTACAGACACCCATTCTATCTCTGTCATTTCTTTACTGAGGTCTCTCGTCCATTTGTCCCATAAGGGCACCAAGGAGGCTCCAGCATGCATTCTAACGCCCCTATATAGCCAGCGGGTTAGGTGTCGTCCCTCTCCCATCAGATAAATTGCATGCACCAAGCCATGTGTTGGAGGTTCGTTCCTGTTCGGGGACCAGTGTTTCTTAATATAATGAACAATGATAGCAAGTATCATGAATAATATGTGGGGAACTCCGTAAGCATGTCTGAAGTTGTCTTGGTCGGCTAGTGTGCTGTCTAAGTATATGTCTCCCACCGTTGCCACCCCCTCTTGTGTCCATTGAGCGATTCTTCATTTCGTAATTAGTCCTACTGTTGTGGGTACGCCAAGTAATGGAACGCTAGGTGAATATGGGATAGTTTGGTTGGTGTATTTCAATGCACATTTCCATTTCCAGTACTGGATGGCTGTTTTAAGCAATGGGGGAGTTTCAGGTGGTATTTTCGACTCAGATAAATGCAGTGTGTGCAGGACACCCAGTCCTAGTTTTTATGCTGTATAACCGATTTTGTTTAAGTTGATATCCAGTATGATAGCCATTGCAGTTGGCTAGCCATACAGTATGCTCGAAAGTCGGGGGCTCTCAGTTCCCCTCTTCTGGTCTCAGTTGTAATTTTACGAGGCTCAACCTCCAGCGCCCCTTACCCTATATCAGCTCCACTAGGAGAGTACCTAGTGTACGAAAGGCACTGGCCGGTATTAAAATTGGTATGTTAGTGAAATAATATGTTAGTCTTGGGAGTAATATCATCTTGGAGAAGGCTATTCTCCCCAGAACCAAGAGGGACTGTGAGGTGCAGAAGGATATCTGGGCCAGATGTGATCTAATTGCTTTCAAGAGATTCCCTTCTAGGAGGTCCTGAGGTGTTCTTCACATTTGAATTCTCAAATATTTGGAGGTTTGTGGTGCCACCGGCAAGTCAAGCGTACCGAAGGAGATATGTCCCGGATCCTCCCTCTCTTACATAAAGAATGGGTGTGATTTCGTAGCGTTAATTGCCAAGCCCAAGACACAGTGAAATTGCTGAAATATAGTAGGAATAGACTCAAGGTCTTCGGTTAGGTTTTTATCATACAGTAAAAGGTGTTCAGCCTATGCTGACACTATGGGGCCCATTAGGATCTTGGGCGGATCGCCACCGCCATGCGGGCGGTGGCGATCCACCCGAGATCCGTCCCCACCCGTCACCCATTTCCCACGCCATATTACTATGGCAGGGGGTACCGGAGTGGACGGAAAAACCGTCTGCTGCTTTTCCGCCCGGTCAACAAGTTGGTGGCGGTGTCTGTCAGACACCGCCAGCTATATTATCATGGGTGCGGAAACATGTCTTTCTGTGGCGGCATTGCTGCCACGGAAAGGAATGTGGTAATAGCTTTTGGGGGCCCGTTGTGGGCCCCCAGGGACTCTGGGGGGTGGGGGTGCACATGGGGGTTACCTATGGAACCCCCTGCAGTTCCATGCACAACATGGCAGGCACAGCACGGAGCCTGCCATGTTGTGCATGGAAGTGCACAACATGCCTTCCTGGCATTGTGGCAGGCGGTGCTGAGTGCACCGCCCGCCCGCCACAATGACAGGAATTCAGGATGCGCCCGCCAGTGTGGCGGGCGCATCCTAATGGCCCTCACGGGACCCCCGCCCTTATGACGGGCAGTCCCATTTCCCGATTTGTCCACCCGCCATCCTAATGACCCCCTATGTGTGTTGTTGCTCCTAGTAAAATCCCTTTGTTCGCAGCATCCCTCCGGAGTCTATAGAGTAGGGCTTCTAAGGCTAGGACAAATAATATCAGTGATGGAGGACAGTCCTGTCTCGTTCTCCTTGCCATCCGGTAGGGCCAAGATAAGGGGGATCCTGTACGGACCCGGGCAGTGGGTACAGTTTATAGCAGTTTGGCCTACTTCATATTACCAGGGGGATTCCGAATCTGTCCAGAAGAGTAAACATAAATTCCCAATTTAGCGTATCGAAAGCCTGATGGAGGTCAAGAGAGATACAGCCAGTGTCACAGGAGATCTTGGTAGAGGCTTCCATAACACTGTGTAAGCGCCTTATATTCAGGGAGGTGTTGCGACCTCGGATAAATCCACATCGATCCTCGTGTATGAGTTTGGGAAGGTGTGGGTGGAGCCGGCGGGCCAGTATCTTACTAAGTATCTCATATTCAGTGGATAATAAGGAAAGGGGGCGATATCCTGACATGTCTTGTGGGTCTCTATTTGGCTTCGGTAGGGATATCACTAGGGCCTGTATGGTAGTTAGTGGGAGGGACTGGGCCTACTGGCGTTGGGAGAATAGAAAGAATATTCACGGTTAGTAGGGTTTTGGAGACGCCACACATATTTGATTACCCATTCCTCTGACCAAGCCCTCAGGAGCTTTGCATTATTAATGCAAACAGCTCCTCGAACCGGTGGATGAGAGCGGTCTAGGTTTATATCTAGAGTTGAGTTATAGTCCCCACCCAGAACCCACAGGATGCCCACCCAGTCCACTAGTATTGTGTTCAGGTTAGTAAGGAATGTATCCTGCTCATAGTTTGTAGCATATACACTTCCTATTACTATGTGCATCTCGTCTTGTGTCCCATGGAGCACTGTGTATCTCCCTTGCGCATCTATTCGCTGCTCTATTTTCACAAACGGTACCCTGTGTCTCTCCATTTTGTACGTAGTTTGACTACCTCGGTATCTGTTAGGTGTGTTTCCTGGAGGAAAGCGATTTGTATTTTCCGTCTATTTAATTGGGCATGGATCCGGTGTCATTCGTGCACTGAACCCATCCCCCTAACATTCCAAGTTGACACATTATATTTGCCCAACATCGATATTTACGCAACTGGACATAACTATTATAGTAGCCCTGATACCCACAACATACATTATATGTTACAAACCTGGGATTACGCCATGTCTCCCAAAAAATACAATGCAACTAAAACTCCTAATACTAGGACTAGTGTTAATACTTTGCTGGGGCAAACATTAAGCCAATCAGCTATCTACTGCAGAAACTGCAGGGAGGTTGGTTCCTGTACAGAGCATAGATCTTTTGTTCTAGACGGAGCTCTACGTTTACCAGGGCCCTTGTCATATGCAAGAAGAGATGGGGCGCCTAGGGGGAGGAAAACATTACAAGGCACATTGGCAATAAAGTACTTCGCTCCATCATGGACACTTGACAGGATGGGGTATAAATCATCCTCTTAGACCACCTATTTCAGCCAAACAGTGTCTGCAATATTTGTGGGGTGATCAAATGGAACAACGGGTCATTACTGTCAGAGTCCGAATTTATTATGTTATCCTCCGGATGTTCAGAAGAAGATGGCGGGTTGGTGTTGCGCATGGCAGCCGCCAAATCCTGACCCAGCAAAGCCTGCTCCGGGGATGGGTTTTTCGCTGCAGTTCTGTGGAAGGATCTGGTCCGTCATGTTCTCTAACCCGACGACAAAATTGGCCAGAGCTTGGGAGGAAAGGGTAATTTGCAGGCAGTCGTTGGCTGCCTCTGGGCTGTCAAAAAAATAGGACTTTTGTTCATGCAGGATCTTGTATATTCAAAAAGTAAAAATACATTTGTAAAGCTGAGGACTCTCCTGTATAAGAGTGGCCTTTTATTCATGTTATGCTTAGGACAGTCCAGGGTCTATACACAGTTTAAAGTTCGAAAGGCAAAGCCTTGTATAATTTTTGTGCTAGCTCAGGGTACCGTCACTCCTTGCTTTGTTGCTGCTAATGACAGGAACTTCACTAACTTCCCATTTAGTTGTGGGTCCTTAGGATCGAAACAAGCAAGTACCGCCTGTCTCTGGGTTTGTATCCCTCGTTCGTTGAAGTAGGATTTTATTAGGCCTACCCTTTCCTCTTTTAACTTAGTACAAGAGCATATAAGTAGTCCTGCATGAGTTCCCATAATTCTCCCACAGCCAGGGTGGAAGATGTGGAATAGCTGGGAGGATACCTAACCTATATTTTAAAAAGAATTCTTTGGTTTTCCTTGAATACCCTAGTTTAATATATGCCTGCGGCCCGAGGGATTTGTAACTACTCCGTGTCATCCATGCGTGGGTCCTACGTGCAAAGGCTGCTTTGTCTTCTCTGAGAGGGAGCTTCTTGATGGCCTTATTTACTACGTGCTTAAAATGCAAGAGGGTGGTTTGAGTTTCCCACAGGTCAGCTAATCCAGTAATGCCCAAGGATTCCTCCAATCCAGTAATCAAGATGGTGCAGAGCAGGAATATCAACGGAGAAATATTGTGGCACAGAAATATTACCGCAAAAATATTGTGGGGAAGAAATATCGACAACAAAAATATAGATGACAAGAATATCGACTGACAGGTAAGTAATATCGATTACAAAAATATTGTTGTAATAAATATCCTTGACAAAAATATAGTTTATAAGAATATTGATGTATTAATAATGTTATGTATTTTAGTGTTTTTAATGAGAATTGTTTGTCATTCTCTTATATGTCTTAGAATTTTACTGTTTATTAATTTATTTTAAGTTTAATTCTGTGTTTTTAGTTCTGTAGCGGGTTGTGGGTAAATAGGGGAATAGGGTGGGAAGTAATTTAATGATATAGATTTAAATAATAATTTATAGTAGTTAATTTTTTTTTTTATTAGAATTTTGTGTTTTTAGTTCCGTAGCGGGTTGTGGGTTTATAGGGGAATAGGGTGGGAAGTAATTCAATTATATAACATTTATTGAATAATTAATGTGCTAATTGAATAATTAATAAACGTTTAATAATTAGTTGTTAATTAATTTCAATTAGTGAATTAATAATTAATTATGTTAATTGTTCAATTAATTGTAGGTGTGTGTTGTGTGTGTATGTGTAAATGGTGTGAAGGGTGGTAAGTAATACATTTTGTATTGATTAATTATTACATATTTTTTAATTAATTATCATTAATGAATTAGTAATTATTAATTGTAATTGTGTAATTAATTTTAGGTGTGTGTTGTGGTGTTTATATGTGTAAATGGCATCAAAGGTGGTAAGTCATTAATTTTGTATGGATTAATTAATACATAAGAATACATTAATTTTCATGACTTAATTAGTAATTATTAAATTTCATTGTGTAATTAATTTTAGGTATGTGTTGTGGATATTATAGAGTTAAATAATGTGTAACTAATTATTATCTGTGTTAATAATAATATATTTAAATATATATATTAATTATATTAATATGGGAAATTTAATTTAACAAAAATATTGATGGTTTTGTTTTTTATTGTTTTGGGATCCAGCGCTTTCCCTACTGTTGCACTCACTGGAGTGGGAATAGTAATTTTTACCCCTATGCTAGCAAACTCTTTCTCTACTGTTGCACTCATTGTAATGGGAATAGAAATTGTTACCCCTTCTCTATCCAGCACTTTCCTTACTGTTGCACTCACTGGAGTGGGAATAGTAATTTTTACCCCTACGCTATCTAATGCTTCCCCTACTGTTTCACTCACTGGAGTGGGAATTGTAGTTTTTACCCCTCCGCTATCCAACTCTTTCCCTACTGTTGCACTCATTGGAGTCGGAATATTAATATTTACTCCTCTGCTATCCAGCGCTTTCCCGACTGTTACACTCACTGGAGTGGGAATAGTAATTTTTACCCCCTCGCTATCCAACGTTTTAACTACTAATGTTTTTATTTTGTAATGAAATGTATGTATTATGTTTTTTAAAATAGTTTAAAGTGTTAATTAAATATAGAATATTTTATTTTATTTTAGATTATTTTTATATGTGGTTATTTTATTTTTATATAATTAAAAAAGTTTATAAATTAAATAAAGATAATAATAAATTAAATGTATTTAAGTAAATATATGTATATGCACACATTTTCTTGTATTTATATTTATTAAATTAGGCTTATTTGTTATAATTAGTTAAAATATATATTAAATGTAATTTATTTTGTCAATAATATTAATATTATTTAATTAATTTAATTTAAGTTATGTTATTTTTTGAAGTCAATATTTTTTAGATCTATATTTTTTACATCGATATTTTTTAGTCAATAGTATTGTACTTACCTGTTAAAGTATAAGGAGTCAATGTTTTCTTCATCGCTATTTTTACATTGATATTTTCTTCATCGATTTTTTTCACATCGATATTTTATCATGGAACCAATCGAGATATAGGGACATCCGGTGGTTTTCGTATAGGATGGGTGATCGTTCCCTGACCCTCTGGAGGAGAAGATCATGATCCTTGTAGTTCAGGATACAGGCAGTCATTGTTCTCGGCTATGCTCCCGCTGTCAGGCGACCCGGTGGAATCGGGTGCGCCACTTCCACACAGAAGAGAGATGACAGCCACTGCTCCATGAATTGTGTTGCATTCGGGCCCTCTGAGCATTCCGGCAAACTCAGCACACAGATATTATTGCGGCGAGTCCTGCCCTCAGCGTCCTCCACCCTGTCCTGTAGGTCAGTCAACTGCTTTTGTATTTGGGTAATATGTTCAGAGTGTTCCTTGTGGTTCGGTAAAAGTTCCGTCAGAGACTGTTTATTGCTTTTGACTATAGTAAATAGCTTCTTATGGTCAGCCTTCAGAAGGGTAAACCCAGTAGACAGGGAGCCTATTTGCTGTTCAATAGATTTACGAGAATCCCGTATCTCCTGTAAAATTAAGTCCAATTTGTCCGGAAGGGTGTCTTCATTAGTCGACGAGGCACACCTGATCAAGCATGATTGCGAAGTCATGTCCGGTTCCCTCTGTGTCTGTTGGTCAACAGGTGGCATCTCTGATGTCTTGCCTTTCATTGGCCCCATATTGGAATAGCTGGGAAACAGTAAGGATAATACTGTTTCTGGCGTTGTGTTTATATATTGCACTTCAGTTTACCAAACAAAGTGGGGAGTAGGAATAGTAGTCTTAGCAGGGGTCAGGAATCCAACAGCAGCCCAGGACTGTTTGTTACATTGAGGATGTGGTCCACAACGTGGGCTCACCACACACAGTCACGGGGTGGAGACAGGCCAAGGGTCTTCTATCCACAGCTAGAGCCCAAGAGGCAGCGCTGTAGGTTGACTGCCCCACAAAACCGTTATAACCAGTTTGTGTCGTGCCTGAACCACAAGACCCAGTTACCAATGGTCCCAAGGCAACGTGTATACCCTCTGTGAAGCGGTCTGCAAGCGGGCGAAGCGGTCTCATTTCAAGCTCAACCGCACCCTGAGATATAATCTAGCAGGTCCAGCGGAGCAACAATGGCACTGCTTACATCTGGGGCATTCTATCTCGCAAGTTCCCTGGCTCGTGGTGGCAGGTAAATATAGACACCAGTTCCATGAGTGTCACTTTACTGCTTAGCTCCAGCGACTTGTTGCTCCACACAGATCACACAGGAGCTGCACTCAATTGTATATACTGCACAGTGGCGCTGGGGAAGGGGCACTGAACACACTGCTCCAGCCGAGTGTCCGGGGAGCATCAGGGACACAGGGAGCGGCACTTAGGGGCACCCGGGGAGCTACGTGGCAGATCTGGTGAATACAGCTGGAAGGGGGCGCCCAACCATTCTCACTGCACACCACCGAAAGAGAGCCCCACTCGATGGCAGCATGCACAGGTTCTGCAGGGTACGGGCGGCTCCGCACAGCAGCAACCCCCAGTCACTTCATCATCGAAACAAGCAGGAGGAGCACCCGCGCCGGACCACTGCAGATTCTTTAACACCTGTATGGGTGGCACTTTCAGGTCGCAGTCTTGTGGAGGTTGGGTCTGCCATCCCAAGGCACTGGTCCCACTAGCAGGCTCCGGTGTATAAGAGCCAGGGCTCACAGTGTTTCGGCAGATCCCAGACAGGGTCTCAGTTGTCCTCCAAGGTGCCACCGAAAGCCGGCACGGCCCAGCCCCTGACAGCACTCATCACTAGGCCAGTGGGGAGCGGCTGGGCCACACCATCGGTCGAATCCAACGCACCAGCAGCACCAGGGGTCTTCATTCAGATACACATGGCAGGGGGTGCACTAGGGTGATCCGCCGCTTTGTGTTATGGTCTGCACCCCTTCGTCCAGTCTAGTAGTGCAGGGCTCCATGTCAAGCTGGATTTCTCCACCCCAGAAACAGTCTCTGCATGCTGGCCGGCACAGTATGTTGCCACCGTGTTCCTACACAAATATCAGAAGAAATCAGTGCCAGATGGCCCCTGGCGCCGGTAATTGTGGCAGGATGAGTGGAATCCATTTCAGAGCTCTGTTACTTTGCAGCCGCCTTGCTTGGCGGTTAGCCACGCCCCCCACATCTAATCGAATCTTAATAGGCTTTTGGTCCAAACATCGCAAGAAGTCCCTAATACCAGCTATGGCCCTTTTAAAACGTGTCTCACTCTTACTGACCAATGGTTGCCAACTGCAGTCAAGTAGAATGCCAAGGTAGGAGACATTTTCTACCCTACTCATGTGTTTGCCCCTTAAAACAACTTTTTTGGTTTTGGTATTCTTAGGGTCCCCCAGCATAACATGAGTTTTTTTTTTATTATTTGACAGCTCAAGAGTAAGACTATCCACAAAATCAGAAAAAAACATCTAAAAGACGCTGAAAGCCCCTTGATGTACAGGCAAGCAGAATGGCAACATCTGCATACAAGAGGTTGGGTAATGATCTGTCACCCACTCTCAGGACATTCATCCCTTGTTCAGAGCGTACCTCTTTGAGATGCTTGATATACAAAATGAAAAGAAAAAAAGCCAAAATACTTCTGTGACTCACTCCTTTCTTCAAATTAAAATGCTGGGTGTGTTCCTTTTGGGCCCATGTCTTATTGATGATGTTAGGTCATTATGTAACTTTCTCAAAAAGACAACAAGTGCAAGTTAAACGCACAAGCACCCCAGCTGTGCCCAAAGCCAAGTCCTATGTACCATGTCAAAAGCAGAGCTGAGGTCCATAAAGGCAGCATGCATTGAACCCTCCCTCCGTTTGTTTTAGTGTATTTAGAAATAAGCAAAATTAAAATTGAGGTTTTGCTCCACCATTCCCTGCCCCAGTCTGAATCCATTCTGGATATCAGACAAGATGTCATGCTCATTTGCCCAACAGGTGAGACGTTCCAGAATCACTCAACCAATTATTTTTTACTTCTGTGTACACTAAAGAAAGTGGTATAAAGCAAGCTTGGTCAGATCTATCTCTCTTTTTAAATAGTGACACGATCACACAATGGCACAATCCAGCAGGTAAAGAGCCATGATTGGCTGCATTTATATGCTGAGTCAGAGTAGGTGCCCAGAGATTCACTAGAGACTTGAACAGGTCGCATGAAGCCCCATCCGGTCCAGATGCCTTCCGTGATGGTAGGAGTATAATAGCTTCCCGAACTTCTTCCCACTGTATTTGAAACCTCGCAGCCACCTGCACCTCTATGGGGGAGTGATCAGCACCCTCAAAATCATACAAGGTTTACAAATAATCTGTCCAGGCGTGCACAGAAATGTCAAGGCCTGGGCTGCAGCCTGTTCTGAGCTAAATAGTGGGTGGTTAACAACACTCCAGAATGAGGCGCTACCCGCAATTCACTAGCCTTCTGGAGACTCTCCTACATCTCCTTTTTAAAGTTATTTTTCTGTCCCTCTGTAGCATGTGGTATGTAGCCCTGGTCTTTGCTACCTCACCTCAATTGTGGTGTTTCTTTTTAAAAGCCACCAACAGCTCTTTATGGGCTCTTGAACTATCCTTTTCAAACAACCTACAAAAAGGAGGTGAAGAAACTACTCCTGTTTTAGTAAGGACATTCTTGATGTACAGCACAGTGAACCAAACGGTGCGAGAATACAGACTAATACAGACAAATACCGAAAAATCGAGCTGCACTACAAGGGGTGCAGGGCTACTAATAATCACTGTCACCACCATCCTCTTTTTGATTTTAATCCTGGCTGGGAAGTCCAGGAATAAAGAATATCGGTGGATATACCCGAGCTAGTTTTAGATTTCACATTCTGCCCAATCATTTTTTGATCCCTTTAATTTAATTTAACTTTATGTTTGTATTGTCTTCCCCTTCCCTGTGCTCCAACCCAGACATTGGTCTGCCCTATGATGAAACATGCCACAAATTGTGGGTGAGGGCTGTTTGTACGCATCTAGCATATGCCGCTAAAATTAGAGACATATGCAACCAAACATTCCTATCTCTCTTTTGTGTGTGCAAAAGGGTTCTGGGGGGTCACTGTTGTCATGTTCAGTGGTTGCCAGAAGCCATTTGCTCCCTGTCGGGTTAGGGGGGTTCATGGTGGCACTGTGAGCTAGATAGTTTCCAGAACAACATATTCTATGGAGGTGCTTGGAATCAGTTTAGGAATCTCATCCCAAGATTATATTGTCCACAAATGTGCAGATCCTACGGATTAGTGGGAACTACATGACAACATATGAAAAAAACATAACTGTTAGTTCCAGGACCATGTCGGCCGCAAGGGGAAGATCAGTAAAACAGGGAGCGGTTATGTTAAGGTGAGGAAGCTATGTTGTGAAACAGAGGTCACAGGTCTGCTGCCATTTTTCATTTTACATGAAGAAATGCCCCTCTTGTCAAGGTAAATTCAAGGATAGAAATGTCCACACACTTGCATATTTGTAAATCTCCATTCAAATAAAGTTGAGTAACTCCAGGCACAGATTAATGCATTGTATGTATGCATCCCCACCCCTTTCCATGTGGCGGAGAAGACACATGCAACTCAAAATACAGCTGCAAACTTACCAGTAACCGGTGTATTTTAGCTGCAAATGCACTAAATGTAGTCTTTTACAGAGTAGGCAGAGATCTCTGCCTATCTCATGCAGAACTATGAATTGTAAAGAATTAGATACCTGCATCACCTGAGGAAAATAATAATACATACTTCCCAAACATTACAATTGGGAGTGCGTAAATAGCGCCAAAACCCAGAGCTGTGCTCTCTTCCTCTTGTGCTGTAGGAAATAGTGGAGCTAGTTATCAATTACATCTGATTTGTGAGTCAGTGTGTGTGTTTGTGTGTGTGTGTGTGTGTGTGTGTGTGGGTGTCTGGGTGTATATATTAGGATGTGTAATTTGTTATGATGTGTCTTTGAGTATGTATAAAAGAGCATTAGATATGGGATGAGTCACATGTTTTTATAATTCTAATTACATTTTTGGGCAATTTGTATGTATGTCTATCTGTTATTTACATCTGTTTTGTTTATATCTTTATGATGTGGTTTGTTCAGATGTTGGTTGTATAAGTATAGTAACATCTACAGTTATATAACTATATTTTTACATTAACGTTTCATTATATTTTATTTTTGAATATGTTTTACCTTTGTACAATGTGATACATATGTGAGTATGCAATGGTTAATGTATATAACTATTTTTATAGTAATGCTATTTGATAGTGTATTTATTTATTCATCTTTAATATTTTAATATTGTATATTAATGCTATTTTATCAATGTAGTACTTTTATACAATATACAATATGATTATTATGAACCCGTCTAAAACTATCTTTAAAGTCCTTAAAGACCTCTTGGCGAAAAGGACCTCCTCCCCGGCAGCCGGTACCATCTCCCACTGCAAGGCCCTGGCATCCTTCTTTCTGGAGAAAGTCCAGGTTATCTATCAGGCCTTCCCTAGTATTGGGCCATCTCCGGGAGCCTTAGATGGCACTCAAGGCCATACCATCCTGCACTCTTTCCCCCCGTTACTACCTAAGGGGTTCAACAAATTGGCCCAGCAAATTAAGTCCGGCTCTCCTTCGGATCCGTTAAGACCTGCCCTTTTGAGAGACCAGTATTTTCTGGGACGCTCTACAGTGTGTTCCCTGATTAACCTCTCGCTGGCCTCGGGTTTGGTTCCAACCAAATGGAAGCAGGCGGTGGTTTCTCCAATTCTGAAGAAGCCTTCGTTGGATCCATTAAAACCCGAGAACTACCGCCCTATTTCATTGCTCCCTTGGCCGGCGAAAGTTGCGGAGGCCCACGTTAATCTGGCCCTTTCAGACCATCTTACTCGGGCCAATGTCCTGGACCCCACGCAGAACGGCTTCCGTGCTGGCCACAGCACGGAGACAGCCATTCTCGCCATGGTGGAGCATCTGCGTGCGGTGTTGGATGTGGGTCAGACGGCGGCGCTTGTATTATTAGACCTTAGCGCCGCCTTTGACACCGTCTCTCACCGCATTCTGCTGCACCGCCTGGAGGAGATTGGCATTGGTGGGCTTGCTCTGCAGTGGTTCCGCTCCTTCCTCAACAATCGCTCTTTTTGCGTGGCCATCCCACCTCACCAGTCCAATTTCCATCCTCTGGCCATGGGGGTTCCGAAGGGATCCTCACTGAGTCCCACATTATTCAATCTATACGTGAGACCGCTGGCTGATGTCATCAAGCAGTGGGGCATGACTATGGTCTCATATGCCGACGACACTCAGCTAGCGGTTACTATCAGTGGGGATGCGGAGCGGGATGCCCCTAGGTTTCAGAGTGGACTGAGGGCGGTGGCCAGCTGGATGACTGCCAACTGTCTCCAGCTTAACGCAAAAAAGACTGAAATCATGATTGTCGGTAAGAGAGCGGAGCTCTGGGGGGACAGGTGGTGGCCTTCTGAACTGGGGCCGTCTCCGACTCCGGTTTCGGAATTAAGAAACCTGGGAGTCTGGCTGGACTCTAGTCTCAACTTTGCTGGCCACACAAAGAAAACTGCGGCCTGCTGCTTTGGTGTTCTTCAGGGCTTAAGACCTGTCCTCAAATTCTTTGATGCCCCGACCAGGCAGCTGGTGATTCAGGCGACGGTGATGTCCCGGCTTGACTAAGTCAGCTCTCTCCTGGTGGGGGCTAACCAGGCAGAAATCACTCGCCTGCAGCGCGTCCAAAATGCTGCAGCCAGAGCGATAGTTGGCTTGCCCAGGTTTTGCCCCATCTCTAACACCCTACAATCCTTGCACTGGCTGCCGGTGAAGATGAGAATTCATTTCAAGGTCTTATGTCTGGCCTTCAAAATCTTGAAAGGTTCTGCTCCCCAGATCCTGACCAACCTCTTATCTTTGTATGTTCCGACACGCTCTCTCCGATCCTTGGGCCAGGCTCTCGCCGTGGTCCCCCGGTTCAAGCTTTGCCGAGCTGGGGGCCGATCTTTTCGAGTGAGAGCTGCGGCTATCTGGAATTCTCTTCCGGTAGAGATCCGTTTGTTGGAGGATCTCCTGTTGTTCCGTAAGGCCATTAAAACCTTCCTATTTTAAATTTTGCCCCGCAGTTGTTCCTTTTTTCTGTCTTTGCTTTTAGCGGTGTTGTGTTCTACCTTGTCTTGCGCCAGGACGCTCCTTTGCTGGAGCAGCTGTGCGCATGATAAATGCCCATAACATAACATAACATAACATGTATGCAATGTCTAAATTGTAATATTTATTAGCTTATTTATATTTTTCTTTTTATTGATTTTTGAAACCTATGTAATTTGTATAGGTGTTTGTTATGTCTAAAAGGATATTACCATTTTCTTTTTCATTTATTTTCAATGTTTTTTTAATTGTTTGGCTTTGCGTTGCTACTTCAATTTCTAGCCTCCATTTATTTCTATGTGATTCCCTTACAGTAGCTGTCAGCGGTTATGTACGGTGTGTGACTTATTCTAAAGGCTTAGCTAGAGTAAACTGAGCCTGTTCTAGCACTACTAGAATAGCTGTGGGTATAAATTTACTGGCTTACAACTGACGTACCCTGTGTAAGCATTTGTGTTCTAGATTTTGACAATACTGCCGCGAAACAGACCTATTGCTAACAATGTATTTGAAGTGGCCTTTGGATCTGCCCCTTTCAATCATAGACGTTCTTCAACCAGCCTCGTGCAGCCACTGACTGGAGTCTTTGCCAGTCATGTCATGGTTCATCTGAATGGAGTATTCCTCCTTCACTGAATGCCATTAGCTGTTTGGGTGTATCCTTCTTGAATACTTACACTGAATGGCATTAGTGACTATTTTACAGCAACAGCACTCTCTACTAGTTTTCCCTCGCCTCTCTTGCTCTACCATGCTAATGCTGCATACATTAGCAAATTAAACCCAGAACTATTGGCTTTGCCAATGCTGTCTGTATTGACATATTCCTTGCTATGGCCTTCCTTGATTTTACCCTTTCTCTTCTCACTCTGTAGTAGATATTTCCCATTTTTGCCACTTCTCCCAGTTACTCCCACATTTACACCTGAAATGTAGGGATACGTGCATGTAATTCTATGTACTCTCAGTGAAGAACACCATACATAAAAGAGAGGAACGCTATAGGCTTACCTCTACTCCTATAACTTTGTGAATTGCATTTAAGAGTATGTGAATCAGCACTAAAAGAGTATCATTGCAAATACATGTAAATACTGTTGTGAATTGTTCTCTTTGGCTTCATCCCACTACACCACTACATCAGTACAATCCATTGCTAAATGGTACATCAATCAGATCCAGGTTCACTGACCTAATTCAAGGACTTCAGACCGCCATAAATCTGGTCATAGAGAAATCCCAATTGAATGCTGGAATATCACCAAGACTTTAAAAGTGCTAAGCCCCAAAAAATGCAGAATGTAACATACGCGTGTAACATAATATATTGTAATGCACCACATGAGACAATTTACACAATGTTCACTGTTGCCAAGTTGTGACAATCTTTCCAGTGTATACGTAATAAAGGAAGAGGTTCAATTAATACAAATAATTAATCCAAGCTCTCCTTGTTTGAAGGTTAATGTATATCCATTTGTGGGGGGGAGGGGCGTGGCTTCGCTCTGCAGCGAGATGGCCACACATTAGAGCAGCTCCGCCGGCCAAGTAAATTAATCCGTCTCTAATCCATTCATACCCAACGGGATGGTGATACACCCTATGAATAACAACTACTCAACAAGTCAGTGGCATGGCGTGAGAGCTTTTTGCAGCTGACCGAGAATTGGGAAGACGACCGGCCAAAGACTGAGGTCTGCCCACGAGGCCGCTGGATGAAGCCGCGGCCTTGCGTAGACATCACCCCTGGAATGCAATAATCAGAAGTAGGAGTGCGGGAAACAGAAGCAGTCTGTCGTAGTGGTAGGACTAAGCAAATTACACGGGCGTCCCGGGCGAACGCTTAGATACCTGCTGGCGATAATTGCGCTCTATAAATGAAAATACAAAATACAAAGCTGTGTGGCCCAGGAGGAGAATGGGACAGTATTCCGGACGCAAGCACAGAGAACGGCGAAGCGGGTGACTGTGGGGAAGACGAGCGGTGAAACTCGCCGGCTGCTGTCACGCCGGGCATCTGAGCACTGTCTGCAGCACCGGAATGGAGTGACATGCAGCAGGCACTGAGGGATTAAATCGACCTTGCCAGGTGACTTCAGTGAGGCGAGCAAGTATCGAGCACTCAGTGCGGGGCTGGAGCGGGGGGACGTGGACTCGCGCTGCCGCCATTTTCTGTGACTGTGCTGGAAGCTCGT
The DNA here is from genome assembly GCF_964261635.1 of Lissotriton helveticus. Taxonomy (NCBI): domain Eukaryota; kingdom Metazoa; phylum Chordata; class Amphibia; order Caudata; family Salamandridae; genus Lissotriton; species Lissotriton helveticus. The sequence continues at coordinate 121,607,604 of NC_136060.1, read as the reverse complement.
GGCCCAGATAGTGGTCCCACCCTCTGCCTCGCTGAGAAGGGAGAGTGTGGCAAGCTCCAGGCACCTACCCGGGATATCAGTTGGGGAGCTGGCAGACCAGATTCAGCCGTGCGGCAGGCTTTCTTCAGGAACTGCGGGGGGGGTAGTGTAGCGGATCGCTGAAGTACAGCGGACAGAGCATAATGGCGGCGATGCAGTGCATATTCATTTGAGAATCCATCACTTGTGAGTAGCGGTGCCCGCACCGACAGGTGTGTTGTGGGATGCTGGAGGCGCGCGGAAGACCCGGATCATGGAACACGGCAGCGGGAAGGTACAGGCATAGTGTGTCTGAGCGTGCTCATAGATTGTTAATCTCTGGCATGAATACGATGAGGCATTGCTAAATAGAGACGGGCACTCTTGCGGCTGGCGCATACATTGCGAGAGCCTGGAGATAATCTACAAACTGCCACAGACTGGTAGGAGACTACATGCACCGCCATTTGATGTGTGACCAAAAGGAGCAGGTATATGGCCTGGTGGCGCTGAGACCGTCGTAGCCGTGAAGATATACATTGCTGCGGTGTGACAGCTGGTTTATGTTGAAGAGTGTGGCGGGCTGACCACAGACTGGATCAATCAGTTGAAGTTGGGGATGGTTGCCAACGAGACTATTTGCCCATAGCTCCTACATACCCACGTCCACTGTGAAGAACCTCTGTGGCAAAATAGCGGGGCAAGGTGGAGACCTCCCGGGGACTACAAAACGAATAACATCTTGCGGAGAGCGTACCTAGTGCATGTGTGCAACAAGGAAAGCAGAGGGACCTGTGCAGCCACTCCCACAACACCGTGCGAGGTGCAACACAATGGGGAAACCAGACACGCGCCAGCCCAGACTCAATTTTCATAAGAAAGCCAATAAGACAGCGGATGGTGATACTGGTCATCAGGAGCAGTCTGAGGACACCGTTACAACTCAACCATCTGAGGAGGACATTCGAGCGATGTTTAAAGATCTGAAATCTAGCCTCCAAGGGATAGACTTAAAAATGGACTCACTAGCAGAAAGAATGGGTGCCTAGAGGAGCTGAGTATATTACGGAATTTCAAATCAACTCAGTGAGTGGAGAAGCAGGAGGGCCGCCTCAGCGTACTAGAAACTAGAGTAACGGAGACGGAAGAGGAGCACACGGATATGAACAAGAAACTGCGAGACATTAATGGAGTTCTATATGCCATCAAAACAAAAGAATGAGGATTTGGAGGCCAGGTTATGGAGAGACAACATACGAATAATGGGGATTGCGGAGACAACGGACATCCACATGGAGAAATACGCCGAGACGATGATGTTGGACCTCCTTGGACCGGACTTATCCGCGATGTTTCTGGTAGAACACGCACACCGCACTCTGGGACCTATGCCCAGACCGGTAGCACCGGCACGACCTATACTTGCAAGGGTGCTTAATTCCAGGGACCGTGACACGATACTCAGGCTGGCTAGGGAAAGAGGTGAGATACAATTTAAAGGCAATAACATTGCATATTACCCTGAATTTATGTTGCAAGTTCAAGCGGCCCGCAGGGAGTTTATTCCAGCGAAGAAGATTTTTCAGCATATCGGAACCAAGTATGCTTTGATATATCCGGCAAAATTGAGGATTCAAGGTCCTGGCAAGCCAACCTTTTTTATGGATGCAAAAGCAGCACTGACATAGGCAAAACAGATGGCGAAAGAGGAAAAACAGTGGGCGGCGACCAGCGGCTCACAGGCCGACAATAACCTGAGCGATAACAATTGGAGATCCTAGACCCAATCGCTGGATGCTCAGATAAGTGTTACACGGGTCCCGCTCTGCGACTGTACCTTAATGGACCTTTGCTGAAACCAGTTTATTGCAAATGAGAGGGTCCCTGTTGCTTGAACACTAGCTAAACATGGTAAAATAGACTGGTAACTGTAGCTATATATGCATGGGTGGTATCGCCGTCCTTGGTGATACACTGTTAGCTCGGCCACCCTGCCACGAGTGCAGGGGTGTTGCGCCAGCGACCTCACTTACCCCCATGGGATGATTCCCTCTGGTTCACTACTGTGGACCGTTTGTTTACAGTTAATGGGGAAGGGGGGAGATGTCACAACCTGATTGGGGGGTTGGAGTGGGTGGGGGAAGTTATGTTTTGTTCGTTAGATCTGCCTCACAATGCACTGGCACACACGCAACAAGTGAGCTTGAGCAGTACTGGATTGACCGCACTGACACACCAATCCTTTTTTTTTTTTTTTTTTTCGACAATACAAATTCATTACATGTCCAGAAGATTAAAGAAAGTTTTACGATTACCATAAAACAGAAAGAAATACAGAAAATACATATTCCTGAGTATGCAATCTAAAAAAAATGGTATAAAATATTAAAAAGAACGTGAAAAAGAAAAAAATGAATTAAATATGGCAAATGTTGGTTAAGTTTGAGCCAATTAAGTCAAAGCATGAATACCAGCAGGCCTCACATTATCATACCACCTAGAAATTGGGGCCCAAATCTGTGTTCCAAGTAGCCTAGCTTTTTTACCTCTAGTACCGTAAATCGAGATCTCTTGTTTATAGGTAGCTAGAAATCGACTAAGCCACATCTGAAATGTAGGGGGTTCAGAGTCCTTCCACCGAGCAGCTAGAATAATACGAAAAATTGCAGTACCTATAAAGATGGTTCTTTGTTCGTCAATACTATGGCCAAGGGATTCATCATGGCCCAACAGGTAGAGGGTTTCTGAATCTCGTATATTTTGTCCGAATATTTGAGTCCAAAATCCCCTAATCATTGTCTTTAATAGATCCAACTTGGGGCATTCGGCAAACATGTGTATTAAGTTCGCTTGGGGTTGTGTACATCTTGGGCAGTTGTTGTTATTGTTGTTATTGTTATTATGTACTTATATAGCGCCAACTCACCGACAGGTCTCAAGGCGCTTTAACCACAAAAATAACAGCCTAGTTACATCATGAAAGCGATAGGCTATGCCAGATTCAGCGCTGCCCTAAACAGAACAGTCTTTAGGGTCTTCCTAAAGTGGAGCCTGTTTCCATCCCTGCGAAGGGCTTCAGGTAGTTTGTTCCAGATCCTCGGCAGCAGGACTGAGAAAGATTTCCCACCTTTTGTGGCTAAATTGAACCGAGGGCACATCAGTAAATGAGCCTCAGAGGACCTTAGTGTTCTTCCAGGTCGGTAGATCTCCAACCTTTCCTTAACATATGCTGGGGCTTGGCCGTAAATAGATTTATGGGCTATACAAAGGCTTTTAAAAACAGACCTTTGTGAGACTGGCAACCAATGAAGGTTCTGTAACAACGGAGAAACATGAGAGTTCCGTGGAAGTTTAAAAATGAGTCTTGCTGCATCGTTTTGGACCACCTGCAATCTGTTGGTTAATGTCTTTGGTAGACCCAAATAGAGAGCGTTTCCGTAGTCCAGTCTCGAAAGTATAATGGCAGAGACTACGGTACGGAGCATAGACTGGGACAGAAGTGGGACTAGTTTACGTAATTGTCTGATGAGGCCATTACAAACTCCTACCACGGTGGAGACTTGGCTCTTCATTGAAAGAGCACTGTCTATCTTGATGCCGAGGCTTTTTACCGAGTCGGCTGGTTTGGGGGTAGGACCCAGTTCTTGAGGCCAGTAAAGGTCGCTCCAAGGGGAGCAAGTAGATGAAACTATCAAGACCTCAGTTTTCTCGGGGTTGATCTTAAGGAGGTTACTAGACATCCATTTAACTATGTATCTAAGTACCTCCTGAGCTTGTAGCTGGGCCTGTACAGTGTCCTCCATACTCAATAGTAGCTGAGTATCGTCCGCGTAATTAAATACGCGGCAGCCCATCTCAGTCAACGTTTTTATTAGGGGTTGTAGATATAGATTAAACAGGAGGGGAGACAAAGCAGAGCCCTGCGGGACCCCACAAGTCAGTTCTCCCACTCCTGAAACCATATCTCCCAGCTGGATTCTCTGGGTTCTACCCAGCAGAAAGGATTCCAACCAATGGTATGCTGAATCTCGAAACCCAAAGCCAGCCAGCCTGTCCAAGAGTAAGGGATGGCTGACAGTATCAAACGCTGCTGACAGATCTAGAAGTATCAGCGCGCTTGGTTTTTTACTGTCAGCCCTAGTTCTTAAGTCATCCAACACCGAGAGCATAACCAACTCGGTGCTGTGATGTGCCCGAAACCCTGCCTGCATCTCATGGAGAAGATGGTTAACATCCAGGAATGAAGTCAGGGATATCAGCACATGCTGTTCCAAAACCTTGGACAGGTATGGTAGCTGGGAAATTGGTCTATAATTTTTCAGCACTGTAGGGTCAGCCCCTATTTTCTTTATTAGTGGTTTCACCCTCGCTTCCTTGAAGTTGGTGGGTAGTCGGCCAGTATCTAGTGATTTATTTAACACTGATAAGATGTGATCTTCTAGACTAAGGCGGGCTAGGCGAAATACACTTGGGGGACATGGGTCCGCTGGGGAACCTGACTTGATCTTCCTCATCAGGGTTTCAAGGCCTAATGAGTCTAGTCGGGGGAAGTTGGACATATAGGTTCCCACTAAGGTTGGAGGTACCTGCGGCTCAATAATGCCAGTAGTATTCTTCTTTATCTCATTTAAAATGAGATCGACCTTGTCCGAAAAATAAGTTGTCATCAGCCCTCAACCCCCAGGAGAAGAGTTTTGTGGGTGTATAGTACAAGTTATATATGACTCTATAGTATTGGGCTTTAAGATTAGAGGCGATAAACAATTTTGATGAGAGGGCCAAGGAAAGGTCAATATCGATATTAGGATTACCTAACCTTGCCACCCAGGCTTGCTCAACCCGATCTAAGTCGTCCGTGGTTTTTTCCATCAAGGTCTGATATAAATTACCAATACTAGTAGAGCGCTTCCCAATAATTGAAAAAAAATAGATACTATCTAATTTAATTCTGGGAATACAGTTATGAATACTTGTAGATACCTGAAAAAATTTAAGAAAATCAGTTGGGGGAATAGTATACTTCTGTTGCAACCATTGAAATGAGGGTGAAGTTTCTTGACCAAAAAAATCCGCAACTGTATTGATGCCTAAAATTTCCCACCTTCGAGAAGTGCTATCATCAAGGCAGACCGAAAGGATCGAGCTACGCCATAGTGGAGTGTATTTTGTAAATTTCGGGATAGCTAATTGTTTAGATACTAATTTCCAAACATTCCATGCATCTTTAACTACCTTTAACTTAATTTTTTTATAGTACGATGGTTCAACCTGCCTTAAGAATAGCCCTTGACATTTAACCCCAAGACTCAACTCATAGATAGAAGGGATATAAGATGTAATAGTAGTTGTGGTGGCTACTTTATAAGTTAATAGAGGACCCATATGTTGAATGAGTGTTGCCCATAGATATAGAGTTAGGCTGGGAATAGCTAGCCCTCCCCTATCTTGGGGTAAAGTCAAAAATGGTAACGCTCTTCTAATCTTTCCAAAGCTCCAAATAAATTTAGACATGGAGGAGTCAAGGATCTTAATAAAACTACCCCCAGCCAGTTGCGGGATAGCTCCAAACAGGTAAAGTATCTTTGGGAAGACAGTCATTTTTAGGTAGTTAGCCCTTCCAATTATGGACAGATGTAAATTATCCACTCTCCTAAGATCGTCTTTGATTTTATTAATCAAGGGAGTATAGTTTAGATGGTTGATTTCATTTACATCAGAAGAGATACTGACCCCCAAGTAGGTAGTCTGTTTCACTTTATAGGGGCTCTCAAATATAGTATTTTTTGTGCATACGACCATTGTTTTGTCCCTATTAAGGGAATAGCCTGAAAAAGAGCCAAAGGTCTGGGTGGTTAGCTCGATTTCCTGGATTGCATCAGCAGGATTGGTAGTTAAGACAGCCACATCATCGGCGTACGCCAATACTTTTGTTGAAAACAGACCCACCTTAACAGGTTGAATAAAAGGTGAAGAAAGCAACTTTACAATTAGGGGATTAATATAAAGGGAAAATAATATCGGGGAGCAGGGGCAGCCCTGCCTTGTGCCTCTTTGTATCTCAATAAACTCCGACTCAAAACCATTAATAGAGGGTTTAGCCTTTGGGTCTACATATATGGCTTTTATGGCTTTGATGAATTTGTGTCCAAAGTTATTAAATTGCAAGATGTTCCATAAGAATTGCCATGAAACACGGTCAAATGCCTTCTCGGCATCGAGAAGTATCAAGGACATCTCTCCCCCCGTGGCCCCCATGATGTCAAATAGGGTAATGACTCTCCGGGTATGATCCGTAGTACCCTTCCCGGGTATAAAGCCATGCTGCCATGGGGAGACAAGATGCTCGACCACCCCACTTAGCCGATTAGCTAGGACCTTGGCATAAAGTTTTGAGTCGGAGTTTATTAGAGATATAGGCCGATATGAAGATGGAGATTGTGGTGGCTTGCCTTTTTTAGGAAAAATCGCTATATTCGTTTGTTTCCAGAATTCAGGGGGTATTGCATGGTATTGGACCCCAAGAAACAAATCGAGTAGATATGGAAGTATTTGTTTACCGAGAACCTTATAAAGGTCCAAAGGAATTTTGTCAGGACCTGCAGCTTTACCATTTGCTAAGTCAGCAAGGGCGAGCTCCAGCTCCGTGATTGAGATTTCTCTTTCAAGATCTTGTTTGACAGATTCATCAATCAGGGTGTTGGAGTCTAGAGGTGAAATCCAAGTGTTGAGAAAGTTTTTTATATCACTCCCGGAGTGTACCTCTTCACTGTGGTATAGCTTCTGGTAAAATTTCTGGAAAGCCCCAACAATGTCATGGGCGGTAGTAAATTGCTGAGCCTCATACTCAATCAGCTTTATCTTGTTATGAGACTGTCTTTGGCGTGTTCGAAGGGCTAGTTGCTTCCCTACATTTTCTCCAGATTCATATATACTGCCTCTATTTGCTTGATATGTTTCAGCAGCTTTACGAATTAAAGAACTATTAATTTCATTCTTTAAGACTAGTATTTTTTGAAGAGTGTCAGAGGCTGAATCTCCTTGATGAATCTGGGTAGCGTGATAAGCTTCAAGATTAGATAATTCTGTTTTAAGGTTCAGATTGATATTATCCTCTATTTTTTTACGTTTGGCGACAAATGATATAGTTTCACCCCTTAATGCAGCTTTGAAGCAGTCCCAAACAATTAATCTGGGTGCACTAAATTGGTTACTGTCGAAAAATGCCTGAGCCCAAGTTGTTATATGGGTTACATATTCCGGGTTGACCAGAAGCTTTCTGTCAAAGGACCATTGATAATTAGTTCTCATAAAATTAGATAAATCAAAAATAAGAGTCAGTGCATTGTGATCAGAAATCGTTTTTGGAGATTTAATTATATCTAACAAATCAAATTCCGCCAAAGAAGACAAAATATAATCAATTCGAACATACTTATTATGCGGGTATGAGAAAAATGTAGATCCAGAGTCATTTTTTTTCTTTAGATCCCAGACATCAAGCAGATTATGACTGGCTATTAGTTGGGATAGGGCCCTATAAACTTTAGGCTTACGTCCTTTATAGTTTATAGGTAATTGATTGTCTATAAATGTTCCTAAGGCAATATTAAAATCCCCGCAGACGATAAGGGGGCCTGGCCAAGAAGCTAATTCTAACACACCAAACCTGTAGAGTTGGACGAATGCATATGGCCGGCACTCGGTATGCTGGGGCTCATGTACACGTGATACACGTATGACAGCACTCAAATGTATTTTGTGGAATGTAAGAAGGTTGAATGATTGTAGAAAGTCAAGACTGGTCTACTCTTATCTCTTGAGGCAGAGGATTGATATTTGTCTACTCCAAGAAACACATCTAACGGCCACAGTAGCAGGCACACTCAGGAATAATAGATGGGGAGAGGTAGTGGAGGTAGGATACTCGACGTACTCCCTCCAGGGGGGTGGCCATCTTAATACGAAAGAGACCTCAATAGAAAACACACCATACAATAACAAACGGTGAGGGAAGATATATACTATTGCAAGGTACGCTGTACAATACCCCAATGGTGCTAGTTAACACATATGGGCCGAATACAGACAGTCTGGAATTTTTTCAGCACATCTGGCAGAAGATACAGACACTGGGGAATGTGGCAATTCTGTGGGGGGGATATTTTGATGTTGTGTTATTGCCAATTGCCGACAGACAGAGAGTGTCACGCAAACATCATCCTAAGGCTGCCAAGACATTGTCCGGGATCATAACAGATCTACATTTGGTGGACTATTGGAGGGCACTACATCCAACAGGAAGGCACGTGTGTGACACATCATCGGAACGCATGGTCTAGACTAGAATATTGGCTAGTGTCAAAGGATATACAAAACTGGGTTGTTGAAGCCACACACTACCCTCGCACTTTTTCTGATCATGCACCCACGTTATTAAAACTGCAAATACCAGCGCCATATATACAACCATTTACCTGGAGATTTCCATCTGGTTCCCTATTGGACCACGTCTTCCGGGAAGAACTTTGGGGGAAAATAGAGGACTACTTCATGCTCAATGAGGGATTGTTATATTCACCGGGTATACTGTGGGAGGCATCTAAGGCTTCACCAGGGGCAACTGCATAGCACTAAAAGCGGGCGCTCTCAAGGATATACGTGCCACACTAAGGAGATTGGAGTGTGAAATCGGGGAGCTAGAATGATCTTTCCAACTGAATCCTTCCCCTTCCACTACTGCTTTAATACGGTCTAAATTGACGGAGTTCGAAGCGGAGGCATACCTACATAAATATACGCAGGCAAGATGGTACGGGGAGAGGGACAGGGCCGGGAAAACACTGGCGGGTCTGCTACGGGCGCCAAGAGGAGCTGAGTATATTACGGAATTGCAAATCAACGGAAGTACAGTAGCCAGGACGCCACATGACATCCTTACTACCATTCCCACTACTATCAACGGCTATACACGTCCCGCACTGACCCGTCGTTAGCTTACATTACTGAATATCTGGATACTGTAGCATCGGCATGGTTAAAAAATGGTGCCCGTGAGTATATGGAACTACCAATCACAGTGGATGACGTACGTCAAGTCATCAACAGTATGCCGACTGACAAGGCCCCTGGAGCAGACGGCTTGACAGCCGCCTTTTATAAGGAGTATGTCGCTCCCAGATTATTGAAGGTATAACTAGAGGCAATAGACACTGGTACACTCCCCCCCTACCTTGAGAGAAGGCACAGTTATCGCTTTACTAAAGCCTGACAAGGACCCCACTACACCCGATTCATATAGACCGCTATCGTTAATTAACCTCGACGCTAAGATTTACTCTAAACTGCTGGCAAATAGACTGCAGCCGATGCTACCACAGATTGCACTCCCAGATCAATCTGGGTTTATAACGGGTCATTCGACCGCCCACAATTTGCACACGCTATTCGGCCTCCTGCATTATCTGGCTCCCCATGTGCAGGCCGTGGCGGCACTGTTAGATGCCACCAAAGCTTTTGATTCTTTAGGATGGAAGTTTCTCTTTACCTTGCTATCTCGCAAGGGTTTAAGCCCCATATTCATTAAACAAATCCAAATTATATACACAAATCTGATGGCGAGGGTACTGGTTAATGGGCATGTGTCGGAACCATTTGTCACCACCCGTGGCACATGGCAGGGCTGCCCTCTTTCACCATTGCTCTTTCCTATTGCCACTGAACCATTGGCAGCTATGCTCTGTCAACATCACACGCAAAGGAGCATAGGCTTCACATCTAGAGGGCTTTTGATCTCAATGTATGCCGATGATATGACTATTTATTTAATGAATCCTAAAGAAAATTTCAACATAGTGATGAGGGAATTGATTCAATATGGTGGCCTGACGGGAATCCAAATCAACTGGGCGAAAGCCACGTTCCTAGCACTCACAGATGAAACTATTCCATGAGACACGGAATGTCCTATACAGTGGGCCGTGAGCGAAACTCGATATTTGGGCATTAAGATAAGTAGATCTCTGCAAGAACTGTAGACAGCAAACTAAAGGACGGTTATTGATTGGATAGAAACCAAAGTGCAAATATGGAAGCAATTGCCCCTCTCCTTACAAGGACGTATAGCAATTACGAAAATGGTGTTGCTTCCAAAACTATTATACTTGTTTGTAAACATTCCAATGCCGCTTACCATTCACTTTTTTAAGCATCTTCAGACTATCATCCTTGAATTTGTATGGGCGGGCAGACAACCTCGCATTTCGTGGAACCTACTGACGCTGCCTTTTAGTCAAGAGGGATTAGGAGCTCCAGATTTTGAGCTCTACGCATTTAGTACACAGGCACAATACTTATACTTTTGGCAGCACCCAACTCCATATCTGCCGCATGTGGTGATAGAAATAGATAGGTTTGCTCCCGTTCCAGTAAATGCGGCAGTATACCAACCTTACAAACGGCCTCATCAGGAAATTGATGCGGTAGAGGCCACACGGTGGGCATGGCGGCGAATAGCCAGAAGGGCGGGCTTACAGGAATTATATGCTCCATCTATGCCCATAGGGGGCAATCCGCTGCTGACACCATTGACGGATAAGGCTACTACACTGCAGGCGAAGGCACACGACCTGGTCAAGGGTAGTGATTTATACCCTGATGCTACATTCATGTCGCTACAGCAGATGTGTCGACTACAAACGCCTTCGGCTTTAGACATGCTGTTGTATTATCAGCTCAGGGTGGCTTGCAGAGCGAGATATACTGATTTTCCCCAGGAACCACCGGCTTTATCTGCGTTGGAGAATGTATTGTCAAACCCCTCTTCCTGTAAATTGATAACACGTATATACAGCATAATGCAAGCGACTTCCCCCATAGTGTCGTACACGTCAAAAATAGATTCGGAAAGGGAATCTGAATCATCAATAACAGATAAACAATGGGAATACTGCTGTTCACAATTAGAACACCTCTCACCGAATTATAGATTACGGCTGATCCACTTTAATTTTCTACATAGAGTGTACCGTACACCGGTGCAATTGCACCGTATGGGATTACACCCAGACACTACATGCTGGAGATGTGGATCTCAGGATGCCACATTCATACATTTGGGGAGATACTGTAGACCGATAGCACAGTTCTGGTATGTAGTTAGACACATTGGGGACATTACTACTTTGCAGATACCACTTACACTGTTGGTTACACTGCTGGGGTTTGTCTTAGACATCCCAAGGGGTTATCGCAAACTCGCATCCATGTTGCTGCTACTGGCCAAGCGCCAAGTGGCAATCCACTGGAAGAAGCCTCAGCCTCCTGCGGTGGCTGGGTGGCTGCATGCTGTCACATATTACATGGATCAGTTATCTCTCTACTGGGAATTAATGCCTAGAAGGTCAGGGCCTTTGGATATATGGGGACCTTACCTGAACTGGCTGGAATCATGGGGTGCAGACCACAGTAGGGATACTGCCATGTGAACTGCCATGTTGGGCGGGGGACTTGACGTGTGAGCTTTTTGGCTTGTTAGCAAAAGTTATATCCAGAGCTGCTTTAGGCTGTAGACTGATGACAAGTATTGATGGAGTGTGATGTGTGGGCCATGTGGTAATCGCAACAAGTTCTAATGTGTGGAATCGTGAGTTGGAAAGATAATATGAACAGAAATGCGATCTTACCAAGGCTGCATATATTCTTATGTAGTTTTTTAAGACAAAATCGCTACCAATACCCTGGACTGTCAGCATATAAGCTGTGATTTTCCGGTGTTAAATTCTGCCGGCCCCAGGGCTGTAGGCACAAACATGCTGTGTATGTTGTGCAATCTGCAATAAGAAAAATTACATTAAAAAAAAATGTATATACATTTGTTTAAATCTTCATTAAATTATCAGGGACTATTTTCACTCTCCCCGGTCCACCGCGAGCACCGCTCGTTTGCTGTGGAGGGAGATTCTTCCTTTCACTGGTTTGGAGAAAATACTCACTTCCGGGCTAGGGTCAGCGCTCTAGTGTTCGAACGCTTGGACCACATAAAAGCATGTGCTGGGCGACACGCAGCGGACGCGCGCAGCGGGCGGCCAATGGCGTGCCTAAGGCAAGCCCGTCTGCGCCCGTCCGCGCCTGGTCGCCGCCAGACGCCATACCCCTTACATCTTTGTGGAGGGATAATACAGAGGCCCGCAGGAAGGATCATAAATACTCCAGATTGGAGCTGTTGGACATCAGGACGATAACAGGGCACACTATGGGTTATGGTGACTGTATTACTTGTACCAATCGGCTCCCCTCTAATATCGAGGGTAGCTTCACATGCATCAAATGCAGGTTTGAGAGCCTAACCCTTCCTCTTGGGACGGGATCCCTGACTACACAGCGCATTGATCCCAGGCCTCTCAAAACAAACTGGCACTGCTTCTTAGCGAATGTTCGCTCACTTCCCAAACATGCCATAAATATCTGGGATCTTTTTTCCACGTCAGCCCCAGACATAGGTTTCCTAACGGAGACTTGGATAAGACCTACCTCTGCCCCTGATATTGCGGTTGCGATACCAGCAGGTTACCATATTTTAAAACTTGATCGGTCTCACAAAGTAGGTGGTGGAGTTACCATAATCTATAAAGATCCTATAAAGGCCACCGCTCTAGACAAATTAAGTTCAGATAATATTTAAATTTTAGTATTCAGACTGGATTTCCATCCACAGATGAGTTGGAAGGGAGCACTTGTATATCGCCCCCCAGGCCCTATTGCTAATTAAATCTCTAACCTGTTGGACATACTTGCACCACACGTCATATCCTCAGATAAGTTTATTCTCCTGGGAGACTTTAATGTGCACCATGATAACCAAGAAGACCCAGAAGCGATTATTTTTTCAAGGGAAATGACAGCACTCAATCTTACAACTAGGAATGACGCCCCTACCCACAAAGCAGGTCATATATTGGACCAGGTTCTTTCTAATTCAACAGATCTTGTTTATATCTCAACCGATCCATTAATTTGGTCTGACCACTTTATGATCTCCTTTGACCTTCTTATTGCAAGGAAAGAGATAGTGAAGACACTTCCGTCTAAAAAGACTTTTAGACACTGGCAGAAATTATCTCCAGACACATTCAAGGAAGTGCTCACTAAAAATAGGCAGGTTCCCACTCCAGCTACAGTGGAGGATCATCTTGAGTCTTTTCATCGCACTATAAAAACTACTCTTGATGCTATAATCCCAGAGAAAGTGTCAAACACGATGACAAACCGTACTCAGACCACTTGGTATACAACAGAGCTAAAGGAAGAGAAGGGCATCTGCAAAAAACTCGAACGTAAATGGCGGCGCACCAAAGATGGGTTAAGCAAAGAACACTACAAAATGGCTCTGCTTGCCTATCACAAAAACATTTAAAAAAGCGCGCAAAAATCAAATTATCATGCAGTTGGAACTATCAGGTAACTCTTCCAAAATGCTTTTTCATATTCTTAACACCTTTGTCAATCCTAAAACCCTTGATACGGAAGAAGAGCCTACCCAATCTCTTTGCGACAACATCTCGGATTACTTCACCCAAAAAATAGAAGATATTTATAGCAAAATAGTCTCATGCACTACGCATAAAGATGATGCTGATATTAACCAACTACCCGAGCTGGAGGAACAGGGTGTTCTTAAAGAATTTCTCCTGCTTACAGTCCAAGACACTATACTAACTATTAAGTTCCGCTAAGTCAGGTTCTCCTATAATAATAATAATAATAATAATAATAATAATACTGATATTTATAGGGCGCGAACAGCTACCTCACAAGGAGGTGTCCCAGCGCTGAAGGAACGTTTCTTGTTAGGCCGAGCAAGAAGGGGGGAGTGCTTAGTTTTTCTGGGTATAGAGCCAGGTCTTTAGTTGCTTCTTAAAGCTGGCTTCTGTCGTGGCAGATTGGATGGTGGCAGGCAGGGCGTTCCAAAGTATCGCCGTGCCAGCAGAAAAGGACCTGCCTCCAAGTCTAGATTTTCTGGCACGTGGGACGAATAGCTGAAGCCGAGAGTTGGATCGCAGGCACCTCTCCTGGTAATACCGGGGGAGTCTGAGTTTTAAGTAGTTGGGACAGGTCCCCATTAATGCTCTAAACGCCAAGGTTAGAGCTTTAAACTTTATTCTGCTAGCCACAGGGAGCCAATGCAGATCGCGCAGATGCGGAGAGACATGCTGTCTAAAAGGAATGTGCTTTAGCAGTCTCGCAGCCGCATTCTGCACGATCTGCAGGCGTTGCACCAAATATTTGGGGAGGCCGAGATAGAGGCCATTCGCATAATCCAATCTGGACGTAACTGTTGTATGAACTACTAATTTGCAACAGTCTACTGGCAAAAGAGAGAGGAACTTACGGAGATTCCTGAGTTTGTAGAGACATACAGATGTGACCTGCTGTATATGTGAAGAGAAGGAGAGACCCTCGTCCCATCTTACTCCCAAATTCTTCGCATTGGTGCTAGGTAGAGGGGGGGGCCCATTTCAGGGGGCCACCACAGTTCCGAGGGGGGACGAGTATGTTTGCCAAAGAAGATGACCTCCGTTTTACCTGCATTCAGTTTTATTTTGTTGGCATTCATCCAATTGGCAACATCTCGAAGACAACCCCTCAGCTTACTAAAAGCTACCTCAGACACATCAGAAAAGGGGAAGACTAATTGCGTGTCATCTGCATACGAAATCGCCTTAACACCCCATTTAGCAATCAGGGTAAAAAGTGGGGCTAGATAGACATTAAAAAGTAAAGGGCTAAGTGCCGACCCCTGAGGGACGCCACACCAGAGGAGTTTAGGTTTCGAGGAGAAGGTGCCCAGGGCCACTTTCTGGGAGTGATCTGTAAGATAGGATTGTAACTAACTCAATGCCATGTCTTCCAAACCTATGTCCTTCAGCCGTAACAACAATCTGCCATGATCCACCGTATCAAATGCGGCTGATAGATCCAGGAGCACCAGCATAGCTGATGCTCCTGAATCTAAGGACCACCTAATTGACTCGGCCACCTCAATGAGGGCGGTCTCGGTGCTGAATCCCGATCTAAAACCTGACTGAGTTTCATGCAGAACCTCTTTTCCCTCAATGAATCTATTCAATTGACGTTGTATCAATTTTTCGAGCATTTTGCCTGGGGCTGCTAGTAAGGAGATGGGGCGGAGATTGGTTAGAACGTCCGGGGTGCCATTGGGTTTCTTTTTCAGAGGAAGGAGTGCGGCGTGTTTCCAACACTCAGGAAATATACCTGTTGTAATAGAAGTATTCCAGATGTGTAAGAGTGGTCTAGCAATCGAGTCTGACATCATTTTCCATAGCTTTGGCGGGCAGGGGTCATCAGGGGCCCCTGATTTACATTTCTGTATTTCCTTCACGGCCTCGGTAAGGGAAATAGGGAGAAATTGAGCTAGAGAGAGGGAGGGCAGCTCAATATCCGCCATATCCGTCATTACTGTGGGCTCAGGACTAGTGAAGGTGCCGTATACCTTCTCAATTTTGTTATCAAAAAAGTCAGAGATGTCCTTGCAGAGTTTCTCCGATGGAGTGACTTCAGTCTCAATAGCCCTAGGTTTGAAAAAGGATTGAACAATCTTAAAGACTTCTTTGCTTGATTGTTCCGCTTGCTGAATGGAAGACACAAAGAAAAGTTTTTTTGCTTTTTTTATCGATTGATGGAGACCACGGAGGGCTTCTTTATAGCAGATTTTTGCTGAGTCGCAATAGTTTACCCGCCACAGTCGCTCTAGCCTTTTACATTTGCTTTTTTCAGCCATCAGCTCAGACTAGAACCATGGGGCGGAGGGGGATTCTCTGCGTGATGTAGCGACTTTTGCAGGAGCGATGATATCCATCGTGTTTCCTATCCAGTGGTTCAGCGCCACCGCATCAGTATTCACGTCAGTAGTCAGAGCTGGGGGGGTGGCTGCAAGAGCAGGGCAGAGGGTGTCTGCTGATATATTATCCCATTTTCTTCGTACATATGAACGTCTCCCATTTGACTGGTGCTGGGAGGGGAGGGAAAAAGAAAAGGGGATTAGAAAGTGATCGGTCCATAGCAATGGCTGTGGGGACTTGGCAGTCGTGTCCGGAATGTTGGAAAAAATCAAGTCCAACATATGACCTGCCTTATGCGTTGGTTTCGAAATGATTTGAGATAGATTCGCAGCTTCCAGTGTGGAGATAAGTTGAGTAGCCATGGGACAGTCCGGTCTATCTACGTGAACATTAAAATCGCCAACTACAATAAAATATGAGTGAGCTAGAGAGCTTTGGACTATAGAGTCCAGAAGTTCGCAGGTATTTATTAGGGAACAGTCCGGGGGTCTGTAAATGATCAGACCAGCTAAGGACAATTGGGGATTGATTTGGAGGCAGAAATGTAGCCACTCTATGCCTGGAATATTGGTAGGTGTTGACAACGCCAATGAGTATTTGTTCTTAAAGATAATAGCTACCCCGCCACCCCTTCTGCCCTTTTCTCTGTTCGAGAAGCTCATTTTGAAGCCTGGCGGGACTGCCAGCGAGATGGAGGTCATATTTTCCTCAGCCAGCCACGTTTCCGTCAGAAATAAGGCGTCCCACTCCGAGTCTTCCAATAGCAACCATATATCATCAGAATGTCTTGGGAGGGATCTGCAGTTTAGAAGACCGGCCCTAATAGTCGTATCAGAGTAGGTAGCAGAGGGTGCCGTTTTTGATTTTAAATGTGATATTTTTGTAGATGGACCATCACAAAGTGTCTTGCTACACATCGGACATGCCAACGGTAGACTGACTTTGGCCAGGTCTGATCTATTCGCCTGACACATTTTAGATGTATTCAGTGCTAGTAGTTCCGACCTGGACCATACGGTCCTCTTAGTAGCCCTACCCTCACCGGCAGCGTGGCTGGCGCTGGCCGCGGTCCGGTCGCGGACGGGCGCAGACGGGCTTGCCTTAGGCGCTCCTGCTGCGCTCGTCCGCTGCGCTTCCGACGGAAGCACATAATATATGGTTACAAATGACGTAGTTAGGGGGCGTGGCCTCGAGAAAAGGGGAGTGGCCTCAATAGACGCCGGAATGGCGGCAGCGCTAAACTCCGCTGCACCGCCTCACGATGAAGAGCTTAATGCCACAGCTAAAGTGCCAAGAGGGGAAGTGAGGAGGTAGGTAGTGAAACAGATAAAATGCGGGACTCTCAAATGTTAAAAAAACAAGTTAAAACACACTTCCGGCTTTCCGCCTCAGGAGAACAAGAACAGCATCCACCGGCGCTTGTAGTCAGCGTCCTTATGTATGCTCTGTGATTAGCGTGGCCTCGGGGGGGTGTGGCCTCGAGAAAAGGGGCGTGGCCTCAATAGACGCCGGAATGGCGGCAGCGCTAAACTCCGCTGCACCGCCTCACGACGAAGAGCTTAATGCCACAGCTAAAGTGCCAAGAGGGGAAGTGAGGAGGTAGGTAGTGAAACAGATAAAATGCGTGACTCTCAAATGTTAAAAAACCAAGTTAAAACACACTCCCGGCTTTCCGCCTCAGGAGAACAAGAACAGCATCCACCGGCGCTTGTAGTCAGCGTCCTTATGTATGCTCTGTGATTAGCGTGGCCTGGGGGGGGGGGGGCGTGGCCTCGAGAAAAGGGGCGTGGCCGCAATAGACGCTGGAATGGCGGCAGCGCTAAACTCCGCTGCACCGCCTCACGACGAAGAGCTTAATGCCACAGCTAAAGTGCCAAGAGGGGAAGTGAGGAGGTAGGTAGTGAAACAGATAAAATGCGTGACTCTCAAATGTTAAAAAAACAAGTTAAAACACACTCCCGGCTTTCCGCCTCAGGAGAACAAGAACAGCATGACTTAATTCCTGCAAAGTCCGCTAAGAAGTTGGCAGAAGAATTAGCTGAACCTCTCTGCTCTGTTCTAAACCATTCCATCACAGAGGGTAAACTACCTAAAGCTTGGAAAGCTGCCCAAATCATGCCAATCCGTAAAAACACGAAGTGGGCCTCTGATGTTATTAATAACTACCGCCCCATCTCTTTGCTACCCCTATACAGTAAACTTTTGGAGAGACACATGAACAGTCATCTGTCGGCCTTTTTGGAATCCTGCAACTGTTTGGACTATTCCCAATCCGGCTTCCGGCCAAAGTATAGTACTGAACTGGCCTTGGTGAAGGTAACCGATGATATAAGAATGCTGGCGGATGCAGGTCAGGCAGTGATTTTGATACTGCTTGACCTGTCAGCCGCGTTCGACACCATATCTCACCAAATCCTAGTAGACAGACTCTGTCGCACAGGAGTCCAGGGCCCAGCCTGAAGTGGATACAGGACTTTCTCACCGACAGGACCCAAATAGTTTAACTAGGCCCTTTTCAATCCAAACTCAGTTATATAACGAAAGGTATGCCACAGGGTTCGTGTCCTAGTCCATCTCTGTTTAATGTCTACGTTGCCCCATTGGCTGCTCTGCTTAGGAAGATTGGGTTCCTCCCAATCTCCTACGCAGATGATACCCAGCTGATCTTTACCTATAGCAAATTTACCCCTGATGTTCAGAAAGTGTTTTCCGAAGGTATGAAAACCATCACCCTGTGGATGAAGAGAAACTTTCTGCAATTAAATGAAGGGAAAACTGAGACCATGCTGTTCAAGGATGCCATCTCGAGATGGTCTCCTGGGTGGTGGCCTGAAGAATTGGGTGTAGCTCCCACCCCAAAGACTGTGGTCAAAAACCTAGGAGTCCTAGTCAACAGAGACCTCAACTTAGAGGGTCACATCGCTGCAGTCAAAAGATCTTGTTTCTATGCTTTGAGTCTGCTCCGGAAGATCGTTCACTTTCTGCCGATGAGAACACGCAAAACGCTAATTCACGCTCTGGTTCTGAGTCAATTGGATTTTAGCAACGCCATGCTGATATTCGCTAAGGACTCTGACCTACAAAGCTTGCAGGTGGTGCAGAATACTGCGGCCCGCTTGGTGACTACTGCTCCCTATCATGCTCCTTCCCTCCCTCTCTTGCACAGCCTACATTTGCTTCCTGTCCGCAAGAGAATTTATTTCAAAGTGTGCTGCCTGGTGTTTAAATTGCCCCGAGTGGGCTGGGTATGCTCAGACATGAGTCCCAGGCTCTCCACACCACTGGAGTCAAGCTATCCAGGCTGATGAAGGCTGATAGCCAGAAACCGGTCCTTGGATGCTTGATTCCGGTCTGGGAAAGACATGGCTTGCTAGTTCGGACTGGACTGTTCCCATGAGGCACAGGGTCAGAGCTGATTTGCATATAGCCAGTGTCTAACCCAGGATGGTGTGGAGTGCAAAAAATGATGGATTTAGGCCCAGATCCTTGTACTGGGGTGAATGTATGACATTGTTCTACATTCTGTCCATCAACTGTGTTTTTTGCAATTTTCACCCCGAGTGGGCTGGGTATGCTCAGACGTGAGTCCCAGGCTCTCCACACCACTGGAGTCAAGCTATCCAGGATGATGAAGGCTGATAGCCAGAAACCGGTCCTTGGATGCTTGATTCCGGTCTGGGAAAGACATGGCTTGGTAGTTCGGGCTGGACTGTTCCCATGAGGCGCAGGGTCAGAGCTGATGTGCATATAGCCAGTGTCTAACCCAGGGTGGTGTGGAGTGCAAAAAATGATGGATTTAGGCCCAGATCCTTGTACTGGGGTGAATGTATGACATTGTTCTACATTCTGTCCATCAACTGTGTTTTTTGCAATTTTCACCCTGAGTGGGCTGGGTATGCTCAGACGTGAGTCCCAGGCTCTCCACACCACTGGAGTCAAGCTATCCAGGCTGATGAAGGCTGATAGCCGGAAACCGGTCCATGGATGCTTGATTCCGGTCTGGGAAAGACATGGCTTGGTAGTTCGGACTGGACTGTTCCCATGAGGCACAGGGTCAGAGCTGATTTGCATATAGCCAGTGTCTAACCCAGGGTGGTGTGGAGTGCAAAAAATGATGGATTTAGGCCCAGATCCTTGTACTGGGGTGAATGTATCACATTGTTCTACATTCTGTCCATCAACTGTGTTTTTGCCTGGTGTTTAAAGGCCTTAATTCTATGGGCCCAACATATCTGACAGAAAAACTAGTTAGATACTCCCCGATGCGCTCACTTCGATCGGAAGGTAAAAGCCTGCTCACTATTCCTCGCATTAAGCAAACTAGATTAGGAGGTAAATCATTTTCCTATCTGGCCCCCAAACTGTGGAATCAACTGCCATTAGACCTTCGTCAGGAAATAAACTACCTGTCCTTTCGGAAAAAACGTAACACTCAGCTTTTCTAACCTTCCTCTCCCCTGTGCTGTTGTAATTTTTGTCCTTAGCGCGGAGATACCCCATTTGGGGTGAGTCAGGCGCTTTATAAATGTAATAAATAAATAAATACATAAATTACATTGAAATTTTAGTCTGCCTGAGCCAGAGGTGTAAATGATCCTGTCTCCAATGAATCCTCTGCAGTTTTTCTCTAGCTGCAACTTGTCATTTCAAAACTTTTACACTGTGGTTATGTATTCTAACACATGAACGAGTAGTGATCGCTAGGCTTTGCATTAGACAAACATGCAGTAACTGACCCCCAGCTACATAGATCGACTCTGAATCATCATCAGAAAGAAATGCCGAGGAGTAGATGACATTTCCTGACACTGTTATCGAGATGCTGTAGCAGAGAAAGTACAGAAACAGGTCCAATCCGGGACCAAATGTAAAGAATCATTTGAAGACGATTGGCTCGACGAGATCTGAAGAGCCACACAGGCTGAAGATTGATGCTTACACTGTGATAAAAGATGCATGAACCAGTAGAGTTAAGAACCAAAGACAGAGCCAATATCTTGGTTTGGGTCTGACTTAGGAGCCTCAATCAGAATTAAATCAGATTGGAGACGTACCTTTGCTGAAAGCACAGGTTTTAAAGTGAGATGCACTTATTCCTTTTCTTAGAACATACTTACTCTCACTGTATGATGTCATCAGTGAGTCATTTGGGATGTCATCATTGATGTCACTGAACATGTCTCAAGTCATGGAATATGTGAAGTCATAAGCAGTGCATTGTGGTGGTGTAAGTTATAGTTAGCTCAGGTAACTATAACTGCTGAATTTCTCTGGTTTCGTATGAGTAAAATGTCACTTTCCTTTTTACAGTGAATTTCTAAGGGTTCTATTTCCTATCATGTCCCTGTAACCATAGTTCTTTTCAGTGAATTTCTAAGTTTTTTTTAATTTTATTTCCTAATTGTAACCTATGAGATGTGGTGTAACTGGTTTTGTGACTGCCTCTAAGGGTCTGTGAGTGGGTGTATGATTGACTTTATGGGCCTGTGAATGTGTATGTGAGTGGCTTTATGGGTGTGGTGTGAGTGGGTGTGGCTGTATGGATATGTGAGTGGGGGTGTGAATGTTTTTTTGAGTGTGTGAGTGGCTGTATGGATCTGTAAGTGTGTATGTGGCTGTACGGGTGTAGGAGTGGTTGTATGGGTATTTGAGTGGGTGTGACTGTATGGATTTATGAGTGGGTGTGCAAGTGGTTTAAAGGATCTGTAACTGGGTGTGTGATTGGCTCTATGAGTGAGAGATGAATGGAGAAAATTAGTGAAAGACAGTTATAATGGACAGCTGGGGCCAATTACATCAGTATTTTAACACCAACCTAGGGGAACATTCAGGCTCTTCTGCTCTTCAAGATCTCCGGGAGGGAGGTAATGCACTTCTACATTTCTGTCCCTAAGCCTTCTCTGATGGTTCCCAAGACTACCCTTGTTTTTGTTCCCAAGACGTTCTTTTTTGGAAGTGTGTTCCTTTTAATACACATGGTAAATGGAATATAATAACATACATTTAATATCCAACACTATATTTAAAGCAATAAAAACACATAAATGCCTGACCACACCATGTATAAAACAAAAAGATAGCGCCATTCACATAAATGGTTACTTTTATATATGTAATTCCTCCTTGCAGACCTCTTTGCTCTCTTTTACATGATTTGTTTTTGTGGAACTACCAACAAAAGCGTCATAGAGGATTGTCGGATATTTTTCTGCACATTATTATGAAGAATATTGCACATGTTCACATATTCATTTACCCGAAAGAATGCAATTAATGCTGAAGACAAACCCCAACAAAAAATACGAAGAAATGCTCAAATATCTTAAATATAACACAAAATGGGGCCAACTAAAGAGAGATGTGTTGGGGTATGTTAGAATTTCGTTTACTCCAGAGGCAAATTGATGCATTTGAAACATGAAGCTCCTGCACATTCTGTCATAATTTGTTCAAGAACGCCAGTGAAATTAAAAGAGATCCGCGGCTTTTGCGCAGCAGCAAATTCGTAAATTGAATGTATTAATATTTAAGACAATGTGAGGAAGATACAGAATTTTGCAAGCACTACAGGAATGACAATCCTCCCACTGAATCTACCCGAGAAGAGGTTTTAGGTAACCAACGCATTCATGAAAAGGATGTAAACTGGGTTTCACTAACCAAATTCACCTAGAGCCATTTTACTATTGCACTTTATGCCTACAAAACGGCTTGCATGGCCATTAAAACTGTAGGTACCTTTCCACAGTTCCCACTCGTATAATGAAATCTGGTAATAGTCACATCTGCTTTTTTAATATCCACATGCCCCCAGGACCTGGTCACTCTGGGGGCTAAACTGCAAAGAAGTGCGGGAGACCAAGCTTGTTTTTTTCCCTCCAATTTTGCCATGATTTCGTGGATCCACCCATGATTTCATGGAAAAATTGAAAAAAAATCATTTTAAGCCCCAACAGGGTTGATGAGGGACCACACCACCACATCTAGGGCGTCAGGGTATTCTTACCCTGCCACCTTTTCTTTAGTTTTAAGTGTTGGCAGCCAATCAGAATTAAGTTTAGCATGGGACTGTTGGATCTGAGGCCCTAGATATACAAATTTGGATTTTGGCTAAAATCTTGAAAACTACTGAATGGATTTAGACCAAAACACCAAAAGGCACTTCTCTGGACTAAGATCTAGCTTTCTGGCAAATTTGTTGTAATTTCATCCAGCGGCTCGGGCTGTAGTCGTCTTCAAAAACCCTATGGCAATTAACATGGGGAAAACGTGTTTATGAACTTCATGAACCTCACTTTTTCTCAGTTCCCACTTCATGGGTCACCCCAAAACTTTCCAGGAAGCTGAAGTGAGCGTCAAATTTGTTTTGAAAAGTTTGTGCACGTTCATCAAACCCTCCCTTTGCGTGTTTTGCACCTTTGTTTCACTGCTTTCTTGTGCCTTTGTTCTATTGACTGCAACAACAAGAAGGGAATGCCAGTGCTGATATTTTCTTTTCCGAACACTTAATTTCACCAAAGTACAGACACCAGTTCAATACCTGGGATTTTGCTATTTAAATAGCTATTTATTCACAATGATTTAAACATCGGGCAC
This sequence comes from Lissotriton helveticus, assembly GCF_964261635.1. NCBI lineage: Eukaryota > Metazoa > Chordata > Amphibia > Caudata > Salamandridae > Lissotriton > Lissotriton helveticus. Next base: position 121,584,133 of record NC_136060.1, on the reverse strand, counting down.
TATTTCTATTTTAATGCATCTTTACAGATTATATTCTTCACAAACAAGGATTTGGGACACAAAACAATAAAAAAAGATTTCAACCAAATCATCACTAAACAAGCATATCACATTCACACCACTCGCATTCAAACAATGGTAAAATACATAGGGTCAACCAGAATAAATTGCAAAATAATTGTTAATAATGCAAACAATATATACACCTTTACTGTTTTAACTTTCAGTTGTCAGAAAAATATATATGAGACACTCAATGGGTGTATAAGCACAAAACCGGGTGCCGTGTAATTTAAGCACCAGACTGGCAAGAGTTGACCCTACACGGTCTACGCGTTTCGAATCCTCGTTAATCACGGGATTCTCTTCAGGACCATAGAACGCTCTGCAAGGGAGACAAAAGATAGGAGAAGAACCAAATCTAAGTATCTAATAGAGTAGTTATAAAAACCTCAAAACACTCATAAGCACTACTACACCAAAAATCCAAAATCAGCTTACCCATCAGTGGAGCAGACGGAGATTATAAATGCTCTTAAATGCAAATCAGAAAAGAAAACAAATCCAAACAAACGAGAGAAGGAAGAAGAAGAGAGAAGGTAGAATATTAGTAACACTTCTCGATGCCTGGTGTCGGTTGTAAATTACCCTTTAGCCACATGGATTACCTTAGCGAGAATTGTAGGCTTTTCTTAAAATACAATCTTCAACACAATGCGCGGCCAGCCGGGATGACCCTAATAAATTGCATATATATAGTTTTAGTGTTCACGTTCCCATGGTGGTACAACACACGAATAAACGCATAAATCAGGGCTGTCGAAATGTGCTTACCGGGCGGGGATCGTACTTCAAGCCCGAATGGGGTTCCAACCGGATTAGTGGAAGGGGGCGGAAGGGGGCAAACACTCTTACCGTCACACATTTTTGGTGGATGGTGCAACGTTTTTTTCAAAAGTTTATTACAAGGGTGACAGCTGAATTATGGTCATAAAACACTTGATTACCCGCATGCTTGTGATGACAGCCCCTTTGTTCTTAACCAAGAGATTCTGCAACAGCAGAATCAGCACGGTGTCTATGCGACCGACATTTTCGGCGCCTTAGAAACTACATTACCCAGCAGACCGAGAGCCACGCATGCGCCATCATTCATTCGTTGGCCATTGACGAAGTGCTCACCCTTGGGGTCAGATGCGGCACCCTGACGGTAAGAGTGTTTGCCCCCGGTATTTGGCGCTGTGTGTCCAATCTGCTTCTACAGCTCGCCCTAAATCGAGTTTGGCAATGTGCATTCTTGTCTTTTTAGACACTCGGCGTACTGATACTTCCACTGACGCCGCCCCCTTCCACTAATCCGGTTGGAACCCCATTCGGGCTTGAAGTACGATCCCCGCCCGGTAAGCACATTTCGACAGCCCTGATTTATGCGTTTATTCGTGTGTTGTACCCCCATGGGAACGTGAACACTAAAACTATATATATGCAATTTATTAGGGACATCCCGGCTGGCCGCGCATTGTGTTGACTTTTTTCTCGAGCCAAATAAACAATGCCAGGAATTCAGCCAGAGAACTGTTCTCAGTGGTCAACTCCTTATCTACACCTCCATCGGGTCTTGGAGTAGAACCCTCCCAACTGTTCTGTAATGCACTGTCCACCTTTTTTACTGCTAAAGTGGCAGATATCTATGTATCCTTTGGTGGAGATACAGGGGCTAGATCCACTGCTAGCAATAAGGAACTTCCCCATAATAACCATGACCATCTCTCCTCTTTTGCTAACACCTCTGAAGATCAAATTAGCAGACTTATTTCCATCACCAAGTCTGGATCTCCTCTGGACCCATGCCCTCCCTCAGTGATGGCTAATTTAAGTGAGGTGATTTCCCACCCACTCATGGAAATCTGTAACACTGCCTTTCAAACCGGATGTTATCCAGCTCCGTGGAAGAAGGCAGTGATTAAGCCTCTTCTGAAGAAGCCCTCCCTGGATCCCTCCGCCCCGGTCAGCTATAGACCTATCGCCTGTCTTCCCTTCCCGGCCAAAATTTGCGAAGCTCTGATGAATATACAGCTCTCAGAGTTCGTCGACACGTACCAACTCTTAGACGAAACGCAGTTTGGCTTTAGGAAGGGACACGGGACGGAGACTGCTTTAATAAAAGCCTCTGATGAAATCAGAACCATCATGGATCAGGGAGGAACGGCCATTTTAATTCTTCTGGATCTGTCCGCTGCATTTGACACGGTCGACCATGCTATTTTGGTCGACCGTGTCACAGCTCTGGGGATTGACGGTTCGGCTAGAGACCTTATTTCATCTTTTCTGGCCGACCGCACTCAGACAGTCAAGTTGGGTAATTTCTACTCTCCCGTCTCTGCACTACCATGTGGCGTACCACAGGGCTCCTGGCTAAGTCCCACGTTATTCAACATCTACGTAGCGGACTTAGCGAGGGTAATAAAGGCCTATGGGGTGCGATTAACTTCCTACGCAGATGATACCCAACTGGTGTTGGCGATCCACAAGAACGGCACAGCAGTGGCAGCATATTTTCAGGAAGCAGTGCTTGCTGTCAGTACGTGGATGTCCTCCAACTGCCCAAGGCTCAACTCGGATAAAACCGAGGTTATGACCTTTGGCAACCTCGCCCCAGAATGGTCTTCCATCTGGTGGCCCAAACAACTGGGCTCTCCACCGGTCCCAGTGGTAAAAGCGAGGAACTTGGGAGTCATCTTCGATAGCAAACTAACCTTCAACCTTCATGTTAACAAGGTTGTCTCCTCTGCCTTCTTCATGCTAAAGAAAATAAAGAAACTGCTGCCTTATCTCCCCTCCTCTGCCGGGAAGACTTTAGTTACCACTCTGGTATTTTCCAAAATGGATTATGGAAACGCCCTCCTCCTTAATACCCAGAAATCTGTGCTGTCAAAGTTACAGTCGGTACAGAATGCGGCTGCTAGAACTCTTTTAAACATCCCTCACCGCCAGCCTACCACTCTTGCCATCCGCCAGCAGGCTCAGAGTAGAGAGCCGTATTAAGTTCAGGCCCTCTGCATTGCCTATAAGGCAGTGCATGGAACAGGACCCAAATTCCTGACTGAGGCACTCCAGCTGTACACCCCCAAAAGACTGTTGAGATCTGCCAACACTTGCCTTCTTCCTGTACCTCGCACCAGAACGGCAACTTGGGGAGACCGTCGCTTTTTAGTGGCCACACCAAAACTCTGGAACCTTCTTCCATTAAATATCAAAAATGCCCCCAACCTGATGAGCTTCCGGAGGCTCGTAAAGACATGGTTGTTTGACCAGTGAATTCTACTATCATGGTCCTGTTAGCTCACACATGCGCCGAGACACCCCAGGGTATTTGTTTGCGCAATAAAAATCTCAAAAATAAATAAATAAATAAATAAATTGAAGATTGTATTTTAAGAAAAGCCTACAATTCTCGCTAAGGTAATCCATGTGGCTAAAGGGTAATTTACAACCAACACCAGGCATCGAGAAGTGTTACTAATATTCTACCTTCTCTCTTCTTCTTCCTTCTCTCGTTTGTTTGGATTTGTTTTCTTTTCTGATTTGCATTTAGGAGCATTTATAATCTCCGTCTGCTCCACTGATGGGTAAGCTGATTTTGGATTTTTGGTGTAGTAGTGCTTATGAGTGTTTTGAGGTTTTTATAACCACTCTATTAGATACTTAGATTTGGTTCTTCTCCTATCTTTTGTCTCCCTTGCAGAGCGTTCTATGGTCCTGAAGAGAATCCCGTGATTAACGAGGATTCGAAACGCGTAGACCGTGTAGGGTCAACTCTTGCCAGTCTGGTGCTTAAATTACACGGCACCCGGTTTTGTGCTTATACACCCATTGAGTGTCTCATATATATTTTTCTGACAACTGAAAGTTAAAACAGTAAAGGTGTATATATTGTTTGCATTATTAACAATTATTTTGCAATTTATTCTGGTTGACCCTATGTATTTTACCATTGTTTGAATGCGAGTGGTGTGAATGTGATATGCTTGTTTAGTGATGATATGGTTGAAATCATTTTTTATTGTTTTGTGTCCCAAATCCTTGTTTGTGAAGAATATAATCTGTAAAGATGCATTAAAATAGAAATAGTGCCCGATGTTTAAATCATTGTGAATAAATAGCTATTTAAATAGCAAAATCCCAGGTATTGAACTGGTGTCTGTACTTTGGTGAAATTAAGTGTTCGGAAAAGAAAATATCAGCACTGGCATTCCCTTCTTGTTGTTGCATTTAGTAGGCTCAGCCTTGCTGATTAGAGCCAGCCCCATCTTGGTATTGTTTGTTCTATTGAGGCACAAGATGGCTGCCAACACTTCCTGGTTTGGAGTGTTGACAGACACTGGCAGCCAGTCAGCATGCCTTCCCGAGAAAGCTGAATGCTCATTGGCTGTCAACACTTCTAACCAGGAAGTGTTGGCATCCATCTTGTGCTAGTGTTGACAGACAGTGGCAGCCAATCAGCATGCCTTACCGAGAAAGCTGCATGCTCATTGGCTGTCAACACTTCTAACCAGGAAGTGTTGTCATCCATCTTGTGCTCGATAGACAAAGGCAAAAGAAAGCAAAAAAACTAACGTGAAGAACACAAAAAGGGGGCAGGGTAGATACACCCTGACACCCTAGGCCTGCCCAGGTGGTCCCACAAGGACAAAAAAGGACCACATTTTTTTTAAAAAAAACCTGGTCTGTTTTTTAAAAAATTACCCCACGGGTGGACCAAATCGTGGGGGCATAGTGATAAAGAAGTGTGAGGGGTCCACAATCCTCCCACACTTCCCCCGGGGACTGCCGCCCCCGGGGCAAAGCAACGCAGCCCCTTGGCGCATACTGGAGGCTCCTGGTGGGCTAGTTGGCCCCCAGGGACCCCCAGTATGCAAGGGGAATTAGTTCCTACTCTGCAAACACGCCAGGGGTTGAGCTGCAGAGAGGTGTAAAAAAGAGTGTGGCCTCATTACACCTCTCTGCAATGCAGCCCCCTGGCACATACTGCAGGTTCCAGGTGGGCTAGTTGGCCCCCAGGGACCCCCAGTATGCAAGGGGAATTAGTTCCCCCTCTGCAAACACGCCCGGGGGCTGCGTTACAGAGAGGTGTAAAAAAGGGTGTGGCCTCATTACACCTCTCTGCTATGCAGCCCCCTGGCTTATACAGGAGGCAGGCTCCTGGTGGGCTAGTTGCCCCCCAGGGACCCCCAGTATGCAAGGGAAATTAGCTCCTCCTCTGCAAACGCAGAGTGTTGTAAAAAGGGGGCGTGCCCTCTGAACATCTGCCTGCAAAAATGTAGTAAATCAGTATAAAAAAAACAAATTAATACATTTAAAAATTGTCATTTAAAAAACCGTTGAAATTCAATGAAAAAACCATAGGTTTCAGGCCTTATATACTTAGGAATTAGCATTTAAAAAACCTTGCATATTCAATTAAAAAACCATAGGTTTCAGGCCTTATATAGTTAGGAATTAGCATTTAAAAAACCTTGCAAATTCACTGAAAAAGCTTTATTTGCTATGGGCAAAACATGCTTTCTGTAATTAAAGGCACCTGACAATGCCTGACGCGTTTCGATAGTTCATCTTCCTCATAGGCTGTAAGTCAGAAGGCAGGTGTCCAAGAATTGAGCCTCACTCGATTGCAGGTAGCGTTTCCCCAAAGATTTATTTGGTATGGGCAAAACATGCTTTCTGTAATTAAAGGCACCTGACAATGCCTGACGCGTTTCGATAGTTCATCTTCCTCATAGGCTGTAAGTCAGAAGGCAGCATGACAGTCCTCCAATCGCCGTCATTCAGCCATATCGCGTGCTCCAATGAGCGCAGTTTATATCACGTTGCTTTATGGGAATTGGAGTCCTCATTTCGCCCTGTATGGATGCTGCCTCAATTAATGCACAAAAAGGCTCTCAAATGAGCCCCAGAAACCAAGGTTGCCCTAAATCCATCCTTGCAACCCACTTCTGGAACTCGCTGCACACGCGCTCCGTGGCCCCCTGAGTTCGGGGTGTTGCGGCTCAGCGTCAGGACGGCCGCTCAAACATGTAGCTCCGTGGGGAGGTGTCCAAGAATTGAGCCTCACTAGATTGCAGGTAGCGTTTCCCCAAAGCAACGTGATAATAAACTGCGCTCATTGGAGCACGCGATATGGCTGAATGACGGTTTTATTTTGAAGTATGCGGGGGGCTCACGGCCCCCCTCCCCCCGGAGCCCCGGGGACCGCCACCCCCTCGGGGCTTTTTTTAAAATATTGTTTTTTTAAAAGTATGTTTTCAGCTCCCCCTCCCTCACCCCCGTACACGTCCGAGGGATCGCCACCATCCTGGGGCAGTAATATGTAAAATGACCTTCCAGCCTCGGGGACCAGAACTCCCTGGGGCTTTTTAATGTTGGGAGGGGGTCACGCGGCCCCCCTCCTGGAACCCTTGATGGCCCTAGGGACCACCACCTCCCAGGGCCGGCTCTTGCAGTGTCTCGAGGTGCCTACCCCCGGGACACTGCTGTTTGCTATGGTAGGGCGGGACCATCGCGGCTCCCACTTTACCACAGCAAACCGCTTTCCTATTTGAAAGAGAGAGCAAGTTAATCTCCTTTCTCTTTCAAGTAGGAAAGCAGATTGTTTTTCGTCAGAGAGAGCAGAATTTCAGCTGCTCTCTCTGACAAAGCAATGCGGGCTCTCGAAGGACGCGGGGAGCCGTCTGGGATCGTGGGGGCATTGGGGCTAAAAAAAAACCAGTTCTTTTTGAGAACTAACTTTACTGGTCAAAAAAAGAGCTATATTTCTATGATAGTATGTAAAACTTTCTGGGATTTTTTGTGCACCGGTTGTACTCTCTATGCATGCGCAGCCTCGTTTCCAAGCCCATGTTTCTTTCTTTTTCTTAAAGTTCGCCAAGCAAAGCTGTCCTCATTTCAGGTATTAAATTTGCCGCTTTCTTTTCCCGGGCCGTGTGTGTCATACGCTGCTATACTTTTGTAATATATTAATAATCATATTCTATCTATATACCTGTTACTTTCATTTTACCCTCCGCCTATCTTCTCTGTGATCGATGAGATTTCCTGCCACAGACACCATGGTGTTTGTCCTTGGCCTCTGATGTTATCAGACTTGGTCACACGCATACCTAAAAACAAATTTGAAGCACATAAGCCACAGCCATTACAACGCGTGTCCGTCACCACAAAGCCATTATCATGCTTATGCCTTTATCATGCGTGGTGTATACTAGTTGTAAAAGCATGCATGGTAAAGGCATGCGTGGTAAAGCCATATGTGTGCTAATGAATTCGCGGTGACGATCACGCGTGGTCATGCCCGCGTTGTAATGGCTGTTTTCCCCCAGGACACTGCAGGAATCGGGTCTGGGTGTGGCGGACTCCAGGGCATCAGGCGGTGAGCCACGCAGCCTCCCTCACACTATATAGAAATCTCCAGGGGGGGTCGTTTTAGTGGTTTGAGGGGCATCATTGAGGCCCACAGGGTTAATTTTGTAGGGGGGTAGGTTTGCACACGAAAATGTCGCAAGAGGTTTGTAAATTGTTTTGTTTTACTTTGATTTCCTTTCTATGTTGTAGTCCATCCAGAGAAAATATCACTTATTGTACAGCCAGTACTTTTCAACCCTACTGTCAAACATCTTACTATAGTATTTCAAATTATAAATATTATTTTTGTTGTGGACCGCCCCCCCCAAAAAAAAACGAGTATATAGTTTTTTTTATTAACTTTTATTAAAACAACAATAACTGTAAACGTAACATAAAGTTAATGTAATAAACAACTAGAAAAATTACTTTAATAAAACAGTGTTATAAACAAATTGTGATGTGGACTCCAAAAGACGTTGGGTAGGTAATCTGCAAAACAAAAAAGAAAGAAAGAGTTTAAAGTTATGTAGATGTGACTAAATAAGGTGAAGCATTACAAGTGAAGGTAACACTACGATTTTACGTGTGCAGTGTGCCTAGTACATTTCACTTCTGTTATAGTCAAGCATTCAAGTGGTGTCTATATGGTAGTGCCTACTGCATTACTGACACAAAAGTGGCACAACGGGATTGTAAATACGTCAACTTATTTCTAATGCATAGCAATGGAGGCATTGTATATCTAGGCCGCTGTGCTTACCTTGTATAAACACTTCGGCCAAACACTGCGGCCACCGGAGTTCACAACTTCAATTCAACTCTGCTTCTACACGTCAAAGTAGACTGCAGTGTCCATAACTTTAAAAGAGAAATAGAAATTACGTCACAGAGAGTGAGAGAGAGAAAGAGAGAGAAAACAACATTAAAACTGTCTCGCAGAGTCTGGAGTTGTGATTTTTTCTTGAAAAGTCAGACGCAGATTTACACGCTCCTTCCGCCACTTTTCCCATGTTAAAAGTGACACAAAAGTGGTGCAATAAGCTTGTAGATCTGTTTCTCAGACTGTTGTAACCTATCTGTTGTTACTGCTCGGAGGTAATTATACATTTCTACACAGTCAAGGTGCTGCACACTACCCTGTGGAAAATGACAATGTATATGTACATAAGCGGCGTTCATTTGTGTTCACCATACCCCTCGCTGTAAGCAGAACGAATACCGCGAAGCATTGACCGCATCATCCCGCCAGCATAGGCCCATGCACGCACGTACACGACAGCCATTTTAGGCACCAAGGCCTCTCTGCCCGTTTGTTAAATCCCCAGCACGCCCCCCCCCCCGTTGAACACCCCCGCTCTCTCATGCATAGGCCATAAAACCCTCTCCCTCTGCGCGACCCCGCTCTAAAAGTGACACCCCTGCCTGACCGACACCCCCTGCATTCCTCCCAGGAACACCCTTCCCCTCTTCTGATGACCCCCCCCCCCCGGCTACACCTGGCCTCTCGACCCGGTCCCAAGTCATAAAACAAAGCCTCATGGATGTACCCCCCCTGGCCCCGCATAGCAAAACGTGATACACCAACCGAAGTGCCCGATCTTATCGCCTGCCCAACCTTAGATCTGACCACCCCCTCTTGCCCTCGTGTCCTGTTGGAATGTCCGGCTGCAAGATTACAATCACATGTTACATTTGGGAGGGGAAACGACATCCGAGCGACAGGCATGGGAATAGGCCTGAAGCTGGGATTCCAAATGTGCCTTTTCGTACTTCAAAGTTTCTTTATTGCAATAAGGAATGTTTGTGCATCATAAACCTGTGTATAAAAGACGGAGCCTCAGAGAAACTTGTTAGAGCACCTCTTGAAGACATTGTGCGCATGTCCGAAATGACAGGCTCTCTTCATGAGAAATAAAAATCTGTTCTTGCACTCCCGCTTCCAGCGCCCGTCTCTTTATTTGGTAACGGATCAAAATGGGAACTAAGAGGCGTCTTGTGCCAGCAGCCTGGGCATCGGTTGTAATTTGGGCTGTTTTTCCTCAATTGGCATCCCAACGCGGGGCCCATCAGCGACATAAGGTCCGGTAAGAGAGGTCCAGACGATGGGGTGAACATCTGAACGATTGGAGTATACCTGCCTTGAGAGGGCCCTCGTCCGGCTGCCGATTGAATGAACTTCACCGATTACGAACGGACCTCTCTCAAGCGACCTACTGTCCTGACTGGGATCCCACAGGAATGCTGCGGTAAAAACATGGAGTAAGAGAACGATCGGGCGCTGGAAAGGGAAGGCGAAGAACTGTCCACACGGTCCGGTCCGGGTAAGGTTAAGTAGGACGTCTTTACGTCTGATTGATAGGATGACTTTATCCATCTGATTGATTGAATGATTGATTGTTTATATTGGAATCGGTATTTAAATACTGGTATTGTTAATTGATTGGTTCATTTAGCCTTGGTTGCTACTTGAAGTATTGGTTCTCTTTGAGACATTCTCTGTTTGCAAACAGCGACGAATAGGAACGTTCCTCTCTCTTTGCAAATAGTGAAGGATAGGTAATGCGGACTTTTGTCCCCCGTTGTAATCCGTCATGCCTATTTTTCTCCCCACTGATTGATTGGTTGCTTTGTTGCTCTTTGAGACATTCGCTGTCTACAAACGGGGAAGAATAGGAATATTCTGTCTCCCTTTGCAGATAGTGAAGGGTAGGTAATGCAGACTTTTGTCCCCCATTGTAATCCGTCATGCCTATCTTTCTCCCCACTGATTGTTTGTAATCGATTTTTATCGATTATCGCTCTTTTGAGATATTCCCTGTCTACAAACAGAGAAGAATAGGAATATTCTGTCTCCCTTTGCAGATAGCGAAGGATAGGTAATGCGGACTTTTGTCCCCCGTTGTAATCCGTCATGCCTGTTTTTCTCCCCACTGATTGATTGATTGTCTGGACATTTATTGTTCAAGGAATAGTTCTTTTGAGGTATTCTCTGTTTGCAAATAACGTGGAATAGAAATATTCTGTCGAGTCTTTGCAAGTAGTGAAGGGTAGGTAATGCGGACCTTTGTCCCCCGTTGTAATCTGTCATGCCTATCTACTCCCCACTGATTGGTAAACTAGTTCCACCCGGACCATTTATTAGAGGTAGATCATCTGGCTCAACCGGAGGGCGCCCCTAATAAAAAGGACATATGTAAAATACGAAGTAACCACCGTATCCTTTTAACAGAAACTTTAGCGCAGAAACACACTAGAAAAGGAAGGAAAAAGAAATCGAGCAAAATCAGTAGGCGACTGATGAGTTTTTTGACTTCGCTAGAAATAAGAAACGTTAGAAATAGCCCGCAATAAGAAACATGAAAGTGGTGAGAGAAGCCAAGCTTGACATCACGGCAGCCACGAGGTAGCTAGGCTCCGCCGCCCCTCACTGCTCCAAACATGTCTGTCCCACCGCCCGCCACGCCCAATACCGGTAACATAAGATAGATACAAGTCAGCAGATACCTACCCCCATTCCGGAAGCTCCCGAAGTGCAACAGGTCCACGGTTACGCCCATCCGGAAGACGAGGCCTCGACACGTGCAGGGCGGGGCCCGGCTGGCCGCCATCGGCCGGAGAGGTCGTGGGGTGGATGGCCCGGGATGTACTGGTCTTCCCATCCTCCTCTTCTGGCGCCTTGCAGGCCACGGGGGGGGGATGTCTTGCTTATGCCCCCGACCCCCCCTCTCTCATCGCCTGGTCCGGCCATCACGAATGTCAACGCCAGGAGACGGCGTGGGGTGCACTGGGAGGGAGAGGCGGTGCGGACGAGCCTCTCCCACCTCCCCAGGTGGAGGCCCCTCGGCTGCACCCCCAACGCTCCACTCACCCGACAAGGGTTCGTCCACTCTTGCGGTGCAACAACGCCCCCCCCGATGGGGAATGACTGCCATGATTGCCCGCGGAACGACCAAGACGTAGCCACGAGACGTCGGCGCTCTCATGCTGGCGCCAGCCTCAGTTTGAATGACCAAAATCCTGCAGACTACCAATTTGATCAGTTCCGGTGGAAACGCCAGTATGACCCGGTAGGAAATATTGTTGCCTCCCTCCCCCCTTTGACTGATGGTTCATGTCGACGGCCCCTTCTGTTGCCTTTTAACGAAACTTTTGGACTGCCGAAAGAGGCTCTGGTCCAACCACCAGTTGGTGGAGACATTTTGACTATACTTGGACCTGCCTGACCTCACCCAAAATGGCGCCGGTACAAATGAAACTCGCAACTCCCTGTTGTGTTCCGGTTGCTCAGCCTTGATATCATGAGATATGTATGCAGTTTTTGAAGCGCATGGCGGGAGGGGATGGGTACTGATTGAACATTCGGACAATGAATTGATATTAAGTTCTGACGCGTCATTGATTACCGTATTATTGAAAGTTCGAATTTTCGACACTTATGGTACTTGCCCACAATGAATTTTCGATATGATTTTATTGCACTTGTCGCACCTTTATGAAATCAACGACCACCGACTCTGTTACGTTTTCCTCAAATAAATATCCCCTCATGTACAGTTCCAGTCTGCTCCGTGGCTGGCCCACGTGGTTGTAGGCCCGTATTTGTACGCCAACATTTTTAAATAAAGTTTTTTTTTTTAAAAGCAAACATAGTTGTAGCGCTTAGATTGGTAAGTTTCGAATAAATGGCCACTGTTTCCGATATAAGTAAAATACAGGTGAAATGAAGCAACTCGATTACTTAAAGGTTAAAAAGCAAAGTACACAGAAATATTGCAAATGTGAATGGTCCAGGTTTGTTGTGTGTGTGTTTTTTTTAATATATTTTTATTTTTGTGCAATGTAAAGCAATCGATAAAGGTCCCGGTATTTAGCCTTTACTTTATGTGCCACATGTATCAGGGAAATTGTTTCAGATGCCCCTAAGCCACTCCGAAGGAATGCCACCTAGCCCCTCTAGTTTCCGTGCCTGATGAACAAAAAACGACCCTGTACCACTGTAGACCATCCCTCCTCCTCGAAGGAGAGCACGAGTTCACCCCCCACTTTACACTGACTGCCCTTTGTTTTGACCCTTCCCTACACACGATCCGTAATACCACACTTGGGCGATCTATGCAATACACAGTCCATCAATGATTATCTCTCCCGCACTGCCGGTCCCTCTGGGCTTAAACGCCGAGATGAAAGGGGCTGCATCCCGCGGAGATAGGTCGAGTATGTGGTAAGTAAAAGCATTTTCGGGTTTATGCGCGCTGATGTGTTTTAAAACGCTGCCCCCACCCCTTCTTTTTCCCTTCTTTTCTGCAGGTCACATCTGAACGTCGACTAGAGTATGGAGAAGACCTAAGCAACATGCCATGGTTCCGCACGGAAAAATTGTATATTGTCTATGGGGACTGCCCCTGAGAACGTGACGAATTTGTGTGATATGAATGCACGCGTGTATGCCCTGATGTGTATAGCTCGACTGAATACACGTTGCACACGTTTGGATTGATAAGAGAAATGTTTTATGTATGACTTCAGTGATGATCGAACGGCCGATGGAATGGGGAAAAGGGGTCTGAACATGGTGCCTATACATGACGAACAAACAAAGATATAGCACTCCCTTACTTAGAAACGACTGTCTCTCTCTCTCTGAACCCAGCGACTGGGAGGGTGGCCTGAAGCAGAAACTTGGTGGGTTATTGCAGTATGACAAAATATGACTCCAACCGGCACCCCAAATAATGCAACCAAGAATGACGTGCACCCATGAGTAAATTCATACGGTAACTAAATAGGAAAAGGTTCAGGAATATTCCGGGGTGAGGTTTACCCAAGTACCCTCCTTCTGGAAGACTAGGAATATTGTCAATGTTTAAGATTTACCACCTCCTTCGTGCACCGTTGCTAGACATGAAACTCAAAGCTGCCCCATTGTTCTCCCGACGGACACCCTCCGTTGCCTCAGCCTGGATACCCATTCGCTAAAAATGATTCGAAGATCCCACCGTGAGTATTAGCCCGACCAGGTTAGTTCCCGAACAATTGACAAAGGTGTAAGTATTTGCAACCGAGGCCACCAGCAAAGGCAGCCAGATGAATTAAGTAGGATACTAAGGATGCGCAGCATGCAGGAAGAAATCTTTTTGGCCAAGTACTGTTCTATGTTTTGTCTTGGATTCTTGTATATAATACATGTACTATTCCCCCCCCGTCTGAATTCATGTGTACGTAATGTATGGATCTACGTCGTCCCTCAGCCTGTGTTTCTATATAACTTGACCCCTGCTGTTCTGTGTTGTGTGCGCACTAAATGGCCTATTATTGTACACGTTTCTCTCTCTCTCTTTCTCTCTCTCTCCATGCCGTACATGTACCGAATAGTTCGTTTAAAATGCGGACGACTCTCTCTCTCTGAGGGTCCCCCTGTTCCCTCTTCCTTTGTGTGGTAACGTTGTGCCCCGCCGGCACAAGCCTAATTGGTTTTTTAACACAAAGGTGTTCGGCAAAATTGACAGAAACTAAAACAATTGTAATTTGCCATATTACTACCTCTCCTTTCTGTAAAATGATGGAACTTGAATTGGCTAAGAAGGAAAGGACAGGTAAGACGACTGATGTCCCCTAATCTGGCCTTTTTATAGGGGGACTATATGTCAGTGGCCTTCTGTTCTCAGTTCATTAGAAACACAATCCCCAATGCCCAGATTGCCCCACCTCTCTGCACCCAAGTACGGATGTCCAAAGCGTCCTCGTTTCTCCCGATTGACCCCAGCTCCATATCCCGAAGTATAACTGATGACCCTGATTAACCGTTGCTCCCCGAGAAAAGAATGTTTAGCCTCTGTCCCTCTCTCATGATGATAGAAGACTGCCAGGGCTTGGGTTAGAAAGACGAGTCTCTACCGAAGGATCCGATTTCGAGTTTGATGGAATACGCAGTTGATAGGAGTCTGACTTCTCTCCATATACGTCATGAATGAACGCCAAATAGACTTAGTACAAACTCAGTAGAAATGCCCGCATACATACTCCATAGTGATAACTTCTGACCGTGACCGATGAACGTATCCCCAACTACTTAAGATTGGGGGCGGAATTGAAATGTATAAATGTCTTCTCCTGCCAGTTCTCTAAAGCTTGTTTTGTACCCATTCAAAGATACACAATCACCGGAGTCGAGGGGCCGGACGTGACGCACAGCCTAGCCGCAGATCATGAAGCACATGTGACCTCGACCAAAGGTGGAGCCGCAGAGCAACGAGACGCGGGACGAGGCACCACTCTCAAACACGGAAAATGAAAGGATGGAGGGCTGCCTTGAAGCCCTCTGCTTGCTGACCCACGCGTGCCAGAAGTCCCCGCCCCTTTGAGCCCGATTGATGGGCCTGCCTGCTCGTTATCCTTTGCTCCCTTGGGTTGTCTCAAAGATCTGATCCCACTCCGCCCTCTCTTCCCTCGATTATCCGACAACCCCCCCTTTTTTTCACATGGATTTTGACTCAGAGAAGAAGAACAGCATTTAGGTAGAATAGGGTTTGCCACGGAAGGAGAAAGAAATGCAGGTGCCCAGCATGAGGCACCCTTAAAAAGATTAGTTAGGAAACAGGACTGTGGTCTAACAGCAGAGGACAGATCGCACCCTGCGACGTGTAAGGATGGATCCGAGCTGGACCTATAGCTCCACCGCCGGTGCTCAACAGCGCCAACGGAAGAAAACGAACTACTAGAGCCTACCAGTGATGGCTCGCTGCTAAAAAGACACTGTGGCGAAGACCCCCTCCCCTTTCTGAACTTTCTACCCCCCCCTGACCACTTGCTTGTATTGAACTGAATTCCTCCCTCAACCACTTTGTATTGCTTTCAAAATGTTTCATCGGTCACTTTTGACTGTACATTGATACCGCCGGAGAGAAAGTCAGAACATTGTTCCATAATGTGTCGGAACATTTCCTTGATTGACTCCGACTGAGTGGTATACCGATCTCTAGACTCATATATAT
Source organism: Lissotriton helveticus (assembly GCF_964261635.1). NCBI lineage: Eukaryota > Metazoa > Chordata > Amphibia > Caudata > Salamandridae > Lissotriton > Lissotriton helveticus. The sequence continues at coordinate 121,568,741 of NC_136060.1, read as the reverse complement.
ATCACGACAAATGTAAATTCATCTGTATTGCACCTCGTCTATCGCATCGACTGCACATGGTTATAGGCAATCCGCCAGTATTGACAAACGCTATTTCATTGACCACACATGGCTATATGTACACCCCGTCAGTTATGATAAACACGGAAATTAACTAACTTATGTTAAAAAGCGGCGACTGTGGAAACTGACAATGTATATGTACATAAGCGGCGTTCATTTGTGTTCACCATACCCCTCGCTGTAAGCAGAACGAATACCGCGAAGCATTGACCGCATCATCCCGCCAGCATAGGCCCATGCACGCACGTACACGACAGCCATTTTAGGCACCAAGGCCTCTCTGCCCGTTTGTTAAATCCCCAGCACGCCCCCCCCCGTTGAACACCCCCGCTCTCTCATGCATAGGCCATAAAACCCTCTCCCTCTGCGCGACCCCGCTCTAAAAGTGACACCCCTGCCTGACCGACACCCCCTGCATTCCTCCCAGGAACACCCTTCCCCTCTTCTGATGACCCCCCCCCGGCTACACCTGGCCTCTCGACCCGGTCCCAAGTCATAAAACAAAGCCTCATGGATGTACCCCCCCCTGGCCCCGCATAGCAAAACGTGATACACCAACCGAAGTGCCCGATCTTATCGCCTGCCCAACCTTAGATCTGACCACCCCCTCTTGCCCTCGTGTCCTGTTGGAATGTCCGGCTGCAAGATTACAATCACATGTTACATTTGGGAAGGGAAACGACATCCGAGCGACAGGCATGGGAATAGGCCTGAAGCTGGGATTCAAAACGTGCCTTTTCGTACTTCAAAGTTTCTTTATTGCAATAAGGAATGTTTGTGCATCATAAACCTGTGTATAAAAGACGGAGCCTCAGAGAAACTTGTTAGAGCACCTCTTGAAGACATTGTGCGCGTGTCCGAAATGACAGGCTCTCCTCATGAGAAATAAAAATCTGTTCTTGCACTCCCGCTTCCAGCGCCCGTCTCTTTATTTGGTAACGGATCAAAATGGGAACTAAGAGGCGTCTTGTGCCAGCAGCCTGGGCATCGGTTGTAATTTGGGCTGTTTTTCCTCAACCCACTCTCTCCTTTCACAAATAATTTGTTGTTGTTTCAGAAACAAAATCTTTGCTCACCTAGTGCCATTGGCGTGATTGAAAGAGGGTGCTCTACGTGTTGAAGAAGCCTTCACAGTAATCAAGAGAGTTCACCACTTCAACTCAGATAAGCTTGTATATAGCAGACTGGAGATAGCAGCGTCCAAAACTTTAAAAAAGAAAGAGAAACAATGTGAGAGAGTAAGAAAGAGAAAGAGAGAAAAAAGGACATTAAAATGTGGGAGAGACACACACGCCGGGGCGGGGGGGGGGGTGCCTGAAGCGAGAGGCGCAACCACAGTCAAAAATATCGGGGGGACTAGAATTTTTTTTCGGGGGGAGGCTTAACTTCAAGCAAAAAGAAGAGTGGAGCTGCAGGGGCTGTAAGCGAGGGGGGCATCAAACCCTCATTAACAAGCAAAATGCCTTTAAAAGACCTGTGAAGTACTCGGGTGCGACTCTGTGTGGGCCCAGGAAGATATCTGATCCTAGCTGAAGCCCTGTTAGCCCAATGTGTGTTTTGCGCTCCTGCTGCATACTACACATTCTCTCGTTTCACAGATAACTTGTCGTTCTTTCGGAAACAAGCTTCTTTGCTCACCTTGTGCCATCGCCGTCGTCCTTGTTACATAATCCATCGTGAAGCTCTACATCTAAAAGATATTAAAAGAAAGATGTTATGATTGGTAATTGTTACTATATTAATTTGCAGTTAGATAACATCACGCTTTTATACACGTTCCTTCTCTCATTTCTACGAACTGTTTGTATTGGTAATATTCCAGATTCAGCGATAATAAAAACGTTTCTGCTATTGGGAAAAAAATGTATACATGTAAATTAATACACTATATAGGAGTGCGTTCGTCTAAAATACTAAGTCGCGTTTTTGTATCTAGTCTGCTACAAGCCTGAATCCCTCCGATGCGTACTCAAGCCTCACTGCTCACCTTTTCGTGGATAAGACACCTTCTGCATGATGTAGTCCTGATCTCCAACAAATAAGTCTCATATATGGTTGCAGAGTCTTGATATCTCTATGGCTAACGAAATACTCCTGCTCCCATCATCATCATCGCAGGTTCTTCACCCGCTCAGTGCTTCGGGCACCACTAACTCAGTGACCAAAGAGGCCACGCATGTAGTAGTGGGCCCCTTGTTCGGTACTTTGGGAACAACTCTAAAAGGGCGTACAGCAAGTGCGCTCTATCTTTTTTATACATAGGGTCACATGTGTAGTGACGAATGTGCTGGATGGGTGTGGTGTGGGTATATACCAGCCATGAGGGAGTGTGTGTGTCGATCTGACAACTAGACCTGCAACTAAGAAATCACTACAATGGAAATCTGGGCCTTGTACTGTTGTTGTGTTTTCCTGGTAGCGTAAGCACAGTAGGCTGTACTAACGTATTCAGTCTCGATTCATTTACCACCTCCCATAGGGGCTTTTAAATGTTGGGAGAGGGGTCAATAATTGTGCTGACTTTTCTCCTTTAGCGTGCAGTACTCTATTGTTTTATAAAAAGTATAACTCTTCAAACCATCTTTGCTCTTACGACGTACGGCCGCTATTTCCGTAATTGCTTTTAAAAGTAATATACACTTATTTAAAGTTTTAAAAAACTATTTTCATGATTATCCCAGATAATGTCTTCACTTAATATGTACATTAAATACATAAATATATGCTTTTGAACAATTAGAACATTTCGCGCCGTACGCGACATCACGCCGGATTTTAAAAAACGCAGGGTACGCGTTTTGGGCGAAAAAGAAAAAAAACAAGAAGCCCGCTTTATTGTTAATTAGCCTCCGGGGGCAATTTTTTTTTCATAATGGGGGGCCCAAAGGGTCCCCCCTGCGTGGGGATCGCTACCCCCGGGTCTTTAACTATATGTATATGGGTTTATTAAATATTTAAAGTAACAAAGTATGCATGATAGCTATTTTTTTTGTTCTGCTGTTTTGTAAAATATGGTTCTTGAAAAAAATATCTGATCAAGTACTTTTTAATATTTGAAAGCTATATCACAGATGGCGCTGAAAAATCTCCCATTCCTCTTCTGTAGCAATAGGACAATCTATTATAATACAACGATTGATACCATTGTTACAGTAAAAAGAAAAGGAAAATAAAGTTATGTATTTAACAGAACATCCATGATGAAATACTTTCGAGTGGTAATTATTACTGAACTTCTTTTCTCCGGGTGGTGAAAAAGTTTGATCTTCGTGGTGACGGGTCATAAACTTCTCTGAGTTCATGACGGTGAGAATAATAATATGTATATATTCTCACAGCACATGATCACAAGGGGAAAATAGACTGAAAACCGCAAGCCGGTATCGTTGCTTACTTATCTTTACTCTTTGTGAGGACGGATCGTGAAGTCCACTAAGATTACCAAGACTGGTAATGTTATAATATACATATTAACAGTATGTGATCTCTAGGGGAAAACACAATAAGAAGTGGAAGATGGTGACCTTGATTGTAAATGTTTAGCGTTTGCGTCGACGGGTCACTAACACCTCTCAAGCGTAGTACAGTGTCAATATTATCATTTAAAAACTCACTATATATAAGGTGAAAGGAGCCAGAAAAGGAGCAATGTTTGTTATAATCTATCTGTTTCTAAAAACAAGCTGCTGACGTTACAGAGAAAAAGCTAAAAACATGCAATAACATTTTTTTCTACATATAAATGTTTAAATATTGATAAATAGCCAGAAATTATAACTAAGTACTATGCCAATGCCATATTGAAACAACTTACAACTCCGGAATATGTTTGTTGGCGGAAAAAGAGAATCCGATGTTAGAAAACGGAACCTGCAACATAGATTGGTGACTCAGAAATAACTCGCGAAAACGAAACTAATTGCACAGTAGGTGTGGTTTATATAGTTTTTGATTGTTTAGTAGTCTACAGAAGGAAGCTGTGGGTCCGCCTATTTAGATGGCACGTTTTGCAGTTTACACATGCTCACGTTTTAACTGTTTTTGTTCTGCACGTGTTCGGAAAAGTTACAAACTGTAAAAGTTTCGATTTCGATCGTAACACATATAAGGTATTATCTACATACGTTGGAGAGTTTACAAAGTGTTACTCGGTAAAATGTGTTCTTTGCATTTTCATGATTAAAAACATGTAAATAGAAGATATAAAAAAATATCGTTATCATTAGAAGAAAAAAAAAAGGATTAATATTTGTTATTATTATGCTTTTTAATTTAAAAAATGTTAGCATTTGTAAATCGCAAACCTACCCTCGGAAAGGTGTGCTGGCGTTTCGGGCATTGGGAAGATTAATAAATAATAAATGACTTTTTGTATGCACCTGCAAACTTGGCTTTTAAACTTTCAATTGCCCAGTCTGTATCTTTCACTTCCTCCAAACATTCTGCTACTGCTATTTTAGTATTGTAGTGAGCCATACAGCAGTATGTGTTTATCTATACACTGTTTTAAAAGTGAAGCAGTTATACATTCAGCTCGACACTCTCCTTGGACAACTGTAATCATCCAGTCAGTATCTAAGCAGTCATGGAGCAAAGTAGGCCTTAGGCCATGGACTGTTTTAAACTCTTATAGACTATGCTTGCAGTCTTCTATGCACCTGCAAACTTGCCTTTTATATGTTCAATTCCCCAGTCTATCCTTACACTTCCAGCAAACACTCTGTCACTCCTGTTATAGTTTTGTAGTGACTCATTGATCAGTGTGTACTAATCCATTCACTATATCATAACACTAATGGGTAGATGTACAATAACTGCCATATCCCCAGGGATATGCCAGTGATTGTGAACTGTGACATCATCACTATGGATGTGCCGTATTTAGAATGTGGTGCACTATGGGGCAAAAATGGTACAGATATGTGATGTATCTGTGCCGTGAAGGCGGCGCATTGCTTAAGTTGCGTTGCAAGTGCAACGCATTTCTAGGAATGCTGGGGGCTCTATGCTCACAATGCTGAGTCAATCCTTTCACCTGGTTCGAGCAAGTGCAGGGTTTTGACGCAGCATGAGTTCAAAAGTGACAAAGTGAAATCTTGTATATTTCACTCAGCCACTTTTAGGAGGTGTTCCTGCGCCGGAACGCCCCCCATACCCCTGCTTCAAATCATTATAGACTATGCATTCACTGTTGTATACAGTAGCAAACTTGCCTTTTATATCTTCAATTACCCAGTGTGTATCGTTACACTTTCACCAAACACTCTTACACTACTGTTTAAGTATTTTAGTGAACCATACAGCAGTATATGCTTATCTATGCACTGTTGTAAAAGTAAAGCTGCTATACATTCAGCCACACACTCTCCTTGCAGAATTGTAATCATTCAGCCAGTACCCAAGTACTCATGGTGGAAAGTGTGCCTTAGGGCATGGACTGCTTCAAACACCTATAGACTATGCATGCAGTGTTCTATGCACCGGCAAACTTGTCTTTTATACCTTCAATTCCCCAGTCTGTATCTTTACACTTTCACCAAACACTCTCACACTACTGTTTCAATATTATAGTGAGACATTCAGCAATATGTGTTTATCTATATACTGTGGTAAAACTGAGGCTGTTATAAATTCAATCAGGCTCTTTCCTTACAGAACTGTAATCATCCACTCACTACCTAAGGACTCATTCATTAAAATAGGCCTTAGGCCATAGACTGCTTCAAACCCCTATAGACTATGCATGCAGTCTTCTATGTACTTGCAAATTTGTCTTTTATACCTTCAATTCCCCAGTTTGTATCCTTACACTTCCACCAAACACTCTGTCACTGCTGTTTTAGTTTTGTAGTGACTCATTCATCGGTATGTAGTAATCCATTCACTACATTAAAACACTAATGGGCACATATGCAATAACCGGCATATCCCCAGGAATATGCCAGTTATTGTGCACCGTGACACCTCCACCATGGATGCGCCGTATTTACAATGCGTTGTACCATGGGACAAAAACGGCACAGATATGTGATGTATCTGTGCTGTAAAGGTGGTGCATTGTTTGAATTATGTTGCAAGTGCAACACATTTCCAGCAATGCTCTGGGGGCCCTATACTCAGAATACTGTGTCAATCCTTACACCGGCTTCAAGCTAATGCAGGGTTTTGACACAGCATGAGCCCAAAAGTGACAAAGTTTTCACTCAGCCACTTTTAGGAGGTGTTCCTGCGCCGGAACGCTCCCCCACCCCCATGTAGGAATGTCTCCTTCTGGTACAGGGATTTACAATGTGACGCAGCTCCCAGATACGTCACATTCTAAATACCACACACCATGGCGCATCGTTTGCACCACCGCTGCATCAGAAAAGTGATGCAACGGCGGTGTAAAAGAGGCACAGGGGGGTTGTAAATCAGCCCCTAACAAACACTTACAAATTCACCCAGGCAGTTTCACTACAAGTGCATTCTTTTTTAATTTACTTTTGTTATTATTTTACATTAAAAATATGAAATGTAACTTCAAAAATAAAAAATATATAAGTATTTATAATAAAAATGTAGGAAATTACTATTAAAAGAAAGAAATATAATAATTAATACATTTTAAAATTATCATTTACAAAACCTTTCAAATTCACTGAAAAAAACATAGGTTTCAGGCACGTTATAGTTAGGAATTAGCATTTAAAAAAACCTTAGCTGACAGAGCTGGGCGACATTGGGTATTATGATGGGCAAAAGAAATATAGCACAATGTTGGGGTAGAGCAGAGAAGCCCAGCTTAGCGGCATGGAGGGGGGACATGGACGCGGACATGTTTATGGAAAGGGTGGTGTTCAGCAGCAGGGGTTGCCCCAAAAAATGTAAGAAAATTTGGGGGTGCATGGAATACTTACAGAGGCAATATCAGCGATCCACCATCAGATACTGAAGATGATAGTACAGATTCAGAATAAGCCCATGAACGCACAACGGGTTGTGAAAAGTCTGACCTCAATTGTTAGAATACTGTGTATTTGTGACTTCCTTGTACTGAAAACTGTTTCTAATGAGAAGATATTGTGCAAAATCTATTGTGTATGTTTCCAAAAATTATGCTTATTTATGCAAAAACGAATAAAAATATTTAAAAAAAACAACTTAGAAATTCACTGAAAAAAACATAGGTTTCACACATGTTATAGTTAGCTGGACATTTCACTCGTACAAAACCATTGAAATTCCCCCGTTATAGTTAGTTCAGCTAACTAGAACTCGCGCGCCCGCAATGCACTGCTGATGACGTCACATATTACATCACTCATGACATGGTCAGTGACATCATGTCATTTGAGATGTCATCAGTGATGTCATGAGTGATGTCACTGACCATGTCATGAGTGATGTAATAACTATAATGGGGAAATTTCAATGGTTTTGTATGAGTGAAATGTCCAGCTAACTATAACATGTGTGAAACCTATGGTTTTTTCAGTGAATATATATATATATAGAGAGATATTTATATATAGATATTGATGGATATATATATATATTCCTATATATATATACATATATATATATATATAACTACCTTGCAAAGTACGTAAAATGTATAGTTAAACTAAAATGCACTTTTAAATAAAATTGTAAAATAATTTACAAAACACTCTACAACTTCTATCTCTTTACATGTACTTGCTTAAAAAATACCTACATCATTGAGATAGTGTCAACCTTCTGAAAACACATCACTGATCACAAACCAGAAAAAAAACATAAAGTAAGTATATGTGAATAATCATAAAAGAAAAACGCCCTAAAACCAGAAACAATAAAACCTAATGACCTCAACCTCTGCAAACGAACAACAAATAAACATTTAAAATGAAACTGACGCTATTTTGTTCTACCAACAGAAAAGAAAGCTCCTGCTCCATATTACAGCACCCACAACAGAAAAGCAAAAAAGTGTGAAACATCTAGGAAGAATATACATGTATGTGTAGATAAGGAAACTAGTTGCATCATTTCATTTCTAAATAACAAACGTATAAATATTTCAAAAATGTAATTCTTTATACAATTACACTATTTGCAAACATAACAACTGAAAGAGCAACATTTATAACATCACAGAAAGATAAGCAATTATTAAGGGCCTTATACGTGTACAGCGGTGGCGGTCCGTCCACCAACACCCATCCGCCCTAGTACGAGTGTCGAGATGGGACCACCTTAAGACTCCCATCTCTGCTGGGATCAAGGGTCCTGCTGTGCGGTGGCCTTCAAACAGCCTGAATATGCTGGTGGGGTCAAAGCCAGCACCTTCCAGCATACTACGACCTGCATATCCCCCGCCCTTTTCATGGAGAGAACCCCACCATGAAAAGGGTGGTGGACATACAGGTATGTGGGCCCTAACAGGGCTGTTGGCCTTATCTGGTGGTGCATGTGGGGGCCTATGTTGTTGTGCCCATCTAGAATTACACCTTTGTTCCTGCACGGTGTGGCATGCACAAGATGGTGCCTGCCACACAATGAAGGAATGTGCTGCAGGCTTTCTCACAGCGGTGGTATGCTTATTAGGCTCTCCTATGAGCCTAACATACCACTGCCATGAGACCTCCGCAGCACTGCCTGACCTCCCTTGATTAAAGTCGTAATCCAGTGGGCCAGTGCACTACAGGTTTGGCGGTCTTCCTGGGACTGCGGCTGTGGAGGTCCCAGCCAAAGACTGCTAAACTCGGAATAAGGCCCTAAGTTACATATCCTCCACCTACAACCAAGAAAGTACATTGATGGAAACTGTGGGCTAGAAATGTACTGAAAAATACTTTCATTCATGCTATGCGAGAGCCACTACAAAAGATGATGATGTTATTAATGTGAGGGAACACAACATCCCCTCAAATGTGAAAGAAACAAAAGTAAGGAAGATATTGCATGATATAAGGGAGGCAAGCACTAGCTCCCAGGGGCCCACAATAAAATTCTAAAAGATATATTCCCTAAAGTCCCAGAACACATCAGACTCCAACTACCACCTATATCCACTTTAAAATGTTTAATTGAACAATCTAAAAAAGCCACTAACAATACCCCTCCTGTCCCTAGAAGATATAAAAATGTCTGAACACTTAAAAATGACAAATTGACACTCATTGCGATGTTGGGCGGACCGCCACCGACAGGCTGTTACTGGTGGTCCACCCGACATCTAGGGCAGTTGTCTGATTTCCGGATTACAATACCGGCTGCCAGAGAGCAGAGGGGGGGGGGGGGTAGACCACCGCCTCCAACGGGCTCAAGTAGCATGTCAGGGCTGTGGTTGGACAGTAATCCCTACAGTGAAGGTGGTGCCTGCACAGGGATTATGATTTCCATTTCCCCCAGCCTTTTCATGGTGGTCTGGCCACCATGAATAGGCTGTCAGAAAGAACGTTGGGGGCCCCTAGCAGGGCTCCTTTCCCCGTGTTCCCCCGCTATGTGGCCAGGCAGGCACGTGGTGCCCCCCAAACACCCATGAACCGTGTGCCAGGCACCACATGGTGCCTGGTACATGGTGTATGGATGTTTAAAAGCATCCCTTTTTCTAATGCGGCCCTTTTCTGGGCTGCAGCACAAGCTTCAATAGAATAAGGCATGTTTCTGACCACTTACACGGCGGTCATATCATAACATGGTGGGTAGGGCTACAGACTACTTGACGGCCGGTCCCAATCCCACAGCGATGGCGGTCGGACACTCATTTGACCGCCATCGTAATGAGGCCCATAATGAGTAACACTTCCTGTCATCTGACAACCTAATCAATGATAGACAAATCCTAATATTTTCCACAGCAGATAATGTACTAAAACTAAGGCATTCTCAAACATGGATGATGAAAGATACCTACCTTCAAAATGTGCCCAAATCATTCACTTGGCTATACACCGTTCATGGTGAATATCAGAATACAAATATCCATTTTATATATCCCCTACTATCAAATAAAACAGTGTCACCTAGTACAAATTCATAAACCTCATTAAAAATAAAATAAATGATTACTACACATAAATAAAATCATAAACTTTGAACAAGCAAGGATTCACAGCATTTTAAAGGTTTACCCACACAGACCCATGCAAGGTTGATATTACCATTTCAATCAATGCTTATGTAGACATCTCCAACAATCTGGACCATAGGCCTGATTACAAGTTTGGCAGTCTGCATACCACGGCCGCCAGTAGACCTCAGCGCTGGTGATCTTCAGACCACTGTGCTTACCATGATTGCCGGTGGTATGGCTGTGGAGATCTTGTGACAGTGGTGACTATTTTTCCATATGTATCGATGCCCTGTGTGAACATTTTAACTGCATATGTGTTGAACGCACTCATATGCATGATACATATAGAAAAATAGCATCTATCCGTTGCCAGAGTCTGGCCCATATGTGGGCAGTCCAGGCAATGGGTATATGGCACAAAGAGGACTCTTGCAGCAAACAGGGTTGTAATCCAAAGGGTGAAGATGCTGCTGTGAAGGGGGACCTGAAGAAAGGGATCTACTACGAACTCTGATGGAAAGAACAGGAAAGGGGCCATTCCCTGGTGGTGTTGCGGCAATCAGGAGGCATCAATATAGTTGCAGGACAGGTGCATATTAGGAGTTTCCTCTCTGCCATGGCTTTCATGGCAGTTCCTCCTCCATGAAAACCCAGGCGGAGAGGAAACAAAGGGGGTCCTACAGGGTCTCCTTGTGCTTCCGCACCCTGGGGTGCATGCAGGGAGTGCAATATATACCCCCCTGTGTGCATGCACCTACTGCCCTCTCATCATACAACCCTACTCCCACCTAAATATATTTTGAAATTGTAATACTTGATGTCCTGCCTCCTTTTCCATCCTCTCTCTGTCACTTTCCTAGTGATCTTGCACTGCACAGACTGCCACGCAGTAACAGCAGTTGTGTGATAACTCTGACAGTGAGGCTTGGCTCTTCATCAGCCTAGGTCTCTGCAGATTTGCAGCTGGCATAGGAGAAGGTGGTTAGTAGTTTCATGGCGCCCCTTATGTCCCTTCTCCTTGCTTGGGTCTTTGGAGCCCAAGAATGATTAGGGAAGGTGAATGAGAAGGAAAATGATCATCCACCGTTCTTCCTTCCCTCTTTGGAGACAAGGACGAGATAGAGAAAAGACTGGGAGAGTGAGTGGTAACTGCTGTGATGTTTAAGCAGTGAATACCTGGATTTCTAATTGAGAAATCAGGGAATGTCCTCCACTGGAATCCATATGTATCTAGAAAATTAATGGCACTTTGTATCCAGGTAAAACAGTCTTTTCCGTAGTCTATGGCTAAATATGCACTTCAAGTCGTAGGAAAGAAAAAAATAAAGAAAATGAGAGATAGAAGTGAATAGAGCCCTGTCTATGTGAGCCCCACCAATGTGCATTTATAATGATCTATTCAACACAATTACCACCAGCTCTACTGTACCACCCTGCAGATAAAAAGTGTCATCTTATTATTTTTTTAATGTTTTTATCGAAATTTAGAAACAAAAATACAAAGACGTCCATGACAACAAATCAAGAGAAACAACCTCCAATGACGTATAACCCACATTTCTCATGAATCAGTGCAATATCAAACAAAAAAAAGAGTACTAAAAGACTACATCAATAAAGCTCCAAAGCAATAATACACACAAAACTATAGCCAAAAAACCATTTGAAGTGAAAAGAAAAAAATGGATGCTTGGGTTCCTGTACTTGAAAAGCGAAAGGCATCAAATTGTTGAGCAGGGGCGGTGTCTAGAAGGAATGTGCTATATCAGTGTTGCAGGTAACGAGGGTGTACAGGGGGAGATAAATGTCCAAAAACTCGGAAAGGAGCCTAACTATAGCCTACATTAGAGGAGACTGGTGAGGAGGGAGCAGCCTGTGATGCGAGGAGTGTGTATTGCAGGTGTGTGCGGTAGATGCACCAAATTTCCCGGGGCCTGGAGGTTGGTGTTTGGAGTGTAGCATAGATCTCAGATTGCACGCTACAATAAGCCAGACTCTGAAGCAAGGCGGTTTTAGTTGGATGAGCAATAGCCCCCCGCAGAACCGCAATCTCACATTTCGCTAGCAGTAACGCTATTGCAGCAAAGCGCCGATAACAAAGCCTAATACCATGAACCATTCCCAAGAACCCCAGCTCAGGGGAGGGTACAAGGGGTGTTTCAATTATTTGTGACAGTGTAGCAAACACTTCCTGCCAATAAGCTAAAATAAGAGGACAGGTCCATGACATATGAGCGAAATCAGCATCCAAGGCATTACATTTGGGGCAGTTTGTATGTTTAGAGGGGTCAAATATAGCTAGTTGACTGGGGGTCACATAAATCCTATGGATGAATTTAAAATGAAGCAATTTATGTCTATGATTGGGGGACACCCTGTGAGTTTGCACAAGACAAAGGGCCCATTCTTTGTCAGTCAATGGGTGTCTAATGTCATCCTCCCATCGCTGTCGGGTCCCCTGTCCCGTCCCACCAGGACATCAGGCATGCTTTATACAGTTTTGTGACCAGATGGGACCTGGAGACGAGAATGAGAATAGTGAGTGGGGGGAAAAGTCAAATGGGACAGGGAAGGCGGAAAAAGTAGTTTGGAGTGTCCCCTGAAGTTGTGTCACATTAAGAGAATCCACACCAGTGAGCCTGGAAAGCTGTGTCAGATCAGACAATTTGCATGTCTGGCCATCCAGGAACAGGGACCCAAAGGTATCAGCACCCACTTGTCAGTGGTAAGAGGTAAAAAAGGATTATTGGCAAGTGAAGAGCAGTTGTATAAATGGGACCCTACCCAAATAGTCAATTCAATTTACACCATACCCAGCATGTGGTGGCCAAAGGCTGAATGTTGTGAGCATCGAGAGGAATTCCCTTTGGGAGTAAGGACGCCAGAGTAGTCGGAGCAGCCAATTCCTTGTCGGTTTTGGTGTAGGGTATCCGGGCATCCGGATGAAACCAGTAGTGTGCAAATTGGGCCTGCGCCAACAGAAAGTATAACTGAGGATCCGGAACCGCAAAACCCCCCATTGCATATGGGAGAGTAATGAGACTCCCTAGCGACCTTAGGCATGCGGTCAGCCCTTATCAGCCAGATTAGGAGACCGATAAGTGGGCAAAAAAAGCGTTGGTAAGAGGAATGGGTATGGTGCGGAAGAAGTAAAGAAATCAGGGTAGTACCTTAATTTTTATAAGGGAGATACAGCCTCCATTAGAGAGGGGCAATTGTATCCATCTCTCAACTTGAGAAGTAAGATGATCAATAGCAGGCCCATAATTTTGTTGTATAGCCTGGCCTTTGTCAAGATACTTTGTGGTCTCCCGAGCTACCTGTAAGGGGTATTCCGTCACATCCACCGCTGCCACATCAGTGATGGGGAAAAGTACAGATTTCCCCCAATTAATCTTAAGACCTGGCATTGAGCCAAATGCTCAATTTTGTCAATTAACAGTTGTAGATTGGTGCGGGGATGACGGACGAAAAGCAGAACATCATCTGCACATAGAGACATTAGGAGCGGGCCAGCAGGAAATTGCAAGCCGCGGAACAAGTGTTTTTCCTGAAGATGACGAACCAAGGGATCCATCTCTATAATAAATAGGAGGCGGGACAAGGGACATCCCTGACGTGAGCCATTAACCCAGGGGTGGGCCGTAGGGGAGGAATATAAAAAGGCAATCAGGGCAATAAAGTTGAAGGGGAGGCCCAGCTTACTGAGTGATGCCATAAGGAAGGGTCACTTTAGGGAATCAAAGGCCTTCTCCACGTCTATTAGTGAAATTGCAGCTGGCGTGGTGGGTTCGATGCGCTGATGACCGAAAATACCGTGCAAAGATTGAGGGCGGTGGAACTGTGAGGTATAAAGCCGGACTGTACTGGGGACAGAATTTGATCCATGAATAAGGAAAGGTGCGATGAGAGCGTTTTTGGCAGGAACTTTATTATCAAAGGTAATGAGGGATATGGGACGGTAAGAAGAACAATGTGCGGGATCCTTTCCCAGTTTGAGCAGCAGGGAAATAGCTGCCTCATGCATGGTATGGGGGAGAACGCCCGACTCCAGTGCCTCAGCGAACACCTCCAAGAGTTGAGGTGCCAGGCTGTCTTTGTAAGCCTTGTAGAACACTCCTGTGAGACCGTCAAGGCTCAGTGCTTTGGAACCAGAGAGTTTGCCTATGGCCAGTGAGATTTCCTCAAACATGAAGGGATGGGCCAAAAAATCAGCCTGGCCTTTGGTGATTCCAGACCATGGTCACTTCCTCTAGATAGGACAGGTACTGTATGAAAGTGTCAGGAAGCGTGGTGGAGTAGAGGGAACGATAGTAAGCCACTAGCTCTACCACAATGTCTGAATCAGATGTGGCACACGTCCCGTCCGCAAGTACAATGGATGTGATATGCCCAGCCCCTTTTGGGGGGCCCACTAGATGAGCCAGTGTCCTGCCAGGACGCTCACCTTCGCCGTTGTGCCGTGCCAGCTGATATTTACCGAGCAGTGACGCCTCCTTGTCAGCATGCTCATTGAAGTCCAAGAAGAGCGCATTGCACTTGGCCTGGACTTGTGGGTCGGGGGACAATTTGTCAAGCATGGCCAGTTCAGCTTCCACTTTAGCGAGGCTACCGCGTATTGCTCGCAACACCCCGGCCTGTTTGGATATGACAACACCCCTTATGAACTCCTTGAAGGCATCCCAGAGAGTAGAGTAATGCGCCACCAAACCAGTGTTCAGGGCAAAGTACTCCGTAATGGCCTTCTGAACTTTTGAGCGGAACACTTCGTCCAGCAGAGCCGATGCTGGGAAGGACAGCCTACGTTCCCATCCAGCTGAGTGGGGGATGTTCAGGTGCAAAATAAATGAGAAATGTTCGGATAGAGTGCGAGTTTGTACATCTGCCCCCTCCGCCCAGCAAAACCCCGCAGCGGTGGCGAAGATATAATCAAAACGCATGTGTGTTGAGTGAGGCGCGGAGTAAAACATGTAGTCAGGGGCCGATGGATGATGTTTCCGCCAGGTGTCGCGTAAACCCACTGAGTGAATCAGGTCATTAAATACCACAAGGGAGCGGGCCTTAGGGGTCATCTGCGGATTTGAGGAATCAAGAGCGTGATTGAGCCCTAGATTCAGGTCCCCCCACCCCAGAAAGAGGACATCATAACTGTACCGATGCAGTAGGGCATGTAAGTTATCGAAAAAGTCTGGGTCATTCGTGTTCGGGTCATAGACATTTAAGAGGAGGACTGTGTGACCCAGAAGCTTTCCCCTGGTTAATAAATAGCACCCCTGGGGATCTTCTGCTTTGTCAAGAAGTGTAAAGGGAAGGGAGCTGTGAATTACCGTGCAGACCCCACGGTAATGTGTGCTGTAACTGGAGAAGAACATATTGGACCCCCAGGAAGAAGCAAAGTGAGTGGAACCTTGAGGAGGGAGGTGGGTCTCCTGCAGAAAGGCTATCTTAACTTCATGCCATTTCAAATATGCTAAAACCTATTTGCATTTCCTTAGGTTATTAAACCCCTTGACATTCCACATAAGCAGAATAACCTTCACAGATGGGGTCACTGCCATATCCTAGAGAAACCCATGCGATGTGAACACAGCCGATACATCACTAGCCTCAAAAAAGGCAGGCAAGGTAAGGAACCCGCATATCAATGAAACAAAAGAAAAAAAACACTAAAACCATAAATAAAAAGGCAGAAAGGTCACAACAAAACCTGCCACCCCTGAACACCCAACCCCCACCCACACCTGAGCCCTCGGGCCCCGAGAATCGGACCCCTCCCTAAAAAATCCCATAACACAAAAACAACAAACCCCTATGAGAACAGTCGGAGGGGGAGGCAACACCTCGGAAAGCCGGTGCCCACACCAATAAAATATAGTAATGAAGCTGAAGTCACGAAAAAGGCTGCAACAGACAGCCCTTACAGTGGGATCTCAAAAAGTGAGCGAAACAGTGAGTCTACCAATAACATAGATATAGTTGTCCACAGATGAGGCACAATACTCTGACCAAAATACAAGTGGCGTTTTAGCACAAAATAAAGCAACCACGTCAAAGTGTGTAGAAAAAACATGGCTGAGCGATAACAGAGTGTCCAATACAAGGAAGAGCCATCAGAACCAGAAACATAGAAGTGATCAACAATCTCAGAATACCAAGAAATTAAGGCTCAGTCTGTGCCGTGAGTAATGAGTAGGTCTGCGACGGGCCTCTCCCACACATTGCTTGCAGAAGGCCAGGACGTAAGGGTCATTGTCAAAGAAACGAGGCTTACCGTCCACCATCACCCTTTACTGTGCAGGATAGAGCATGGCTTTTTCAGATCAAGTGTGCAAAGTTGACGTTTCGCCTCTACAAACTTTTGGCGAGCTTCTTGAACCACCAGGGTATGATCTGGGTAGAAGGAGAGAACCGACCCCTGATAGTGCACCGGGGAGGACTCCTGCGCCAGGCGAAGGACTGTATCCCTGTCCCGATAGTTGAGTAAGCGCAACACAATGGGTCGTGGAGGGTGGCCAGGCGGTGGGCGAAGACCCAGGGACAGATGTGCCCTCTCCATAACATAAGTGAAGTGGCAGAGAAGTGTTCGGCGCCAAACAGTTCTTTTAGGAGGCCCTCAAGAAAGAGTTCCGGTCGGCCCATGTTGATGGTCTCCGCCAGCCCCGCGATACGAACGTTATTCCTGCATGACCGGGCTTCCAAATCTACATTTTTGATGGTGATAGATTTCAGTAGGCGATCTGTGAGCTCCATTCTGTGCGCTGTGTCCCGATGCCGGACCTCCTGGTCGGATAGGTGTTACTCGGCCTCTCCAAGCAGAGTGTGGTGGCCATCAATGCGTTCCCCCATCATATCCGGCCGGGAGGTGAGGGTGTCTAGCCGATCATCAAGGCATCCTCTCACCTGCTGACTGGCGGTCTGCCGGGTCGAAGCACTGTCATAGTCCAGCAGTACGAGGAGCGGCCCGAGGCCGCCAGTTTATCGAATGCTAATCGCCGTTGTCTGGGATCCCTGTGGCCCATCACGTCCACCGCTCATGGCTACTGCAGATGAGGCAAGTGGCACTGTATGGCAACTGGTATCCAAGGCGCACCTGCGCCCCACAAGGAAGATAGCCCGGGGGTAGGGAGGGGAGAGCAATCCAGGGAACCTCCACGTGATAGCGTGTCCCATCTGGCGAAGGACCGGGACAGTTAGGGATCTGATGGGACTGCCTGAATCTTAGTCCCCTCACCCCCACTCACCGGGTGTCCACAGGTAGCGAGCGCAGCAGCTTCCAAGGCAAGTGGTCCTGGAACGGCAGGCTCAAAGGGGTCGCCTTGCGAAGGCAGGGCCGCGGGGGCTCAATGGGTGGGCGTGGGCCTCCCCAGCGACCTCGCCAAGTGCGTCTCCGGTGTAGAGTAGGCCGCGCCGCTCACCCGCCCATCCAGCGGTGAACAGGGGTTGGTACAACGGCACTCTCTGCAATCTCTGGTGCCTGGTATGTGCCCCACAGCTTCAGTCGACAACTGGACACATTTTGGGCAAAGTTGGTGAGCTCAGCACGCCATTATGCAGTGCGTGTGAGCATCGGCGGCCGGAGCTTCAACGTCGTGCGGTCATGCTGGTCAACCGCTTGGCCACACCCCCAAGTGTCATCTTATTTTAACATTGTAACACGAGTACTACTGGCCTCTTTCGCTTTTGTGCTCCCTTCCCTCATCCCCTTCAGCAAATGAATTGAACATTAAGATATTAGTTTGTTTTCCCCTTGACATTGAATACCTTTATCACTGAGCAGCTCCTATCATGGGTGGACTGGAATATCACTAGGTGACAAGGCTGGGTACTTTTAATTCCTGTTCAATTTTACATGCATGGCTATAGGAACACAGGAGGAAGATAGTTTTTAAATAGCATGCAACCTTAGTTTGCAAAAACTATAAATAAGCGTTGATGGTTTCCGCAGCCGCGGCTTGTGCAGGAAAAAGCAGTGGGGCGGTGGGGCCCGGTGGGAGGGGGTGGGGGGTTTGTGGCTGAGGATGATGAGGGACAATTAATTATTTATTACATTTTCCCTCATCGTCGTCTGTCGAAATCCCTCCTCACCGCCCCACCGCTCTTACCTGCACAAGCCGCGGCTGGGTTTCTGCCTGTGGGCAGGTGCTATATGTTGCTATAAGTTGCTGGATTTTTGGCTCATCAGTTTGGCCATCAATGGTGTTCAGCAGTTCCTCCTTTGATAGGGTGCATTAATATTAATGAATCAATCAGTAATAGGTACGTAATTCGGTGCCCAGAACCCATGGAGGAACGCTATACCACTCTTGCATGTTAGATCTGACCTACACTGATCATATCACTATTTATGAGGTATGTCTGGTCGGTCAGAGATGATGGGAGAGGGAGGAAATTTCAAGCAGCTATGCAGGCTTTAATCATTAGGTAACCTGCCTAGAGCCGTTGCTGCAGCTGACCAAACTGTTTCTTCCTCATGCAATGAATGCCTTTCCTTCCTGGACCCTTTTATGACATCTTCCACTCTCCCCGAATGTATGTTATTATGGGGCATGCTTGATAGTGATCGCAAATTAGATGTGAGTAACACAGCAAGTTAATTAGGAGAGATGAGCCAGGGGTGTGGCTTGAGCTGAAGTGTCAAACCATAAGCCGAGCTTGTAAAACATTTGGTATGTAAATCATGCACCCAATGTTTTGTAAAAAATATGAAAAAGTATTTAAAATTTTAAAGTGTGCCTCTTTAACAGTTGGAAGTGTTACTGCATTGTGAAGTTTAATAAAAGTGACTGTTTATAAGCATGAACTCTTGATGGCAACTCAATGGCTGAACCAGGAGACAAGTCAGTTGCCACTTCAACCAGTGCATACACCAATATTTTTGTATAGGGATGAAGCAACTTTATAGCCTACTAACCCCAATAAAAGATACATTTTTGTATAGGGCATATCTAGAAATGAATTACAAGGGTCTTTCAAATGTGATGATCAGGGAAAATGAGACCCCCATGAAGTAAATGATTTAACTAAGATCACACAATTTGGTGAAGTGAGTATTCCATGATTTGAACCCAGATTTCCTCGTTTGAAATTAAGTGCTTTAGCCACTGTAGTGAAATCTTTTTCTCTTTCCCCTATATTCTATCATGAGCTAAATAGTGCACCGTAATGCATAAATAAACTTTCGGGTCATATGTTAAATCAATCAGACATATAAAGTGCCCAGAAGATGCAGCGGGCATGTGCACCTGCTTTGTGTACCGCTAATGCACTTTGGTATTACAGAAGGGGTCACAGACCCTTGTGCCACCCCTTCTGTAATACAGATAGAGCTTATACACACGCTATATCAAGAGGGTGTGCCCCATGCAAATCAGGGAATGTCTTTGCCTCTTTGCCTGCACCGTATTATAGACGTGGGCGCAGAGGCAAAGATGCCTTAAGCATACGCACTGAAAGTGCGCCACAAAAAGTTAGTGCACTTTCAGTATCACATCCTAAAGTCAGCCCTCTGGAGGGAAGAAAGGGGGTCCCATGGGCCCCTCCATAGACATCCCCTTGCAGGTGCGTGCAGTCACTTACTAAACCCACCTACAAGGGGATCTCTCTCCCCTCTGCAGGTAGCTTTCTGCCTGCACTGTGAAACACAGAGTGGCTTTTTTTTTGTTGTTGCATATTTATATAGCGCAAACTCGACCCGAAGGTATTGGAGCGCTTTACATGAGCACCGTATTTACATTACACATTCAGGCACGAGGAGATTAAGTGATTAGCCCAGAATCACAGCATGTGGACGCGACCTCGAGGCTCGAACCCTGGTTTCCAGCACCAGAGTTTGAAATTGCTCCTGGGGCAGTGAATTCATAGTAATGCGGTGCACTTTGCCTGTTCGCACATGGTACACCTATTTAAAGGTGCACTGTGGTGCAGACAGGGAAAGTGTGCTGTTTATATAATACGGCTCCAGAAGTCATCCCCCAAAAAAGTACTAAGTGAAGGCAGGACTCCATTTGTATGCTAATAGCACTCACTTAATAAAGAGAACAATTAGGGACAATTTCAAGAGGGCTCAGCAACTCAGTGAAGATAATTACCTATATTGGTAAAACAAGGAGGTGCCCTCTTTTGACCAGCCATTCGCCATGGTCAAGGGCCAAGCCAGAAATTCATTCGGAGCCAGACACGAGCCATGCTTGGCTCGCCCACCAATAAGTACCCCAAATTCTGAAACAATTAAACAAGATGCAAACTGCAAGTTGATTTTGTATTAAGCAAAGCAGTTGTACGTAAATTTGTTTTATTTGGAAGGAATAAGTATTATTTAAAAATCCATACAAGTATTTTTGCTTATAGGCACTTTAAGAAGCTTTTGTCTGTTGTCTTTCCATTACACAGTTACGTCTAGAAAAGTGTACATTCCACTGCGGTAACAGTTTCTGCTAAGTGCATTCAGTTATTCTACAGTTTTTCTATAGGGTTGCTATCTTGTAACTGCCTTTTCTCCAATGCTAAAGGCATGATGAGATGATGAGGAGGAGACATGCTTTTTTTTTATTTCAAAGATTTTTATTGAAGATATTTGTAATACAGGACAGTACAGTGGTAATGCGGGGGCACATACAGATGGGTTACAGGCATCTTGTGGTTACATTCAGCATTTGGCCTGGCGGCTGATATTGGTAGACTGCGTATCTGTAGGCCCCTATAGAATGGATAGAGAGTGAGAAAGTAGTGATAGAGGGAAGGGTGGGGGGGGACAGACCTTAGCAAGTGGGTCTTCTCTGGCCTGCGGCTGGTTGCCCCAACGGAGCTGGGCGGTTCTCTGTCTACGGGGGTTTGTGTGACCCTAAGTGTGCGTCTAGGGAGGCCCACATCTCGCTTCTTGCTGTGTGACAGGTTGAGGACCTTGCCGTGATGTTGTCCGCCCCCCTAAGGAAGGTTACCCAGTTGACCCATCTCTTGAATGTCGCCTTGCTGGTGCTCTTGCAGTTCGCTAAGATTGTTTTAACTGCCGCTGTGAGTAGAAGGTCAAGTAGGTCCCTATCCTCCTTAGATTCTAGGTCTGGGGCCATGAATGCGGTGGCTAGTACATCAAGACCTTGCTGTATGGTTCCCCCCACTACTGTGTTGATGAACTCGTGTATCTTGTTTCAAAAGGACCTGACCTTCGGGCATTCGTATATGAGGTGGGCCAGATCTCCCTTTGCTTTATGGCAATTCCAGCATGTGTCGTGCTCTGTGACGCCAACTGCCGCAAGGCGGGCTGGTGTCCAGAACCCTCTGTGCAGTAGCCAGTATTTTGTTCACGCTAGTTGGGGGGAGACTTTGTTCCTGGAGGCTGAGACCCAGAGCCGGGATTTCTCTTCGTCGCTAAAGTGTCTGTTGTGCAGTGTTTCCCAGAACACTATCGTTTTGGAGTTAAGTGTTGACGTGTGCGGGCTTGGGAGTTTATACAGGTGGGCTGTTTGATGTCCGAGCTTGTTCAGGTTTTGCATGTATTGTATGATAGAGGGGGTCGCTTTGGTCAGGTTCTCTTTTGTTATAGCTGATTTGATCTTTAGGAATTCATAGAATTCTATGTTGGGTAGGTTGTAGGCCAGTTTGAGCGTGTCAAATGTAAGTGGTGTGCCGTCCTTCAGCATCTGAGGAGGTGTTGTGATCCCCCTTTCGTACCATGCCTTGTTGGTCAGCGTTCTACCTCTGTATTGTATTTTTGAGTTATACCAGATTGATTCCCAACTCGATCTCTTGATACTTTGTTCCATCTTCCTATCTACCTTCAAGAGTGCTATTCTAGTGTTCTTTAGGACAGTGTTATTTGCTAGCCCTGTGCCTGTCCCTTTCTTTTGCTTTTTTATGTCCATGTAGTCTCAGAAAATGGCATCTAAATGCATGTTTAACATGTAGAATTACAGTGCTATACGGGGATGTTTTTCATCGAGGGGTACTGAGTGACATAAAACAGACAAGAGCGAAGCACGAACTATCTATGATGTCACTCCTCCCCTTCCCTCAATAATGTTATGTTATGTATGGCCCCCATAATCTTCTGCCCCTGCATTCAAGGTGGGGAGTAGCATGCATTACATCAACACTCATCTCTCTGTCAAATGTAAAAGAAACTCCTCCTGCAGGCCACCACTCTGTGGCTTCCCTTCCCTTCCCACAAGCTGTGCACCCTGCTTTCCAGTGCTGCTCTGACAGGCTATAGTGCGCCCAGCCTGGAATTCATTCATTCATTCATTCAGGCTAGAGACTCTCAGTCAGAGCCATACATAACAGAGGCTTTTTTTCTTGTAGGAACTCTAGACACACAATGCAAATCAGGCTGTTGATGTGTAAAAGGAACCATTCATCAGTCATCGCCTTAATAGCACAGCCAGAAAATATTCTAGGAAAGTTTATTCGCGGCAGAGATTGGACGTTAAGTGCAGGATCTTCATTCATGGAGGAAGTGTCATGGTCATAGATTCGTGTTAACAGCTTACCTTTCTCTTTTTATCTCCCAGTCAATGTGGAACTTGGCGGCCTCACTCTCATGAGCCTTTATTTTCCTGTGATCGCATGGGCTGCGCGTGAAGGCTGTCAAACCTACCGGCGCGAGGTATTCCAGTGTTTATTCAGAGAGACACCGTCATGGAAGCGGGGAAGGCCGAGGCCGCGGTGTGTGCACACAGGCATGGGTGCTGCTGCCGCTCACCTTTGTGACACGGCTGTATTTGCCTAGCGCTCCGTGTATTTGTTTACACGGTGTCGGCATGCCATTTCAGCTGTACTATGAGCCGGCTTGTATTTTTGAACTCCCGCAGCCAGCCACAATATTCTGCTATTTGCATGAGCTACCCAAATGTGTTCACCACTTAAGTTCAGCATTTCATAGGCCTCCACCCCCCTTAATACCTGCTTACAATTCACTAATATCATATGAATGAGATGAGATATTGCAATTCCTAGAGGACAGCCAATAAGGGTTCACCCTATTTTACAGACAGCTTCTTCTCCAACATTCACCATTTATGTAGTGCCAAGAATAAGAGCTAGTCCTTTTCTTAAAGCATCAAATGCCCTTTTAGCAGTTTCTCTGTGGAGGTAGGGTCGTTTGACCTGAGCTGCAGATCACAGTATTCATCAGAAATGACAAGACACACTCTCTGCTGGAACTGATCTGCCAGAGCAGAGCATATTTCCCAATTAGGCTGTCCCTAATAGCTTCCCATCAACTTTTTAATGATGCCTTTGCTATACTCTGCTTGCACTTTCCTATTCTCCTCCGTACCAGCTTTTCACCCCTATGCATATTGGTAAGTTTTAATTGTAGCTTTTAACTATGAAGCCCCACTCTCATATCAGGCTTCCGTTTATGTTCTTGAGATTTATTTCAATCAAGCAGCCACCTACTCTCTCTCCCACTGATTCTGTGAATCGTACTTACTTGTGTGTCTCTGTGCAAGAAGATGTTTGTCAATCATAGACCCTTTATTATTATCGAGGCGTTAGAAGGTGTGAAGTCGAGATTCAGGCTCAGATGCAATGGCTAAAGCGGATGGTTGAAAAAGAAAAATATTGTCCGCAGGGAAATAAATGAGAAGAGAAAAACACCCAACTACCGGGGTGAGATTCCTTTGCGGGCAAAATTATTAGGCCTGGGAGGTGAACTACGCTCCATTCGTAGAGTTTTCCGCACTTCGTGCTCTGCAGAACACATTAAGGGATCCATTATGATGATGGGCGGATTGCCTCCGCCAGGGTGGCGGTGGCCACCGCCACCCTGGCGGAGGCAATCCGCCCGACAAGCACTCTCGTTTTCCCCTCCGCCAGATTAGGATGGCGGAGGGGACAGCGGCTGACGGAAAGACTGTCCGCCGCTTTACCGCCGCGGTCGCCTTGCGACCGCGCAGGTAATGGATTAATATGGTGGCGGTGTCCAATGGACACCGCCAGCCATATTACAATGGCACCAAGTAGAGGCCCCCTAAGTTGGAGAGCGTGAGGGAGGAAAATCCAACTCCAGACCTCCTCTCAGCTAGTTTTCCAACACAGGTGGTCGAGGATTGTCGCTACCGATCGCATTGCGAAACGTTCTGTTTGCGTTGAAGAAGCTGTCACTCGAGTAGAACTTCTATTTGAGCAGCAGAAAGAAGCAGCGCCCTCTTATTTATTTTTATTTATTCCATTTATTGAGAGCATGGTTACACCAAGGTGTGTCCCCGCGCTGAGACTCTGAGCAGGATTCTGGGGTGAGAAGAGACGTCAGCTGCTATACCGTTGCTCTGCATATGCTTGTTTTTCCTATTCGTTCTTTTTTTCAAACAGCCATGTCTTTAGAAGTTTGCGGAATCTGATTTCACATGTCTCTGTTCTCAGAGTTATTGGAAGGGTGTTCCAGGTCTTGGCTGCTATGTATCTAAAAGAACGACCCCCCATCCTGGCTCTGTAAATTCTTGGTATGGTGACCATAGATTTGTCCGTAGATCTTAGATTCCGTACAGGGTTGTGATGGGTTAGTAGTGGTCGCAAGTATTTTAGACTGTTAAATGTCAAAATGCGGTGGCAATAACACATTGCCTTGAAAAGCACTCTTTTTTTCTATTGGTAGCCAGTGTAGTCCTACCAGTGCATTCTTCATACTGGCCTTTCTTGGTAGTCTAAGCACCAGCCGGGCTGCCACGTTTTGAACTCTCTGTAATTTTGCTTGTCCTTTCTTTGTGGCCCCAAGGTATAGTACGTATAGGTATTTGTACAGTCCTGGACAAACACCAGGCGATAAAAATCAGAGCAAATGGCACGACGTAATGCACTCCACCATTTGCAGAAGTCCATGCAGTGTGGAAGAGATTTTTGTCACTTTGTGGAGCTCCGAACTCCACTCAGGCCTACAAATTATCCACCACGCACCTTTGCACGACCTGTCTAATGAGATGTAAGGTGGAGCATATCAAACCACCGGAATCCTCTCCTAGCAAGCCAACCGGGATAGCCAATAGTCAAAATGTATACTTGAACATTGCACAAATCACCTTAAGCAGAAAAATATCATGGACACAGAAGCAAGAAAAATAGAGTTGTAGTAGTCTTGAGAATTTCTTTCGCACCGTAGGCATCCCAGATTTTGGATAGTGTGAATACTTAGAGGCCTGATGATCACCTTGTCAACTATTATTCTCTGATCTTCTGGCTTAATCCACGCAACTCTGCCATGGTGGAAGCCTATCTTGAATATATTGCTACTATCGTCCATGGCAATACCAACTGATGCAAATTAGATGACTTGTGCATTTGATTTGACAAACCCTGTCTACCACAGCACAGAATCCTCTTATCAAACCAAAAATTTGTGAACCTTCACCCCCTGGTCTCTGGACCACCAGTTCAGCCTAACACGCCCTGCCTGTTGTCTTTAACTTCTCATGAGCCATTACCTTCAAAGGTAATAGAGTCCTCCACCCGAAGTGACAACTCCTATATCATCTTACAACTCAACCAAAGCAACATACTAACAATGCCAAACAACTCAAAACATCAAGACCCAGGTTTGATCTTATAAGAAGCCTGTTCTCAACTCACTTCAAGTATATCTCTCCTCTCTCCTGTTGGGCAACCCCACAATCTTAGTACTACAGTTCAACCATTTGCTAACTGTGGTGTTTGACACAGCTGGCTCCCTGGTGGATTCTTACCTGCTGAAGACCTTCAAAAGTACCCTCTCTCCCAGACAATAGTGCACATACAGCCACATACATCATCAATGAATCCATCCTCACTGTCTACTTCCCCAGTAACCTTAAGGCTTTCTGGGGCCTTTAGGATTCTTATGTAGTTTGGAAAATCTACAATATAATTCTGGTATTCTCTTCCTTGGCAAAACCCTAACATCATTAGTATATCTTATATATATTTTTTGTAGTTGTTATGTTTCATATTACCCACCCCCCACTTTTGTCATTCACACATCCTATACGGTTTCCCAAAGACACCATACACAAGTATTCTGAATGAGAAAGATATCCTTTTGCCATATAAGCATATCATATTTTATTATAACTCTCACTAAAATACAAGTTGCAGTAACCACATGTGAATATTTTTTCTGTTTGGAACTAGTATACTTCTTACTTGTATTTCATGGAAGGCCTTTCATGGAATGTCAAAAGTCTATCATATCCTGTCAAGAAGTAAAAATGTTAAACCATTTAT
Source organism: Lissotriton helveticus (assembly GCF_964261635.1). NCBI lineage: Eukaryota > Metazoa > Chordata > Amphibia > Caudata > Salamandridae > Lissotriton > Lissotriton helveticus. The sequence goes on along the minus strand of NC_136060.1, from coordinate 121,542,448 downwards.
TTAAGCTGAATTGTGATATGCCATTCGTGTGAGAGACACATTTGTTTGATTCTGAATCAGCTAAAGTTACTCCAGAAAGTATTTCTGAGGTTGCCATTTCTCAGAGTGTTAAGAAACCATGATCAGTGAAAAAAATGGCATAGCTAAAAATGCTCATTCCTCTTAATGATGGCTATGGATTAAAATAGTATTGAAAACTCACCAGAAATATATACTTTAATGCAAACCCACTTTCTGACATATTATTAAATAGCTAATAGTTATAATCTGGTGCCAGGAGGATATTTTAATCTTGTTTTGGACTTTATCCTGTAACGGTAAATTCTCAGTAACATTAATCTCAGCTAAACCTTATACGGCAGGTTTAACATGAAAGAAAACATGATATTCAAAACGTAGGGACTGATTTGGAGTTTGGTGGACGGGTTACTGCATCACAAATATGATGGATATACCGTCCGCCGTATAACTAGTGCCATAGGAAATAATGGACTTGAAATGCGGCAGATGGAATATCTGTCACATTTGAGACGGAGTAACCCGGTCTACCAAACTCTGACTCAGGCCCTAGGTATGATTAAAGAAATGTACAATCACAGTCCCTGGGGGCTACCTCTCCCTACAACTAAACAATTTATCTAAAAAAAATTCTGCACAAATCTTATTCTAGGATCTATTATTTCTTTGTAGATTTGTGAGTTTAACAAACCTATATGGTTGATAGCAATATTGGACCAATTATTTCAGCAAACCATACATAATTTAACTTGCTTTTGATATGTAGACCTTTAACTAAATGGAAGCAGAATTAGGCAGCTTTAGCAAATTAGAAGGAAATTGCTGATCACAGAAATATTTTTGCATCAAAATCATTCACTTCTAATTTATTCCATATCATTTCTGATGAGCACCACTGGGCTCTCTATAAAACTATTCTATGTGGTGAGATTTCTCCGTATGTATTTGTAAAACAAAATTAATACAAAGGAATTCACAATAAAATATTGCTAGAGAAAAAATAATTTGAAACTTGATATCTTATCCCTAAGAATCAAACATATTCAACCATTTATCACAATGAATGCTGAATATAGCAAACTCGTGTTCTGAGTTTGTCCGCTGATCATTTAGGATAGTTAAATCCATCTGTTATGTGTTGCAAAAGGTGCCAAAATGCTTCGAAATTATTTAGAATTTAAAAAATAACGAACTAAGGGCCAGATGTAGGTATCCAAATACCGGTCGGTAATGGCCGAAAATACCGATTTTCGGCCGTTACCGACCGGTATTTGGATACTGAGATGTGGGGTATTAAAACACACAGATTCGGTAATATTACCGAATCGGTAATTTTACCGAATCAGTAAATTTACCGATTTGGTAAAATTACCGAATCTGTGTTTTGAGATGTAGGTAGCACTGTAAACAGTGCTACAGGGCTTTAAGGATTCGTTATTTACCACCAACTATTAGTTGATGGTAAATAACGAATTCCTATGTAAATGCAAATATGTGCATTTACACCTGTGCATGTATGTGTGCCACATGGCACACAAGCACTAATCAGGGGTGCAACAGGGTGTCAAAGTGACACCCTGCCACCCTTGAATTTTTCGGTATTTACCGAATCGGTATTTACCGATTCGGTAATTGACATTCATTCCTATGGGCCTCCAGGCCCATAGGAATCAATGGCAAATACCGAATCGCTAAATACCGATTCGGTAAATACCGAATCTTACCAATTCGGTAAAAAATACCGAATTATTACCTACATCTAATTTACCGATTCTAAAATACCGAAACGGTAAAATTCGGTATTTTAGAATCAGTAAATTAGATTTACCTACATCTAGCCCTAAATTGCTTGTTGAATGATAAAAACTGTCCTTTTACTCCTGTCTAACTAAAAATACATTTTAGGAATTGTAAGAGATTACACAAGACATTCTATTCATACATGGAAATTAACCTCACAATAAGCAATCTGAAACAGATCAAATCTCAATAGTCAATACTAAATGCAAAGTTGTTTTTAAAATCCAAACTTTATATCTACAAGAATACATCTCCAAATGTATCCCATTCAAGCACAATGGATTAATTAAGGGGAGAACTGGGTCAATAAGTGTGATATGAATGTATACCCTTCTCGGCACTGCAGAAATATGAAGAGATCATTGCTTTCCGGTGTCTCTCAATGATGAGAAAGCATTTGAACACATTGATTGGTATTTTGTCTATAACACTAAAATGTTAGGTTTATCCGTAGATTCTATTAATATGATTATCCAATTAACATTGAAAATTGATTAGCAACAATCCCTTTTGATCTCACCATTGGTTTTTGATAATGTATCTATACTATTGTGTTTGGTGTCATATAAATTTTATAATCAATTATACATATTAAAGAGTGATTTTCTTTGGCACAAGAAGCATGGAAATGATAATTTAAAGTGCAAAGGGCCAATAATGTGGGGTTGTTGATGTTCCAGAATTTCATGTACCACAATATCTTTATCCTCAGACAGTAGTTCTTCTGATGTGACACCTTTATTATGAGATGAGAAACCACAGTGGTTAAATGCTTGATAGGAAGTTTGCAAAGGCTGTTAGCATCAGATAACTGAATAATTAGTATAATTTAGCTCTTGCACAACAGACAAATAGCTGCTGGATCCTTCATTGGTGAGCCTTCAAATTATGCCACTTTGTTAGGGTGTTACTCAAGGGACTTTGAAGTCCTACAAACGATTACAGAGCAAGTTGGGCTTAAGCAAAACATATTTAAACTAATATTTAATTCTAAAAGAACAACATGTGAACACTGTCTCTTGATCCTCATACTTCTATGGATAATCATAGATCAAAAACATCAAGGTAGGATTTATAATTCAGTGGCAATGAAAGTGGAAAAGTGCAGCCTAATGTGAGAAGACTTCAAACATATGGATGGGTGAAAATGAGAGAGCAAATGAATTTTAACACAGTTAAGCTTCTTATGTTTGACAAAAGGCTCAACCTTCTTCATGTGTCTAGAGATACAAACATACAAATAATCCCTATCTTGTTTTCTTTTTCAAAATCTTATAGACACCAGCTGTTAGAAATAGGGTTATTTGTTGAGATGGGTGGTAGCCTCACTCAAATAATAGACACAATCCTTGTCACGGTCAACCACAAAAGACACTAAATAAACCTTTGCTTAACTCTCTAGTAGCTAGCCACAAAAGTAGTCAAGCTTAACTTAGAGACAATGTTTAAAGTATTTATGTTGAACTTAAACATAACAAAGTGAAAACACACAAGAAATATCCTAAACACATTTAGAAACATAGAATTATTTTTAATAAATAAAATGACAACAAAACAACAAATATCCAATCATTAAAACCACAGTTATGAATATTTAACATTCTTGGTGAAAATAGTGGAAAAAAGCACAAAGCACCACTCATGACTATTTGTCGCACTGTACCAGGTCAAAGTCACAAGTTCAAGCTTACCACAATGTAGCACAGGTCACTAACCAGGTTCGTCCCAGTGGAGAGTTTAACTTCTCACAGTCCAAGTCTATGGAGAATGCCTCATCTGGAGCTTTGTGTTGGCAGGGGTTATGGGCTGGAAGTAGTATGTCGTCAAAGAAAAACCAAAGGGGATGATGGACGGAGCGTTGACAATACAAACACTCACCCCCAGTCAACTGATCTGGGTTTAATCCATCACCATTCTTTAGTTCACTCAGCCACCCCAGTTCAGACATGGCTATATGCAAATCAGTCTGACCCTGTGCCTTGTGGGAACAGTCCAGCCCGAACTGCCAAGCCATGTCTTCCCTGGACCGGAAACAAGCATCCTGGGACCGGTTTCGGATTCATAATCCTCATCAGCCAGGCTATCTTGAATCCAGTGGCCAAGTGAACAAGGGACTCACGTCTGAGCATACCCTGCCACACTTAGGGCGAACAAAGAAAAACCAAAGGGGATGATGGACGGAGCGTTGACAATACAAACACTCACCCCCAGTCAACTGATCTGGGTTTAATCCATCACCATTCTTTAGTTCACTCAGCCACCCCAGTTCAGACATGGCTATATGCAAATCAGTCTGACCCTGTGCCTTGTGGGAACAGTCCAGCCCGAACTGCCAAGCCATGTCTTCCCTGGACCGGAAACAAGCATCCTGGGACCGGTTTCGGATTCATAATCCTCATCAGCCAGGCTATCTTGAATCCAGTGGCCAAGTGAACAAGGGACTCACGTCTGAGCATACCCTGCCACACTTAGGGCGAACAAAGAAAAACCAAAGGGGATGATGGACGGAGCGTTGACAATACAAACACTCACCCCCAGTCAACTGATCTGGGTTTAATCCATCACCATTCTTTAGTTCACTCAGCCACCCCAGTTCAGACATGGCTATATGCAAATCAGTCTGACCCTGTGCCTTGTGGGAACAGTCCAGCCCGAACTGCCAAGCCATGTCTTCCCTGGACCGGAAACAAGCATCCTGGGACCGGTTTCGGATTCATAATCCTCATCAGCCAGGCTATCTTGAATCCAGTGGCCAAGTGAACAAGGGACTCACGTCTGAGCATACCCTGCCACACTTAGGGCGAACAAAGAAAAACCAAAGGGGATGATGGACGGAGCGTTGACAATACAAACACTCACCCCCAGTCAACTGATCTGGGTTTAATCCATCACCATTCTTTAGTTCACTCAGCCACCCCAGTTCAGACATGGCTATATGCAAATCAGTCTGACCCTGTGCCTTGTGGGAACAGTCCAGCCCGAACTGCCAAGCCATGTCTTCCCTGGACCGGAAACAAGCATCCTGGGACCGGTTTCGGATTCATAATCCTCATCAGCCAGGCTATCTTGAATCCAGTGGCCAAGTGAACAAGGGACTCACGTCTGAGCATACCCTGCCACACTTAGGGCGAACAAAGAAAAACCAAAGGGGATGATGGACGGAGCGTTGACAATACAAACACTCACCCCCAGTCAACTGATCTGGGTTTAATCCATCACCATTCTTTAGTTCACTCAGCCACCCCAGTTCAGACATGGCTATATGCAAATCAGTCTGACCCTGTGCCTTGTGGGAACAGTCCAGCCCGAACTGCCAAGCCATGTCTTCCCTGGACCGGAAACAAGCATCCTGGGACCGGTTTCGGATTCATAATCCTCATCAGCCAGGCTATCTTGAATCCAGTGGCCAAGTGAACAAGGGACTCACGTCTGAGCATACCCTGCCACACTTAGGGCGAACAAAGAAAAACCAAAGGGGATGATGGACGGAGCGTTGACAATACAAACACTCACCCCCAGTCAACTGATCTGGGTTTAATCCATCACCATTCTTTAGTTCACTCAGCCACCCCAGTTCAGACATGGCTATATGCAAATCAGTCTGACCCTGTGCCTTGTGGGAACAGTCCAGCCCGAACTGCCAAGCCATGTCTTCCCTGGACCGGAAACAAGCATCCTGGGACCGGTTTCGGATTCATAATCCTCATCAGCCAGGCTATCTTGAATCCAGTGGCCAAGTGAACAAGGGACTCACGTCTGAGCATACCCTGCCACACTTAGGGCGAACAAAGAAAAACCAAAGGGGATGATGGACGGAGCGTTGACAATACAAACACTCACCCCCAGTCAACTGATCTGGGTTTAATCCATCACCATTCTTTAGTTCACTCAGCCACCCCAGTTCAGACATGGCTATATGCAAATCAGTCTGACCCTGTGCCTTGTGGGAACAGTCCAGCCCGAACTGCCAAGCCATGTCTTCCCTGGACCGGAAACAAGCATCCTGGGACCGGTTTCGGATTCATAATCCTCATCAGCCAGGCTATCTTGAATCCAGTGGCCAAGTGAACAAGGGACTCACGTCTGAGCATACCCTGCCACACTTAGGGCGAACAAAGAAAAACCAAAGGGGATGATGGACGGAGCGTTGACAATACAAACACTCACCCCCAGTCAACTGATCTGGGTTTAATCCATCACCATTCTTTAGTTCACTCAGCCACCCCAGTTCAGACATGGCTATATGCAAATCAGTCTGACCCTGTGCCTTGTGGGAACAGTCCAGCCCGAACTGCCAAGCCATGTCTTCCCTGGACCGGAAACAAGCATCCTGGGACCGGTTTCGGATTCATAATCCTCATCAGCCAGGCTATCTTGAATCCAGTGGCCAAGTGAACAAGGGACTCACGTCTGAGCATACCCTGCCACACTTAGGGCGAACAAAGAAAAACCAAAGGGGATGATGGACGGAGCGTTGACAATACAAACACTCACCCCCAGTCAACTGATCTGGGTTTAATCCATCACCATTCTTTAGTTCACTCAGCCACCCCAGTTCAGACATGGCTATATGCAAATCAGTCTGACCCTGTGCCTTGTGGGAACAGTCCAGCCCGAACTGCCAAGCCATGTCTTCCCTGGACCAGAAACAAGCATCCTGGGACCGGTTTCGGATTCATAATCCTCATCAGCCAGGCTATCTTGAATCCAGTGGCCAAGTGAACAAGGGACTCACGTCTGAGCATACCCTGCCACACAGTAGTATGTCGTCAACACAAGAAACAGGCCACCACTGGAACTTCGCATTGGTGATTGACATGGGTGGTTGCTGGTTGGCTGAAGATCAGCTCATCGCTGGAATTTCGTGTTAACGGAAGATTCGGAAGTCATCGCTGATTCGAATAACAGGTCGTCGCTGGAGCTTTACGTTAGTGGGTATTGCAAGAGGTCGTTTCTTGGTGCAAAGTCTGCTTGCAGTCTCGAGGCGCCAAAAACATCTGGTTTTCACATGGAGTTCTGTTCTGAGGTAGGAGGAGTACACCCAAATGCCAGCCATATATCAAGGACTTGGGGAGCACATCTGAGAGATCAGGACACACTCCAACATAGGCCAGCAGTAGGGCTTAGGCAGGTCCAGGTGGTGCTGGTTAGCTGGGCAGTTTCAGGGAAGGCCACTGGAAGCTTTTTGTTCCCTGTAGCTAAAGAGGGGCTTCGACAATTAATCCTTGAGTCAACTTCTGGGGATCCTGGGTTCAAGGCAAGCAGGTCTAGTCTTCCTTCTCCAGACAGCAGGGCAGTCCTTCTCCTGAATCTTCCACAGGTCCAGGAATGCTCTGATGAGAGGTTAAGAAGGTGCCACTTTTATACCCAGTGCCAGCCCGAGGGTCAGGCATGCCCCCTTTGTCTAATCTTCCCCCTTTCTGTGGTTTGCCTCCAACCTGTCTAGGGTAATAAACGGGCAGGCCTAGGGGTGAGTGTCCTTTTGTCAGTGGCAGGGAAGAGAGCCCTCAGAAGTCAGGAAAGGGGTGGGCAAAGCCATGATGCTATCCTTTAATGCTGAGGTAGGCTGAGTACAACCCCCAAGGCATCCTTCTCAGGAGAAGAATACCCTGCCTCACAACCAAGGCCTTGTAGTACACATGTATGGAAGTATTAGACAGAACACCACAGGAGAGTCATTTACCTTCATGACCCGGGACACTGGCGGAAAGTCAGATTAGGGTTAAATTGAAAAATGCAGACTTTCTAAAAGTGTATCAGAAGAGTAGTCCCTACACTTACAATATCAGCAATCTTATATATCAAAATGATTGTTTATTTGTAACAAAAGGGAAATGACACACATTAATCTTGGTCAAAGTGTGTATGTAAAACAAGAACAGCAAGGCCCGGTACAGATTACTGCCCTTTTTTTTATAATTTTTCCTTTTGTTACAAATAAGCAACCATTTGGTGTGTAAGAATGCTGATATTGTATGTCTAGGGGGCACTGTTCTGATATACTAAGACTAACCAAGGTCCCTGACATCTCACAGGTGCTCTTGTTACTTTGTATTACACTTTCTAAAAGTGGCGTTTTCAGGATAGTAACTTAAAGTCCGACATTACCATAAAAATGGGTATTAATTTCAATTCAATAGAGGGAAGAAGTATTTATCTAGCTGTTTCTAAACTGAAGTCATCACTTATTAAGGGTCATAAGGTAACCCAGTGTTAGCTTATGGGTGAGATAGCCCTACAGCAGTAAAACACAACTTTTGCAGTTTTTCACTTTTGGGACAAGCAAAACTTAAATATGCCAGTGGCATAACAAAGGGCCTCCACAGCCCCAGAGCACCAGGGGGCCCCTCAGAACAGTACCTTAGGTTGGAAGCCCCTGATTGAGGCCCAGAGGCCCCTCTATGTACCATGCAGGGGGGGCCCTCACGTTTTGTTACGCCATTGAAAAATGCATGTCCCACTTTTTAAATACCATGCATACTGCCCTAGGAGGGGTTAGGGCCTAACTTAGGGGTGACTTATAAGTATTAAAAAGGAAGATTTATGCCTGGCAAAAGGTTAATTTTGCCAGGTCGAAATGACTGTTTAAAACTGTTTTACAGACTGCAGTGGCAGGCATATGGCATGTTTTGCAGTCCTACTTTTGAGGGCCCTCTCCTTAGGATACCTGGCAGCTAAGACCTAACACCCTAACAATGGCACTAAGAACAGAGCCACGTGAAAGCAGATTCCACAAGCAAATAAAGACTTGGCTATTTGCAGGTAGTTAAAATATCTCCTGACAGATAAGCAAGCTGATGATATCCCCCCTAATAACCATGATCAGATGTCTCAGCGTGGGGACACACCGTAGTTGTAACCAAGCGCTCTACAAGTGGAAATAATAATAATAATAATAATTTAGTTAGTGGAGTAAGGAGTAGCTGTTAATGCACAGACGCTGGGTACATGTAGTACCATTTACTAGAGTCTTATAGGTAAATTAAGTGTACCAATTAGGTGTAGGTGAATTTTACAATGTTTAAAGAAGAGAGCTTAAGCAATGTTAATTCTCTTTGGCAAAATACTGTCTCTATTTGTGAGGAGAGAGCATGTAAGGCTTTGGTAAAACTAATAAGCATATGAACGTGCTAAAATCATAGGTTCACACAGTCACTTATGAGTTACAAGATAGTGGGCCATGGTGAACCAAAAGCTGAACTGCAAGAAGCCAGTTAGACAGATGTAGGTATGTGAAGGAACTGGGAAAGGGTGAACGCAATTGGGAGAAGAGTACAAAGCAATGCAAACCAACCAAATTTTAATCCAGGATTCAAGATCAGGTAACCGGCGAAAAGTGTTAGAATATTGTGGGGAAGCAAATAGGGGGAAAATAACAAAGTTGAGGTATGAGACAGTGAGCAAACTGTATGGCAAGCGGGGAGCCAATGTGACACAGAAAGTTGCCAGGCAACATCCTTTTAATAAGCAGCTTTTTAATAGTGCCGCTGCTGGTCTTCAACTGGAAGTCCCACCCCTTGATCTCAGTGCCTAAGTCTGTCCAAGTGCCATGGGCCACCACTGTCAACCACTGTCTTGGATGCTAATATCTTCATGATCTTCCGACTACAGGTCTCTGAATCCCGATCTCCTGCTGATTCCTGATATTATGAGTAAAATACCTAATTGGAAAGAACACAAAATGTTCTATTTAGGAATTGCTGGAACACTCTGAATAAAATTCACCAAGTAGAAAGAATTGTGGTTAATTCTTCGCTTCAGTATGTGTGATATGCAAAATGCTGGTATCGATTGCATATAATTTAACATAGGATACTAGAAAGTGTCAAGTTTAAAAACCTCCTAAATATTCTACATTACCAACTGGTGTTACACTAAATGTGCCATGTATGGATTATTTTCATTTGTCCATTCTGTGTGTCCTTGCATTGTTGGTAGTTTATTTTTATTGTTTTGTGTTCATTATTCCTGTATGTGGTACATCTCAAGCTATTTGAAAATAGTCATTTATGTCAACTTACTGCATTTGATTATTGGTAGCCTGTGATCACCTATATGACATGGAGACATGCTCCTTCAAACTTTTATGTGCCTGAATCTTCCATTGTAGAGGTGCTCACAGAGTGTGGACCCTGCTTTATAACTCCTGGGCCACCTTTGAGCCAAAAGTGTACATTCCTCAGATTTCAGAGATTTTGTTGCTAGGAGGTCAAGATGCTTAGTTGCTGCAGCTGGGAATGTGATGCCATGATACTGATATTGATCACACACTCATCTGGAGTTTTCAAACACTAGACACAGAGAGGTATCCTGGGATATATTAGAACTCAAGATTTATACTCTGATTTCCATGCAATCACTGGAGTCAACCTTTCAAGGATTACAAACTCTATTGCACGTATGATACTCCGGCAGTAATTGTGCGCGCTATAAAACAGCTTAACATAACATAACATAACATTATTAAAAAAAGGAGCAACTTGTACAGAGTTTGTAGTAGTTTGAGCCAGCGGTTGGGACATTAATGTATATTGTCAGGAGGAGTACAACAGTAATGTGTATTCATTATGTTACAACTGATTAACTTGTTATTTGTTACATTCTAAATCATACGGAGCATGGACTTGATTTATAAATTACTGAAGATAGTTACCTACATAGAAACATATATTACATTGGTTTATTTCACACATCTTGTAAAGGTTTCCTATGAACTTCAGCTCTAGAAAGTCACAGAGTATACACCAACCGTAGAGAGTCAGTAATATAGCAATTGTCTCAAGTTGTATCATGTATCATGATATGAGTAGTGAATTGGAATGCAAATAGTAAAACACTAAACGTTATTTTCTTGTTGTAAATATTAAGAGCTATAAAGTGTAGGTTGGGCCCAAGAATAGGCAAAGTGAAGACACCAACTGTCTTTTTTGTCTTTCTCTTGTCCCCTTCCCTTTTCCCTGGGTCGACTGTTATTGAACAGAAATATCCTTTGTATGATTGTCAGTCAGTTCATAGAAGAATGACTATTAGCATCGCTCCTACTGGGTGTGGATTACTAGGTTTCAGCAACTATGACAAATGCAAATATTAGATACTTTACAGTTATGATACATAATATCCTTTCACTTAACATGATATTTACATTTTGTTTTGGTCATAAACTGCAGTAATACTGCCAATACGTATTCCTCATAGTGCATGCCCTGTCTTAAATCTTTGAGGCATATATTCCATTGCATTAGTAGCATTAATTTTCATCATCTCTTAGTGCAAAAATTGCTTATGCAATAAATTGAAACCCACTAGAACAGGTCACAAAGAGTATTATTTTCAAATAATAATTGTTCTAACTATTGTAATTCAGAGTCTGAAGTTGTTATGTATTATATGAGATGCACACCTATGTGAGTAAATTGTCCCTTAATGGTAGGTGCATGCTCGATCTAAACTGTCTGCCCTTCTTGAACTACTGTAATTATTACAATGTTGCATGGGCTTCAAAGTAGCCACAGGAATACATGTACTACAGTTAGAGATTACCATGGTAGGTCAACTGTAGGTCGTTGTTAATGATAAGGTTTCAGTGTTGAAGTTGTCATTGTCACTGGTACCATGCCAAGCCGCCCTGCGGAAATCTAACCCTTTCACCATTCTCAGACATTCTTCTCAGTCACTGACCCTCTAGTTCCACTAATGGAATGTTCCATGGCTAGGCAAATGCCTTAACCCAAAGTCCTTTTCTCCTCTCAAAGGGCAGCACTGTTCTTTCCAGGTCAGTACATTTCATCACGTGGCTCCTCCATCTGGTGACATGAGGCGCTTTGGGTGTTTTCCAGTTCAGGCTATAGTCCTTTTAGCCAACAGGAATGCATAAAATGTAAATGTAAATTGATACTTGTATAGAGCACTACTCACCCGCAAGGGTCTCAAGGCGCTTGTACAAATACCGCTGTGGAACCCATCCTGGCTTTCCCTGTGAGGTGCCCACTCCTGGGCACCCCCAAGGTGGAGGCCAGGCATCCTTAGCATTGTGGGGGCCGTTGTGGAGATTAAGCAAGCTATTGCCCAGAGTTACAGAGTGGGACTCCCTGATTGGAATAGGCACCGAGGAGAGAATTATCAGGTCCGTGGAATTATTGAGCCCAAGACCCGCCGAGGTGGGGAATTGAACCCTGGTCCCGGGCTAGACCTCTGCATCAGGGTCTACCGCTCGAACCATTGAGCCACACTTCTCCACAAATGCATAGACTTGGCATGATCCTTTATTTTATTGGACTATTGTTGTAAACATTCTGAACGTAATGCAAAATAAAACATTGGCTCATATAATTATTTCAATAGCCCTCCATTTTGTCAAAATTACAGGGAGAAATAGTGTTTCAGGACTTGGTAGTTGGCAGCTCTGTGTAGGACTTTTGGGGTCAGAAAACCCAGATTCTCCTCACTAATAGGTTACTCAGTGTGGAAATCCAAGTAATAGTACAGCCGTCAGGCACTTAGTCAATAGTTGGTAATAATGCTAATATTCAGAAAGAAGTAGGAGGTAGTGGGTGGAGACAACATGCAATTGCCAAAAAGTAATCCATACGTTTGATAACTAAGACATTTTTGTGGTTAAGTAGCTGAAGGGATAGTCAATTCTCAAAATAAAGACTGTGTTCAGGCAACCAGGAAGTGGTGGCAGGTCTTAGGCAATGTGAGACACCATGCAATAAACTCACCAACCAGTCTTGGGTCCAGTCAGGTTCATTTGTAAAAACTTAGCTCAACCGTGGATAGCAGACAGGCTTCATCAAAGGAACAAGTGTAAAGAATTTATAAGCACAAACAACAGTTGAGTAAGAAAGAAACAGGACACAAAGAAAATCCAACACCAATTTATAAAACTAGCTCTTATTTTTATGAATTTTAGACACCAAAATTAAGACATCCACTGGAGAGTTCTGAAATACGAATTATTAAGCAAATAATAAATCACTGCTTTTCATTCAAATTGGAAACAAGCGCTGGCAACTACCATGGTTAGCAGTTACTTTGATGAATATGAAAACTTTTGTAAAGTTGTAAACTACTACTCTGGCCAGATTTGGGTGATCAACTCTGACAGGGAGTTAGTCACAGGGGCCAATGAGGATTGCTTGGACTGTTACTGCTCAGGCAAAGCAAAGTCCAGTTCAGTTTCAGGTTCTTTGGGTGAACCACCATAGATTTCAATGTTGTGGTCCTGAAGATGCTGAAGGATGCCGAGGAACCTGATCTGATGATGATGGTCGTCCTGGGGTTATGGTTATGGTGGAGTGGCTTTGGCCACAGGGGTTGATGTCTCTTGATGTCTGGTTGAACTTTAGCCAAAAAGCAGTTGTCACTGGTTTATTGTTCGTCGGTTACATCAAAATCAGCTGTTCCTTTGAACTGGTGACAACTTTCAATTTGTGTGACCAAACTATACTCTGACGACTCTCCTAGGACAAGTAAACTCAGGTGCAGCTTTTGAGAATCAAGAATTGTTTTCCCAGGCTGAACCTCAGCTGTCAGTGGTGGTCAAGCGATAGTGGCTACCAACTCACCAAGGCAGGCTTCTTCAGATTTTGTGGCCCTGTACCTGTAACAGGAAGTCAGCCAATTGACTCTTGGAGTAACTTCTTCTGTCTGGGACGCGGGGATTACTTCTACTCAAGCAGAGAACCACAGGGACAGGCCTCTTTTTGCTCGGTCAAGAATCAGCAGGTGCCGCCCAGTCTTATGTACAGCATCTCTTTGCCAAATCAAGGGATCAGCAGGGCAGTCCTTCTTTAGGCCTTTCTCCAGGGCAGACATGATCTGAGGTCTGGGTGGCAGAGGTGCCACTTTTATGCCCAGAACTTACGCTCAGGAAATGCAGTCACTACTAGCCAATGAGCTACTAGGTCCCCTCCCAATTCATAATGACTTCCTGCATAGTCTGGCATCTAGTTATCCCAGAATGCAATATTCTGCCCGCTCCCAAGATTACAGGATCCCTCTTTCATTGTGTGGAGTTTGGTAGCCTACCCTACAGCTGTTACTACTTAAGGCTTACTAGCCCATAGGAAAACTGATTTTGCAACTGTTTCCTCCTCTCTGTCCTCGATGCTAGCCTGGCTACCAGAACAAAAGAGCAGCTTCACTTATGTGTGTCCTTCAAATGTGGGTTCCCCTTTGAATGCAAAGGTAATAACTCTTCTGACTGCAGGTCCTTTGTGCTCCTTAATAAGAGGCATGCACACCTCTTCCCAGGGAGAGTAGAACACTGTCTTGTGGCCAACAATCATAAAGGGTCACTAGAAAACTTTGGAAAACAGAGTTGCAGCTTTCTATAAGGGCCATTTACATAAAATTTGACTTAAGCATCAAGTTGGGTTTCATGCAACGATTCTGTCGATACCTTAAAATATCAACTTTAGTAGTCCCATTCAGGAGTTAGCACAGTTGAGTGGTCAGCGTGTAACCCTGTACTGGTCAATAGAGCTAATAGTCTTTCCAGAGTAAAAACTACAATTTGTGTTTTTTACTGTTAGAACATGTGAAAAGCAACTTTTTCATTTTTAGGTCGAGCTACAGCGTGCATGCGCCGTCTGCAAGACACGCTGCAATCAATAATCCGAATTTTTTCCGGCCTGCTACTTACCATTGGCTCACTCCACTGTCCTTCTTTGCTGCCTCCTAATTCACTGGCTTTGACAATACGTCACTTCACTTCAGGCTGAGGCGCACTGGTAAAGTACAATTTTCTTACACTTTGTTGTGTCAGCTGTTGTGTGGGAGAAGTATTTTTATTTAAAGTTTTACTTTCCACTGTCGCCGATCGTCAAGGTGTATTATGCTTGGCACCTGGGAGCAATGGTCCTCGGAAGCCCCGCCTATTTGGCCTGTTGTCAGAAGAGGAGACACGCTCCGTGCATGTTGATTCCCACCAGGTGCTTGGTATAAAGCCTCCATTTTGAGAGGCTCTCAGACTTCACTGTCTCGTTGGTAGATTTCTCTGTGGGAGCTGTGTTTGTCAGGTGAGTTCTCAGCTGTACCAGGAGCCCTCGCCATGAACTCTTTGCTCCTCATAGGGAGAGTGTGGACTGGTCTCACTTCCAACATGTTAGGAGACATTAAAAGAGTAGGTATTTAAGGATTTCAGAATATTTTGGGAGTCACTTTTTTGTGACGAAGAGTGTGAATTGTGTGAACACCACAGACGAGCGTCACTTGAGGCCTGTGTAAGATGAGCTAGGGACCTGAGTGGGGCAGCAGTGAGGAGATTAGATAGATGGTGATGGATAGAGTCATGGTTGCCAAGCGTCCCAATACCTAACACCTTCTGCAGCTCTGCCTTTTTACAAAACAAAAGATGCATTCTGGGACATGTAGTTTGCAGTTTTTTGTGGCCTCTGGCTAAGAAGCCGGAGCTGATTCGAGATGTGAGCCCTTGAGCCAGTTTGCAGCTACGAACAGTGAACCTGAATTTACCCTACCTGAATGTAGAGTACTTAAGATTAACTATTGCTGACCAGATAGTTAAGGAACAAGGAACCCTAAAAACCACACATTTGCACTGCATGTCTAATCTGGCAGATGGAGGAAATAGCCCAACTTTGAAATGTGTATTTCTGTTCCATAATATCACATGTTTAACAAGTATATTTCCAGAGGAGTCAAGCTATCCAGGCTGATGAAGGCTGATAGCCAGAAACCGGTCCTCGGATGCTTGATTCCGGTCTGGGAAAGACATGGCTTGGTAGTTCGGACTGGACTGTTCCCATGAGGCACAGGGTCAGAGCTGATTTGCATATAGCCAGTGTCTAACCCAGGGTGGTGTGGAGTGCAAAAAACAATGGATTTAGGCCCAGATCCTTGTACTGGGGTGAATGTATGACATTGTTCTACATTCTGTCCATCAACTGTGTTTTTTGCTATTTCCAGAGGACAACCCCAATCTCTCGAGTAGATTTCCGAAATCTTACAGATGTAGGTTTTCCATGTAATTCCATGCCTGGAAGGGAGTTAAACCTTTATCAAGGCCTTGGTTTTCATGGCGCTGAATTCTCGGACATGTAGTTTTTGTTTAGGTCGCTGTGGACTCGGGCCTGTAAACGATGATTTGAGACGGGGTGGCCGAACAGAAAAAGGTCTGTCCTTGCGACTTTTGGGCACTGGTAAACTGTCCACTTTTAACTGCGTTCTGCCCCACATGTTTTTAATTTCCAACATTCGATTTATCCAGCATTGGCATGTGTGACTACACTGTAATGATTGAAAATGTAATCAATCGATGAGAAGTCGTGCACAAAAGGCTGAGTTTGTAGTGTGGCTGGATTACCTGGTAATGAGTCGTGTTTTCAGATGCAAAAATGAATACAAATTACTATGGTTTACCCTCAATGAGCTGTGTGCGTAATATTGTTTCAAAGTACACCTATTTCTTACTTTAAAGTGGAGGTGACGCTTTCCTGCTACTATTGGACTGCGTTGTGACACTTAATATTCATGTTTAGGAAGCGATATATAAATACTAATATTACTGATTATGGCAATATATATATATTTTTTAAAATGTTCTTTAATTGAAGTGGAGCCAACGAAAGATGGCTGAATTGCAGCATGAAACTGAAAAATCTAATTATGGCTTCGCCAATGTGTGTGTGATCCTGGTCAAAAAAATTCTTTCACCAGCCGCATTTTGTTCATCACTTATGGTAGCGCCTTTAAATGCGCGAGTTCACGTTGTGAACTGACTGACTCCAGACTTGTCCTATGGGGTCTTGCGAGCCCAGCCAGGCATCCAGATTCTACATTACCACCTTTCTATTTTACACAGTGGGGAACGTATTGCAACTTTAAACCAGTTACTCCAGTCCAGAGTACTAGACATATGAAGCTAGTTCCAAAGTGTTTTTTTTAATGTCTATAGCTGGGCTGAGCTGCAATACGCAATTCTTGGCTGTTTTCATAATGGTTGCGATTACCGTGTTTGGGGTGCCGATTCGTTCACCTCCTTAATGTTTAAGTCCGAGTTAGGCATTTGTTTTGAGGGCCGGCTCTAGGGCTGTGCCATTGGTGCCACCGCACCGGGCGCCTCTTGGGGTGGGGCATTTTTGCAAGTAAATTCTCATTTACAAAGCACCTGCTGACGCGTTCCTGGCCTTCAGCAATTATCAGGCATCAATTAAAATGTCTAGATAACTCCCGTGATTAATCGTCTTCCTGGAAAGGGACCGGAGGTTTGCCTAGTGGACGTTTTGACTCATCCTAGGGTAGTGCAGAGGGTTAAATGCCTGCTGCTAAGAACGTGTACCATGCAGAAAACAAAGTGCATGTAATGGAAATAGGTCAGTGGTTTACTGCTTCTGTAACCTTTTGTTACTGGTCGTTTATAAGTCAAAATTCCGATATAGAACATTGAGCTATTAACTGTCATCAAAGAGCTGCATGCAACCTGCAAGGTCTATGTTAGTGCTATATATTTTTTTGCAGTCTTTCATTATCCTATTCTTGCAAAAGGGTTCATCGGGGTAGAAAACAATTCTTTTTATTAAAGAGAACCCCTACGAATGATATGTGTGAAATGCCGAATTTGTTCTTTTCCAGAATAAGGACTCTTAAACTATATTGCCTACCAGTATCGATAGCCAGAAACCGGTCCTAGGATGCTTGATTCCGGTCCAGGGAAGACATGGCTTGGCAGTTCGGGCTGGACTGTTCCCATGAGGCACAGGGTCAAGACTGATTTGCATATGGCCATGTCGGAACTGGGGTGGCTTGGTGAGCAAAATAATGATGGATTAAACCCAGATCTGTGACAGGGGGTGAATGCTTTGCCATTGTGCAACATTCTGTCTATCATCCTGTGTGTTTTGCTACCAGTATTGATGACATGT
The DNA here is from genome assembly GCF_964261635.1 of Lissotriton helveticus. Classification (NCBI taxonomy): domain Eukaryota; kingdom Metazoa; phylum Chordata; class Amphibia; order Caudata; family Salamandridae; genus Lissotriton; species Lissotriton helveticus. The sequence continues at coordinate 121,524,746 of NC_136060.1, read as the reverse complement.
CACTCATACACTACACCTTGTAGTCCTGTCTGATGTAACAATTCTTATACACTGATTTACATACATATGATTGTCTCTGTGCAATGTGTGTGTGATGTAAAGGGCTCTAACACCTTACACTGGTATGAGTGGTGCTTTCAAATGAAATGAATCTGAGAGACAGTGGTTATGGAGACTTTAGGGGCACTGTTGAAGGGTGGATGTGAGGGACTTCGTGGCAGAGGTGGTCATTGGTGGGGGGGCGCCATTAAACATTATCTCACCGGTGGACACCACTGTTAATGCCGGCCCTGGTTGTATTATATAAGAATAGCCCTGCCCCTTCTCTTATACTTAACTTTCAAAAAAGATTTGACATTTTATACATATATCAGGTCCGAATTTCTGAATTAACAGACAAAACATGTATTGACTAAACATAATGTACAAATTAAGGTCAAGAAATACTTAAACTCAAAGCATTGTCTTTTGATATGGGATGGAATAGGAAATAGTAATATAGTGGCTGAAAAACTATTACCCAAAAACGTGTTTCAAATCTAACTTCAACTCTTGACCTAATTGTGTGACCCTATACAAATCGCTTCACTGTTGCTCATTTTAATTTAGTGGCAAAACTGAGACCACATTGAATAAATTCAGTGCTATGTAAAAACCTGATCTGTCTTTTTTCATGGGCAATAATGTTGACGTCTCTTGGTTCACTCATTGACGTGTTGTCAGGACACTTAAAGGTGGGGAACTTTGTTTATGAAAACCATCACTTTTCACAGAAGGGAAAGCAATCGTATAATCGAATGCACTAACGTGAAACCCTAATGTGTAAAATCTTTTTAATCTAAATTAATCTTTAGCATACTTTTACATGACGTTTGACGATTCTTTGACTTCGGCTTTTACAGCGAAATCAGCCCCATGGCTCAACTCTGTCGGATCTCTCCCTATGAACTGCCTGCTTTGCCTACCTCTACGTAATGCATATGCAGTTGACGTCACACCTCACTCTAGATGGCGCCTCACTGAGGTTAAGAATTGACTGCAGGTCATTAGGCGGTTTTCACTGCTGACCTTTCTTTTAACAATCTGATGCATTCTGTGACTTGTAGTGTTTTATTTCAACTGAACCAACACAGCTGAAAACAGCATCCTCGGCGGTGACACGCCCATCGACACCCACCCACAGAGGCGCATAAAGACCGGAGGTCCCTGCAGGAGAGCGGGGGCCTCGCTGGAGATTTCGGGGGCAGCAACACTTGCCTGCTCACTGGGGGAGACGCTGGGCTGGTTCCTGGGCAGCACGCCGCTCGACTACCACGCGGCAGGGAACTACAGCCCCCAGCATCCTCGGCGGTGACACGCCCATCGACACCCACCCACAGAGGCGCATAAAGACCGGAGGTCCCTGCAGGAGAGCGGGGGCCTCGCTGGAGATTTCGGGGGCAGCAACACTTGCCTGCTCACTGGGGGAGACGCTGGGCTGGTTCCTGGGCAGCACGCCGCTCGACTACCACGCGGCAGGGAACTACAGCCCCCAGCATCCTCGGCGGTGACACGCCCATCGACACCCATCCACAGAGGCGCATAAAGACCGGAAGTCCCTCCCGCCTCGCGGGACGCGCGCGGGCGACGCCGGGCGGAGCCCGGGCAGAGGGCGGGCCGTCTGTGGCCGTCCGGGGACGACGAGGGACGGGACGGGCCACTCCCTTTGGTCCGCTCATACTTGATACCACACATAGGCATTTGCACAGGTCAGCGGAGCCCGTGATACTTACTCTTTAAATCCCTACGACTGCTTGCTGGAGGATTGGTAGAAACCAACGCCATACAAAGTTGTGACGATAAGAAAGGAGATCACAGGGGAATGATGCCAACTCACCCCAACACACGCTCGACCGGGATTAAGCCTCCCAAGAGAACTACCCCTAAGCCAACAAAGGGGGAAATAAAGGAGGCAGCCCACGTAAAGGGGAATAAACCCACAGCTATCGATCTAATGCTAAAAAAAGTCACTGGGGAAATTGAACGAATGGAACGGAGCTTATCCTCCTCACCCAATCTCATTGCCATCACTCAAACACCCCCCAGAGACACATTATTGATAGATAGCTTAAACACCCAGGGCAGCATGTCTCAAACAAACTACGACACAGTGGAGGTCCCTTGTGCCCAAACTACAGGGCCACAATCCCCGGAACTTATAGATACGCCCCCCCGGAAAGGAAGGAAGCGAGGAGGGAGGAATAAGGGCCAGCAGAAGCAGAGGAAAGCACCAACAAGAATTAATTCCCCAATAAGCCCTCAAGAGTATAACTCATTAGAAAATAACCTACGAGTGGACATTACTCCCCCAGGGTGGATTGAGCAAGTAGTAATGGATATTAAAACACAGTTAGAATCCTTTATTGCGGCACAACTAAAACCCATTATAAGCAAGGTAGACAAAATAATGTGTGAGTTTTCCAAACAAACCAAGGCATTAGAAAACGCACTTGCAAAAACCTCTGCGGATCACTCACAATCAACGGAGGCAATCACAAATAATAAGGTAAACGCACAGAGGGGTCAGAATAACAACTGTGTTAGCCATGATCAACAGGCTATAGCTCAGATCCATGAGGTCCCCAACTCTGCCCAAAACCCCAAAGGGGGTACAAATGATAACTCTAAAGGGAGACAACAACAGGGTGCGAATAACATTCAGAGGGAGAAACCTCCCATACAACCACTAATGCAATGGAGACAAGATGAGCGCCCACAGAGAGATGGGAATTACAATAGCTGTGATACAGACCTAGATCCCTTTAACAACATTAATCTTCAGGCACCTCACTTAGATTTACCCCCTGAGGCGACCCCCTTCGTAATAATCTTCGCAGGGGTACCTGAAAATAGGCCTAACGAGAGAGAAACACACCCACAATTGCTCTCAAAAATCTCTAAATGGTTGAACATCCACAGACCCCTGAATAGTGGGAAAAGAGGAGAGATTCTAAGTGTAAGAAGGGTAAATTGGGTGGGGGGGAGAGAGAAAGATATTAGAGGAGACTGTATAGTCGCAAACTTCATGGACACCAGTCTGGTAGAGTACATCCTGAAGAATTCCAACAGGAATCAAACCAGCACAATTCGTGCTCTCCCACTTGGATATTTCTATCCAAGGACACGAAATAACAATCGTGGGGAGGACGAGGGTGGATGGTCGCTGGTTAAACCACAGCGCCCACGCAGACCTAGACTAGTAAGCCACCTCGAACAGCCCTACCCCCACCGTGATTACCCCCAATGGAGGAATAGATATGCCCCATTTCAATCTCTAGAGGACATAGATTGACTCAATGTCACTCCACCCACCCCTAAGAACTTTATTGGAAGCCCGACCATTAGTAGCTATCTCGGCCCACAAGTAGGGACCATAGGGGGGAGCGAGGAGAGCATATTAACTAGGGGACTAGACTCACCCCAGCCTCAGAGGGAAAAGGAAAAAACAGCCAAACTAAAATTACCATCAGATGGGGTGGAGAGAGCTACTGAAACCCATGTGGCAATAGGCAAAGGAAAGTGGGAGGGCCTGACTATCCTATCGTGGAATGTCGCAGGGCTGGAAGCCAAACTAAAAAACAAGGAATGGCTAGAATTCACCAAATGCTTTCATGTTATAGCGCTCCAGGAAACATGGGCTAGAGACTCGGGCCCATGCCAACTGGAAGGCTATAAATGTTTCTTTAAACCGGCACAGGGTACTAACTCGGGAAGAGCAAAGGGAGGCCTGGCTCTATATGTAGACTTAGACCTGAAGGGTTCTTGGTCATACAACGACTGTTCCTCAGATAATATACAAGCAGTTAGACTTACTCATCAGGGGGAGTGTCTACTGTTCGTGAATTTTTATAATTCCGGACCAGTGGGGGGAAACTACCCAATCTTAGAGCAACTGGAAAGTGGTCTAATTGAGGAACTAGATCAAAGGATGACGGGGAGTGAACCAACTGTTTTGTTGATGGGGGATTTTAATTGCCACCTATGCCCCAAATTATCCCCCCTAACTCCCGACTGGTCAGGTTGCCCTTTAGAAAAGGGCCCCCACTTCTCACATACTAAAGAGGGTACATTATTGATGAAGCTACTAGAAAACTTTGCCCTTACTATGGTTATGGATCTAGCCGCTTATAAGGCTGGTGAATGCCCAATACCAACCTTTAAGGGTAAAGGTGGGGGCTCCATAATAGATTATGTCATGACATCTGCCTGGGCTAGGGAAAGGATCATAAATACCAGGACAGAGTGGAGTCCCTTTAGTGACCACAACCCTATTATAGTAGAAATTAAAGGGAAAGATCTCATCAAAAATGCATCAGGGGTGATCCAACAAGTGGAAATCAAACCAACAGATCAAGGGAGACGCCTGAGGTGGTCAGTGATTAACCCCCAAGATTTCTATGTTAAATTAGTCAGTGAAGGGAAAGACCACATAGAGGCCTGTCTAGATGTCACAATAGAGGGCAGAGGAGTAGTAGAGGCATTTGAACTCTTAACTAAAATTATAGAGAAACTCCTGACAACCAAGAAGCCCGTAAACTTGCAATCCACGCCTAGATGGTTTGATACTAATTGTTCTAAAGCGTTAAGAGACTTAAAACACAGCCTGAAAATGACACCAAGGGACAAACATGAAATTACTCGCTGTAGACAAAACTACAAAACCCAGGTTAAGATTAGAAAAAGCACTCTCCAAAAGGAAATTTGGGCAGACTTAAGGGAGGCCGGTGAAAACAAGGACTACACCCAGTTCTGGAAAATTATAAATAAACCATGTTTCCACGACTCAACCTCCCCAGTCATCAGCTCAAACATTTTGCCGGAACAATGGATCGCCCATTTCAAATCCCTGTATAACCAGCAGGATGTAGACATTGGTGACGGAATCTGGAGGGGGCCAAGGGCAGAAAAACTCGAATTATCTCTGGATGAAACTCTTAAGGCAATTTTAGGGCTAACACGAAATAAAGCCCCGGGCCCAGATGGAACCCCGCCGGATCTTTTTCTTAGCAATACGGATCTTTGGGCCCCGGTGGTAATGAGAGTATTGAATGCTGCCATCAAAACGGGCCTGCCGAGATCATGGTCCACTGCGGTGATTGTCCCGATCTACAAGAAAGGCTGTAGGGACAGCCCGCAGTGTTATAGACCAATCTCGCTCATCGACGTCTCTGCTAAGGTACTGGGGAGGGCACTTCTCAATCGTCTACAGGATTGGACTGACACACATAATATCCTGGTGGACACCCAGTATGGGTTCAGAGCTGGGAGATCAACCACCGACCAGTGCCTCAACCTGTACCTGCTTACTGCTAAGTACACCAAAGTGTCTGAAGGTACCATGTATATGGGGTTCATGGACTTAGCAGCTGCATTTGATAATGTCAACAGAGTCAAACTATGGTCGATCATGTTTAATCTGGGGATTGATCCGGACCTCATCAACATCTTGAGGGAACTCCACTGGAACACCACTGCCAAGGTCCGCTACAGTGCGGGGGGGGTGAGTACCGATCCCTTCCTGTGCTCGGGCGGGGTCAGGCAGGGGTGTATCCTGGCACCTTTTTTGTTTTCCCTCTATATAAACGGCCTGGAGAGTGATCTTTTAGCACTGGGAACCGATTGTCCAAAGGTGGGCTCACGTCATCTGCCAGTACTTTTGTACGCCGACGACGCCGTCCTCTTGGCCCGGACGGCGGTCGGCTTGCAGCGCCTAATTAAGGGTTTTGCAGATTTTATGAGAAAATTGGACCTATCTGTAAATATGACAAAATCCTTCATTATGATAGTGGGGAAGAAACCCCAGAAGAAATTTGTATTTAAACTGGGGGATCATGTCCTGGACAGCGTTAAAACATTTCCATATCTGGGTCTCTTATTCGACGAGAAGCTAAAGTTCGCCCCGCTGGTTGAGGAGAGGGCGAGGAGACTTGTCTCAGCTAATGGAGCCATATTAAACTTTGCTCGTCGAATGGGAAGGTGGTCCCCAGAGCAGGTGCTGACCCTGTATAGATCAGTCAGCATCTCAAAGACTATTTACGGATCTGAAGTCTGGGGTTTCAGAGATGCTCAACTAATTCAAAGCGAGGAAGAGAAATTTTTAAAAAAACTGTTAAAACTCCCGCTGAGCACTTCCGCTGCAGTAACACACAATGAGCTGGGAATAACATATATAGCGGACTTGATTAGACTGAGACCCATATTGGCTTGGATCAAAATTTGGCTAAATCCTCACGCGGAACTATCAAGACAGATCATCCAGGATTGCTTGACGAAAGAAAAATCCCTCCAAATCCCCTGGCTGAAATACATTAAAGATACCCTGGGGGAAATAGATGAACAAAGATTATTTCTGGACCCATCCTTGGTGGACATATACACCAGTCACTCGGTACAAGGGCAATTGCTGGATAAATTTAGGGACAGGAGGAGGGAGTTTGACTCTACTAAATCCTCGGTAGTGGCTCATTCACTAGTCTCAAACCAAGTTGGCATGGAACCTTACCTCTTTTTATTGCATAGTCAGCACGAGAGGTTTTTATTGACTCGTTTTAGGCTCAATTTGTTGCACCACAATTTAGCTCACCCAGCAGGGTTTACTCTAACAATTGAGCAGAAGGGTGCCTGCGGCTGCGACAATAGGTCTCCGCAGGACACCCTTCATTTTGTATTATTGTGTCCTTATTTTAAAACACCCCGTCAAAGATTTTTAGTAGGGATTTTAAAAGACTCCAAAATCATCCATGCCAAATCTGCCTTACTGTTTCTGCAAAGAGCCACTGAAATGCGAACCTTATGTGCCATTATAAGCTTTCTTAAAGTCGCTTTTAAACTGAGAAACACTATGGGCTGTTGAAATTGGTAGGCAACGGAGCTATCTATTATGCGATTTGGACTCTTTGTATGTCATTTGCACTCTGGCCCTTTTAGTATCAATAACTCTCCTGTTTAAATGTGATGCCCCTTTCCTCTCTTTTTTAATGAGATGTCGTCGAGAAAGTTTATGATCATGTTTTTTATTATGATGTATTTTCATGATGGTTTTTAACCTTCGAAATAAATAAACAAACTGAAACTGAAACTGTGCAATGTGTGTGTGATGTAAAGGGCTCTAACACCTTACACTGGTATGAGTGGTGCTTTCAAATGAAATGAATCTGAGAGACAGTGGTTATGGAGACTTTAGGGGCACTGTTGAAGGGTGGATGTGAGGGACTTCGTGGCAGAGGTGGTCATTGGTGGGGGGGCGCCATTAAACATTATCTCACCGGTGGACACCACTGTTAATGCCGGCCCTGGTTGTATTATATAAGAATAGCCCTGCCCCTTCTCTTATACTTAACTTTCAAAAAAGATTTGACATTTTATACATATATCAGGTCCGAATTTCTGAATTAACAGACAAAACATGTATTGACTAAACATAATGTACAAATTAAGGTCAAGAAATACTTAAACTCAAAGCATTGTCTTTTGATATGGGATGGAATAGGAAATAGTAATATAGTGGCTGAAAAACTATTACCCAAAAACGTGTTTCAAATCTAACTTCAACTCTTGACCTAATTGTGTGACCCTATACAAATCGCTTCACTGTTGCTCATTTTAATTTAGTGGCAAAACTGAGACCACATTGAATAAATTCAGTGCTATGTAAAAACCTGATCTGTCTTTTTTCATGGGCAATAATGTTGACGTCTCTTGGTTCACTCATTGACGTGTTGTCAGGACACTTAAAGGTGGGGAACTTTGTTTATGAAAACCATCACTTTTCACAGAAGGGAAAGCAATCGTATAATCGAATGCACTAACGTGAAACCCTAATGTGTAAAATCTTTTTAATCTAAATTAATCTTTAGCATACTTTTACATGACGTTTGACGATTCTTTGACTTCGGCTTTTACAGCGAAATCAGCCCCATGGCTCAACTCTGTCGGATCTCTCCCTATGAACTGCCTGCTTTGCCTACCTCTACGTAATGCATATGCAGTTGACGTCACACCTCACTCTAGATGGCGCCTCACTGAGGTTAAGAATTGACTGCAGGTCATTAGGCGGTTTTCACTGCTGACCTTTCTTTTAACAATCTGATGCATTCTGTGACTTGTAGTGTTTTATTTCAACTGAACCAACACAGCTGAAAACAGTGGTTTTTAGAAAGAAAGACTGGGTTGGCGCTCAGTGTCCTTGATAACTGTGGCATCGGTCTAGTTGTTGGCCGGCGCCGGAACAGGAAGTTCCGAGACCGGAACTGGAAGGTGGCCATGTTGTTTGGCGCCGGACGGCTCCGTGAGATGCACAGATTCCCGGCACACCGGGTTTGAAATAAAGAACAAGAAATCCTAAGCACTGGTCCTCGCTTTCTTCCAGACGGAAACACATTGTAATAATGGCGACGAGGCGGGATCCGCGATAACGAGAAAAAAAAACTGAACTTTCATTCGAGGAAAAAAAAAAAAAGGAATCTTGAAGGAAGTCCTCACATGAACAGATCCACGCACACACAGATCGACGCTGTCCCGACTACAAGGGGCACAGAGTGGAGCGAGGGCCTGAGTGCTCGGCCAGAGCACTGCACAAGGGGAGCACTTCTGACTACCTTGGCCCTAATACCCGGAGCGCGGCAGAGGACGCAGGTGACAAAAAAACAGGTGCCAGTGGTGCCACAGCTACTCACAGCGCACTGTGCATCGCGGTCCCGGCCTGACAGGGGTCCGTCGACACGAGAGAGGGCCTACAAGCGGAGGGGTGAGCAGCTAGAGACTAGAGCTTCCTGGCACAGTGGAACAAGCTGGTGGAACAACAGTCACGAGGTGAGGTGCCGCACAGAGCAGATAGGGGCAGGCTGCAGTCGAACCTAACCGCAGATGGGGCCACGGGCAGTGCGCGAAGCAGAGAAGGGAGTGCAGACGACACCGATACCAGGCAAGCCCCGGGCAGCCCGCCCAATAACGCAGTTCCCGCCCAGGCAGGCCCCAGGGGCGCAGGCAAAATGGCGACACCGTCGGCCTCCCTGGCGCACATGGTGCCGTTCCTACCCAAAAGAGGCGAACCGTCCATGCCGTGGGAGGACTGGAAACGGTACTTCCAGAACTACTTGGAGGCCATTGAAGAAGAAAACGAGGCTGCGTATACTGAACAAAGAAGAAGGAAAATCTTGTTGCACAATGTGGGTCCAGAGGGCTTGAGAGTGTTTGACACCATCGTCAAGCAACCAAGGGATGCCAACGACACGGAGGTATTCCGTCACGCCTTAGAAGATTTAGATGCGCACTATAGACCGGTGGTTTGCGTGGCCATCGACAGGCACACATTCTTCCACAGGAAACAGGAAAGCGGAGAGACAGTTGATGAATACGTGGTAGCATTGCAGAAGCTAGCCCTCACATGCAAATTTGGCGCTCTCCTTGATGACATGGTGCGGGATCAGATAATAATGCACACGACGAGCACGCATGTCCAGGAGAAACTTTGGGTCAATAGGGGCGCGCCGCTAAAGGAGGTATGGGCATTAGTAAAGAAGGCGGAAATGTCCAAACGCTGCGCACAGGCTGCCAGAAAGGATGGGGGCAATGCACCGACGGTGTGCAGAGTCATGCTTCACGACAAAGGAGACACCCGCAGACAGCGGGATCTCCCCAGGTCACAAGACCCCAGGAAGGATCAGCAGCAAGGCAGGCCACCGTCGAAAGCTGGAAGAGGAGGAAGACCGAGTTGTTACAGGTGCGGGAGCTTAGCACATTTGGGCAACGACAAAGCATGCCCGGCGTTTCGGGCTAAGTGCGCCTTCTGTGGAGTGTTTGGGCACTATGAGAAGGTGTGCCGACGGAAGCAAAAAGGGACCTCTGTCAAATACATTGACCAAGAGCAGCGAGAAGAGGAAGAGACTAGGTCGGAGGAAGAGGATGATGACGATCTCCTCTACATTGACGCTCAAGTCCTGGAAGTCGGGGGAAAGGATTCGGACAAACCAAGACTCGACATGCACATTGGAGGAATCCCGATCGAGATGATAGCGGACTCAGGTGCTCCCATTACGATAGTCAAACGACAGATATGGGAAACCAACTTCAAACCTAAGGTGAAGGAGGAACTACGCCCCATGGATGTGCGGCCTGTCCCCTACACAAAACAGAAGATACCTATGGTAGGGTACTGCCCGTTACTCTTTGAATTCAGAGGGCGCCAAGCCACCTGCAAACTCTATGTAGCCGAGAAAGGTCCCTCGGTACTCAGCTGGAAAGACCAAGGAGCATTGGGGATCATGCTAAATACAGGAGGCGTGGAGAAAGTGTTACTCATGGAAATGAAAGACGAGCAAGAAGAGGAAATGTGGCGAAGAAACTACCCCGAGGTATTCTGCGGGAAGATCGGGGAATTGGCCAAGTTCAAACACGTCATCAGATTGAAGGAAGGGGCACGGCCCGTCATTCACAAAGTCCGAAACATCCCATTTCGCTGCAGAGAAGCGGTACAGGAGGAACTCGACCGCTTAGAACGGAATGGGGTCATTCAAGCCATAGAGAGCGCAGAATGGCTGTCACCCTTAGTGGTCGCCCAAAAGCCGAACGGAAACGTGAGGTTGTGTGTAGACCTCAGGGAACTGAACAAAAACATTCTCATAGACAAATTCCCACTTCCCCGCATAAGTGAAATGCTTGCAAAAACCAAGGGAGCCAAGTGGTTCTCGACTGTGGACTTGTCATCGGCTTATCATCAAGTAAAACTCCACCCATCGAGCAGTCACCTTACCTCCTTCATAACACCGTTCGGGTGCTACAAGTTCGTCAGGATGCCCTTTGGCCTCGCCTCGGCGGCTGCCGTATTCCAAAACCTGATGCATAAACTGTTTCGCAAGATGGAAGGAGTCCAATTTATCCAGGAAGACATCCTGGTGATGGGGAAGACCAAGCGAGAACACAACGAGAAATTACATGTCGTGTTACGCACGTTACAAGACAGTGGACTCACGGCGAGTGGTCCAAATGCAAATTCGGCGTCTCCTCTGTTACCTACTTGGGCCATGAAGTCAGCGAGAGGTGTATAGAACCAAAGAAATCCAACATGGAGGCCATACAAAATGCCCCTTGCCCAGAAAAAAAGGAACAAGTTCGGTCATTCCTGGGTATGGCTGAATTTTACAGTAAATTCATCCCCAACTTCGCTACCAAGACGCACTGTCTTCGCCAACTGCTGAAGGAGAAGAACGGATTCCAAAGGGGTAGGGACGAACAAGAAGAGTTCGAGGCCCTGAAACAGGAGATGAGCAGAGCTATTCCCCTTAAAGGTTTTGACACAGCGGCGGAATCCGTTCTCACCTGTCTACAGTCGGCTTCGCGTCCAGGGCCTTGACCCCCACCGAAGAACGCTTCAGCGTCATCGAGAAAGAAATGTTAGCGGTGGTGTGGGCGATGGAGCGGTTCAGGCAGTACCTGTGGGGTGCAAAATTCCTGGTCCGTACTGACCACAAACCCCTGATAAAAGTATTGACGTCAAATGGCCACACGCATGCAACACCAAGGATAGCCAAGATGACTCTGAGACTACTGGACTTTGTGTACGAGGTGGAATATATACCTGGCCCCCAGAACAAAGTAGCTGACTTTCTCAGTAGAGCGGCAGCCATGGAGGAGCCGCAAGAGCATACTACACCAGGATGGGAAGGCTAGGTGGTAGCGACAATACAGGACATGGAAGGAGTGATCAGTGCGCAAGAATGGGCGGAGGCCTACGCACAGGATGAAGAGTTGGAAGTAATCAAAGGATACGTCATGCACGGCTGGTCCGAGAAGAGACACCTCAAAGAAACATTGAGGAGGTACTGGGAGGTGAGAGACGAACTGTCGCTAGGAGAAAATCCCATATACCTACTCAGAGGTGACAAAATCATTCCTCCAGAAGGGCTCACCGAACACCTCATCACACTGCTACACGAAGGACACCAAGGGATCACGAAGACCAAAGCCCTAGCCAGACAGGCTTACTGGTGGCCAGCCATCGAGGCCCAGGTGGAGAGGTACGTGAGGCAGTGCGACTCGTGCTCCAAAGCGGACAAATCCTAAGTGATGCTGAGGCCACAGTTGGGGAAGTTTCCTTTGCCGGGAGGACCTTGGGAGATGGTGTCCATCGATATCTTAGGGCCTGTTCTCAACTCGGAAGGAATACAAAAATATGCCATTGTGTTGATTGACAGATACTCCAAGTGGCCGGAAGTGGAGATAACGGACACAGTAGACACGGAAGCAGTGATATCGTTCTTGAACAAGGTTTTCACAAAGGAGGGCATCCCCAAGACCATAACATGCGACAATGGTCCACAATTTGTCTCCACCAAATGGGAGGCATACACTGCCAGGAATGGGATAGAAGTCAAGCACACTCCTATATACCACCCGGCGGGGAATGGCCAAGTGGAACGTTTTAATAGGGTGATCATGGGCACCATCCAAGCAGCCATAAATGATGGGCAAGATTGGAAGAAGGAGCTACCCAAGATGCTATGGGCCTACCGTATCACTCCAGGAAGCACAGGCTACAGCCCCTTTAAGGTACTGAGAGGAAGAGAACCGTTCACTAAAGATAACACCGTGTGGAGACAGATGGTCATACAGAGCAAGTGGTCACCGGCAGTGGTAAGGAGGAATCTAGAGAAAGTGCAAGAAACATACACAGAACACTTCAACAAGAAGCGGAACGTTCAAGGAGTGTCAGTAGAGAAAGGCGATTGGGTAAGGGTGAAAGTAGCAACCCTGAGAAGAAAAGGAGAGAGCAAGTTCACGCCGCCACTGAAAGTCATTGAGCCGTACACCAGGTCAGCATTACTGAGTGATGGGAAGGTATGGTCGCAGGATAGAATGGCTCGGTGTAGCAAGATCCTGCAGTGGAGTAAGGGAGAGGACGAGAGCGAAGGAAGGAATGTGGAAATGATGGACGAGGAATGTTGCGAACAGAGACAAGAGCAAGTTGAAGAAGGGACTCAATTAGAGGAAGTACTGGAGGGCGAAAAAGTAGGGGGCACCCAGAGCGGAAGGCACAAGAAGGTTTGTGAGCAAGAATGGAGATGAAGAGGAAAGTTTGGAGGGAACAAGCAATGGACCTAGAACACTGGAGAATGAACAGGATGAAGGAAAGGGTGAGAACGAGAGCTGGAAGAATTGTGAGAACACCCAGGCGGTTCCAGAACTATGATATGGACTATAAGTAAGGTTGTTTTATTTTGGGTTATAAATGCATAAAGGAGGGAGATATGTGGCATCGGTCTAGTTGTTGGCCGGCGCCGGAACAGGAAGTTCCGAGACCGGAACCGGAAGGCGGCCATGTTGTTTGGCGCCGGACGGCTCCGTGAGATGCACGGATTCCCGGCGCTCCGGGTTTGAAATAAAGAACAAGAAATCCTAAGCACTTGTCCTCGCTTTCTTCCAGACGGAAACACATTGTAATAATAACATGAAGTCATTTAGGAACCTTGGGTCTCACTAGTGAACACAAACCGCATCACTAGAAGAGGGCTCACTACTAAACCGACCTACCCTGCTAGAGGCAATATGTCATTGGTGCCTTCACACATCTGTCAGTTAAGTGCTATTAGTGAGTGCTTACAAGTTACAACACCACTGGTGTGGGCCCACCTGTGCATTCAGAGCCAATAGAATTATATATATATATAATAAAAGGTCTGGACTTTAACATTATTTTAAATGGCAAAGTCGAATTAGTAGTTTGAAACCTGCTCTGCTAGTCAGCAATTTCAGGCTAGGAGTCATGCTTTGGTTTGTCACACTTGTGGTGGCACAATAAGGGCTGCAGTCCATAAGGAACACTTTGACTTACATTTATTTATTTGTTTATTTATTTATTTAAAAAGTTTTATATTGAGTTAGCTTGACCCGTGGGTATCAGAGCGCTTTAAACACACACAGGAGAGAAAAATAATTGCATTACATAGTAGGACCTAAGGAAGCAAAAAGACATAAGTAGAACATAATAATTAGGAAAACAGTGAAGGGGAAGGAGAAAAAAACATTCAAGTAACCACCTATCCTTGATGGTGACCTGTGTACCCTGGTATCAGGTACCGGGGACTTTTGAGTAAGTTAACTTATGCCAATTGTGGGTGAACCGATCAGACATACATGTTTTAGGTGTCAGAACACTGGCACTGAGGCCTGTTTGGCAGGACTCAGTGCACCTTCAGAATCAAAAAACAAGCAGCATCTGTCCAAAACATTGGGCGTGATCATGCACAAGGTGACTTTTCTTTTTTTTCTTTTTTTTCTTTTGTTTTTGTCCTCATCAAGCAAATTTCCTTGGGGTATGGAGGAGTCGAAGGCCCCAGTATCCATTCAGTGCTTTGCAGTGGGTTGCCGGGATTCGCCCTGGATGGAATACTTTTTAACCTTGTCCTTTTGGGGCCTTCTTTTGTCCATCCGAAGGCACACGATTTACGGCGGTGGGGGAGCTAGTCATTATGACTACTCGGATCAAGAACCAACTTGAGATCATTGTTTCCTTAGCCCTAATCATTGGACCCCCTGATGTTTATCTGGTTTTATCTTTCCCACATGCTCCAGAATTTGTTTTTTTGGTGCTCTTCCTTTGCTTCTCTAGATTGTACACACTTAGGGGCCGATTAGGATGGCGGACGGACTTGCGTCCGTCCGCCATCCCAGAGGTGGAGGGACCGTCCGCATGGGCTGCGGCGGTCCCTCCGTGCAAATTAGGATGTGACCGCCACCCTGGCGGTCACATCCTGGATATTTAACATTGCGGCGGGTGCTGCTTCAAGCAGCACCCGGCGCAATGTTAAAAGTGCATGTTTAACATTTACATGCACAAAGCAGCAGGCACCGCGCGGTGCCTGCCGCTTTGTGCATGTAAATACTGGGGGTACCATAGGTACCCCCCATGTGCACCCCTCACCCGCCTACACCCTGGGGGCCCGCAACCGGCCCCCAAAATCAAAAGTACACATGCTTTTCCACGGCGGAAAAACCGCCGCGGAAATGCATGTTTACAAATGCATCCTAATTTGGCTGGCGGTGTCTGATAGACACTGCCAGCCAAATGAGAGCTTTTCCGCCGCGGTTGTAATCCGACCACGGCGGAAAAGCAGCGGACAGAAACCAAGACCCACCAGCCATCGTAATGCGGCGGTGGGTCTTTGGTGACTCCGCAGAGGATTTTCCGCCTCCTCCGGGCCGGAGGTGGCTTCCGCCGGCCCGGAGGAGGCGGAAAATCCTCCATCCTAATCGGCCCCTTAGTATAGAGTTTAACCTTGGTGCTCTTCCTTTGCTTCTCTAGATTGTACACACTTAGTATAGAGTTTAACCAATCTGTGTGTTTTGGTGGTGATTATTTAACCCAGTTAAAGCAAATCTCCCTTCTAGCTAGCAGGATCAGTATAAAAAGAATGTTTTCTTGGTCTTTAGACATTGACAAGGATAGTGTGTTGCATTAAATCCCCAAAATAACCATTTCTGTGCTTACCTCTATATGTTGGTCAAGCACTCAGAGAGAGTCTTACCAATCTGGTCCCAGTAGTCTTTTAACATTATGCAGCCCCGGAACATATGTAAGTCGTCAGCTCTTTCTTCTCCACATTTGAGACACTTTTTTGGTTCATTGCTGGCCATTTTAGATAGTCTTTTTGGAGTCCAGTAAGATCTGGGGATCGTAAGGTGGTGATTTTTCTTCAGAGGGGCGGCTTTTACTACTCTACCCATGATTGCGTTTGAGGTTAGCCAGAGGTTTGGAAGATCTAGCCCGGGCATGTCCTTCTCCCAGATGTCTTGTGGGGCTTTGTACTCTGCTTCACCTGCTCTTATACATGCCCAGTACCAGTACGAAACTTCCTTTTTAAAAGGCTCTGGGTTCAAGAGTTTTCGCTCAATGACCTCATCTCCTTGTAGTTTTTCCTTTAAAGTTTTTGTCCAGCTGCTTAGTTGATAGAATTTGAATCTGGATATTGACCCTTGTGTTTCTTCATATAGAGTTTCCCATTGCACAATCTGATTATTCTCTATCAGTTGTCCCCAGTAGTTTATGTTATGTTCTCTTAGTGGGGTTGCTAGGGCGTCATTTAGACATTCTGGGGTGCCTGGTGATTCCCAAATTGGCGCGTGTTTGCTGTGGTATGGTATTGTTAGGATTCTCCTTATTTCAAGCCAAGATCTTGCTGCTGCTTTTATCGTCTTTAGTTTGATCTTTTTGAAGAATTTGGGGTGTCCAAATTTGTATAAATAGTGATCTCATTCAGGGCCTGTGAGTGCTTTCAGGTACATAGGCCAGTTTCCCCATTTGGTCAGTAGTCTCCTAATGTTCTTAAACTGGAAGGATCTACAGTATTCCAGTATACTGGGCTGGCGATTCCCCCTTTTGCTTTGTTTCTTCTTAACTTTTTCCATCCAATTCTGACCCCTTTGGCGGCCCAGATAAAACTTGATATTTCCCCTGAAGTTTTTTGATTTGCTCTGTGTTGAAACTCAGCAGGATGGAGTTAAATAGGTATGTACATTTCGGAACTATGGTCATTTTAATTAAGTTAGATTTTCCTAGGAAGGATAGTTGTAGTCCTGACCACGCCTTAAGTAATTTCCTTACTTCTTTGTGTGTCTCAGAGAGATTCAAGTTTGCTACCTCATCTAGTTCCTTTGTATATTCTATTCCTAGATATTTGACTTTGTCCTTGATTAGAGGGTTTCCTGAGGCGCTATTCCACTCAAGAATTTTTGTTTTGGCTTGGTTCACCAAATAGCCTGACACTGCTCCGAACTGGGCTATATTTTCTTCTATTTTGGGTAGCGAGGTGGGTAGGTTACCGGTGAATATCATCAAATCGTCGGCATATAATGCAACTTTTTTCTCCCATCCTTGATGTTTGAAGGTCGTAATCCCTTCTTCCCCCCTCAGCAGAACAGCCAAAGGTTCTATGTAAAAGTTCAATAGGAAGGGGAACAGGGGGCATCTTTGCCTTGTGCCTCTTTTTATGTGTATGTTGTCAGTGAGAGAGTCATTCACTAGTATTTTTGCAGTAGGATTTGCATAGATGTTGATTATAGCATTTTCATGTTTGTCCCCCAGATTAAATTTAGCTAAGATGGCATTCAGGAAAGGCCAGTTGACTCTGTCAAACTGGCCTTTTGCCGCGTCGAAAGTTATTACTGATAGAGGAACAGTGTAATGAGTTGCAATATCAATGGCGGTGATAGGCTTGTGTGACAGTTCATGAATTTTCCTACCTTTAATAAAGCCCTTTTGGTCTTGGTGTATTAGAGACCCTGCCACTACCCCTAGTCTTTTTACCTGAATCGGCGTGTATATTTTGTAATCCGCGTTCAGGAGGGAAATGGGCCTGTATGACTCACATTTGGTTGGATCTTTCCCTGGTTTTAAGATGATAATAATAATTACATCATTCCAGGAGTTTGGGAGCTTTTGGTTTCCTGAAAATATACATTTTAGAAGCTCTGAAAGAGGTGTTAATAGTATTTCCTGAAGCTTGAAATAGATTTAGTTTGGTAGAGCGTTCGGGCCTGCAGCTTTGCCTCTTTTTAAACTTTTTATTGCAGCTCTGACTTCCTCTTTAGATATCTCTTGGTTAAGAGCTAACTTCTGTTCCTGGGAGGCTGCAGGGGTTGTGATTGTTTTTAGAAAGTTCTGTATTTGGTCTCCAGAGCCAGCTAAGTCTTCCGTATAAAGATTTTCAAAGAAGCATTTAAATTCCTGCCTGATTACAATACCTTCTGAGGTGTATCCTGGTCGGCCTTCTCTCTGTATCTTTGTGATCATGTTTTTAGTTCTTTCGGTTTTTGCTTTCCAGGCCAAGATCCTCCCGCAACCTTCTCCGTATTCATAGTGTGAGAGTCCACTGGCTTCCCACTTTTCTCTTATTCTTGTTTCTAAAAAATTGTTCAGCTCTGTTTTCTTGTTTCCTATGCTGCTTTCTATTTCCGAGATTGACTTGCTGGACTTGGCGTTTTTAAGCTCTCCATCTAGAGATGACAGGTTTTTTTGATCAGTTCAATGAAGTGTTTCTTCTCTTTGTTCCTGTGAGCTGCCATACTTAAGATGTTCCCTCTGATAACAGCTTTCTGTGCGACCCAGGCTATTTGTTTTGTAGTTCCAGCTTTATTTAAGTAAAAAAACAGTTTTGTTTCGTCAGCCACTTTTTCGTTGCAGGTCTGGTCTAAGAAAATACTCCTGTCCACTGTCCACCTCTAGGGAAAGTTTGAGGTTCTTAACATCAGGCTGAGTTGTACCGCTGAATGATCTGAGATATGGGCTGGGATATGTTCTACCTTTTTTGTTTGTTCCACTAGGCTACTTCTAATAAGGATAACATCTATTCTGGATGTGTGTTTTAATCTTTTGTTTTTATAGGTGAATCAATGGTTTTTGTTTCCTTTTTCTTTCCACACGCCCACAATACCTAGGTTTTTTATGCACAGCCCAACCCATTCTCTCATTTAAGGTAGGTTAGGGAGATTTTCTGCTGGATATCGATCTTCTAGGGGGTTTAGTATGATGTTGAAATGAACCCTGGGAGTAGTGAGTGTAGTGGGGCTACGCGAAGCTACGCAAAGTGGGCGAGAAACTATGCCCACCTGCGCACTTCGCGTAGCCCCACTACGCGCCGCATGCTCCCCTCCCGAACATACCTAATTTTTAAGAAATGGGCACATAAAAATAATTAAAAGATACTTACCTTGTCTGCGGCGTCCCGGGGCTCCCTCTGCTCGTTCACGCCGCCGTCTGCTAACCAATGCGCATGCGCGGGCGGCCGCGCATGCGCATTAGTTTGCAGACGGCGCCCCGGGACGCCGCGGACAAGGTAAGTGTCTTTATTTATTTTTATGTGCCCATTTCTTAAAAATTAGGTATGTTCGGGAGGGCGGGAGGGAGGCGGGTAGCGGGCAACTTCGCTACGCCCAAGGAGTGGGCGTAGTGTTGCCTGCTTCACCTACTTTGCAAAGGGCGAAGTAGGCAACACTACGCCGAAGTTGCCCGCCCAGGGTTAGTTGAAATCCCCTCCCATTATAATTGGTATGTTAGTTGCTAGGATGTTGGTATATAGCTTCTGAAGTGGTTCAGGATCATCGGTATTTGGGGCATAGTAGCCCACCACAGTGTATGAGTTATTATGGATTCTTGCCGTCACGATGACCCATCTCCCCTTTCTGTCAATGTCAATTTTTTTCAATCACCGCTTTCAGAGATTTTTTACAAATAATTGCAACTCCCTTTATGTTGCAGTTTTGGTTTGTGCAAATACAGTGATCTATCCAACCTTGAGTTTTACAAATCGGCTCCCATTCCTCTTTTGTTAGGTGTGATTCCTGGATTAAAATTAATTCACTGTCACAATTTTTTAGGTACTCCAGTATCTTCATTCTCCGTGTTTTAATTCTCAGTCCGTTTGTGTTCCACGTTAGGATTTTGAGCTCTTTTTCTGCGCTCTTACCGGTAGTCAACATCATTGATCTGGTCTTTATATCTTTCATCTGTGCCTTAGTACTCCTCAAGTATTACTTTTAGGACTTCTTTTTTCCCCAATTTTTCTTTTTTGAAACTTTCTGGTGAAACCATGTGTGTCTCCCTCCTCCCCCTTACCTAGCAGGGATTCTGCGGTGAGGGGCACCGAGACTCGGGTGCCCCGGGTGCAGTTCCCGCACAGACCTCCCAGGACGGCGGGACGCGGTGAGTGCCCCGGCCGCCATTGAACTGCGGCCCAGCCAACGCGGTGTACCTTGCGGTCGCCGCGGCTGGCTGTCCCCGTCCCGGTGCCCTCCCTGCCTCGGCCTGTCAGCGCTCTCTGTGCCTTATGGCAGGGGAGGCGAAGTTGCGGCCCCGGGAGTCCAAACGAACAGCGCTGTCTGCCTCCGTGTGGGGGAAGTGCGGCCTAGCCCTGAAGCTGGGCCCCGCCGCGCACCGAGCTCGAGTGAGCCTCAACCCGACCAGCAGGCAGCGGGAGTGGGGGAGCGCCAAAGAAACGCTGGGAGCGGTCCTGGCACTCGTGGCCTCACCGGGGGAGGGCCCTCCATAAAGGTGAGTCAGGGGGAGCAGGGGCCCTCCCTCCAGCGCTATCCCATGCCTGAGGCTATCCTGTGGGGGCCTGGGCCGCATGGTGGTTGAGTGCTGCGCGGATGCCGGTCACCACAAGTTGCGCAGATCCCCGACCTGTTGGGGGTGGTGGAGTACACTTTCAGTGCCTAGCATAAGAGGAACATTGCTGCTTGGGGCAGTGACGGCGCTATCGGCCATATACTGCGGTGGGAGCGAGGAGTCCTGAGCTTGCCCCCTGATAACACAGACACTTTGAAGAGTAGTACCCCTGGGCGCGGGTTTAGTGCTGCGGGCGGCCGGCCCTAGGTGTTCGTGGGCTGTGTCGTGCAGATGCCCAGCTCGGGTAGGCTGCTCGGAGTGGCGCATAGCCAGTGGCTGTGCAGCGTGCCTGAGAGCTTCGCCCCTATACCAGCCTTACTGGCAGCACCCGGCGGGTGTCCGCCTGCTTTGGGCTCCCCGGCTCCACGACGCTGCCTGCGGCCTGGCTTTCTACGGCGGTGGGCTGCCCGGAGACGGTGCACGCGCCCGGGGTCACGCCATAGTCACACAATGCGGACAGTGGCACCCTGTCGCACAGTCTTGAGCTGAAGGTCTGGGCCTTGTGTCCGCTGCTCTCTGGGTTTCTCCTCGCTTGCCTCGGAGGGGCAGCGGTAGTGGAAGTGCCAGATCAGTGGAAGCCCTTTGGAAGTCCTCTTGCCGGTTGAGATCCCGGCCCATCTGCCCCGGTCTCCCGAGTCCGACAGGAGTATGTCCAAGGCCCGGAGCGTGAAAGTGAAGCCTCTGAAGGACATCTTCGGCCGCACCCAATCCAACACTGACATGGCGGCAGTGGGCTCTGAAATGGCGACCCCCAAATCCTCTGCGGGTGCGACAGATAAACTTATTACTAAGGCCTTCCTGGAATCCCTTTTCTACACCCTGCGGGAAGACATCCAGTCAGTGAAAACCGAACTCGCTTCGGAGCTTAAGGAGGTGCGCCGGGATGTTTCCTTTCTTGGTTGTTCCTGACCTGACCATGCTCCCTACTTGGACATACTTACTGGACGCCCTTGGGCAACAGACATTCCTCTTGGTTTTTTGTTGGGGGTGGGCAGTTGGGGTTAGGGAGGGGGTCTGTCCGGCTGGGTCCTGGGACACCTTTCCTCTTCGGCACCGAGACTTGGACTCCTGGCTTGGTTGTTTGCCCGGTGTGCCGAGGCGGATGGTCGAGGAGGGGTGGAGGGGGCGAAGGGGGGGGGGGGGGTTCCTATTTTGGACATCTTCTGGGGGTTTTTTGGTCGGTGGGTTCCTCTGTCCACACCTTTTATTTTTGTTAGCACATGCCACACTTAGCAGCTGTCTGTCCTTCCCCCTTCTGGCATTTGGCCTACGGACAGCGCCCCATGCTACGGGCCAGTTGTTGAAGTATAGATGACTCCCTCGTGGCTCAAGATTCTATCCCTTAATGTGCGGGTGTTGAACAACCCTGTCAAAAGGCGAGAGGTACTGTCCCTTCTGGAGCATTCTGCAGCAGATATCTGTCTTCTCCAGGAGATTCACTTGCTACCTAAAGACCAGCACAGGTTGAAATCCCGTACCTTTCCAATGCAGCTATTCTCCTCCTTTTCCAAGAAAACTGCAGGGGTGGCGATATTGGTGTCCAGATCATTCTGGGGCAGGGTGCTTCAGCGGGAGGCGGAGATAAGGGGGCACTTGCTGGCATATCGGCTCCTATTGGCGGGCGAGGCCCTAGTAGTGGGCTCGGTATATGCTCCCAACGAGTGGCAGGAGGATTTTCTCCATAGAGCGCTATCGGGGGCCACGGCCAACACTGAGCGACACCTACTGTTGGGGGGTGACCTTAACCTAGTTTTCCACAACTTGACTGATCGCTCCTGCCAGAGGTCGGGCCAGGTGGGAGCTATTTCTAAGTCTGGCCTAGCACATCTCTGGGACTTAGGCCTCATTGACCTGTGGAGACACCTACACCCACACAGCAAAACCAACACTTACTATTCAGGGGCCCACAAAACTTATGCCAGGTTTGATTACTTCCTTTGCTCCTCCTCATTGGTGACGCTAGCGATGGACTCCGACATCATGCCCGCATCGTTATCAGACGACTCCCCAGTGGTGGCTATCTTTTCGCTTTCCGCCGCACCGACACTGAAGCGACACTGGCGCCTCCGGGAGTCACTCTTGCATCTTCCGTCAACGGTAGAGCAGATAAAGTTGGCCATCACACAATTCCTAGCTCACAATGCCACCACCAAGACCTCTCTAGCAACGCAGTGGTCCGCCCTTAAGGCCGTCCTGCGGGGTGAATTTATCTCTATCTCCTCTGCCAATAATAAAGAATGAGCGCTGAAACGGGTGGAGATTTTGCAACGGGTAGCCGAGCTGGAACAAATGCACCAGCTCACGGGGGCCGCGCGGGCGTGGCGCCAAGTGTGCATAGAGCGGAAAATGTTGGCCGAGCTAGACCAGGACAAGGCAGAATATGCGGCTCTCCACCTCCGTCATGCCTACCTCTCCGGAGGTGACGGATGCGGTCACTTGTTAGCGAACAAGCTGCATGAGCAATGCCAGAGACAAGGGGTGCAGGCCATCCACACCGCCCGGGGCGACTTGGTGTCAGAGGACGTGGCCATAGCAGAGGCCTTCCAAGCGTTCTACGAGTCCCTCTATGCTGGCGACTCACTTGACCCTCGTTCTAGTCGGGCATATCTAGAGGGCGCGCACCTTCCCTCCTTGAACCCGGCACAGGCGGCGCTCCTGGATAGGGCAATCGGACTGGAGGAGATTGTGGCGGCTATTTCGCACCTTAAACTGGGGAAATCCCCCGGCCCGGATGGGTACTCTACAGCCTTTTATAAAACGTTTTGCCATCAGGTGGCCCCCCTGCTGCGAGATCTTTTTAATTCTGTCGCCCAACCTAGGGCGATCCGTGAGGAAATGCAGGAGGCTTCGATTACTGTCATCCCGAAACCCGGGAGGGATGCAACCCGCTGTGGTTCGTATCGATCGACCAATCTCGCTTTTGAATATTGATTTCAAACTGTACACGAGCATATTAGCGGGACAGCTGGCGCCCTACATGACACAACTGGTGGAACCGGACCAGGCCGACTTCATCCCGCAGTGCCAAACCAGCGACAACACCAAGCGGGTTTTGCACCTCATTGAAGCTGGGTCGCCAATATGACGGGATTGCATGCTACTTGCAATCAACGCCGAAAAGGCCTTCGATAGGGTTCACTGGCCCTATCTTGAGCAGGTCTTACATCTCTTTGGCCTGGGGAGGTTCTTTGCACCCGAATCTTAAACTGCTAACGGTCACCTAATGCCACGGCACGAGTCAATGGCCACACTCCTGCCCGCCTCCCGATCGGTAGAGGGACCAGACAGGGATGCCCCCTTTCCCCTATCTTATTCGCTCTTTACATGGAGCCGCTAGCTCAGAGGATTCGGCATCACGCCCTTATTGCGGGAATTAAATTTGGGGAGGATGTTCATAAGATTAGTTTATATGCGGACGATATTTTACTTTCCCTCATCGACCCTGTCCAATCTCTTCGAGCTCTTATTATTGAACTGCACAGTTTCGCACTGGCCTCCGGGTTTAAGATCAACGCCGATAAGTCAATTGCCCTTAATAGTTCCCTGCCGGATGCGACTCTTACTTCTATTCAGGAGGAGCACTCTGTGCAGTGGTCTAACACCACGGTCCCCTATCTGGGGTCCTTCTGGGCCCCACCATCCCCGCCACCATGGAGGCGAATTATACCAAGCTTCGCACACAACTCCACAGGGAACTCCGGAGATGGAAGCACCATTCCCTTTCCTGGTTGGGGAGGATAGCGGTCACCAAAATGTCCCTTCTTCCCCAGATACTTTATTTGTTGCAGACCCTCCCCCTGTGCCCTCCGGCAGGCTGAATACAGCAGACGCAGTCTGAACTGGCACGTTTCATCTGGCAGGGCCGCAGGCCCCGTTTTAAGCAGACTATTGCCGTTCTCCCGCCCGAACATGGTGGGGTAGGGGTGCCTGACTTGCAACTCTACTTCTACGCGGCCCAGCCCCATAGCCTGGTGGAGTGGCATCAGTTGGAGTCTGGTAAACACCGGCTCTTTCAAGACCAGGCAGTTGCTGGCATGCCCTTACAAGGGATCCCCTTCCTCCTGAAGCAACACCGGCCGCCCAATCTATATGCGTCCCACATCACCAGCACCGTCATTGAGGCCTGGGACTGGGTCGCCACCAGACACGAGTTGACGTCCTTTCCCTCTCCCTTGACCCCACTGTTTGCCAACCCTGATTTCACCCCGGGTTTGGATCCAAGAGCTTTCGCGGCCTGGCGGCGTTCCCCTTGTAGATCCTTAGGGCATCTTTTTAATTTGGATGGCATTCTCTCGTTCCAACAAATGAGATTTGAATATGGCATTCCGGAAGGGGATAGGCTACCCTATATGCAGGTACGTCACTGGGCACTTCACCCACAGGTTCGACCTGGAGCACAACGCCATCTCACCCCTTACGAGAAATGGCTGGTCACACGCACTTCTGACAAAAAGTTAATTTCCGACCTATACCAACACCTCCTTGTTGCAAATATCCACACTTACAATGCCGGCAGGTGACGGTGGGAGCGAGAGCTGGGGAGAGCACTCACATGTAAAGAATGGCGTGGCATATATTACAGGGCCCGACACTCCGCCTATCATGCAGGAATCACCGAAACTTTGACTAAGGTAGCCACCTATTGGTACCATACACCAGAGCGCCTTCATCAATTCGACTCCCGCATTAGTGACCGCTGCTGGAGAGGGTGTGAGGAATTAGGCACACTAGAACACTTACTTTGGAGCTGCGATCGGCTTCACGCATATTGAAACACAATCCTTGATGACACTGACTCACATTTGGACACCTAGCTTCCGTGTTTCCCAGCATACATACTTCTAGGGTTGCCCAATGCCTTGATGTACCCTTTGAAATCACGGTGGAGTCGCCTCATTGCCATCGCTCTAGGGGCAGCCACAGAAAACATCTTAGCGGAGTGGAGATCCCCACAGGCCCCCCCTCACGCAGGTTGGTTACACCGGTTGCGGATGGTGCTCGGCATGGAGAAGCTTTCTCTCGTGCTGGGGGCAGAGGAAAGGAATTTCCTGAGCTGTGGCAGCCCTTTTTGACTCTGCTCACAGGGGAGTTTCGGGAATTGAGCTGTCCCCGATATTTATGCCTTCTGCGCTTGGCCGATACCCCACTCCCTGAGCAGAGTGGGCCCGCACGCTTGCAAAAGGCCAAAACCCGCTAAACTTTTTCGCCACTTCTTCCCCCTTTTTGTTTTTTTTCCCTTTTGATTTGTGGACATGGGGGGGGCAAGGTAGGGGGGGGCTTGTTTGTTTCTTTCCTGGTGTTATACATGATCTGTATTGTTGACCAGCTCCTAGCAATTACTTGGTAAGATTGTCTTTGCTGACTCTGGAGTCTGTATCGCACTGTCGTGAGGTCCTGTTTTCTCTGTTCTGCCTGAAAGTCTAATAAAGAGATTTAAACTGGGCTATGTTTTCTATTTTGAATGGGATTGGTCCTCCTGGTGGGCCTTGATTTGTTCAATTAAACCTTTCCGCTTCCTTCGGGTCTCTTATGTTGAGAATTTTGTTGTTCCACATAATTTTAAGTGACGCAGGGAAGCGCATCTGAACATTTGCTCCGAGTACCCTCAGTTGTGGCATATGCTGGCCCAGCTCCCATTGTCTATCCTGGGTCGTTTTAGATATGTCCGATCTGATTTTACAGGACCAATCATCCTTGGTGTAGGATACTGCTTTTAGGCCTTCACTTAGTATTAGCTCTTTCAGTGAGTAAGTCATAAAGTTAATCAGGACTTTCCTCTGGTTTTTTCTAAATTTTCCTTTCCTGAAGGGGTCCCTGTGTACCCATTGGATGTCTTCATTGAGATTACCTGATTTGGCCCAGGGGATTTTTTCCTCTAGTAGCTGGATTATGAATCCCTTATGTCTTCTCCTTCGATTTCCTCCGGAATGTTCAGGATTTTGATGTTGTTTCTCCTGGCCTGATTCTCCAGGGATTCCATTCTTTCGCTGATCTCAGCTTCCCTGGTCCTTAGTTTGGTTATTTCCTTGTGATTTGCCTCAGTTTTCTTGTTAAGTGCCTCTATTTCACCTTCAACATGCGATCCCTGTAAATGAGAGTGTTTATTTTCTGGTCGAGAACCTCACACACTTCCTATAATTTGGACTTTTTTCGGAGATTGCAAATTTGGTTCTCAGCTCCTTCATCATCTCCTCGAGGAAATTCTCAGGGATGTTAGTACCGCTGGCGTTTGCGGCATTTGGGGCGGGAGTAGTGGGTGCTGGCAGTGTTTGCACTTGTCCTTGAGGACCTTTTTCCATATCTGTCCTTGTAGTTTCAGATCCATGCTCAATTTCTATTTCTGTTTCCTCAGTGGAGAATGCCTGCTATTTATTGCTGACAGTAATGTCGAATGTTCCTTCACTCTGTTTCTGTTTCTCTGCCACTTTATGGTCTTGGGCCCTACCTGGTGTAGCTAAGTCTAGGTGTAGTGCTGCTCCTGCACAGGCTATCTCTAAATTAAGATTTTTATCCTGAACTTTGAAGTAGGACCTGAGTGATGGAGTGATTTTTAGAGCGTTGCACCCTGTTGTTTTCAGGCTTGCCAGGTTGGCTCTATGTTTTGGTTGTGTGATTCTTTCGATGTGGTGGACACTGCCTATGGCGGGCACTGCCTGCTGCTACTGGCACCTCTTGACTCGTGACCCGTGTCCTGCGCTCCCGCTCTTGACCTGTACTCTGTCTTCTTTCTTGTCAGTCTCCCGCTTCACCCCACCAGCCCCCTATACCTGAGCCGACACCTTCACTTGACATTCAGTGATGCCTTGCAGGTACGGAGAGTCGAGCACACAGAGCACAGATCGCAGAAACCTCCTGGCACCCGAGCCGGCCCGCTGCTGCCCCAGCTGCCTGCTGTCTCCCGCTACATGTTGTCTCTTGCTGGGTTCAGGGCACAGGGCACAGTTTACATCGAGCAACGCTGTGCATGGGTCTTGACTGAGGCGGATATTTAATTGTGCTCAGCCTGCCGTCCCTAGTGCTGGACCGCTGCCACCAACTCGGCTGTCGATGCTCAATACTCCGGGCAGGTAGGAGCGAACTCGGGGTAGCTTGGAATACTTGGAATACTTTTATGCATTTATGCTTTCGTGTTTTCAGAATAGTCGCTGTAATGTAGCCGCCGTCATTTTCAATGGTTGTTTTCTCTCCCGGTGGGCATTATCCGTGCTGCATTCCCCTTAGGCAAGGAGCTCTCGACTGAGCTCTTCAGTCAGCCACCATCTTCTCCCCTGCCTGGATCAAGGTGACTTTTCTTATAAGCAACATGAAAATCAAAGAGAAAAAGTAAGAAGATGTTGCGTTATTGAATTGGAGTTATGTTTCAATGAACCCTGATCAAGAGCACTTTTGGGGCAGTATTACAATAAGTGCCCCGGGGGCGCAACAGGCATTTGCGCCCGCTTTACCCGCCCCGGGGTACTTTGGTATTATAGAAGGGGGCGCAGATGATTGTGCATTCCCTTCTATAATATCGATAGCGCTGACATACTTAAAGCACCAGTGCTACCTTCAGAGGGCGTTACATCATTTGCATAGGGGCATGCCCTATGCAAATGAGGTAATTGCTTTGACTGTGCGTCTGCGCCATATTACAGACGTGGGTGCAGAGTCAAAGCAGCCCTCAGGAGACGCACTGACAGTGCGACATTTTAAAGGTGGGGCACTGTCAGTATGCCTCCTGACAGCAGCCCTCTGCAGGGGGTAAAGGAGGTCTAATGGACCCCCAGACATCCTCTTGCAGGTGGGTTCAGTCACTTCACTGACTGCACCTGCCTGCAAGAGGATCTCTATTACCCTGTAAAAGTGCAGGCGGTTGCCGCCTGCACTGTGAAAAGATGGAGCAGCTGCCCCCAGTGCAGTGCGAGTTCGCAGCTGCCCTGGGGGCAGCCCATACAACATAATAGGGCTCATAGTGATTGTTTGCGCCTGGCACACCTTTTAAAAGGTGTGCTGGGTGCAAACAATCACAATGCATAACACGGCCCCAGGAGTGGAAACAAGGGACACACAACATAATTACTGAGTGTTATAAGACTTCGTTACTGTCCCATAGTCTAATGATGGTTGTTAGTCCCCATATTGATAACAAAAATATTGTTTGACTTAATTATTGTAGCCTGAACATCATTTACCAAACATTTGTTACATTGGATGTAAACTTTCCATTATCTATCCCAATGGCAATATTTTTATCAAACAATATTAAGACATCAGTATTCTGGTACTATACCCTATTGAAATAACCATGACATATGCTTGTTAGCTTGTAGCCTGCAGATCTGTGATTTGCTTTTGAGCACATCAGTGTGACTGCACGTTACCGCAGGGGGGGACATCCTCTGGCCTTGTAATAGTCATCTGGCTGCCTGCTGTATTTTGTGTACAGACATTATTTGTGTCCAGTTTATTCCACACTGTTATGATTATACTTTTTCTTATGTGGCTGTAGTTTACCCACTTCCATCTGGTTTACAGTGAAGCCCTGCAAGTATTTGGCATGCTGTGGCTTTCATCACTTTCTATGAGCGTCCGGTAAAAGTCATCACCCGGCATTAAGTTCCATTGAATTATGAGTGTTATTAACCCATCCAGATACTATTTAGGTTGCCAGTATGAGAGTATATTGCTCAATAAAATCATCTTATAGTGAAGTGCATAGACAAGTGAATCTGGCCTCTATGGGTGTTTTTTTGTACATGCCACAATTTCAGATACTGATTTAATACAAGTGTCTACTATGACTGAGTCCAAAATAAATGCAAAATTGATTAGAATTTGTTTATTCACTGAAACCAGTGGTAGAGGAAATATTTGATGATCTAACATATGTTTAAGTAAAGTGGCGTTTACTATTAGTTGATGGAAGCCTTTAAAAAAATTGTTATACCTGTCAGCCTTAGGGCGGGTTTCCCCCAAATGTTTTGCCTGCTTGCCTCCAATTTTGCTGAATTCGTTTTAGTTGGCCTTGGGACTCTGTGCACTTTACCATTGCTAACCACTGCTAAAATGCTTATGCTCACTTCCCTAAGCGTGGTTTCATTGGCATATACCTAATTGGCATATTTAATTTACTTATAAGTCCTTTGTAGAGTGGTATATCATATCCCATGGGCCTGTAAATTAAATGCTACTAGTGGGCCTGCAGTACCTGTTGTGCCGCCCACCTAAGTAGCTCCCCAAAATTGTCCCAGACGTCCTATTTCAGCCTGAAGACAGTGTCACACTGCCCTGTCGACTTGGCATTCAAAACACCTTGCCAAGCGTTGGCATTTTTCTGCTTTTAGCCCATTGTGCCTGTAGCCTGTCTCTAATACACATCTGAGGAGGGGGACAGCTGGACTTTGTGTATTTCCCCTAGGCAGCCACACACAATGGGGGATTAGGTGTGACTTGATGGGCCATTCTGGGAGGATGGGACGGAGGATCTGTTCACAGCCTGACACTTACACATGAATAGGCGGTGTCCTATCCACGCACATGGTACTGCTTAACCCCCTGTAGTGAGTCTGGAGCTAGGGGAGGGTCTGTTCACTTCAGAACCCTTCTCTGAAGTCTATTTCACTTCAAAGGCACCACTGGGTATAAGAAATGGACTTCAGGGACTACCACTTCAGCACCCTTCTGGACCTGTGGACATTTTGCCAACAAAAAAGGCTGCTCTGCAGCTGAAAGACTGCCACTCTGCTGGACTGCTGCACTGCAAGAACTGCTTCCTTGCTGTGCTGACCGGCTGCCCTCCTGGTCTGAGTGAAATGGGCTGGATATGCATCACTTGACCCCAAGAACCCAGAGTGGCTCCAAGGGCAAGTTTGCTGACTTCCTGATCTTAAGTTTCAGGGACATTAAAGACTTCCAACTTTCCTGATCCTCCGAGTCTATCCTGCCAAGTGGTACCTCCACAGCACTGGACCCTTGGACGTGGGCCTAGGGTGGTTGCTTCAGCCAACCCATGCATCCTCTCTCGAACTGGCACATCAGTGCCGTTGTGTGGATTGGAACAGGCGTATCACCCCTTATGCGTGACCAGAACTGATGCATCGCCCTCAATGAGTGGATCAACCTGACACATTGCCTTTGGAACCACCACTGCTCAACGATCTACCCAGATTTCAGACATCGCCTACGGAACTACCACTGTGCAATGCTCTACCCGGCTCAAGGTTTTCGCATCTCTGTCGTCGGCAGCCTCAATGACAACGCTGAGAACTCTGCATCGCAGCCCCTAGACTTATTGGAGCAGATGCATCACCGCTGCTGCACGGATCAGGACCAACGTATTGCCACAACTGCGCAGATCAACACTGATGCATTACTACGACATCAATGCATCGCTCAGGTACATCCCACATCCTCCTTGTCAACAGGATCTTAAACATCGATGAACCCTGAATTGGTTTGGGATTTTCCGTGTGTTGTGTTTTCACTTTATTACTGTTTGTGTGCTGCATACATAATTTACACATTGTCTCTAAATTAAACCTTACTGCTTGCGTGCAAGTTACTCAGGATTAAGCACAGGTTCATTTAGGGAATTTTTGTGTTTACACTGCAAGGTATTATGGTGTTTCTTAACCAGGGCACACACAGTCAACCAACAACCCATTACCTACAAAAATGCATAGAAAAAAAATAAACAAAGACATTTATAAAATACTGGCACGCCTTATGAAATAATCAAAATAGTTTAACACTGTAACATTTCAATACTATTGCTCTTATTTAAAGTCTTAACGGGGACTTTAATTTTCTTTCAGCTATTAAAATGATAGGTAGACAAATTGGCAAATCAATAAAATTTGTATAAATGTTTCAATGTAAGTTGCTCAAAATTGAGGCTATCTGCAACCACCAACGACAGGAACCAAAAGAGGAGGATATTAGTGTGCTTTTCGAAATGCTAATGAGTTCAGAATGCAGGCCCTTATCTCGGGAGAGGAACTTGCTAGCCTCAGCAGACATGATGATTTCATGGAGTTTTCGTTTTCAAATACTTGATTCAGAAAATCAAGTCCATCAAAGTTACGGCAACCTAAAAAAAAAAATTGAAAGTAATTACATAAAAAACAGAAGACGTCATGAGTGACGCAATCAATTTTCATAAGTGGTTAACACATCTGTGGTGCATAACATGGTGCGTCCTGGGTCGCTGACAAAATATCTAGACATTTAGCAGTAAAATTATGACAGAATGCTAAAAGCAGACAGATTGAGTCATACATGTTATGCACAATACAAATCCCAGCTACTGTGCCTGATGGCCTGGCACTGATTTGTATATGGCTGTTATTGATTTAAGCATCTAGAAGTAAGCTAATGACGTTCTAAGCATGTTAAATGCACTTAGTTAAAAACAATGACCAGGTCCAGGTGCCTCAGCTAAAGTGCCTATTACAAAGGGCCACGTGCTATTACCGACCTGAGAAAATAATTCTAAACAGGGAAGCTAAAGATGTTCTTTGTCTACATCAGGATATAAACAGACAGATCCGAGAGAGGCAGGAAAGCAACATTCAAATACAGACAGTAGGTATAAAACTACTATAATCATACATAATTGTGTCTTATTGCTATTAGTGCAATTTGGAGACAAAAGTTGGTCGCAGGCCAGAAATGATACTTAAAGTGCTAAGACATGAAAGTGCGATGTGCCAAAAAGTGCCGAGTAATCGCAGCAGCAGTTCTATAAAAAGACAGCTACCTACATCAGTTGGCGGGCAGTGGAAAACCAGAAGGGCAGGATAGAGAAATTCAACACAAGATCAGCAATCATTGGTAAGAAAACGCAGATAATAACCGCATCGTGTTTACAGAATTCACCTAGCAGCCTGCCCATATTCTTTTCTCATTAGCGAACAGATCTGGAGCTTACACACTCTAGCACATTATATCAGAGTTCATGCTACAAGTGCACTCCAGGATCATAGCCCTATGACCCTGAGAAGGCTGGGTGTAAGACTGCGTTCCTTAACAATGTATCCGCTTTGTCCAGAAATGTTCTCAAGCTGGCGATTTATTCGGGGTTAAGCATCGTTCAGGAGGAGGTCAATGGATGTCAGTGTAGTCTGGGTCCCTTGTTTAATCACGAAGTGGTGAAGAAACCTTCTGGACTAGAGGGCTAACATGGGACAAATACAGAGCAGGTGCTGTAGAAACCCCTGCAACTAACTGCAGAGGTGGCACATGTTACAGATGGGATGGCTCACCTATGGAGGGAGAAGATCTAATGAGGAGAAGCTGCACATACGAATAATAAGAAGGCATAACTTCGCTTTGTAGTACAAGGAGCATGTATCAGTGATGTATTTTTGCACTCTTCTTTTAACATAACACTTAATAACAAGGTCTGCATGTTTTCTGCTTTGGTTGGTCAGACGATCCAATTAAAAAGATTCCTCATGAACCACTATGTTTAAAGCTATTTTGAATTGCTGATGGGGGAGATTTAGACTCCAGAGGGCTGCTGCACCTTTGAGCTCCAGAGATTCAGAGAGAGCGATCTTCCAGGCACCATGTGATTCGCTGATAGTATTTCCAGCCAAATTAGGTTCTTCAATGAGCCTTCTTCTGTGGCTCATTTTGAGCGTATATGTTTGAGGAGGTATACTTTCAGTACTAGGAGTTGATTGCACAGCAAGAATTCCAGCCTGATCTGAGCTGGAGAAGTGTGGAAAGGAAGCTTAAATAGTGATCTAAAAACATCACTTTGGCCATTGTTCAGAAAGGCACCCAGTTTCCCCAGCAAAGCGTTCGTGTTATACCCCAATGTGGGGATTAGTTTGGCCTTAACTATCTTCAACAGAGGTTCAAGGGAAGGCTGTTTTGTTTATTTGAAGATGGTTTGTTGGCAAATTGTAGTGATGAAGATTTAGGTTTGAGTGAGTTTAAATGGGTTAAGTGGCCTCCTTTGTCATCCAGCTAGCATCCCAGATATTTGTATTTGTTTGCTATAATCAGCTATATGCAGCCGGCTGTTGCTTAGAAACCAGGTTCTATTTTTTCCCTTTAAGGCCAAATATTACAATGCTTTTCCTAAATTTACTGTCATTGCATTTGAGCTGCTATGCTGATCTAAAACGTCAATCAGCCTTTGAAGCCCCATTGCCGTTTGACTTAGGAAGA
Organism: Lissotriton helveticus; assembly: GCF_964261635.1. Taxonomy (NCBI): domain Eukaryota; kingdom Metazoa; phylum Chordata; class Amphibia; order Caudata; family Salamandridae; genus Lissotriton; species Lissotriton helveticus. The sequence goes on along the minus strand of NC_136060.1, from coordinate 121,491,391 downwards.
CTGGGCATCGGCATAGAGCAAGGAATTGATAGGGCAATTGACCAGTTTTGGTGCATCGCCGGTTACTGAATATATCGCAGGTACCAAATCACACATGAGCAAGTTAAAAAGGGCCAGTGTTAGAATGCACCCTTGCTTGATGCCTTGTTCTGTTTTTATCTTGTCTGAGACTGCTGAGTAATTGCCCGGTTTTACTCCGGCCTAGGTGTCAGAGTAGAGTAGTTGAATCCCATGAAGTAATGCCTCAGGTATTGCGCAGGCTTGGAGCTCTGACCAGAGCAGCTGGCAGTTGACATGGTTGAAAGCCTTCCTGTAATCTACAACGCATCGCTTTGCCACCATCATTGAGAAGGCCACAAGGTTGTCATTGGTGCCCAGCATGGTTCTAAAGCTAATTTTGTTAAAGGAAATCAAATTTTTCGAGCTTGCCCATGCATCCAGATCTTCCAATTGTAAAGAGGCGAAGTATTTGGCTTCAACGTCCATAACGGCTATGAGACAATAGCTGTCGGGGTGAGAATCAGTGGTGAGGCAAGTTATGAAAAACGTTTCCATCAGTCGGGACCACAATTCAGCGTCTGGCTTATACACTGAGGTGGGAATGCCGTTTGGGCAGGGAACACCATTGTCTCTACTTTTCTTAAACAGGGTTGCTATTCTTTTGGCTGTGATGGTAGACATATAAGGAAGGCTTTGTACTTCTGCTGCCTCAGATATTTCCTGTACCAGGCTGGCTTTACAATAGCTGAGTTGCAGGTTGGAACTTGCTGGTTTGGTTTTATAAAGTGTATGAATATGTGTCGACCAATTGTCAGTGGTGACATTGTTTCAGTTTAATTTAGCAGTTTCAGTCTCCCTATTGAGGTGATTAATAATGAGCCCAAAAAAATGTGAGTTTTACTTTGCCAAGCCAGGAAAAGATCAATCTGTAGTGCTTTATCGTATCTCTGTTTCGCTTGCCAGATTTGTTTTCTGTAGCTACCACGTAGGCTGAGTATTTACTCTAGGGAAACAGTGGTGGGCCCGGATTTCAGCGATCTGAAAGTTTTATACAAAGATCTTTTCTGGATCTTAAGATCTTTTGTGAACTAAGGATACGACAAAGTGGGTCTAGACGTCCTTGGTGCTGGGTAAGGCTAGTGGATGCCAACAAGGGCAGAGGGGAGATGTTGCGCAAAGAGTTCCCAGTCATAGGTTCTTTTTTCCAGGGTTTGTATTTCACTGCGACTTCTGAGGAACATTTAATATTTTTCCAGTTTTGGTGAGTGTCATTTGAACCAGCAGTCCGTAAGATGTTATGCACTTTATTCAAATGTCTTATAAGCACAGTTTTTGCATGTGGTAACAAAGTGCAAGGTGATGGAAAAAGACTTGATTGCGTTGATCAGTGGAATTAAACATAAGGTGCAATCTAAGACAGCTGATTTTTCCGGGGAAAAATGTGTGAAATGCGATGGTTGATCTTCAGGGAAGTACGCATTCAGTGCATGTAAGGACATTCCCTCGAAGGCAGCTATCAAAGTATGTACTATGGAATCTGATCTTTGCGGGATTGTTACCTGCGAATGAATTAACTACTGAGAGTCCGCTATTTTGGTGGAGAAGCTGCAAAAGGATTATGAAATAAGTTTAAATTAAACTCTCCAGTCAAGAGGAGATGAGCTTTAGGATGAGTGGACCTAATATCTGAAATTAGGAGATCTGCTCCTTCTCCTTTTGCTTTTTCCATGAAGCTGCCGAATGAATGTACACATTTAACAGAAATAATTTGTCCATTGAGGAATTCTTGTTCCATTTCTTGACTTCCACAAGTAACAAGTTGCGATGTCAAGTGTCATACACACAGGCCACACTGTCACTAGCTGACGGATAAAGAAATAGACAAACTGCCCATTGCATAGCACTTGTGGACTGTCTGGAGGTGGGAGAGAAAAACTTATAGAAGCCTTCAAGGTGGGTTTCCATGTCATGCCACGATTCCTGGCAAACATATAATGTCATGGGATGTTAAAAAGAACATAGCGTCTGAATCTGTTAAGAGATATTTAAGACCAGCCATGTTCCAGGAAAGTAGAATTATGAACCTGGGATCATTCCTCAAGTTTGGTGTTGTGGCAGTATACCCTTTAAATGCAAGTCAGTTGGATGACGGTCCGGCCAGCTTTTCAGCAACCCAACCCCAGTCCTCTTGAGGCATTTCTGCTGGAGAAGTAGAAAACTTGCAGTGTATCCCTGCTTGGTTATGAATGGAAATTGTTAGAGCTTGTTAGTTGTTAATGGCTCTTGAGTAAAGAGAGTCAATTGTGCTTCTAAGAAGAGATGATGTTCTTAGGGATGCAGGCCTGCAGAGACTTTGCGTTTTATCCTGATCAAGGGGGGACTGGTGACACGCACTCTAATGATCCTCCTGAATAAGAGCTGGTGGGTATTGGGGCTTTGTTGGAAGTTTTATCAGTATACCATACTCTTCGAATATTTTGACATTTTCACACATTATCTTGACTATTGATTGAATGTACCAAGTCACAGCTGTTGCTTCCTTTTGGGGCAATATGTTTGACGGGATAAACTGTATGCCCACAATGTTATTAGAATTTAAATTGCAAAAGTTTGGGTAAAAAGACAGATGTTTGACAATGTTTCCTTGATTCCAAATGTCAATATGACCTTGGGAAGTGTACTCCGGGTGACAGATTGTCATTAGAGGTGAGGCACCTTGGAGTGTATAATTTTGAGCAGGGACTATGCCAGAGTGGGTCAAGGGCACAGACAAGAAGTGCAGTTGTTTGTTGGGAAACCAAACTCTTGATTGAGGAGTGGTCATTCCAACTTGAGATTTGAGAGGGACCACTTGTAAGTTCTCTGACCTTACAGAAAGTTGTGTTCTGGTTATTTTTTGAGGCATTGATGGATCACTTGGAGGCTGAGAGAGTGTTCTGTTGTCTGCTTTCTGTGAATTCGTGGTTTGAGCTGAAACTGACTCTTAGAGGCCTGATCTGCAGCTCTTAAAATGTTATCCTGTTTTTTTTCTTCAGTTTTCTGAGTAGGTTTCTCTTATGCTTCGGCAGTTGAGGAGAGGAGGTGCTAGATTCCTTGATTGTAACATTATCCACATTTATTGGTGGATTGATTGCAATGTTGGATGACAAAATTGCAACTATATTGGTTGTTGCATCATTGTTATTGTCTAGCATTTCAAAATGCGAGGAAACAGGATGAATTTCTACACTTAGTTCCTCAACATTGTTTGAGGTCAGCGCTATTGGGGGGGGGAGGCACCGCTGTTGCAGGCGTTGGTATTTATGTGACTGGGCTTATCCGGACTGTTGAAGGAGAAATAATTTGACTGTTGATCTGAGTAGGCTGGGCTTTTCCAATACATTTTTCTAAAGTAAATAGTCAACTATATAGAGTGAGGCGAGTACCTTGTCCAACAAGGTTGAGCATACACATTCTTGTATGCTGGACATGGCAAAGGTTTGTGGGTTGGGAGCTGCTTTATTGTGTGGATTTAAAAGCAAGCTTCTGACAGCGGCAATTATACGCTCGAAGTGACAGTCTGGGATAGGAGAATTTATGTTATGACTTTGAAATGGGAACACAATATGAAAATCACCAATAAATGTTGATTCATGTGAGGGAGAAATGCTGACAACGTCCTTCACAGACGAAAGGGGGTACTGTATTCCCCTTCCAAGTCCATTGTTGGCAGACATCTTAGAGCCTGCAGGAGAAACTGAAGTTAGGCACAAGAGCCCCATTCGGGCTGCAGAGATTGGAGTTGAGAAATGTGTGAATCCTCAGATGCATTGTGGTTTGTGGTGTACATTGTATCATTTTCGGGTGTAGGTGAAACCCGGTTTGAAGTTAAGCACAGTTTTACCTGCTCAGAGGGGTAGACTTGTCGAATATTTTTTTGGGGGCATTGAAAGAGCAGGTGAATATCTGACCAGCTGCTGCTCCAGAGAAAGTTTTAAGATAGAGAGAGAGGGCTGAGCAAGGGGTGCTGTTCAGTAGAGTGCTCAGCTTGTATTTGCTGAGCAGGGCCGTCATTCTTTGCAATGGGCCCGATTGAGGAGTCATGGAGCTGCAACTCTGGGAATACCCCTCCTCCAGAGATGGCTATAGAATGGTGCTCATATTTCATGAAAGAAAAATTTGACAAATATGTTTTTTTAACTTAGGCCATGACGCAAACATGCGAGTTGAATGTGGAGTAAAAAGTAAGCATGGGCGTAAAATCCGTTACGTTCGCGGATTTTTCTTATTTTCGGAGAATCCGCAATCCGCGAACTCTCGCGGATGTGGCGAGAATACGCAAATCCGCGCGAAGCGGATTTTTTGTTTGTGTTCGCACTGCTCGCGGTTCGCGGCGCGGGCAGGAACAATCTCGCACTAGCGAAAGTACAAAAATTAGTAAAGGAAGTGGCCCAGTCTCCAACTTCCTGTTCCTGTCCAGAAAGCTCCTCCCACAGGGGTGGGGTGAAGGAAGTGCCCCAGTCTCCAACTTCCTGTTCCTGTCCAGCAAGCTCCTCCATTTCCTGGCCACTTTGATTTCGATCTTGACTGGGAAGGATTACTTTTTGTGGTTGCTGCTGGATATTTGGATTTGAGGCCTTTTGGAATACTTTTGGATTCGAAATTTGATTTCACAAAGGAGTAAGTTGATGTTGTTTGTTTGTGGTGATTTTTGTGTGTGTTGCTTTTTTTTCGACTTTTTTGGGGGGAAAATCTGCAAGTTCGCGAGCTGAGGATGTTTTTGCTTGTGTTCGCACTGCTCGTGTCCCGCGCAGCAACAATCTCGCACTCGCGAAATTGTAAAAATTACAATTCTGCACATGAATTGAAAACCACCAGGCTTATTTATGGGTGCATGCATGATACAACTGTTTTGTTGAATTTTTTTTAACATGATTCTGGCCAGGGCATGGATGGCATTGGATTGTGGTGATTTTTGTGTGTTTTAGGACTTTTTGGGGTGGTGTTGGGGGCTTGCTATGTGGGTGGGGGCCATTTTATTGTCTGGTCCCGTGTGGGTGGGGGTCTAGGGGCCATTTGTAAGCCAGTTTGTGTGCTTTGTGCCATAGACCTGCACCCACTGTGCTCTGATGTCATCCATTATGCCCAGGGGGGCCCAGAATCGGTCTGTTCGCGTATTTTGCGTGTTTTTTGCCACGTTCGCGCCGTGAAGCAACAATCTCGCACTCGCGAAATTGTAAAAATTGCAATTTTGCACCGGAAAACCACCAGCAGGCAGCATAAGCCTTCTGAAACTTGATGGATGGCATTGGACTGTGGTGATTTGATTTGTGTTGTGTGTTTTCACTTTTTGGAGTAGGGGTTGGGTGCTGGCTATGTTGGTGGTGGCCATTTTGAGGCATGGTCCTGGCCATGTGGATGGGGGGGTCAAGCGGCCATTTTGAAGGCAGGCAGTGAGCTTTGAGACATAGGCCTGCACCCATTGTGCCTTGCTTTCACCCATTGTGCCCAGGCGGAGTCAGGGGTACATGAAAGTACAACCCTCTCTGTGTGTGCTCTCTTGGATCAATGTTAAATTCCTGTTTCCCAAAAATTTAGCAAATCCTAATTTTGAAATTTCCATATTGTGTGGTGTGCACGTGTGTATTCATAAATGCCTACTTGCAAACTGTTTATTCAAGCGCTACATATGCAACATATATTTACTGATGTTCCTCTGTCTTCGTTTGCTTTTAGGTGCACAAAACTCCGCATCATCGTTGAGCATCAGTGCCAGGAAGAAGTGCTGCTGCGGCCTGTTGTTCCGACATCTGAAGAAGATGGCTCCAAAAAGAGGTGCCCGTAGGTCCTCTTGCAAGAAAGATGTCTCTACTAAGGAGAAGAAGAAGCAAGTGGCACCACTTACCAAGGAGACTGGTGGCTCAACCAATACATTTTTGGGGGAAAAACAACAAAAAAAACAAAGGCCCACCATGAGTGCTGCACAGGTAGCCTGTTTAGTTGTTGAATCACCAACGACCAGTGATGTGGGATCATCGCAAGAAAGTAGCAGCACGCCATCAACACAGGTTTTAACTCATCTCACAAGTACTATTCAACAACCAAAGCCGCAACAACAACTGCATGGGCTACTAGTACAAGCAGAAGTACATGCGCAAGGAGCTGTCCGAGAAGGAGCTGTCCGAGAAGGAGCTGTCCGAGAAGGAGCTGTCCGAGAAGGAACTGTCCGAGAAGGAGCTGTCCGAGAAGGAGCTGTCCGAGAAGGAGCTGTCCGAGAAGGAGAAGGCCGAGAAGGAGAAGGCCGAGAAGGAGAAGGCCGAGAAGGAGAAGGCCGAGAAGGAGAGGTCCATGGAGACTTGCAAGTAGAGGTCAGTGAAGATGCCCATGTAGCGGCGCATGGAGCGGTGCAAGTGCCCACAATGGTTGTTCTTCCAGAAGTAGGGGCACAGGAGGAAATTGACTTTGGAGCCGGGGTATCATGTCAGGAAGACGAAGCCACTCCTCCTGATGATTCATTTTCTCCCAGCTCCCCAGCAAGGAAAAGATCAAGGAGGGTGTGTAGAAGTTCCTCTTCAAGCCCCGCTCCATCAGATGATGATCTGGATCTAGATTGGCAACCATCTCTGACGTCTGAGAGGGAGGCACACCATGAGCTGCGAAAGGTATCACATGTTAAAAGGAAGGGCCCCGGAAAGCTCATACTTATGGATCCGAACGTCGGACTTGATGAAGTGGTGCATTCTGATGTTGTTGAACAGGATGACAGCAATGACCTAGTCATCACACATGTCAGTCCAGCCACACCGGCCATGCAGCAGACAGACATTTATACCCTATCCCGACGTCATGCTGAGCGTGACCCTGGCGACGTGCCACTGGTAGCACCACCAACGCTGTCAAGTAGTACCACAAGTTCAACAAAACCTACAGCTCCCATATTTTCTCCCCAGAGGGGGACTCCATCCAGCTCGACTCCCTCAAGTAAGGTTGCTGCAATAATTGCACAACCCAGTAGATGTCTGCAAGGCTCATCCACCACTGCTTCATCTGGCATTGGCAGCAGTATCACCTCGTGCGGCAAAACCAGAAGTTTCCAGTCCCCAGTTTGGAACTTTTTTAGTGTCCATGAAAAGTATGATAACATAGCCGTTTGTTGCATTTGTAAGACTAGCGTTAGCCGTGGTAAGACTGGTACCAACTATGGAACCGGAGCCCAGATAGGTCATCTTGAAAGAAAGCACGCTGTCGAATGGTTTCCGCACCTAGCAAACGTCAAGGGAAAGCGATCCCAAAGGGCAAGTGGCCAAAATATACCCATAGTAGGTGTTTCATCTGAAGATGATGGGGAGGTAGAAGAAGCGTCAGACATGTGTCCGGTTGCACCCAGTACCCCTGGCAGCACCACACCCTCCGTAACACATAGCAGGCACACTGAGAGTCTGGGAGACACACCAATGCGGAAAATGTCAACACTGATCAGAAGTGGGTCGAAGAAGGCATCAGCATCATCCCGTAAATTTGTCCAGCGCACCATTTCAGCCATGTTCTCCTCAGATGCGCAATTTCAACGCAACCACCCAACTGTACGCCTGTATAACACTAAGCTGGCAAAAATGCTAGCGGTGGACCTTCTCCCTTTTTCGTTTGTCGAAGGTGTGGGTTTCCTTGAACTCGTGGCAACATTGGCCCCTAAATGGAAGGTTCCTAGCCGGTACTATTTTGCCAGGGTTGCTGTTCCAGCACTACACAAAGAGGTGCTTGAGTTGGTGGGGGCAGCTTTGCAGAAGAGTGCTGTTCACACTATACACCTGACAACAGACATGTGGACCAGTTGCCAAGCCCTTGATTACATGTGCATCACTGCACACTGGGTCTCTTTTTCAGGGGTTATAAAACAGATAAATGCAGGTGGTGACTTGGTCGAGATTTTTAAGGGTGCTCGTAAACATGCAACATTAGCCATGTTTGGCATGGAGAAAAGTCATACTGCAGTCAAGATTTTGGCTGACTTTAACAAAAAGGTCTTGCAATGGCTGCGCCCAAGAAATTGCAAGGTTGGTTATGTTTCTACAGATAATGGCAGGAATGTAGTTAAGGCCATGGAGGACGGTTTCTATTTCAGAGTGCCGTGTTTGGCGCACTGTATCAACCTTGTTGTGCAAAATTTTTTGAAAAAAGAACTTGCAGTCGACAAAACACTGACCATCTGCAGAAGAATATGCACACATTTCAACCATTCTTTTAAGGCCCGGAAGGAGCTGAGGCGCAAACAAAATGAACGTAGAATGCCAGTGAAAGCACTTATCCAGGAGGTGGCAACACGTTGGAACTCAACCTTCTACATGCTTGAGCGTCTGCATGAGCTGTTTCCAGTAGTCAATGAGTATTTCTACAACCTGGGTGGTGATACGACAGAAATGATGCTAGCGGTGGAGCAATGGCAGCTAGTTAAAAGCCTGACAGACATGCTTCGTCCTTTTGAGGTCTTCACGTGTGACGTCAGCAGGGAGGACTTTTCTTTGAGCAAAGCTATCCCATTGTTGCTGAAGCTCGAGCACCAAGTCAAGGTGGTGTCTTCACAATTAAAGGACGTTGGAAAGAACGAAGCACATGAGTTGGCGCAGAGATTATTACAACGCCTAGTTAGCAATGAACGGCTTGTAAATATCAAGAAACAACAGCACTACATTTGTGCTACTATTCTGGATCCACGTTACAAAAAGCCATTGTTTGGCAAAGTAATAATTCCTTTTGAAACATCGGATGTTACAGAGTACAAAGGTTGGCTAGCTCAGTCAGCCATTCGTTTTGAAAGAGAGCGGAAGGAAACTGTAGGAGAAGACAGTACTACTAGTGAATCAGCAGGCCATCAGGCGTCCCAAAAAAGCACTTCTGCATCTGTGCCTCTGGCAGAAGTGAGTGACTTTCCCTCTGAGCCGTTAACCACACCAGCAACCGTATCATCTGCACCAGGCCCAGGCGATATGTCTGAAGCGGGTTGGCTAACTCAGCTAGGGTTTCCTTGTCCTAGAAAGGACACAGAAGTGCAAAGTACAGGAATCCGGGAGGACATTCTTTCAATGGTGCAAGCCTATCTGGATGACTCAACAGAGGTCAATATTACTGAGGACCCATTGGCGTATTGGCATGGGAAAAGAAAAATATGGCGAGAGCTCACCAACCTGGCTATCAATTACTTGTCTTGCCCACTCGCAAGCGTGTCCTCAGAACGTGTTTTTAGTTCTGCTGGTGGCATTGTGACTTCCAAAAGGTCCCGCCTCTTGCCCGCAAATGTGGAGCGGCTCACCTTGATAAAGATGAACCAGCACTTCATACCACCAGATTACAGAGTACGAGAATCCACGCAGGAAGAAGAGGACACCGACCTACCTGAGGAAAGTTCTCCTCAGTTACCAGAAGTAACCCCGACTGATGATTTAGCAGAGTATGAGGACGAGTTCTGCTTCCCTGACAGCGAGTTCTGAAAATGAGCCAATCATTCATTAATTGTAATTAGTCCTCCTTATTCACTTTTATTCCTGTGTGTCTGTCTTTCTTTAGCAAGTGCTTCATCACATTCCCAACAAAACTGTAATCAACCAATAAAACAACAAGCCCATCAACAGAACTGTCTTGATTTTGATGCCGCAGCATTCCTCAGGTTCACAACAGTTAGTTGACAAGAACTCAGTCCTGGTCGTCTATCCTGAGTCCTCCTCCTCCAGACTCACCCTATCCATTACCCATAATGCTGATGCCTGGATTCTGCACAATGAAGAAACTTACGTTGACGAGTCCCCCACTGTGAATTCCAGGTGGAGCCAGCCCTCAAACACAAATTACAGGTAAGATAAGCGTTTGGATGGGAGGTAGTATAATGGAGTATTCGGAGAGGCGAGAGAGTGACAGTGGTACTAGCAGTAAAGTCATAGGGCTCTTGAATTAACAAACTCTGTGACAGGCATTTACTTAGGAAAACATTTGGCCTATTGCACGTGAACGTGTAGGCGTTATTATTGCTCGCTTGCCTGTCTCAGGGGTGCTGTCTCTGGGGCTTCTAGGTTTTTGGGTTGTGTGAGCACCGCTGCCACATTTCTAATGTTGATTGCTTTTGTTTTGCAGAAAATCCACGCCGGGAAACTCCAGTTGGGGCCCTGCTGCAGAACGCCTTAGGACACTGTGAATTCCAGGTGGAGCCAGCCCTCAAACACAAATTACAGGTAAGATAAGCGTTTGGATGGGAGGTAGTATAATGGAGTATTCGGAGAGGCGAGAGAGTGACAGTGGTACTAGCAGTAAAGTCCTAGGGCTCTTGAATTAACAAACTCTGTGACAGGCATTTACTTAGGAAAACATTTGGCCTATTGCACGTGAACGTGTAGGCGTTATTATTGCTCGCTTGCCTGTCTCAGGGGTGCTGTCTCTGGGGCTTCTAGGTTTTTGGGTTGTGTGAGCACCGCTGCCACATTTCTAATGTTGATTGCCTTTGTTTTGCAGAAAATCCACGCCGGGAAACTCCAGTTGGGGCCCTGCTGCAGAACGCCTTAGGACACTGTGAATTCCAGGTGGAGCCAGCCCTCAAACACAAATTACAGGTAAGATAAGCGTTTGGATGGGAGGTAGTATAATGGAGTATTCGGAGAGGCGAGAGAGTGACAGTGGTACTAGCAGTAAAGTCCTAGGGCTCTTGAATTAACAAACTCTGTGACAGGCATTTACTTAGGAAAACATTTGGCCTATTGCACGTGAACGTTTAGGCGTTATTATTGCTCTCTTGCCTGTCTTAGGGGTGCTGTCTGTGGGGCTTCTAGGTTTTTGTGGTGTGTGAGCACCGCTGCCACATTTCTAATGTTGATTGCTTTTGTTTTGCAGAAAATCCACGCCGGGAAACTCCAGTTGTGGCCCTGCTGCAGAACGCTTTAGGACTCTGTGAATTCCAGGTGGAGCCAGCCCTCAAACACAAATTACAGGTAAGATAAGCGTTTGGATGGGAGGTAGTATAATGGAGTGTTCGGAGAGGCGAGAGAGTGACAGTGGTACTGGTAGTAAAGTCCTAGGGCTCTTGAATTAACAAACTCTGTGACAGGCATTTACTTTGGAAAACATTTGGCCTATTGCACGTGAACCAACACGATGACAGTGTTCAGTTAAATGAACTTACTGCAAAACCACCACCCACCAAGCTCAAAAGTAGTAAAAAAACAGGTATGCTCAGATAAAGTTTGAAAAAGTATATTTATATCCCTAACAAAATAATCTCCCGCAAGACCCTCCCTAACCCCAACAAATAAATAGTCCTTCAAAAGTCCCCAAAAAACCCAACTCCCAATTCCCACCCCCCAAAAGTCTCTAAAAAAGGGGCAAGGGACACTCTAGGGATGCAAGCTGTTAAGTTTGGCCTCCAGGGCATCATGCCTTAGGGCCAGGGCATCATACTTCTCCTGGAGGATGGCTTGATCTAGGCGGAGGCCCTCCACCACATTCTGATATTTGTTCCATTTCTGGACCTCCGCCTCTAGGTCGGACACTCTGCGGAGTGCACCGCGCAAGCGACCCTTAACAGTACTGCGAGGTGCAGCTTTTGCTGCTCGGCGGTGGCGTCTTCCAGCACGGCTCCGGTTCGCTGGAGCACTGCGCTTACCGGCAGAACGTGGGGTCACGGAGGAGGATGTAGATGTTAGATTTGATGCACTGGAGTGCGCGTCGTCCCCCTCCAGTTCCACCAGCCGCCGATATTCGGCAACAGTTGCTTCCAGCCTCCGTTGCCGGGCCAGTACAGCCAGCATACTCCTCGTCGGTTTTGAGGTTTTAGTATTGCCAACTATATGAAGAAAGAAAGACATAATATGTAACCAATGCTCTTTAAGAATATGATTAACACAAAATAATTCAGCAGGAAGCTGTGTCACAGTACAACTAGCAACTAGCCAGCGCAGTACAAAACTATTCAGGCCAGTATCATGGGCGTCCGCAGGGAGGGGCAAGGGGGGGGCGCTTGAATCACCATTTCCCTTCCCACAACTCACTTGTATCCTTGGTTTGATGCTCTTTCATATGAAAGAGATCTGGCAGAAGCCCAGGCGATATGTCTGTTTCCCTCTCTCTCTCTCTCTCTGTCTCCCTCTTTATGTCTCCCTGTGTCTCCCTCTACCTCGCTGTCTCTCTCTCTCTGTCTCCCTCCCTCACCCTCCCTCTGGCTCCCTCCCTCTCTCTCTCTCCTTCTGTCTTCCTCTCTCTCTGTCTCTGCCTCTATCTGTCTGTCGGTCCCAGCCTGCTGTAATTACCATATTGTAATTTGTCACTGGGCCACCACTGGATACACATCATATCCTATCTAAGAGTCAGATAGTACCATGATCCAGCTTACCTGTACTCGCCACCGCCACTGTCTCCTTCCTCACAGTCTGTACTTCTTGCTCTTGGTCCGACTCCTCTAGCGCCGCCTCCTCCCCAGATTGATCCTCGGACTCCGAGTCAATGATGACCACCACATCCGAGCTGGCCCCGCCACCAGATGTTCCACCTACAAAGTAGATTTAAGAATGTTAGATTACACCACTCCACTAGTATTTGGTCTATGAATGAAAAAATGTGAAAACAACAGAAAAATTAATTGACTGTCTACTCTAGTCTAAAGTAAAAATGTCCCTCCTTCCAGGGAAAGCTGTTGTCTTGCTTCATTTTTTTGTCACAATTGTTGAATGCTTGCTTAATTTTAACACACACTATTTTTCTCTGAACAGACAGAAACTGGACTTCTAAGGACAAGAGCAACATCAACTTCTAACCAGGTGAAAGCTCGGCTCGACCACAAGAAATGTGTTCCAATCCATTACTCATCAACTCAGCACCAAGCACTTTTCCATTTCCAACTAACTTTATTTTAATATATGTGTTTACTTAAACTTTTAATAAAGCTTTTAAACTTGAATAGACTCTGTGGTTTTTAGTCCTCCAGACTAGAGTGACTGAGCGAAAAGTTTTGCAATTTTTGCAAGGAGGAGTCCGTGCCGCTGACACTACCAGGTTTATTTATACAGTGTGCCAAACACGCCACTCTGAAATATTATTACTCTGGTCTTTGGTGTCCATAGTTCGGTTTGTGGAGAATTGTCCCTGCAACAGTAGGATTATTGATTTTGCTCCTATCTAAACACTATTTCGAAACAATTAAATTAGGAATGCTTGGACAACAATAGGTCCTCTATATTTAAATGAAAACTTACTGGGGCCAGCAAAGGAGCACTCGCCGCCCTGGCCTGCATCCTCCTCCTTTGGAGCCACTGCAACCGATTTTTCGGTCCGCTTGCCCCTGGGCGGACCTGACGTACAACATGAAAGAATTAACAGAAAACATTGATGATTGCTGCTTGCCGATGTCCTTGTCAACCAAATCAAACATTTAGAAAGAACAAGAACCTACTATTTCATCCAAAAAGAGGGCTACAAAGGAAGGACTGCACCTGAGCCTCTACTCTAGGGGCAGATTTACAAGCCCCTTGCAACTCTTTTGCTCCATTCTTGCGTCAATTTTGTGACGCAGCGCCACAACAAGAGAGGCGCCATGGTGTGGCGTATATTAACAACGTGACGCATATGGGAGATGCATCCCATTCTAAAGCCCTGCGCCATTAGGGAGCATTCCAGGGCAAGGGAGGGCGTTCCTGCGCAGGAACGCATGCTAAAAGTGGCTATGGGGAATATATAAAATTTCAATCAGTCATTTAGGACAATGATGCGTCACTGAAACCCTGCGCCTGCATGAAGCAGACTTACGGCTTGACGCAGCATTGCTGGAGCTGCGCCATCGTTGCAACGCAACTCCATCAATGAGCCGCCTTTACGGCACCGATGCGTAACGCTTCGGTGACGTTTTGGGACCATGGTGTGCCGCATTGTAAATACGGCGCACCATGGGTGGTGCTGGCGTGCCGCACACTTTGCAGGGATGCGCAGGTAATTGCTAATCTGACACTTAGGGGCATACTTACGAGTTCTGAGCTGGACACCTCCAGATGTGCACCAGAACAAATGCGTAACGCAAAACTAACCTTGCGTCATGGCAGATGCGCCGCTATTACAATGCGGCAAACCCTGGCGCAAGGGTAGGCAGATGCGTGACGCATCTCGTGACGAAAGAGGGGCGCATCTCTAGAGTCGCGTCGCAGGCGCGATGCAACTATAGCAGTGCTCAGGGCTACCCAATACTCAACATACCGCATCAGTCCTTACGCCTGCTTCAAGCAAGCAGGCATAAAGAATTGACATAGCAGCGTCGCGGATGTGCCTGCGTTAAATCTTGTAGATTTCACGCAGGCACTTTTGCGAGGCACACATCTGCCTGACCGCCACCCCCCCGCCCCCTCCTTGCGTGGGAACGCACCCATTGTGACGCAGGCCCAGGCCTTCACGTGGCGCATCTCCTTAGATGGATCACGTTGTACATGACTCGCAGGGATGCGCCACGTTTACGTCGCTGTGCGTCAGGTAAGGCAGTGTAAACGTGGAACAAGGGGCTTGTAAATCTGCCCCTTTGTGTCTAGCATTACGCAGTCCTGTAAAATACACTCATACATTACTCAGCCCAATTAAATGAACACAAAATAGAAAACAAATAAGCAGTGGCACCGGCACAGAGAAGGAGAACAGTGCACCTGAAATGCACAGAAGATTTTGAAATATTAATTTACCTCTCTTATCAATGTAATCACCAGCAGCATTATTGCTCTTTGTAAAAAAATTAAAGCAAACATTTGCAATATAACACAGTCACACAGAGCAGGAGAAAAAACAGAGTAGTGAGTGATGAAAAAATTGCTACTACTACTCACCAAGCCCGGGGACCTCCACTCCCAGCACGTCTAGCAGGTCACGCTCTCGGTCCAGGATATCGGTCCAGCGGTGGGTGACTTGATTGTAGGTGCGCTGGACCCCCGTGATCTTAAAAAGGGCCCGGCACACCTGCCCCCACCGCTTCCGTCGCTCCTGGCTGTTGGTGTAACCAGCAGCGATCCTGCCGCCTGCCGCGATGGTCCTGGGGAGACGGCGCTGCACATAAAAAACAAGTGCGCCCACCTCCTCAGGGCTGAAGATCTCCCGGGGCACCACCATTTCCGCCCTCAAGCGACCACACGGGAGCCGGGCACGGGCTGCGGTGCCCGTCTTGGGCAGCTTGACAGCTGTCTTGACCATGTTCTGGGCAGGTGTTAGCAGTAAAGAAGAGACAAAATGAAAAAGAATAAGAGTAGGGAAGAAGGAAATAAAAGTTTAAAAAAGTAGTTGAAAAGTAAACAAAAGTAGCCTAAAACACAAAAATATAGATCTAGAAAAATAGAGGGATAGAAAATAAGTTAAATAGATCAAAAAAATATTAAAACAAGCAAAGGATGGCAGAGATATACAGAGGATAGAAACACCATACCCAGACACATAGGAATGAATGAAAAACAAGATGGCGGCCCGATCACGTGCGCGTAAGTAAGTTCGCACACGATTTCTCTCGCGAACTCGTGCGAACTTGCATTCGCAAGGCGCGCATTGCGCGAGATTACACATAGCGGGCGGAAACGGAAATCCGTCACGCAAACAAAATGGCGGCGCCCTTACTCAACATTGGGGTAACTCGCACGAGTTCGCGGCTTCCACGGGCGAGTTCGCACTATGCCGCGCCTCGCGAATAGGGCGAAATTACCGAAAAACGAGTTTTGCAAAAGCAAAACCAACGAGCAGGTGCAAAAGTTCGAGCTCATTATTTGTAACCATTTACCTGTAGTGCTTCCTGAAGGGGCCCTCCAGAATCCGGTTGCCTACTTGCAACTATTGTGTGACCCTGCTCTGACAGTCACAGAATAGTTACAAGTATGCCATTGCATCCTGTTAAAAAAAAATTACATTGCATTTGCAACAAAAAGGAAAGGGAGCAGACAAGCAGGTGCCAGCATTCATTAATGTCAGTTGGGGCAGGGCAGGTGTTGTTGTTTGCAAAACTTAAAGCACTTAGCAGGTGTGCACTCACTGGTCAATCAGAGGGTGTTGTGATGACACCGAGGGTGGCATGGGTGTGCCAGCCAGAGGGTGGCATGGGTGAACCAGAGTGCCAGTGTTGACAGAGGATGGCAGTGCTTTGCTTTGCCCCAATAATGTACACTGGTGAACCAGAGGGTGCTGTGATGACACAGAGGGTGACATGGGTGAGCCAGAGGGTGGCATGGGTGACCAAAGAGAGTGCCAGTGGTGACAGAGGGTGGCAGTGATGAAGAAAGCCTTGCAAACAGGCTGGGCACGTAGAAACAACAAGTTCGCAAAACTGGCGACCCGACAAGAAAGTTCGCAATTTGCGAAATTGTACAAAACCCTCGCGAACTTGCAGAAACCCGTGCGAACACACACACCCCCAAAAAATACACAAATCCGCGAGAATTCGCGGATTTCGCAGATTTTCGCAATCCGCAAATACGCAAATCCGCAAATTCGCGGATTGCGAATCCGCAAAATCCGCCCATGCTTAGTAAAAAGTGATATTAATATGCCGACCTTTGAAGGTGGAGATGAAGGGTTTGCTCCCTTCATAGATGTCAGCCATTTAAGTGACTTATGATCTGTTTGTACCATAAACTCTATCTCAAGTACCTGGCAAATATTTTTGTAAAATTTCATGGAGATTCATCAAGAGGCGCAAAATATATAGGCACGTGAAAATGACTTCTTCCTATGGAAACTAGGTTGGCACTATAACTTTTTACTGGCGAGGACTGCCTCATCTCTCACTTAGTTACCTTGATCGTCAGTTTCGCCTCTGGTTTCCTAGCCAACACTTTCTGGAGTTAAGAAATGGATTAAAATATATATATTTTGTATTATATATTATATCAGACATTCATCTGATCGTGTTGGTTGTTGCTGTGGGCTTACTTAGCCTTTTCTTTCACAACTGCGCCTCTCCTGCCACCTGGGAGCCTTGGACTGTGTTTGTGGGCGAACTGTGGACACGCAGGGCTGCGAGCGTTTGGGACCGGACTTCGTATCCCTGAAGCCCCGGTAACCTGCGCCTCCCGTCACCTGGCCGCTCTCCCTGCTCGCCACGCCCCACCTCCACCTTGAAAAGGACTCTGATTGTTGATTGCACTGGGACATTCATCTGATCGTGTTGGTTGTTGCTGTGGGCTTACTTAGCCTTTTCTTTCACAACTTGCGGTACCCGCTCCGCGGGTCCCGCTGCGCCTCTCCTGCCACCTGGGAGCCTTGGACTGTGTTTGTGGGCGAACTGTGGACACGCAGGGCTGCGAGCGTTGGGACCGGACTTCGTATCCCAGAAGCCCCGGTAACCCGCGCCTCCCGTCACCTGCCCGCTCTCCCTGCTCGCAGCGCCCCACCTCCACCTTGAAAAGGACTCTGATTGTTGATTGCACTGGGACATTCATCTGATCGTGTTGGTTGTTGCTGTGGGCTTACTTAGCCTTTTCTTTCACAACTGCGCCTCTCCTGCCACCTGGGAGCCTTGGACTGTGTTTGTGGGCGAACTGTGGACACGCAGGGCTGCGAGCGTTTGGGACCGGACTTCGTATCCCAGAAGCCCCGGTAACCCGCGCCTCCCGTCACCTGGCCGCTCTCCCTGCTCACCACGCCCCACCTCCACTTTAACAGCCCACGTATTTAAGACAAGTGCTTTTCCCGCAGCACGGGAGCGTCCCGGGAGAAGCCCGGGACAAGGGCGGGACCTTCTGTGGCCGTCAGGGGCTGAAGGAGGCCGGGCTGGGCCAGGTCTCTGTCACTTATTGTTTGTCTACTGTATTTTCTGTCCAGCCGTTGAGATGTCTAGCTCACTCCCCTCTGGTGTGGGTGGTTCAATATTTGGGCCTCTTGACAAATATTTCGAGAAGGCACACAAGGAGATAGATAAGGAGCTCCTTTTAGCTGAGAGACGCGCTGAGCGTCGTCGCTCTATTGAACATCTTAAGAAATTACCTCTGACCACCCAACCAGATCCAAATAACACGCAGGAAATGGCTGCTCAAGGGGAGACGGCCAGTGAATCGGATTTGGTTAGTATGGACCAAATTCCAAGTATATTTCGGGCTTTAAATACCTCCCCTGCACGTTCCATTGTCAATAGTGAGGCCCTCATAAATAGCCCTTCTTCTGCTTCTGCTTCTATTAGCCTCATAGATCTTAATACTCCAGTCGCTCAGACTGCGGCTCAGACTATGGCTCCCAATCTGCACTCAACCCTTACTAATCGCTCTTTTGACAGTGCTGGTCCTAGTAAGAACATTCTGTCACATATCAATAGTGACACCGGTTCTAAGTCCACTAAAACTAAAAGGGCTGTGTGCTCCCCACCTAGGAAAAAAGGAAAAAGGGTGGTGTTAAAAGAAAAGGTACTAGTCAACAAATCCCTTCTCCCTTTATAGTTAACCCCATTAACGACTTTATGGTGCTTCCCGTGGTTGAGGCCCCCATAGGTACTCCCCATAATCCGACTTTATGCGAGGATGTTGCTACTGGGTTTAATAAGGAGTGTTTTGATATTTTTGAGAAACTCCTAAAATCATATATGTTACCTCTATTGGAGCGTGTAAGGATACTGGGTGCAAAAGTGGATTGCCTTCTGGCTCCCGATGCTATATGCCACCCTACGAGCTCTGATAGGCAGCCTATTCCACCCTCTAAGCCCAGTGTCTCCACTATTGCTACTAGCAATCATTCTAAAAATAAAAATACAAATAATAATAATATTGAAGGCAATACACAACCTAAAGCCCTGGATTTGGCATCCAAACACTCTCGTGTAATCAATTCTGTTAAAGAGAAGCCTATGGTGGTCTTGAACAAGCCATCTTCTGATGGAACAATGCCACCGGCAAAACAAGGGACTGTTAAATCTGTCAATCCCGCTTACAGACAACCTTTAAATCGTAGGAATATTGTAGAACTCCCCCCTGATTCAGCCAATTTTGTCATCATCCTGACGGGTGTGCCCCCAATCTCCAATGGGAACCGGGAAAATAACGCTAATCTAAAAAATAAAGTCATCTTCTGGCTGAAAACCAATAGACCCCTTCCTGCCCATCTAAACGGGGATATTATTTCAGTTAGAAGATGCAACTGGGTGGGTCTTCGCCCAAAGGATATAGAGGGCGATACCATTATCTTTAATTTTAGGGATCATAGAGTCGTTCCCCACCTTACCGATTGGTATGTGGGTAACAATGAGGGAGGGATTTCCACACGGAATCTTAGCTATTTTTACCCCGAGACCTTGTTTAAACCACCTGGCCAAATTCGCTCCAAAAGAGAACACCAGCCCCTTAAATGGACCAATTTTACTCCCAGTTTTTATGGTCCACCTATAAACCCGGAGACCCTCTTTCGATCCTATGCACAATCTACCTATAATAGCTCTTCACTTACCCCGAACTGGGTTAACCCTAAGCCCCAGTTTTTTGGTTTTCCCTCTACATCAGTTTCTTCACATTTTAGCCAGCCCCAAAGTTTTTATCCCGCCCTAAACAAACAAAGTAAATATACCCAGCCCAATGAGTATTGGAATATCCAGTTGAGGAACTTTTATGAGCCCTTATCGGGGCTGGAGTATAATGATTGACCAGCTATCCTATCCAGGGTTAAAGAGGGTAATACAGATTGTGCGGGTATTGTAGATGCCCTAGATAACTCACTTTGTTATGTTAAATCTCCAAAGGGCCAATTAGCCCAAAGTGCTAAGGGGGGCTCTGCCTATCTGTGCGGGACTGGCGATATGGATTTGGTACCTGAAACAGTGTTATTTGTTGATTTATCTGTTGAGAGCGTCATAACGGTGCCAGGTATCCAAGGTGGGCTCCCCTGTACTTATACTGATGACATAAGGAGGGATATTGGTTCTACAGTTGGAGTCGCCCCTCTGCAAGAAGAAGTCACTCCTTTTTGTGACGAAGCTCTTCCCACTGCCAAAGTCTGTACTGGTGCTCCAGCAGTCAGAAATGGTACCATCCTGGGTAGTTGGAACATAGCGGGTCTGGAGTCGCACATGTGCATTCCTGATTGGATCAACTTTATACGTCAAGGTGACGTCTGGTCCTTTCAGGAAACCTGGGCACTCTTACCAATATTCCTCTCTGGCTACCTGAACTTTAGTAAACCAGCTACTAGAGGTCAAAGAGGTCGAGCTATGGGTGGCTTGTCAGTTTGGGTTTGTCAGTATGAGGGTGTGACTGCCGAGGAGGTTTTTATTGATAGCCCTGACATACTAATGGCGAGCATCAAATCTACCAGTGGGTTGAACATTATGTTGATTAATATATATGCTAGGGGTATCCAGGGTGGTAGGGTCTCCTCAACCCTCCTCCATCTGGATGACTTCTTAAGTGATGCTCCAGTAGTCGGTCATTTGGTTGTAATGGGCGACTTAAACACCTGTTTTGAACCATTGAGTTTGGATGATGGCCTTTTAACTGAGCCTGATGATTTGGCTTGGGGGATCCCACAACTGGACTTAGCCCCAATTAAAAAATGGTCCCAGGCGGCTATTTTCATTAAGGGTTTGTGTCTGGATCAGGGTCTACGTGCCTTAAATGGTAGAGTGCGCTCTGATAGGTTGGGTAAACACACCTTTAGTAATGGCAGACATAGCAGCCGCATTGATTATGTATTAGTGGATGTTAAACTGTGGTCTGTGGTAGTGGATATGGAAGTAAAGTCACGCCCAGAAAGTGATCATGATCCATTGGTGGTGGAATTAAGGGATTTCAGTTTCTCAGGGCCAGTTAAATGCTTGTCCAATCTAGTCCAGGATGAAGTTGTACTCACCAATGACATGAGGAGGGTACGTTGGCCAAAGATCTCTGTCGATGCTGAAGCACGTAAATAGATCAGATCTTTGGTATCTAATTCCCTGGCTGAAATCTCCAAATGTGATTCACAGGAGGTGATTAACACAATTATTACTGACACACATAACAGTTTGTTTACGTCTTTAAAAAAACTGTTTATAAAGTCCATTTCTAAAAGGGGTAAAAGGGGGAATATAAAAACCTCCAACTGGTTTAACGATGAGTGTCGACGGACCCATGTAGAATTGTTTAAAGCTTTAAAACTTAAGAACCCTATTTTAATCAGGTTGTGTAGGAAGGCATTTAATGTTGCTAAATGTTCTGCCAAGGCCAACTGGGACGAAGAACGGTGGTCAACACTTACAGAAGCATGTAGCTCCAGGAACATGCAACGGTTTTGGCATCTTCTTAAATGGGGTTTGCCGCAGGATGACCGTCCAAGCCCAGCCACGGTGGATCAACAACAATGGGTTCGCTACTTTGAGGAACAATTTAGGTGCCTCAGTAGCGCGCAGGATAATATTTGCTGGCCACTGTCGGTTGATCCTTTAGAGTTTACGGTTAGAGATGTTGAATTAGTCTTGAAATCTATTCCAAGGGGAAAGGCACCTGGTCCTGACTGCATTCCAGCAGATTTATTCCTACAAGATCATGATCTTTGGGTACCATACTTAGTCCAGCTGGTTAATGCCTTGGCCACAGGTGCTAGGGTTCCCGAGTCCTGGGCAGGTGCTGAAATCCTGCCTATATACAAGAAAGGTGATCGGTCGGTCCCATCTAACTTCCGGCCGATCAGCCTTATAGACGCGGTGCAAAAAATCACAGCCCGTCTTGTTCTTGCCAGGATCCAGGAATGGATTGACGAGTACAATATTCTAACCCCCCTTCAAGCTGGTTTTAGGTCTCATGTGAGTACCCTAGACCAGGCCTTCCGTTTTATGCTTCTTTACTGGAAGACGGTTCTCTTGGGCAAGGGTAATCTCTACGCAGCCTTTGTGGACTTGAGGTCTGTTTTTGACCTCGTTCCAAGGGCTGGGTTGTGGAAGGGTTTATTAGAACTGGGTATGCCAGCCCCCATTGTACGCCTTCTGGTGAATTTACATTCACACACCTATGCCCAAGTCCGCTGGGGAAAACCTGGGGAGGTGACGGATAGGTTCCCTGTGGCCAAAGGCGTTAGACAAGGGTGTGTTTTAGCCCCTACCCTTTTTTCCCTATACATTAACAAGGTTACTAATTATTTTGATAATTATCCCACAGACGCCCCGACTTTAGCTGGAATGAAAATCCCCTTGCTCATGTTCGCTGACGACACTCTCCTGATTTCAAAAACCAGACAGGGTCTTCAACAGGCCCTGTCGAGGTTTGAGTTTTTCTGCAGCGAACATGAGCTTGAGGTGAATGTGACCAAGACTACATTTATGGTCCTAAGAGGACACAATCAGATCACTGGAACAAACCAAGTTTTTCACTTATTTGGGAGTTACATTTAGCGAGACCCTAAGTTGGTCCCACCAGGTTGAGCTTATGGCTTTAAAGCACCTACAGATAGGTGGTGCTTTGATCAAAGAGCACAAAGGCTCTTTTACCCGGCCAATTTCACCACTAGTTAAGATTTATGGTTCAAACGTTCTACCCTCACTCCTATACGGGGCGGAATTATGGGGCTTTAGCAAATTGGATCCCTTGAGAACAGCCCAAAATAAATTCCTCGGGGTGGCAACGGGTCTGCCTCAGTCAACTCCGCGGATCCCGCTTTTGTATGACCTCGGGTGCCAACCAGTGGAGGACCAAGCGAGATTTCGTCCATTGGCATACTGGCGACGTCTGTGGACAACGCCGGAACTCCATTTTTATGCTAGGGCCTGCATGGAGGTCAAAGATCTGCCTGGTTCTTTAAACATAGGCTGGTTTAAGGATTTAAGATCAACCCTAATTGCCCTGGGGTATGGTGATCTGTGGTCAGATCCCGAATCTGCAATCTTTCCCTCTAAAAAAGTTTTAAAATTGTACTATTGGGACTGGGTGGTTCACAATAGACATTTGCGTTTGTGCTCCAGCAATCTTACTAGTCTATTTATCGTCTTTAAAGACGTTCCCAAGTTTGAAAAATATTGGGACATTATAGCAAAGCCCCTGGATCGTAAACTATTCCACCAGTTCAGATGTGGTTCGTTGCCATTAAGGGACTTCACTAAAAAGTGGGGGTCTGGTGGGACCGGGCACTGTCCGAACTGCCTTGGTCAGGGTGAAAGTTTAAACCATTTTTTGTTTGTCTGTCCCTTGTATATTACTCCTAGAGCCAAGTGGTTAAGTCCGGTCTGCAGAAGCCTAGGTACTCGTTCGGCTGTTGAAGCAAGCAGAATTCTAAAAACTAATCTGTCCCCAATAATTGTTGTGGGTGTAGCAAAATTTTTGGGGTGGGCTTGGATTCTTAGAATCAGGTTCATTAAAAACAATCAACTAGGGATTCAATAATGTTTTTTTTAGCCTACCTGTCTATGAGTAGTTCACTATATTTTATGTTCTCTGGTAATCTTTATGTTAATGCTAATTTTGTATTCATTTACAAGAAGCTTGTATAAGTGATTTAATATGGTTTTAGATGTTTTTATCTAGTTTATATAAAATTTTATTGATGTATATTGTAACTTATGTCTTTTATGATGCATCAATCGAATAAAGACTTCTTGAATTGAATTGAATTAGTTTTTTGGGGGAGTTTTATATAGTTTGAACTCGTTCCAAAGGTATCAGAGCACCAGTTACGTTACAGACGGACACATTCATTTTGGTTAGATACAGGGAGATTAAGTGATTTGCCCAGAATGCCAGGATGTTGAGTGTCCCTGCCAAGACTCAAACCTGGTTCCCCATCTTCGAGTTCAAACGCTAAACATTTGGCCACATTCTACATACATATATGTATATATCTAAATGTATATTTTTGTGCCACTGGCTACATACATATATATGTATTTGTGAAGAAGATCGTCTGATCGAAACGCGTTGCCAGTAAACTTAACTTAATCACATTTGACCCTGGAGTGCAAGTCTTTTATTCCTGTTGAGTGTGGAGAACGGGATATTTTGTGCAAATTCAGCCAGGATCCGACACCCGGAACTAGCACCGACCCCGACTGGAGAGGAGCTGGTTATGTGTCGTAGACTTTCCTCGCATATATAAATATATATATATATATATATTACCTACTGGCGGTCGCCAGTAGGTATATATAGTTAGGATTTTTTCCCTATGGGATTTTTGAAAATTCTATGTCTAATAACTTTGGCTTTGTGGACGGAATTGGCTGAAATTTTCTGGAAAATGGAACATTTTGTTTCTGAGCAGCCCCTGAAAATTTGGGGGGGTTCGTCCAGGGGGGGCCGAGAAAAAAGGGGGGTCCCAAAACGTGTTTTTAACATTGAGTTTTCCATAGGGCGGTTGGCCTCACTTTTAGCCCGAACGGCTGAATGGATTTGCACGAAACTTGGCAAAATTGTAGGGACTGGTAGCCCGATGTGCCTTTTGTAGGTCTCAATATATGTGCTCCAGTGGATTTTGAGAAATTAACGTTTAAAAAAAGATATATATCTGTAACAGCGGACCGGGCAGCTCCCCGGTTCGCGGACCGGGGCGCGTACCAGAACTTCGCGTAGCGAAGCTGATTGGCTCTCCGGCGTCTGTCAACATTCCAAACAGTCCGGAGCGGCCACCATCTTGTCTCTCGGTAGGATTGAGAGACAAGAGGAGGCCAAAACAAAGGGGGAAATAACCATAAGGGGGCATAGTAGATCCTCCCTGACCCCCTAGGTTTAATGTGGAGGCTTTAAAAGGGCCCCGGGGGGCAAAAAAATAATAATTTTTTTTTTGTTTTTTTGTGTGGGTAGCGCCCGGTCCGCGAACCGGGAAGCGTTCTGGGCAGTGTACTACAATGAAAAATGAATGATAGACTTTTCAAATGCTGTATGTTAATTGATTGTTGGTTTTGTTGATTATTTTTTATTTTCTTTATTTTTTAAGCATTTTTTTTTTTATTGTGATTGTGTTTCATAATTTATTAAACTTTCTAACATTTCATTGTCAGAAATTTCATAATTATCATGGAATATACATTGTAGTCTCTGAGGGTGTAAAATGTCCTCATTTGCAAGGAGGTTATCTACTGCTTGTACACATTGCAGTAGTTCATTGTCCCAAGTTTCATCGAAAAATTCAATATCATTTTCATCAATGATTTCTTGGCTGCTCTCTTGCAGGACAATTTGAAATTCAACTTTCTGTTCGCCTTCCATTTTGCCTGAAATTTAGATTAAAAAAATATATATTAGTAGAGATAGGGCACTGTTGGGATTAATTTTAGATAGGCAGTTTTTATCAGTGAATTTATCTTTGGGCAGTGTATAGTATCAGAGTGGAAGTAGGAATATAAAAAAGTGTATGTGATTTAACGTAAGTAAATTCATAATTATACAAGAGAAGCCTAACTCCATCCATAACTATAACAGAGAAGTCTATCTAAATCTATAACTACTACAGAGGGATAGTATATAACTATCAGAAAAAGTTTACCATATTAACTTATAGTGCACAATATACTTCAGTTTTAAAAATAAAAACTTACCTTTAGAAAGAAGTTGAAGGAATTAGTGAAAATACTATTGAAATGTACACCAAGAAGTAGTAGTCAAAATGGCTGTGTTTTCTTCTCTTCCTTTATATATATTGAGGTATATAACCAATGAAATGTCAGGTAAAAAAAGTAGAAAATGAAAGTAACATTTTCATTGGTTGTCAATTCCAACACTTCAGATGTGTTTTGTGAAGTAATTTACCTCAGGGTATTTAGAGAGGTCTACAGGCTAAATGGCTCAATGGAATTCCAATCAAATTTGTGAAAATGGTAGGGATTGGTATGTAGTATGAGCTAATCTATATTTGGTGAAATTGTCTCCAGTGGCTTTTCTGTGAACTACTTTCCCACCTTTTTTGATGGTGCGCTTCCCAGGGAGCGACCCGGTACGCGAACCGTTGAGCGCCTCGGTTCGCGGACCTTAAGCGTTCCGGGAGTCCACCATTTTGTGTTTCGGTCGAATTAAGATACAAGATGGAGGGCAAATAATGTTCAGAATGGGTAGAAGGGGGCACGGTAGAGTTATCTTGACCCCCTAGGTTTTGTGAGGGTGGCTGAGGAGGCTTATATGTGCGAAAAAAAACCATTTTTTTTAAAAATTTCGCGAGGTTAGCTCCCGGTTCGCGTACCGGGTAGCGCCCCAGGGAGCGTACTTTGTTGAAAATTAGTGAAAAATGTTAGAGTAAAATAATAATTGTGAGTGATTAGATGTAGGGTAGCTCTGAGAAGAGCTTTTGGGTTTATGGTACATTTAGGTACTTATAAGTAGGTACCAATGCACATTCTTAAATTCAGAGTGAAAATTCGTTGCCCTCATCTGAGAAGTGAACTCCATCTCCTCTGTAGATATCTTGCATGTAGTAACGCAAGTTATTGTTGTACAGGGAGCCCATTCCATGGTCTCTCATGTAAGCTGAAACAGATTTGTTTACATGCTTCCTCGACTTCTCAATTTGTGGACAAAATTGGTTTGACCACCTCCATTTCTGTCTTTGGCATATATTTGAATATACCAAGGCAGTCTGAGGAAAAAGTGCCATTAATTGCTCAAAGGTGTCCTTTAAAAGCATTTCCAGACCTTCACCAGTCAAAGTGCCCAAGTCATTACCTCCACAGTGCACAATTAACAGGTCAGGTTTGGGCAAATGCATAAAGGTTTTCACCAATGGTATCAATTGGTGACATTTTAATCCTCTGTGGCCAAACCACTTAATTTCCACATCTTGTAAATTGAGGTTAGGTAAATTCCTGTTTTCAACGTACCTTTGAGCCCAGTGAATATAACTATGTCCAACAATCCAGACAGAAAACATGGTGAGAGAAGGTTCTCCTGCAGTCAGATGAAGTGTGGCAATGAAATGGCAGTTGAAAAAATGAGAGTGTAAAATGAAAAAAAACGGTGGAGTTTCTGTGTTCATGAAGCAGTAACAGTGATTGGTGGATTTTGATTGCTGAAAACAGAAAGTTAGGGTGCACGGATGTGTTCTTTGAAAGATGTATTTTGAGTGGTCAATAAAAAATCATTAAATGAAAGAATGCACTGGATATGCAGGTGCACTGAGAGTTCAGAGTTCAATTGCAACATTGTTGTGTGAACTTGCAAACAACAGAGGTCTTCCAAGAGGTGGTTGCCATGCAGAAAAGGCAGAAAGGGCAGAGGGGGGAAGGGTTTTCATTTGAAAAAAAGTGAGGGAAGAGTTTTGATTGGGTGACATGAGAGATATGTGTGAAGAATTACAGCATTTCTGTGCTTTTGATAGCTGCAGACTCTGGAGTGCATACCTTTTGCTCTGCTGAAGACAAATTGGTGTGTTTCTGAGACTGTTTTCAAACTCAAAGTATTTGCTAAGGTGAGAAAATATTTCTTTAATTTAGATAGAGAATAGTGTGCTTTAAGGAGAAAATTATGAATTATGTGGCGCAAATTGCTTGTAAATATGCTCCCACCTGTGCATGGAAAATTTAGATTTTGAATGTTTGTGTTACATAGCCATGTTAAAAGTGATACAAACATGCTGCAAAGGCAATCAAAAAACGCTTTTATGTGTCTTAAGGACATTTTAAGTAATTTTCCCATGTGCAGTGTTTTGAAATTATGATTTGAAAATCGTTTTTGGGGAAAAGGAATTGTTTTTAAATTTATGACAAGGACATAATGGTGTATGCTTCTTTATAAGGCAATTGACTGTCCCTGATGTTATTTTTCCCATTTTAATGTAAGACCTTTCTCTGTGGCGCAAATTGCTTGTAAATATGCTCCCACCTGTGCATGGTAAATTTAGATTTTAAATGTTTGTGTTACATAGCCATGTTAAAAGTGACCCAACCATGCTGGAAAGGCAATCAAAAAATGCTTTCATGTGTCTTAAGGACATTTTAAGTCATTTTCCCATGTGCAGTGTTTTGAAATTATGATTTGAAAATCGTTTTTGGGGAAAAGGAATTGTTTTTAAATTTATGACAAGGACATAATGGTGTATGCTTCTTTATAAGGCAATTGACTGTCCCTGATGTTATTTTTCCCATTTTAATGTAAGACCTTTCTCTGTGGCGCAAATTGCTTGTAAATATGCTCCCACCTGTGCATGGCAAATTTAGATTTTGAATGTTTGTGTTACATAGCCATGTTAAAAGTGATACAAACATGCTGCAAAGGCAATCAAAAAACGCTTTTATGTGTCTTAAGGACATTTTAAGTAATTTTCCCATGTGCAGTGTTTTGAAATTATGATTTGAAAATCGTTTTTGAGGTAAAGGAATGTTGTTAAAATTTATGTGCGCCATATGCCCCCAAATTTCTTTTTCAAGGGTGCAGCAGGGTGTTATTGAGACACCCCTGCACCTTTGGAAAAATTCCTAATTTGCGATGAGCAAATTGTTAATCGCAAATTGCACCTTCATTTATATGAGCCTCCTAGCCCATGGAAATGAATGGGTAATTTGCAATTAGCAATTTGATTATCGCAAATTTGGAATGGTAAAGAATCGCTATTTATTCCTTAAAATTCGCTATTTTGGAAATGCAAAATAGTTATATGATACATATGGCGGTTGATGTCTAACAAGATATGAAGCTTAGGGATACATTTATGATGACTGGCGCAATGAAGTGGACATCACTTACTTCATTGGTAGAGCTTTACATGTATTATGTCCTCTGTATTCTTCATCAAGCGTAACTTTAATCTGCAATCCTGAGTAGGCCTCACCTTAAACAAACCTCTGGATAGGCCACATCTTATTGTCGTCCTGAATTAATCATTTAAAATGCTAGGGACAGATTTATGATAGGTGTATGCCTCTTTTGCGCCACTTAGAAAACACTGTCCATGGGGAAATGACTTAAAATGTCCTTAAGACACATGAATGTGTTTTTTGAAAGCGTTTGCAATTTTTTTGGGTCACTTTTAACATGGCTATGTGACTCAAACAGTCAAAATCTAAATTCGCCATGCACAGGTGGGAGCATATTTACAAGGAATGTGCTCCATGGGGAAAGGTCTTATAATGTAATATGGGAAAAATGACATCAGAGACACTGAAATGCCTTATAGAGAAGCATACACCATTATGTCCTTGTCATAAATTTGCAAACCATTACTTTTCCCCCAAAAACGATTTTCAAATCATAATTTGAAAACACTGCACATGTGGAAATGACTTAAAATGTCCTTAATTCAAAATTTGCTATTCCTTATTTTGCGATTGCACTGAAGGATTTGCAAATTTTGCGATTCCTTAAATGCAATGTATCAAACAAAAAATATGTAAAAAATGATATTAAGGATTTGGAAACTACCACCAACTTCTAGTTTGTGGTAATTTGCGAATTCTTTTCAAAAAGCATTTTTTTCCAAAAAACAAAAGGTCCCATATGACGCCCATACATGCCCTTAGGGCATGTATGTGTGCCATATGCCCCCAAATTTCTTTTTCAGGGGTGCAGCAGGGTGTTCTTGAGATACCCCTGCACGCTTGAAAAAATTCCTATTTTGTGATGAGCTAATTGCTAATCGCAAATTGCAACCTTCATTCCTATGAGCCTCCTAGCCCATGGAAATGAATGGGTAATTTGCAATTAGCAATTTGCTCATTGCAAATTAGGAATGGTAAAGAATTGCTATTTATTCCTTAAAATTTGCTATTTAGGAAATGCAAAATAGTTTGATGGTACATATGGTGGTTCATCTGTAACAAGATAAGAAGCTTAGGGATACATTTATGATGACTGGCGCAATAAAGTGGACATTACTTACTTCATTGGTAGGCCTTTACGTGTATTATCTCCTCTGTATTCTTCATCAAGCGTAACTTTAATCTGCAATCCTGAGTAGGCCTCACCTTAAACAAACCTTTGGATAGGCCACACCTTATTGTCATCCTGGATTAATCATTTAAAATGCTAGGGACAGATTTATGATAGGTGTATGCCTCTTTTGTGCCACTGTGCGTCACTTTTATGATGCAGCGGCGGTGCTAATTTGCAATTAGCAATTTGCTCATTGCAAATTAGGAATGGTAAAGAATTGCTATTTATTCCTTAAAATTTGCTATTTAGGAAATGCAAAATAGTTTGATGGTACATATGGTGGTTCATCTGTAACAAGATAAGAAGCTTAGGGATACATTTATGATGACTGGCGCAATAAAGTGCACATTACTTACTTCATTGGTAGGCCTTTACATGTATTATCTCCTCTGTATTCTTCATCAAGCGTAACTTTAATCTGCAATCCTGAGTAGGCCTCACCTTAAACAAACCTCTGGATAGGCCACACCTTATCGTCATCCTGGATTAATCATTTAAAATGCTAGGGACAGATTTATGATAGGTGTATGCTTCTTTTGTGCCACTGTGCGTCACTTTTATGATGCAGCAGCGGTGCAAAAGATTTGCTATGAGGCGACAAAATTACAAATTGATGCATTTAGGCAGATATGTCATGGTGTAAAAAAAACTTACCACATGAAACCGATGCAGCAGTGATGCAAAAGATGCACCATGTCGCAAGACAGGCCTCACTTGGGGCCATATGTATCAAGCTAATTAGCATTCGCAAAGATCAAAATTCTACGAATTTCGGCCTTTGCGAATGTTAATTAGACAAATGGTATGTATCAAACAAGTTTGATGCAAAATAAGGAGTAGCAAAATTTGCTATTCCTTATTTTGCAATTGCACTGAAGGATTTGCAAATTTTGTGATTACTTAAATGCAATGTATCAAACAAAAAATATGTAAAAAAATGACATTAAGGATTTGGAAACTACCACTAACTTCTAGTTGGTGGTAATTTGTGAATTCTTTTCAAAAAGCTTTTTTTCCAAAAAACAAAAGGTCCCATATGACGCCCATACATGCCCTTAGGGCATGTATGTGCGCCATATGCCCCCAAATTACTTTTTCAGGGGGTGCAGCAGGGTGTTCTTGAGACACCCCTGCACCCTTGAAAAAATTCCTAATTTGCGATGAGCAAATTGCTAATCGCAAATTGCAGCTTCATTCCTATGGGCCTCCTGCTGCATGGAAATGAATGGGTAATTTGTAATTAGCAAATAGGTCATCGCAAACTAGGAATGGTAATGAATCGCTATTTATTCCTTAAAGTTCGCTATTTAGGAAATGGAAAAAACTTTGATGATACATATGGCGGTTCATCTCCAACAAGATAAGAAGCTTAGGGATAGATTTATGATGACTGGTGCATCACCAGGGATGTGTCAGTCATCCTGCGCCGCTGTTCCGCCACCCATGGTGTGCTGCATTTACAATGCGGGGCATCATGGGGCAAAAATGGCACAGATGCGTGACGTATCTGTGCTGTAAAGGTAGTGATTGCTGGAGTTGTATCGCAAGTGCGATGCAGCTCAAGCAAGGCTCAGGGGTGCCCCATCTCCACAATGTTGCGTCAAGACCTATGCCTGCTTAAAGCAGGCGCAGGGTTTTGACGAAGCTTTCTCCTATCTAATTGTAAATACGGCACAACATGGGTGGCAGAGTAGTGGTGCACGTTAACTGGTGCATGCCTGGGGATGTGCCATTTAACATAAATCTGCCCCTTTACATTTAAGTATGTGCAGGACACACAGAGTCGGTGAGGCTTATCCAAGGTTAAGAAGAGATGAGTCCTGTTCACTGAAAATTTAGACATAGTCTTCACCTGCTCAGCATTGCTGGACATGGCTAAATAATAGCTGCAAAATATTACTCTTGTTAAACAATTTTACTATTATAATCTCTGAGATTTGTCTCTTACTCTGCAACATCTCATTGTTGTTATCTTTCTTTAAAGATAAAGACAACATCAACATGAGCGACAATCTGCAATCAGTTGATTTTGACCTCATCATTGAACTTGTAATTGAAACATCAGTGGATGTTGATCCTTTGGATGATTTAAATCCTGAGGATGAAGAAGAGCGTGATGAGGATGCAGATTTGTCCGAATTATATGACATAGGGTGGGAAGCTGACCTGCTTGAGCCTATGGAAATATAAACATTTATTTTTAAAATTTATAATTAATAAAAAGTAAAAATGTAAACCGTTTAATTTAAAAATAAAGACACCTTCAAAAACAGGTTATGTGTAGTGTCTTCAATAAAATATTAAAATATGCTCATAAAATTAGATCAGATTCACATATAAAATAGCACAGGTAACATAAATATAAATGTCATTTCTTTTCTGCTATTTCTGTATTGTAAATTTGCCAACGACTAAAAAATCTTCTAATTAAAATGTCAAGTAGTGTGTTAAGTTTTTGATCACTGTTATTGATTTACTGTTTGGTAATAATGGTTAATAACATTTTTTATTATATTTTACCACAGATTCAACTGCAGATCATTTCAAGATTTCACCATGCCAACAATAGAAAGACAGAGAAAGGCTGCAAAACGTCAAAGACAGCAGGTGAAAGAAAATAAGCAGCAGTCCTCTAACAAAAAGATTTGTCAAGTCACGAAGAAAGCACCGGGTAAGAGCACAAAATATTTCATAAGAAATATGTGTAGTAAAAAAAATATTACTACAGAAAATGTTTCAGTCCATAAAACGAGAAGGAATTCAAATGGAAAGGAAAGGCCAATCAAAAATGTTACTGCTAGAGCAAGAGATAACTCTGTGCATGATAGTAGAAGGAAACAACAGTTTAGGGAGATTCGTAAACGAATGTTCCGCAACAGGATAATTGGCAATTTGTTAAAAAATATTAAGAAAGGTCAACAGAAACTGGTTTTTTATAAGAGAAAAAAAAAAGTTGAGAAAGTTATTGATCAGGCATTTGAAATTAAACGTAAGTTATTTATTTTGATAATCAATAGAATTAGGAAGCTAAACAAGGCAATTTATGATTTCAAAAGAAATAGTAGATGGAAGAGAATAGTTAATCGTAGTAATTTTTGTGAAGTTTTTTCTGGAGAATGGATGCATAGTTCAAGCTGTGAGGCATTTTTTAATGAGGAGAGTTATTTCCAGGATAATGATTTGGTGCATGCAGTTGACACCAGTGGTCGTGCTTATGAAGTGAAAGATGGTTGTCCAGTTGAAAAAGAAAAACTTGTGACAACAGAGACAGAAGAGGTGTTAGGTAATGAGGTTTTAGGAAGACGTGCTAAGGGTCCTGTCTACACCTGGAAGTGTAGTAGTATTTGTAGTGTGCGACAGGATTCCATCAATTTGCTTTGTGATTTTGTACGGTCATTTAATAAGAAAAGTTTGAAGCAGAAAATAAGGTTGTTGCAAGAATTAGATCCTTGCAGAGTGAGAGAAGTGACAGGTTTGCATGGTCATTCACTGGCTTGTCTTTCCAGGAGAGTATGCCAGAGTGTTTTTCATCATTTCAGGATGCTAGCAGTGCATCATAATAAAGTGAGGAAATTAGTTAGAATGATGTATTATGCTAAGAGTCCAGCAATTATGCTTAAACAATTATGCGCTGCTCTTTTGCATGGTTCTGAAGTAGATGTGAAGAATATTTGTGAAGAAATTGAGTTTTGTTACTTTGGAAGTAAAGAGGAGAATGTTGAAATTGACCAAGAAGAAGAGGGTAATGTGGAAGATAGTGTACAGGTTTCCAGTACAGATAATTTCCAGAGGGAAATTGCCACGTTTGAGGTGAAATCAAGTGAGAGGCCAAATTTCACTTGTGTGTGTTGTCGACGCACTTATTATAAGAATCAGACTAAGTTAGTGGATTTATATGCAAAAAGTGAAAGGGAAAATAATAGTGAATGGAAGGATTTCGCAACATACTTGATGGTAGAAAATTGTTTTGATTTGGGATTGGATCAACGTGTGTGTACTTATTGTTGTTGCAAATTAAATCAAAACCAGATGCCTGCTAGAGCAGTTCATAATAATCTGGAATTGGTTGAGATTCCTTCTGAATTGAAGGATTTAAATACTTATGAATCTATTTTGATTCAAAGTATCCATCCCTTTCAGGCTATTGTAAGAATGGAGCCAAAGACAGGGAAATTGCCTCCATCAGATTTACAGAGAGGATTAAAGGGAAGAGTTGTTTATTTACCTCTAGATTTGAAGAAAAACATTAACACAATTGGAGTAGAAAAAGTGGAAGAGGAACCTCTGGTTATCTTAGTTAATGGGGTTCCGACAAAGAATAAGAAAATATGGCAAGATTTAGTAGATGTTAGGAAAGTTAAAAAGGCAACATTGTATTTGAAAAAAAATAATAAATACTATAAGAATGTATATGTTGCAGAAGAGGAAGTAAGTGAGGAAGAGGATAGCGATTTGTGTGCTGGTCAAATTGAGAAAGTAGAACCCTCTACTAGTGAAGAAATATATGAACATTATAGTGTTCATCCTTTGCATTCCAAGGAAGTCATGGGGAATGCTATTGAGTTGTTTCAAATGAAACAAGCCAAAGGGAGTCCCATTAGTGTTTGGGAGGAAAGTTTGGAAGCTCGGTGTTTCCCACAGCTTTTTCCAACAGGTCAGGGAGGAAGATATGATGAGCGACCTCATCAAATTCCTGCTTCTGAATACCGGACTTTGCGATTGTATGCAGGAGATGCTAGGTTTCGACAATGCATTCCTTATTTGTTTCATCTCCTGTTTGAAAGCGATCTGTCTGGACTGTCATATGCAGTGAACCACATCTTGAAAAGTGGTATACACATGCAAAACATCTCCGCAAGTGACTTTATGGATAAAGTCAATGTCCAAGACAGTATTTTGGATTCTCACCTGATTAATCTCATGGCGTGTCAGCGTGGTACTAATGAGTACTGGTACCGTCGTCATGGTGATTTAAAATGTATGCTGAGGAACTTAGGTACTCCCACATGGTTCCTCACTCTGAGCTGTGCCGAGTATGGCTGGGAAGACTTACTTGAATTTCTACGAGAGGCAAATGCTAACGTAGATAACATCGAATTCAAGACACCCGGAGAACTGTGCTCTTTGGATCCAGTCAATGTATGTAGGTACTTCAATCATAGATTTGAAGCTATGATGTCTTTCATCATGAATAAGAAGAATCCACCTCTTGGAGAGGTGTTGGATTTCTTCTGGAGAAAGGAGTACCAAGCAAGAGGTGCTCCTCATATACATATGTTGCTGTGGATCAAGGATGCACCTAAATTTGGAACGGATCCAGAAGACTCAGTGATGAGTTTCATCCAACAGTATTCTACGTGTGCTGTTCCAAACGCAAAGGAGAAGAAAAGCCTAAGAGAAAAAGTTCTGCGTTTCCAAAGCCATCGATGTGGAAAGTACTGCCGTCGTAAATTCCGAAACAAGGACAAGTTCTACACCAAATGTCGTTTCGGCTTTCCACGACCGGTGATTTCTAAAGGAAGAGTAAACAGTTTGATGTCTTCGCTGCGACACAATGTCATGAAGAAATCACCTAAAAACACATACAATTTGAAGAGGAACGAAGAGTCCAAGTACATCAATGACTACAACCCGGTGATTTTGTCCATGTGGAATGCTAACATGGATATACAGTTTGTGGCTGATAATTGTATGGCTGTGGCTCGGTATGTGACGTCTTACATCACCAAAAAAGAGAAGACAGAATTGAAGGATATGTGGGAGGACATTTCCCATGAAAAGAGCCTCAGCAAGAAGTTGTACAGTTTCCGTCTGAAGATGTTGTCGCATCGAGAAATCGGAGCGTACGAATGTTCTGACCGGTTGTCTTCAGCAAGTCTCTATGCCAAGTCCAGGAGTATCGTTTGGGCGAGTCTTGGTCTTGCTGCAACGCGTAATCGAGTTCTCAAACCTGTCCGGGAAATTGAGTATTTGGCGGAAAAGGAGCCAAACAGTACCGACATTTTGAAGACCAACATGTTGGATACATATTATCCAAATCGAAGCATTCACCTTGAGAATGTTTGTCTGTATGAGGTTCTTCAAAATTACATATTCAAGAGGAACATCAAAGAAGATACTGAGAAAGGAGTGTATGCTGTAATAGGAAGTGAGGGATGTCTGGTCAAGCAAAGAAAATGCCACTTGGTAAACCATCGAAAATTGAGTGGCGAATCTCCTGAAAAAAAGGAGTTTTTCTATTTAGCACTTTTGCAACTTTTCAAGCCTTGGCGTGCAGAAGAGGAACTGCTTGGAGATTTTCTCTGTTACGAAGACTCTTTCAATGCCGCCAAGGAGACCATAGAATGTCCTGCTTTTCCCAAATATGTAGAAATGTTGAATGCGGAAATTGAGCAGGAAGCAACGATTGCAGCCGAGATTGCCAGAGACAGTTCTCAGGACAGTCAGAGTTCTGCTTCATTGAGTCAGGATCCACTAGGAGGACCTGTTATCGAAAATGAAGCTGCCACTGCTATGAATGAAGTGGAAAGAGCCATGGCACATGCTCAGGAGGATGCGGTTAACTTAGAAGAGTTGGAAAGACAACTCAACGTTGAGCAGAGGAAAATATATGACGAAGTTACCATGCAAATTGATCATGGATTAAGTCATGATAAGAAAGAGTGCTCATGTACGTCGTTGAAGCCTGTCCGACTGTACGTGAGTGGAGAAGCGGGAACTGGAAAAAGTTTCCTCATTAAAGCAATTTCATGCTATTTGCAGGAAAGGACAGAGTCATCGCTGTCTTGTGTTGTCACTGCTCCAACTGGACTGTCAGCACATAATATTAAAGGGATTACTTTACATCGTTTACTGATGCTGCCAGTGGAGCATGACAACAAATTACAATATCACAAGCTATCTGGAGATGCTTGTTTTGAAGTTTCAAGAATCTTAAGAAAAATGAAACTTCTTATCATTGACGAAGTAAGCATGGTTTCCAATGTCATGCTTGCCTTTGTGCATTTGAGAATGCAAGAAGTTCTCAAAACAGAGTATGATGTGTTATTTGGTGGCAAACACATCATTGTTTTTGGAGATCTTCTGCAGCTGACACCAGTGAAAGGGCAACCTGTGTTCAAAATGCTCACGCATGAAGATACCAGGAAGTGCCTAGGCAGCATTGGCAACGTCAATATATGGTTAAACTTCAATTATGCTGAACTGCATGAAAATATGCGTCAGGCGAAGGATGAAGTTTACAAGACTATTCTACAAGATGTTAGAATTGGAAAAGTGACCGAGCATGGGAAAGAAGCTTTACATGCACGATTACTGTCAAATTTATATCCAGAACAAGATGTTGTGCCTGAGAATATTTTTCAGAAAATTACTGAGAAGAAATCTGGAATATGTTTGATGCCAACTCTTGCAGAATGTGCCAAATTTAACTACAAAATGTTGCATTTAGAAAAGCAAGAGATTGTGAAAGTGGAAGCTATTGACAGAGTAGAGCATATGGGATCAACAATTATTTTGTCTGAGAATCTGAAAACAAAATTGGATTCATTAGAGAAGAGTATATCTAAAACTGCAGGTTTTGAAAAGACTCTGAATGTGTGCTTGAACTGCCGTATAATTTTAAGAAGGAATTTACATGTTGAAAGAGGTCTGGTAAATGGATCAATGGGTAATGTTGTTGATTTTGTGAAATACAGAAATAGAGATGGAATTGAATTTTTAAAAATTAAATTTGATGGCATTGAGGAAGTACAGCTAATTGCTCGTTGTTCTGCTAGATTTTTGCTTGTAAAAGACTTATATGTTCGCCGTAAGCAGTTTCCTGTTTGCTTGGCATATGCGGTGACAATCCATAAATCGCAAGGTTTAAGTGTAGACAGTGCATTGGTGAATATTGGCAGTTCTGTGTTCAAGGAGGGTATGGCATATGTGGCATTGTCACGAGTTAGAACTTTATCGGGATTGTACTTGATTGAGTGTGATGTCACAAACATTTGTGCTGATCTAGATTGTGTTAAGGAATACAATAGGTTAAGAAGAGAGTATGCGCCACATTTGCCTCAGTATCCTTTGTTTGAGAAACGTGTGGTAGGCCGGAAACGAAGAAATGTGACCAATACTGGGGAGGTTGTAGCAAAAAGACGAAAAGTCAATGAACCTAAAATTACAAGCAGGAACAAAAAGGATTCTGTTGAAGATGTTGTTGGTTTTCAATTTGAAAACAGTTCTGGTGTCAACTGCTATGCTAATGTAGTGGTTAATGTTTTGTTTTCTCTAGAAAATGTCAAAGAAGAGATTGTGGTCAATTCTGATCAAAGATTTTGCAGTTTGTTAAATTCTGTGTTAGAGAAATGTAGCACTGATAGAAGAAACATAGAAAGTGTGTCTGAAATTCGAAATCTGTTAGACAGATGTTCAGGCCAAACACAATTCTCTCAAAATATTCAGCAAGATTGTCAGGAGTTTTTAATGTATATGCTTGATGTATTACATGCTGAAGGTGTAGATGTAGATCAGCTGTTTGGGCTTTCTTATCAATGGCAGCATGACTGCGAGAACTGTATGGTATCAAGTACTACTAGTGTAGACTCAGAAAGATTTATATATTTAACTTTGCCAGACAGTAAATCAGTCTCCTTTAATAAGCTAGTAAAAGCAGCTGATCACAACATGGAGTGTAGCCAATGTAAATCTGAAATGATGTCCACATTATTTATACGAACATATGGCCAGTATGTCATTTTAATGTTCCAACGATGTAGGCCTGATGGAACAAAATTGACAACTTTAATTAAAAATTTTGTAGCTTCGCAGTTGTCAATATCAGGAAGGACTTTTGTAACTGCAGCAATTATATATCATGACGGCCCTTCAATAACATCAGGACATTACACAGCTTATTTAAAGTCTAGAAATGGCTGGTCATTCTGCAATGATTCTGTTTTCATTTTCAAAAAAAAATTGCCGTATGACCTTAAAAACTCTTACCTGGTGTTTTTAAAACCAAAATTTTAGGGAAATAATCTCGGGATGTGCTCTGTGGAATTTCAAGAAGTTCTAATGGCTCCTACACAATTTGGCCTTGAGGATAAGTGTAGTTCAGAGACATAACTTCTAACCATAGGACTGGACGTCATGGAGAAATACGTGCACTTTGAATGAGTTCAGAAAAACTGTTTCTTTTTATTAGCTAATTGAAGCAGCCAATCAAAACATGGAGTAGAGGGAATGTAAGTCTGCAATGCTGTCTACTGTTTTACATTGCTTTGTGATTAAAAGTGATGTAGAGAATTAAATAATTGTAGTAGTCATAGAGGTAGTGTAAGTCTGCTTCATAGTAAGCAGTATCAGTGTCATAGGAAATGTAGAACATGACTGAGCAAGAAGGGGAAGATATTACTATTCCAGGATTGTGAAAATGATCTTCAACATTTTAATTCTGAAAGTTGCGGAAATGCCAAATGACGGGATTGGCTTACAAGAAATCCAAGAGTTATAAATGGCTCTGACCAGATTTGGCCTTGTGGAAACTTGTGGTAGAGAGCAAGAAGTCATTTATTGCATGTAACGTGTTTTTAAAAACGATGGAGATTTTCTTTCAGAAAGTGGCGGGCTGAAAGTAATAACAGCACAAAAGAGTGTAAGCTGTTCATAGGACATCCTTGGACGTCATGGAAAGTAAGTTAACTTTAAGGAGTTCTGAATTTTGATTTCTTATGTTGTATGGGTTTTTTAAACACAATCATTTTGATTGTGTTTTTTTTTCCCCGCTGTTATATGATGAATACCTTCAAGTCACTGTTTTTAGTGAATTTTGATACATTCTGAGAACAGCAAAAATAAACCATTTAACATGTATAATTAATTCTGTACTGTTTGCATTTATGATGTATATGTAGAACTGTGTAGGAGGCATGGAGAAGGTGAGGCTTCTGTAAGTGTCAAAGTTGTTGCATGCAGTGCTGCACTTCTGCGTATTCTTTCATATGCTAGACTACATCTGCACAATGAGACACCTAAGCAAAGGAAACACAAGTGATGTGATTGTGAAATGAGCAAAATAAATTGCATGTATTTCAATTACATCACCTGTGTTTCCTATCATTACGAATCACATTGTGCAGATCAAGTTTAGGTCTGTCCAGGGAAACATAGGAGGTTTGGACTTTGTTGAAGAGTGCAGTGGACATGACTCACTTCATTGGTAGACCTTCACATGTATTATCTCCTCTGTACTCTTCAACAAGTGTAAATCTCATCTGCAACCCTGAGTAGGCCTCACCTCAAACAAACCTCTGGATAGTAGACATCTTATTGGCATCCTGAAGCAATTATTTAAAATTTTAGTGTCTTGCGACACTTTTCTGAAACAACAGCAATGCAAAAGATGCACCATGTTTTAAGATAGGCCTCACTTCATCTGCATCAAGATACTGTTAGTTTAAAATGTATATCTTTAGGACTGTGTAGGGGGCCTGGAGAAGCAGAAGCTTCTGTAAGTGTCAAAGTTGTTGAAAAACTGTTTGTCCTTCAATCTTTTCCCTTGTCTTTTCTAATTTTTAAATACATGTTTTAATATTTTTCAAATGTTTGTTCTCTCTTTCACAGATTGAAAGTATAAAAACAAAAAGTGAGTAATTTAACGACAATTATAAGGTAAATATTTTGTACTCTTTTCGTTACATTTCTATCACATTTAACTACTATTAGTTCCACTGCTTCATTTCTTTAACCCTCAGTTTCCTGCCTTTGCTACTTCCCTCATTCCTTTCTCTATTACCTACTTACTCAACTCCTTCCACTCTTTTTCTCAGTCCCTCTCTTCTCATAGTTCCTCACTCTTGTTCACTCCCTCCGTCTCTATTACTCTTAGTGTCTTTGACTGATCACTCTATCACTACTTGTTCATAATGCTTTCTCTGTGTAGTTGAAGCACACTAAGGGGAATATTATGAACACAGCCAATAAAATTATTGCTCTTTTTATTGGCAGAAAACTGGTGCAAAAGTGGTTTTAGCGGCAGTTTTCTGCCACAAAAGCAGCTTTAGCGACACATTTCTGCCAATAAAAGCTGCAAAACTTTTATTGCCTATGTTGATGATATGGCTCTATGTTACTTACATTTCTTTGTTGTTTCAATTAATCTTTTTCTGTTATTTTTTGTTTTCTGTTTTCTATTTTTTCTCTCTGTTATTCCTCATGTTTTAATCTTATTTTGAACATTCACTCACATTCTCCAAGAAACTCTTCTTTGTTAATGTTATACTCTCTTTTTTTTTCTTTCACTTCGTTATCTATTTTGTTTTTCACAATTATACCCTCTTCTGTCTTTTCTTCGGTAAATAGATCTATTAAACAGTATCTCTTCTTTACTCCCTATAGCTGTCTTTCTTTTAACATCACTCTCTGTTTACTTTCCTTATACTTACACTTTTTTTTAAAAAAAATTTTTTGGGGTTAGCTCCCGGTCCGCGTACCGGGAAGCTAACCCGGGAGCGAACCAAAAGAAATAGAGCTTGCCAGAGTGCTAAACATTCTAGCAATTTTTTTTGAAAGGGAAGGTAGTTCTGAAAAGAACTTTTTTTTTTATATTTTTGTTGTTTTATATATTTTTTTTATTTTTTTTTATTTTTTGTTTTTTTTGTATTTTTTGAACGATTTTATATTTTTTTTGGTTTTTTTTGGGGGGGGGAAACAACAAAAAACAGGCGTTGAAAAGGGCTCAACAGGAGCAAAAAAAAATTACTGGGGGCGGTTAGGGCAATCATGGTGTTCATACGCCAGGTTGAGTGCATTGATGCTCATGTTGCCACAAGCTAATAATGCACGACAGTGCATACATAAGTGAATCATGTGCCCAAAATTTTCTTGAATATTTGGCACAGTTTCCCGTGCCTCTTCTGGTGTTAGAGAAATCGGTATTGTTGGTCTGGCCACAGGAGTTGGTCTTGGATTGTCCTGCATATCCCTTATTTCCGCCCGGCTGTAATTTAGTGGATGCTTCCTTGTCATGTGCCTGTGCATTGTGTGATTTCCATAGCTATATTTTTTGTCCGTCCCTCTGGACAATTGTTCTTTGCATATGAGGCAGGTGACATACCTCGCATTGACTTTTTTTTGGCCAGGAGGGATCGACTAAAACTGCCAGATGAAACTGGCTTTCTTTCTGGAAACCTGGGGCAACTCTTCTAAGAACTGTGGTTCTTCTCCCTCCTCATCCATTTCTTCATCTTCCTCCTCAGTGTTGGTAATGACCTGGGGAGGTGGTCCTCTCTTCCCATGAGGAGGTGGAGGTGGTGGTGGGGGTGCACCAGCTGAAGCAACCAATGAAGCCATTTTCCAACAAGCAAAATAGGTCTTCCTCTCACAATGATGAAAGTCAGAGTGAGGAAAGAAGGAGGGGTTTTCATCATTTGGGAAAAACAATACTTCTCAACCAATGAAAAGTGTTATTTTTAGGTCACCTGACCTAGCCTTCCATCATTATGAAACCAAAAGTGAAATGAACCAATGAAAAGTTTTATTAACAAGTCACATGACCTCTCACGCTCATGTTACGCGCTGCGGAACGCTCCCCGGTTAGCTTCCGGGTCGCTCCGCTTCGCGCCTCGGTCCGCGCCCCGGGACACTTCCGGGTGCGCTAACGCGATACGTCACAAGACGCATTTCGCGGCAACGCGATACGTCGCGCTTTCGCGACGCGCCGCGGATCGCTTCCGGGGAGCTGCGTTTCGCGCCTCGGTCCGCGCCCCGGGGCACTTCCGGGTGCGCTAACGCAGTACGTCATAAGACGCATTACGCGGCAACGCGATACCGTCACTATGTTGATTTCTTACCGGTTCGCGGACCGGGTCGCGGCATCAATTTGAGCTAACGGAAAGCTTCCCGGTTCGCGGACCGGGAGCGAAACAAAAAAAATATTTTAAAAAAATTATTAATAAACATATAAAATATATTTTTGTATATTAAAGAAGAATACATTTTACAGCTATAGATATTAGCTTTTAAAAAACCAATGAAATTCACTGAAAAAACCATAGGTTATAGACCATATATAGTTAGGAATTTGCATTTACAAAACCTTGAAAATTCACTGAAAAAACCATAGGTTATACACCATATATAGTTAGGAATTAGCATTTAAAAACCTTATTTTACTCACACAAAACCATTGAAATTCCATATATAGTTAGTTGTACTAACTATATATCACGCACCCGCAATCCACTGCTGATCATGTCACATATTACATCATTCATGACATGGTCAGTGACATCACTGATGACATCACTGATGACATCTCAAATGACATCACTGATGACATCACTGATGACATCACTGATAAAATCTCATTTGACATTACTGATCACATCACTGATGACATCATTCATGTGATAATACGATGAACCTCTTCAGACTCTAATATAATCTTAGATACACTCAGTGTAAACAGACTGTCACTCATCCATGGAGTTACTTACACACCTAGTCAGTCATGCAAAGAATCAATCACAGCTCCATTTTCACAACTATACAGTTATACACACCTTACTTATTCAAACATATACTAAAACATATTTACTCACTTATACAATCCTGGATACAAGAGCACAATGATCCATACAGCCACTCACACATTCACTGGCTCTTATGCACAGTTATTTATATATGTCAACTCTCACATGTACTGTATTTTACATATGTACTTACTTTGACATGTAGCACTGAGATATCTATTCACTCACCAATACAGTCATGCACACAGTCAACCACCCATACAGCTGTTTCCACATGCACTTTTGAACCCATACATTTATGCACAGAGTCATACACCTCCCAGCCACCCACACACACTCTCAGTCTCCCATACAAATGCTTGGGCAACCAATCAATAACCCATATAGTTACTCATATAGCTACTGATCAACACATGCAGCAGTTTACAGAACAACAGACATAATGATGCACAAATTAAGACAGTTTAGTCACTAACCCATGCACTCAGTGAGACACATTTAACCACTCACTCATACAGTCAGTCATGCACCTACTAAATCCTTCATCCAGACACTTATACATCCACTCATTCTTCAATATGTAAGACATATTTTAACTTTACAGAAAAATACAGTCACTGGATGTTGTCATCAGTGATGTCATCAGTGATGTCATTTGAGATGTCATCAGTGATGTCATCAGTGATGTCACTGACCATGTCATGAATGATGTAATATGTGACATGATTGCGTGTGCGTGATATATAGTTAGTACAACTAACTATATATGGAATTTCAATGGTTTTGTGTGAGTAAAATAAGGTTTTTAAATGCTAATTCCTAACTATATATGGTGTATAACCTATGGTTTTTTCAGTGAATATATATATATATATATATATATATATATATATATATATATATATATATATATATACAAAGAATGCTGACGCAGCAGCGCCAACAAAGAATGCCTGCACTCCAAGAGTATATTTTAAAAGCATTTAATTCAGCTGGTATATATATATATATATATATCAATGCTCGAAGGTGTCCACCTTTGAGTAGCACGCGAACAGCAGCTTGGTTTATGTATAGGTGAGGACGGGGATCCACTCGTAGACGCCGCTCTGTACGGGATCTGCCCGACACGTTTCGAAGCTCCATATGCTTCTCTTCAGGGGCTTTAACGGAAGCGGTGTGCGCAACCGCCGACCCACTTCCCCATTTTATATATAACACACCCACCGATGGGAGGCTCAAATGAGACTGTGCATTCTGGGAAGTGTGGTCCGGGAAGCACACAATCAAGTCCTGTATGGACTCCACAAGTGGGCCCGTCCTCGATTCCAAGTACGACTGCTGCTTCACTTAAGTGACCCCCAGGGTACCGGGGTGGTGCTTTACTGCTGGCCCCTGATGAGGAAAATAAATTTCCGAAACGCGTCGGGCCTATTTCAAACACGCAACTGCCCATACCAACTA
Organism: Lissotriton helveticus; assembly: GCF_964261635.1. Lineage (NCBI taxonomy): Eukaryota > Metazoa > Chordata > Amphibia > Caudata > Salamandridae > Lissotriton > Lissotriton helveticus. Next base: position 121,446,660 of record NC_136060.1, on the reverse strand, counting down.
ACGCTTTGGGGAAGGCGCACGCAGGCTCGGGTGCTACCCGCTACTTGGACAACCCCATGGAGCGTAATATATATATATATATATATATATATATATATATATATATATATATATTACCTACTGGCGGTCGCCAGTAGGTAGTTATAGTTAGGATTGTTTTCCATAGGGAAATCGCAACATTCTATTGGGAATAACTTTGGCGCTGGTTGAGGGATCTGCCTGAAATTATCCTCAAATTTGCCTCGCGGCTCTCCGCTCCTCCCCTGAAAGTTTGGGGGGATTCGTCAATCGGGGGCCGAGATAAAAGGGGGGTCCCAAAACGTGTTTTCCCCATGTTAATTTCCATAGGGCGGTTGGACTCACTTTTAGCTCGAACGGCTGAATGGATTTTCACCAAACTTGGCAAAATTGTAGGGACTGGTAGCCCGATGTGCCTTTGCTATGTCTCAAGATATGTGCTCCAGAGGATTTTGAGTAATTTGGGTTTAAAAAAATATATATATCTATAGCCCCGCCCCGGTACGCGCACCGGGGAGCGCTCCCGGCACGCACCGCGAGTTCGCGCGCGGAAAGCTGATTGGCTCTCGGGTGTCTGTCAACATTCCAAACAGTCCGGAGCGGCCGCCATCTTGTGTCTCGGTAGGATCGAGACACAAGAGGTGGCAAAAACAAAGGGGGAAATAACCAAAAGGGAGCAGGGTAGACCCCCCCCTGACCCCCTAGGTGTGATGTGGGGGCCATAAAAGGGTCCCGCGGGACAAAAAAAAGTAAACAAATTTTCGATTTTCGCGGGGGGAGGGCCAAGTACGCACACCGGGGAGCGTACCGGGGAGCGTACCGGGGAGCGTACCATGGGAAAAAAATTGTGAAAAAAATGAGTGTACAATAATCATTTTGAGTGATCAGAGGTAGGGTAGCTCTGAAAAGAGCTTTTGGGTTCGGTGGCTGATTTAGGTACCTACAAGTACATCCCACACACACCCACACGCACACACCCCACACACACACCCACACACACCCACACACACACTCCTCACACACACACGCCCACACATCACACACACACACACCCCACACACATAACGCTACACCCCCACACCCACACACTCCCCACACACACCTCACACACCCACACCTCCACCCACACCCAAACACCCCACACACCCACACCAACACCTTACACATCCACACACACACCCACACCCACACACCCCACACACCCACACTCACACACACATGTCACCCCCCCCACACACACACACACCTCACAGACACATCCTACACATCCCACACACACACCTCCCCCCACACACAAACACCTCACAGACACACCCACACATCACACACACACACACATTCCACACACATACCCCCCACACCCACACACCCCCCACACACACCTCACACACCCACACCTCCACCTATACCCAAACACCCCACACACCCACACCCACACACACACCTTACACACCCACACCCCCACCCACACACACACACACCTACACCCACACACACACCTCACCCCCCTCCACACACACACACACACACACAAACACCTCACAGACACACCCCACACATCCCCCACACACACCTCCCCCCTCACACATGGGGAAAACCCAGTGAAACAGTAAAATAATAATTTAAAGTGCTTAGAGGTAGGGTAGCTCTGAATAGAGTTGTTGTGCTGTGTGGGTGATTTAAGTACCAGCATGTAGGTACCAATACAGAGTCTTAAATTCAATGTACACCGTCTCCTCTGAAGATATTTTGCATGTTGTTACAGAAGTTATTGTGGTATATGGAATCTATACCATAGTCTGTCAGGAAAGCAGAAACAGATCCTTAAGCACTCCCTGAGAAGACCTAGGGGATCATGGGTAGTCTACCCTGCTCCCTTATGATGTTTTAAAATTGCACAGTATACTGTAAGTTTCACTTTATACTATAATATAAACATAATCATTTTGGTAGTACTTCATGAATTAGATATAAAAATGAATAATGTCTCAAACAATTTTTAATTATTAAATAAAAATTTATTGGTTAGAATTTTCATAGTTTACTAAAACTTCCAGCATTAGATCATCTGGAATCTCCTCAAAAATGCATGTTTCAATATCTTGTAAACATTCAATAAATTGTTGATCCAAAGACTGATCCATAAAATCCTCTTCAACAAAACCTTCATTAAGAATCTCCCCATATGTAATCTCGAAAGAAACATTGATGTTTTCTTGCTCCCCTTCCATTTTCTTGCTGTAAATTGCATAAAAAATAACTATATCAGTAGAGTTAGGGCACTGTTAGGTTTAAGTTCAGACAGGTAGTTCTGATTTTTTAACAGTGAAGTTAACTTTGGGCAGTGTATGGTATCAGGCTGGAAGTAGAAATATAAAAAAGTGTATGTGATAAAGCCTAAGTAAATTCATAATTATACAAGACAAGCCTAACTCCATCCATAACTATAACAGAGAAGCCTATCTCAATCTATAAATATTACAGAGGGATAGTATATAACTATCAGAAAATGTTTTATAAATTAACTTAAAGTGCACAACATACTTCACTTTCCAAAATAACAACTTACCTTTGAGAAAGCAGTTGAAGTTCTCAGTGAAAATCCTTTTCAAATGTACTTCAGGAAGTAGTAGTCAAAATGGCTGTGTTTCCCTCTCTTTTTTAAATATATTCATGTACATAACCAATCAAATGTTAGGAAATAATAGTAGAAAATGAAAGTAACATTTTAATTGGTTGTAAATTCTAACACTTCAGATGTGTTTTTGTCATGTAATTTACCTCAGGATATTTAGACAGGGCTACAGGCCAAATGGCTCAATGGAATTCTACCAAATTTGGGAAAATGGTAGGGACTGGTATGTAGTATTGCCTATTCTATTTTTGGTGAACTTCTCTACAGAGGTTTTTATGTAAATTAACTTTTAAAAAAATTTGGGAGCGCTTACCGGTGTGCGCCCCGGTACGCGTACCGGCAGCGCAACGGGAGTCCTCCATTTTGTGTTTTGGTAGATTTGAGACAGAAAATGGAGGACAAACAACATTGGGAATGGGTATAAGGGGGCACGGTAGGCACCCCCTGACCCACTAGGTTTTCTGAGGGGGTCTTAGGAGGCCCATATAGGCCAAAAAAAAAAAAATAATAATAATTTTCGCGGGCTGAGCGCCCGGTACGCGCACCGGGAAGCGTACCGGGGAGCGTACTTTGGTGAAAAATAGTGAAAAAAGTTAGAAAAAGATAATCATTTGGAGTGATCAGAGGTAGGGTAGCCCTGAAAAGAGCTTTTGGGTTGTGTGGCTAATTTAGGTACCTACAAGTAGGTACCAATGCACAGTCTTAAATTCAGGAGGAATATTCTATTCCCTCATCTGAAAAGTGCACACCATCTCCTCTGTAGATATCTTGCATGTTGTAACGCAAGTTGTGGTTGTATATTGAACCCATTCCATAGTCTCTCATGTAAGCAGAAACAGATTTATTCACATGTTTCCGTGCTTTCTCAAATTGTGGACAAAATTGGTTGGACCACTTCCATTTCTGTCTTTGGCAAATATTGGAATATACCAAGGCAGTTTGTGGAAAAAGTGTCATCAATTGCCCAAAGGTGTCCTTTAAAAGCATTTCCAGACCTACCCCAGTCAAAGTGCCTAAGTCATTTCCACCACAGTGGAGAATTATGAGGTGAGGGTGTGGCAGATGCAAAAAGGTTTTCACCAATGGTATCAATTGATGACATCTCAATCCTCTCTGGCCAATCCATTTAATGTTCACATTTGGTAAATCAAGGTTGTGAAAATTTCTGCTAGCTGCATACCTTTGAGCCCAGTGGATATAGCTATGTCCAATAATCCAGACAGAATACATGGTAAGAGGAGGTTCTGGTGCAGTCAGATGAAGTGTGGGAATGAAATGGCAGTTGGAACAGTAGGAGTTTGTAAAAAAAAAACTGTGGAGTTTCAGTGCTGTTGAATTACAAGCAATGATTGGTGGATTCAGATAGTTGAAAACTGAAAGTTAGGGTGCATGGTTCTGTTCTGTGAAAGAAGTCATTTGAATGGTTAAGAAAAAGTCATTTAAAGAAAGATTGCACCTGATAAGCTGGTGTATGAGAGGTCAAACATCCTTGCTGAGTTCATTTGCAACATTGTAGAATAAACTTTTAACCCTGAGAGCTCAGTGAGGAGGGAGTTGCTATGGTAACAGGTAGAAAGGGCTGAGGGGGGAAGGGTGTTTGTTTGAAAATAGAGAGGGAAGAGTTTTGATTGGTTACCATGAGGAATATGTGTGTAGAATTAGAGGTTCTCTGTGCCATTCATGGTTGCAGTGCCTGGAGTACATACCTTTTGCTCTGTTAAAGAAATATTGGTGTGTGTGTCTGACACTGTTTTCAATCTCCTAAAGCATTTGTAAAGGTAAGTAATGATTTATTTAATATAGATAGAGAGTTGTATACTGTATGGAGAATATTTGGAAGCATATTGTGTTTTTTAAATGTTGTTTGTGTCATGCTTTTTCATAATGCTTGGTAAAAAGTTTGTACTGCATAGAGGAATTGTATTTTGTAAAATTGTGAAGTTTCAGTAGTGACATGGAATGCTTGTACATAGGACCTGTGCTGTGTTTCTTAAATGTGATGTCAAAAACTATTTTGGGGAAAATGAATGGCTTTTACATTTTTTAAAAGGAATAAATAATGTGTGCATGCTTAAAGAAATACATGTGACCCTTTCACAATGATGTTACCTGTGTTAACTCAGTGTAGGAAGCACATTGAGTATCTTTGCATAGAGGAATTGTATTTTGTAAAATTGTGAAGTTTAGTAGTGACATGGAATGCTTGTACATAGGACCTGTGCTGTGTTTCTTAAATGTGAGGTCAAAAACGATTTTGGGGAAAATGAATGGCTTTTACATTTTTGAGAAGGAATAAATAGTGTCTGCATGCTGAAAGAAATAAATTTGACATTTTCACAATGATGTTACCTGTGTTAACTCAGTGTAGGAAGCACATTGAGTTTCTTTGCATAGAGGAGTTGTATTTTGTAAAATTGTGAAGTTTTAGTACTGACATGGAATGCTTGTACATAGGACCTGTGCTGTGTTTCTTAAATGTGATGTCAAAAACGATTTTGGGGAAAATGAATGGGTTTTACATTTTTGAGAAGGAATAAATAATGTGTGCATGGTTAAAGAAATAAATGTGACCCTTTCACAATGATGTTACCTGTGTTAACTCAGTGTAGGAAGCACATTGAGTTTCTTTGCATAGAGGAATTGTATTTTGTAAAATTGTGAAGTTTCAGTAGTGACATGGAATGCTTGTACATAGGACCTGTGCTGTGTTTCTTAAATGTGAGGTCAAAAACGATTTTGGGGAAAATAAATGGCTTTTACATTTTTGAGAAGGAATAAATAGTGTCTGCATGCTGAACGAAATACATTTGACCTTTTCACAATGATGTTACCTGTGTTAACTCAGTGTAGGAAGCACATTGAGTTTCTTTGCATAGAGGAATTGTATTTTGTAAAATTGTGAAGTTTTAGTACTGACATGGAATGCTTGTACATAGGACCTGTGCTGTGTTTCTTAAATGTGATGTCAAAAACGATTTTGGGGAAAATGAATGGGTTTTACATTTTTGAGAAGGAATAAATAGTGTCTGCATGCTTAAAGAAATAAATTTGACCCTTTCACAATGATGTTACTTGTGTTAACAAAGAGTAGGAAGCACATTGAGTTTCTTTGCTGTTGGGTTGTGTCATGTTTTTTGAGAATGGTTGAATTTCAGTAGTGAAATTGAATGCTTGTACATAGGACCTGTGCTGTATTTCTTAAATGTGATGTGAAAAACGATTTTGGGGAAAATGAATGGCTTTTACATTTTTGAGAAGGAATAAATAGTGTCTGCATGATTAAAGAAATATATTTCAACCTTTCACAATAATGTCACCTGTGTTACCTTAGATTAGGAAGTAGATTGTGCAGTTGAGGTGAGGCATGTCCAGAGTGACAGAGGAGGTGAGGCCTGTGTTCAAAACTGTAGTGGGAGAGAGGCCTTTCCTGGGGAGCGTAGGTGGTGAGGCCTGTGTCTAAGAGTGCAGTGGACTAGGCTTCATGAAGCCTATCCCCCACTGCACTCTTAGACACAGGTCTCATCTTCTTTGCACCCGTGGACAGACCCCTCTTCCACTACACTCTTCAATACAGGCCATCCCTCTTCTGCACCCCTAGACAATCCTCACCTCATCTGCAACCCTGAATAGACTTCAACTAATCTGCATCCTTAGACAGGCCTCAGCTTATTTACACCCTTGGACATGCGTCACCTCATCTGCACCCAGTTACCATCAATTATACTCATTACATTGAGGCCTGTCCAGAGGACACAGATGAGGTAAGGCTTGTCCAAGGGTGAGAGGAGGTCAGTCCTCTCCACTGTACTCATGGACACTGAATGCTTGTACATAGGACCTGCACTGTGTGTTTAAAATGTTATTTAAAAAACGATTTTGGTGAAAATCAATGACTTTTAGATTTTTGAGAAGGAATAAATAGAGTCTGCATGATTAAATACATATATTTCATCCTTTCACAATAATGTCACCTGTGGTACCTCAGATTAGGAAGTAGATTGTGCAGATGAGGTGAGGCATGTCCAGAGGGACAGAGGAGGTGAGGCCTGTGTTCAAGACTGTAGTGGGAGAGAGGCCTTTCCTGGAGAGCGTAGGTGGTGAGGCCTGTGTCTAAGAGTGCAGTGGACTAGGCTTCATGAAGCCAATCCCCCACTGCACTCTTAGACACAGGTCTCATCTTCTTTGCACCCGTGGACAGACCTCTCTTCCACTACACTCTTCAATACAGGCCATACCTCTTCTGCACCCCTAGACAATCCTCACCTCATCTGCAACCCTGAATAGACTTCAACTAATCTGCATGCTTAGACAGGCCTCAGCTTATGTACACCCTTGGACATACGTCACCTCATCTACACCCAGTTACTATCAATTATACATAATACATTGACGCCTGTCCAGAGGACACAGATGAGGTAAGGCTTGTCCAAGGGTCAGAGGAGGTAAGTCCTCTTCACTGTACTCATGGACACTGAATGCTTGTACATAGGACCTGCACTGTGTGTTTAAAATGTTATTTAAAAAACGATGTGGGTGAAAATCAATGACTTTTAGATTTTTGAGAAGGAATAAATAGTGTCTGCATGCTTAAATAAATATATTTCAACCTTTTACAATAATGTCACCTGTGTTACCTCAGATTAGGAAGTAGATTGTGCAGTTGAGGTGAGGCATGTCCAGAGAGACAGAGGAGGTGAGGTCTGTGTTCAAGACTGTAGTGGGAGAGAGGCCTTTCTTGGGGAGCATAGGTGGTGAGGCCTGTGTCTAAGAGTGCAGTGGACTAGGCTTCATGAAGTCTATCCCCCACTGCAGTCTTAGACACAGGCCTCACTTTCTTTGTACCCCTGGACAGACCTCTCTTCCACTACACTCTTCAATACAGGCCTCACCTCCTCTGCACCCCTGGACAATCCTCACCTCATCTGCAACCCTGAATAGACTTCAACTAATCTGCATCCTTAGACAGGCCTCAGCTTATTTACACCCTTGGACATGCGTCACCTCATCTGCACCCAGTTACCATCAATTATACTCAATACATTGAGGCCTGTCCAGAGGACAGAGATGAGGTAAGGCTTGTCCAAGGGTGAGAGGAGGTCAGTCCTCTCCACTGTAGTCATGGACACTGAATGCTTGTACATAGGACCTGCACTGTGTGTCTAAAATGTTATTCAAAAAACGATTTTGGGGCAAATCAATGACTTTTAGATTTTTGAGAAGGAATAAATAGTGTCTGCATGATTAAATAAATATATTTCAACTTTTAACAATGATGTCACCTGTGTTATGTCAGATTAGGAAGTAGATTGTGCAGATGAGGTGAGGCATGTCAAGAGGTACAGAGGAGATGAGGCCTATGTTCAAGACTGTAGTGGGAGAGAGGCCTTTCCTGGGAAGCATAGGTAGTGAAGCCTGTGTGTAAGAGTGCAGTGGACTAGACTTCATGAAGCCTATCTCCTACTGCACTCTTAGACACAGGTCTCACTTTCTTTGTACCTGTGGACAGACCTCTCTTCCACTACACTCTTCAATACAGGTCTCACCTCTTCTGCACCCCTGGAGAATCCTCACTTGATCTGTAACCCTGAATAGACAGTTTGCTTTTTGTCATTGCTTTGTTGTTTGGTAATAGTGGTCTATAATGTGCTATGTATAGGAATAGAAGGCAGAATCAGTTTAGAGACATTCGTAAACTAATGTTTCGCAATAGGGTGGTTTTAAATTTGTTTAAAAACATTAGGAAAGGTAAACAGAGAGCTGCTTTTTGTAAGAAAAAGAAAAGTGTAGAGAAGATTGTTGATCAGGCTTTTGAAGTTAAGAAGAAATTCTTTATTTTCATAATCAATAGAATTAGGACACTTAACAAGACAATTGATGTTTTCAAATCAAACAGTAGATGGAAAAGAGTAGTTAATCGGACAAATTTTTGTAAAGTTTTTTCAAGAGAATGGATGCACAGTTCAAGTTGTGAGCCATTTTTTAATGAGGAAAGTTACTTCCAGGAGAATGATTTAGTGCATGCAGTTGACACCAGTGGTCGAGCATATGAGGTGAAAGACGGTTGTCCGATTGAAAAAGAGACACTTGTGCCTAGAGAACCAGAAGAGGTGTTAACTGATGAAGATTTAGGGAGACGTACTAAGGGTCCAGTGTACACTTGGAAGTGTAGTCGTATTTGTAGTGTGCGACAGGAATCAATTGATTTGTTTTGTAATTTCTTACGTACATATACTAAGAAAAGTCTAAAACAGAAAATGAAGTTGTTGCAAGACTTAGATCCTTGTAGAGTGAGAGAAAACACAGGTTTGCAAGGGCATTCACTGGCTTGTCTTTCTAGAAAAGTCTGTCAGAGTGTTTTTCATCATTTTAGGATGTTAGCAGTGCATCATACCAAAATGAGGAAATTAGTGAGAATGTTGTATTATGCAAAAAGTCCAGCACTTAAGCTTAAACAATTAAACAGTGCTCATTTGCATGAACTGAATTAGATGTGAAGAAGATTTGTGAAGAAATTGAGATTTCTTATTTTGGTGAAAAAGAGGACAGTGTAGAAATTAACACAGAAATTTCAAGGTAATGTGGAAGAAAATGTACAGATTTCAAGTACAGAAAAGTTTGACCAGGACATTACCAGGTTTAAGGTGAAATAAAGTGAAAGGCCGAATTTTACTTGTGTGTGTTGTCGACGAACTCATTATAAGCATCAAACTAGATTCATTGATTTATACGTAAAAAGTGAAAAGATAAATAATTATGAGTGAAAGGATTTTGCAACTTATTTGTGGGTGGAGAATTGTTTTGATTTGAGTTCTGATCAGCGTATTTGTAAATACTGTTATGATAAATTAAATCAAAACAGAATGCCTGCTAGAGCTGTTCATAATAATCTGGAGTTGGTAGACATTCCTCCTGAATTGATGGATTTAAATACATATGAGTCTATTTTGATTCAATGTGTCCATCCTTTTCAGGCTATTGTTCGCATGGAGCCTAAGATAGGGAAATTGCCTCCTTCAGATTTACAGAGAGGATTAAAGGGAAGAGTTGTTTATTTGCCTCTAGATTTCAAGAAAAATATGGATACAATTGGTGTAGAGAAAGTGGAAGAGGAACCTCTGGGTATTCTAGTTAATGGGGTTCCGACAAAGAGTAAGAAAATCTGGCAAGATTTTGTGGATGTTGGGAAAGTAAAAAAGGTAACGTTGTATTTGGTCAAAAACAATGAGTACTACAAACATGTATGTGTTGAAGCAGAGGAAACAGCTGCAGATGAAGACAGTGATTGTTCAGCTGGCCAAATTGAAAAAGTTGATGTGTCTAGAAGGGAAGAAATATATGAACATTATACTGTTCATCCTTTGCATTCCAAAGAAAGTGATGGGGAATGCAATTGACTTGTTTCAAATGAAAGCAGCAAAAGGAAGTCCCATTAGTGTATGGGAAGAAAGTTTGAAAGCTCGTTGTTTTCCACATTTATTTCCAACAGGTCGAGGTGGACGATATGACGATCGACCACTTCAAATTCCTGCATCTGAATATCGAACTGTAAGATTATATGCTGAAGATCCAAGGTTTCGTCAATGCATTCCCTATTTGTTTCATCTACTGTATGAAAGTGACTTGTCTGGGCTTTCTTATGCAGTAAACCATATACTGAAAAGTGGAGCACATCTGCAAAATGTTTCGGCGAGGAACTTTATGGAGAAAGTGAATCTGCAAGATAATATTTTGGAATCTCATTTAATCAATCTCATGGCATGTCAGCGTGGTACAAACGAGTATTGGTACCGTCGTCATGGGGAATTGAAATGTATGCTAAGAAACTTAGGAACTGCTACATGGTTCCTCACTCTTAGCTGTGCCGTGTATGCATGGGACGACTTACTTCAAATTCTACAAGAGGCAAATGCAAATATACAAAATATAGAATTCAAAACACCTGGAGAACTGTGTTCTTTGGATCCAGTGAATGTATGCAGATATTTTAATCATAGATTTGAAGCTATGATGTCTTTTATTACCAACAAAAAAAATCCTCCCCTTGGAGAGGTTTTGGATTTCTTTTGGAGAAAGGAGTATCAAGCGAGAGGTGCTCCTCACATACATATGTTGTTGTGGATTAAAGATGCACCCAAATTTGGAACAGATTCGGATGAAACAGTGATGAGTTTCATTGAAGAGTATTCAACATGTGCTGTTCCGAAAACTACAGAGGAAAACAGTTTAAGGCAACAAGTTTTACGCTTTCAATCGCATCGTTGTGGGAAGTATTGTCGTCGAAAATTCAGAAACAAGGAGAAGTTCTACACAAAATGCCGTTTCGGCTTTCCACGACCAGTGATTTCTAAAGGAAGAGTTAATAATTTGATGTCTTCTCTATGACATACTGTGACGAGGAAATCACCCAAAAATACATACAATTTAAAAAGAAACGAAGAATCCAAGTACATCAACGACTACAACCCAGTGATTTTGTCTATGTGGAATGCTAACATGGATATTCAATTCGTTGCTGACAACCCTATTGCTGTGGCTCGATATGTGACGTCTTACATCACAAAAAAAGAAAAGACAGAACTGAAGGAGATGTGGGAGGACATTTCACGTGAAAAGAGTCTAAGCAAGAAATTATACAGTTACAGTCTGAAGATGTTGTCGCATCGAGAAATTGGAGCATATGAATGTTCTGATCGATTGTCATCAGCAAGTCTCTATGCCAAATCTAGAACCATCATTTGAATAAGTCTAGGTCTTGCTGCAACACGAAACCGAGTTTTGAAATCTGTACAAGAAATAGAGTATTTGGCGGAGAAAGAACCAGAAAGTACAGATATTTTGAAGACAAACATGTTGGATGCATACTATCCAAATAGAAGTCCTCACCTTGAGAACGCTTGTCTCTATGAAGTTATTCAAAGCTATATTTATAAGAGAAACATCAGAGAAGATATCAATAATGGAATATATGCTGTCATTGGATGTGAAGGATGTCTAGTGAAACAGAGAAAAGGTCATTTGATTAATCATCGAAAATTGAGTTGCGAAAATCCAGACAAAAGGGAATTTTACTATTTGGCTCTTTTGCAACTCTTTAAACCATGGCGTACAGAAGAGGAACTACTTGGAGATTTTCTCTGTTACGAAGATTCCTTTAATGCAACCAAGGATACCATAGAATGTCTTGTTTTTCCAAATTATCTGCAAATGTTGAACGAAGAAATAGAGCAAGAAGCAACAATTGCTGCAGGGATTGCGAGAGACAGTTCTCAAGACAGTCAGAGTTCTACTTCATTAAGTCAGGATCCACTAGGAGGACCAATTATCCAAAATGAAGCTGCCACTGCCATGGAGAGGTGGAAAGAGCTATGGAACAAGCTCAAGATGATGTAGTTAACTTAGAAGATTTGGTGAAACAACTAAACCTTGAGCAGAAGCAGATATATGACGAAGTCACAGAACAGATTGAACATGGATTCACTCATGAGAAAAAAGAGTACTCATGTACATCATTTAAGCCTGTCCAATTGTACGTGAGTGGAGAAGCGGGAACTGGAAAAAGTTTTCTGATTAAAGCAATTGCAACTTATCTGCAGAAAAGGACTGAATCACCGCTATCTTGTGTAGTTACCGCTCCAACTGGGCTGGCAGCACATAATATTAAAGGGATTACTTTACATCGTTTACTGATGCTGCCAGTGGAGCAGGATAACAAATTGCAATACCACAAGCTATCTGGAGATGCGTGTTCCGAAGTTTGGAGAGTCCTGAAGAAAATGAAACTTCTTATCATTGATGAAGTAAGCATGGTCTCAAATCTAATGCTTGCTTTTGTGCATTTGAGAATGCAAGAAATTCTTAGAACAGAGTATGATGTGTTATTTGGAGGGAAACACATCATTGTTTTTGGAGATCTACTGCAGTTGACTCCAGTGAAAGAACAACCAGTGTTTAAAATGGTCACGCATGAAGATACCAAGAAGTGCCTAGGAAGCATTGGAAACGTTAATATATGGTTAAATTTCAAATATGCAGAACTACTCCAAAATATGCGGCAGGCAAAGGATGAAGATTATAAAAATATTCTACAAGATGTAAGAATCGGAAAAGTAAGTCAGTATGGGAAAGAAGCTTTACATGGACGATTAATTTCAAATTTGTACCCAAATGAAAACATTCTTCCAGAGAATATTTTTAAGAAAATTAACGAGAAGAAATCTGGCATATGTTTGATGGCAACTCTGAAAGAATGTTCCATGTTCAACAACAAAATGTTAAAGTCAGAAAATGAAGAGATAGTGAAACTGGAAGCTATAGATAAAATAGAGCATATGGGAGCAACAATTATTTTGTCTGAAAATTTGAAATAAAAATTGGATTCATTAGAGAAGACTATATCTAAAACTGCTGGTTTTGAAAAGACTCTGAATGTGTGTTTAAATTGTCGTATTATTTTGAGAAGGAATTTAAATGTTGAAAGAGGTCGGGTAAATGGAGCAATGGGTCATGTTGTTGGTTTTGTGAATTACAAAAATAGAGATGGAATTGAAATTTTAAAAATTAAATTTGATGGCATTGACGAAATAGATCAAATTTGTCGTTGTTCAGCTAGGTTTTTGCTTGTGAAAGACTTATATGTTCGCCGAAAACAGTTTCCTGTTTGTTTGGCATATGCGGTGACAATTCATAAATCTTAAGGTTTAAGTGTAGATAGTGCTTTGGTGAACATTGGAAGTTCTGTGTTTAAAGAGGGTATGGCATATGTGGCATTATCACGAGTCAGAACTTTATCAGGATTGTACTTGATTGAGTGTGATGAAACAAAGATTTGTTCTGCTCTAGATTGTGTTAAAGAATACGATAGGTTAAGAAGAGAGTATGCTCCACATTTGCCTCAATATCCTCTGTTTGAAAAACGTGTGGTAGGCCGAAAAAGAAGAAATGAGAATAATTGCAGTGAGGTAGTAGCAAAAAGACAAAAAGTAGATGAAACTGTAATTGTAAGCAGAAAGAAAAAGGATTCTGTTGAAGATGTTGTTGGATTTCAGTTTGAAAACAGTTCTGGTGTCAACTGCTATGCTAATGTAGTGCTTAATGTTGTTTTTTTTCTTCAAAATTTACAAGAACAGATTGTTGAAAATCGGGATCAAACATTCTGCTGTTTATTGAATTCCGTGTTTGAGAAATGTAGCAGTGATAGAGCAAAAATAGAAAGTGTTTCAGAAATTAGAAATCTTCTAGACATATGTTCTGGTCAAAATCAATTTTCACAGATTATTCAGCAGGATTGTCAGGAATTTTTAATGTATATGTTTGATGTTTTGGAAGATGAAGGTGTAGATATAAAAAATCTTTTTAGCCTTTCTTATCAATGGCAGCATGACTGCGACAACTGTAGTTTATCAAGTAGTACTAGAATAGACACTGAAAGATTTATATATTTGACTTTACCAGACTGCAAATCAGTACCTTTTGATATTCTAGTTAAAGCAGCTGATCATAATATGGTGTGTACCCAATATAAGTCTGCAATGCTGTCCACATTATTTTTACGAACTTATGGTAAATATGTGATTTTAATGTTCCAACGATGTAGACCTGATGGAAGTAAATTTTCAACTTCTATTAAAAATGTTGTGGCTTCGCAGGTATCAATTTCATGAAGAACGTTTGCAACTGTAGCTATTATTTATCATGACGGTCCTTCAACAACATCAGGGCATTACACATGCTATTTAAAAAGTCGTAAAGGTTGGATCCAGTGTAATGACACTCATTTGACTTTCAAACAATGTTTGCCTTTTGACTTAAAAAATTCATACCTAGTGTTTTTAGAACCAAAATTTAAGTAAAGGTAATTGCTCTTTAAAGACGGGACCAGTTAATAAAGGTTATTTTGCTGTTTAAAAATATATTCTGAGTAAAAGTGATCCAGGTAATATAAAAAATTGACTTGTCATATAGGTACTGTAAGTGGATCTCATAGTAAGTGATATCAGTATTATACAAAATGATGAACATGAGTGAGTCAGAGATGGTTTTACAAATACTTAAATATTGTGAAAATGTTGTATGAGCCTTTCTTTCAGAACGTCGGAAAAATGGTTATTTCAGAGTTTCTTAGAATTAATTTGAAAATATACTCATACATCTGACACTATTTGGCCAAAAGGAAAAGTAAAGGAATGAGTAAAGAGTCATGACTGAAAACAAGGAGTATATGAAAATAATTAAAATATTTCAGATGTTCTTGGAGCTTTTCTTCTAGAAAGTCGATGAAATGGATTTTTTAGTGAACAGCAGAGTACTTTCCAACGAGAAAAGGACCTTCATTATATACTATTTGGCCTAAAGGAAAAGTAAGTGAATCAAAGATTAGTGTACATTTGTCATTTGTCAGTATCTAAGGTTGTTTTTTAAAACACAATCTTTTAGATTGTGTTTTTTTTTCCCGCTGTCATATGATGAGTAATTTGAACTCACTGTTTTAAGTGAAATTCAATATATTCTGAGAACAGCAAAAATAAACTATGTAACATGTTGTACAAGTTATTCTATACTTTGGATTGTGTAAATTAAATTGTATTCCCATTGTCTGACACTCACTTTCCTTTTTCCATCCTCTTTCAGCTCTTTTTACTCACTTATAATGTCTTTCTCTCACTCTCTGTAACCCCCGTTCCTTTACTCCACTTCTTTCACAACCCCTCATTCTCATTTCAACTGTCTGCATCCCCTCTCTCCCTTGCATAACTTTTCAGCTTTCAGTCTCTCTGCTTTACTTCCCTTTTCCGTATTTTCCTCCTTTGCTCTTCAGTAGTATTGTCGCACTCTATCACTATAAATCACCCACTCTCCCACGCTTATCTTTGTTTGCTCCTTTCTTTTGACCTCTTCTCTCTATTTTTCGTTCACTACCTCTATGTCCTCAGTGCCTCACTCTCCTTGTGTTATGTTCACTTTTGTTTATCTACCTTCTATCATTTCTTTTACAACAACTTCACTGCTCCTCTCTCATCGTTCTTCATCCCATTTCTTTACTCTGGTTCCATTACTATCCCTCATTTCCTTTCTTTCAATGTCCTTCTCTTTACTTTCATCACCAAATTATTTTCTCTCAGTACCACTGTTTTAGTCGTCTTCTCCTCTCTTTCCTTTTTTTGCTCCCTTACTCATTTCCTTTGCTCACTCATTGTACTCCACCTCACTCAGTTTTTCTCTTAGTGTGTCTGTCTACTACCTTCCTCACTCCATTTCCCTCAATCGTTGTATATTATCCTCTCTCCCTTCATCCCTTCACTCTATGACTGTTCTTCACTTACTCTCAGTTATCTTCTATTCCTCATTCTTCTAAATGCATCCTTAATAAGACTCTTTTCCGTCTCAGTCATTATCTTTTTACTTACTACTGTTTCCTGATTTAGTTTTGCTAACTCACATTGTTTTAGTATCTTTCTTACCTTCAGTTAATTTCTCTGTTCTTCTCTTCCTTTCTGTCAGTGAATATATATGCCTTACTCTTAGTAATTTGCTCTCCTTCTATTTCTTTTTCTCTCTTTTTGTCCTTCTACCTTACTTTATTTCCCTTTCTGTGTACTTCACTCTTACTTTATTTCTAAATACACTGTTATGATTTTTAACCTCTTCATTTGTATCTTTCAATTTAAAATACATATTTTACTAATTATAACTTATTTTTTCTTCTCTCTTTCACTGATACAAAGTGTAGTAAAAAAATTTAATTAAAGTTACATTTATTATATGGTAAGTGTGACTGAAAAAATGTAGTTTGTCATCACCCTTTGCTTTAACCTCACTAATATTTTCTCAACCAACCTCAATCCTGTTTCTTTACTCTGCTTCCCTCACTTATTCTCCATGTTTACTCCCATTTCCCTATTTCCCCTCTCATATTCAACTTCTTTCAGTCCCCATTCTTTACTTCACTTACCCTCTGTTCCCTTCCTTTGCTTCTTCACTCATTCTCTTTTTCTTAATTATTTACTTCACTACTTCACACACATCTCATCCCCCTCCCAACACATACACACACCTCTGACATACAGCCCACACACAAACCACACACACACCTCATACACACACACACACCCACACACACTCCTCACACACACACACACATTCCATACACACACATACATCCCACACACATACCCCCCACACCCACACACCCCTCACGCATATCTCACACACCCTCACCTCCACCCACACCAAAACACCCCACACACCCACACCGACAGACACACCTTACACACCCACCCCTGACCTACACCCACTGACTCCCTATAAGTCACACACACTGCATTACTTACCTTTCTTTGCTGTTTCACTCAGACCCATTCAGTCACTGTTTCCTTTACTCTCTCTGTCCTTTCTCTTTGTCACTCCCCATGTCTTATCCTAATTCAATTTTTCACCCTCTTTCACCCCTCTTTACTTACACTCACTGCTCTTTTCTCACCCTCCCTCACCGTTGTTCATTTATCCCGGTTCCGTCACTACTCTTCATTCCCCATTTTTTACTGTCCTTTCTTTTTCTTTCAACACCCACTCATATTCTCCCACTATTTCTACTTTAGTCTTCTTCCTCTCTCTTCCCTTCTTTCGCTCCCTTATTCATTTTACTTTTCTCACTTTCACCCTATTATACCTTCTCTGTTTTTTACTATGTAATAAACAATCCCTCTGTGTTTCTCCCTCTAGCTCTCTTTCTCTTAACATTACTCTCTTTGTGTTCTTCCCTCATGCTAACTCCTTCATTAATTTTTTTTTTTTTTTGGGTGCGCGCCCTGGTGCGCGTACCCTGAGGATTAAAATTTGACAGAGATTCTTTAAAAATATAGGTTTATTTTTATAAATTAAAGGTAGTTCTAAAAAGAACTGTTTTTTTCTTCTTTTTGTTGTTTTTTATTTTTTTTAATGTTTTTTTGAACATTTTGTACTTTTTTGGCTTTTCTGAACAGTTTTATATTTTTTGTATTTTTTATGGGGAGAAACAAAAAAAAGGGAATTGAAAATGGCTCAACTGGAGCAAAAAACAAAAAACAGAAAAAATTAGGGTTTTTTGGGGCAATTGTGGTTGTCACCAGCAAGGACGATAAGCTTTACGCTCTTTTCACCATAGGAGATGAGCTTACCACAATAAATACATGTAATTCGGAAATCCTCAAATCGTGGTTGAATGCAAGGCATCGTCTCTGTTGTCCCTGGTCCTGATGGAGTAGGTTTCTTTCTTTTGGAAGTGGTACTTGAAGATTGGGGGAGGTTACTGGCCAGTTCCCTCATCTCTGCAGCAGAATAGTTGTTCGGATGCTTGCGGGTCATGTGTCTAATCATGGTATTATTACCAAAAGAATATTTCTTGTTAGGGTTCCCCCTTAAAAGTTCCATGCCACAGATTAGGCAAGTCACCTTGGCCGCATTGACTTTTTTCTTGCCCTCTGGGATAGAAAAAAACTCCCATACAATGTGTGGCCTTGGCTGGTAAGGGGTATTGTCTTCATGCAGCCATCTTCTCCCCTCCTCCTCTTCCTCTTCCTCCTCCTCCTCTTCTTGACCACCAATGTAATGTTGTGGTGGTCCTCTTGGTGGTGGTGGTGGTGGTGCAGATGCTCCAGCTGCTGCTGCTACTGTAGCCATTTTAAAGTACAAAATATTTCTCTAAGTTGTTCAAACAGGTCTTCCTCAGTCAAAGGACAAAGTCAGAATAAGGAAAAAAGGTGGGGTCTTTCATCATTTGGAAAAAAAAACTGTCCTGAACCAATGAAAAGTGTTATTTTCAGGTCACATGACCCGGGCTTTCATCATTTGGAAACCAAAACTGTTCTGCACCAATAAAAAGTGTTATTTTCAGGTCACATGACCCGACGCGCTGACGCTTCGCGCCGCGGGGCGTGCCCGAAGTCGCGCTCCGGGGCGTGCCCGGGGGTGTGTAGCGTAAGCGCGTCAGGACGTTGCGCGATCGTATGCGCTCGCGTGCTTCCAGGTGCGCTTACGCTGTGCGTCATATGACGCATCACGCGGCTACGCGATACGTCACGATGTTGTTTTTGTTCGCGGGAATAGCGCTAACGGGACGCTCACCGGTACGCGCCCCGGGGCGCGCCGTAACATTGCGCTTACCCGTGCGTTCACCGGTACGCGCCCTGGGAGCGCCCCGGGGCAAAAAAAAAAAAATTACATAATTATACAATATAAAATTCGTTTATAACATTTTTTACTTTTTATACCTATAGAGATTTGCTATTAAAAAACCATTGAAATTCACTGAAAAAACCATAGGTTTTACACCAGTTATAGTTAGGAATTAGCATTTAAAAAACCTATTAAATTCACTGAAAAACACCATAGGTTTCACACCAGTTATAGTTAGCTGGAAGTTTTACTCGCATAAAACCATTGAAATTCCCACGTTATAGTTAGTTGGACTCGCTATAACTTGCGCGTGCAATGCACTGCTGATGACGTCACATATTACATCACTCATGACATGGTCAGTGACATCACTCATGACATCACTGATGACACCATCCTTGTGACAGAGTGACAGACCTCCTTTCACTGTAATGTAACCCTTGAAACAAATATTCAAAAATAGAAACTAAAATATTGAAAAAAATGGAGATACCCATACCACTTACAACAACCAATTCAGTAATTCCACCATCTATATACACATCCACTCATTCACCAACAGTTCTATGTAGTCATTCATACATATACTCACTCATCATATATAGTGATACACCTTTATATCCTGTTACACACCGACAGTCATCCAAAAGTTACTCACACACATACTCACACATGCAAATAAACTATTGAACATCCACTTATTTGCATATACAGCTATACACACACTACCACTTTACTTCTAAGGAAACTTACACATACTTACTCTCTTAAACAATCACTTATAGAAACATATACTAATTTAAACAGGAACTCTTACAATCCCTCACTCTCACATATACTCACTTATATACATCAATATTCACATATACTAGATTAAAACATATGTAGTTACTGATAAAGACACTAATAAGACAGTCATTCACCCACTGACACAGACATATACACACTCATCCACCCATACAGTCCTGCACATATGCAATCTTCAAAACACATACAAAGAGAGAGTCAGTCATTCATGCATCTATGTGCTAAGAAATACCCCCACTAAACCATACAGACACTCATACTGATACTAAAAAAAACATCTAATAACCCATATACATACACATGTAGCTACTCACCAACCCATGCAGCCACTTATACACAAAGTGAAACACTAATACATAAATTTAAATATTTAAACATTACTCACTAATATTTATTTTTCAGAAAGACACACATTCACTGGATGGTGTCATCAGTGATGTCATGAGTGATGTCACTGGCCATGTCATGAGTGATGTAATATGTGACGTCATCAGCAGTGCATTGCACGCGCAAGTTATAGTGAGTCCAACTAACTATAACGTGGGAATTTTAATGGTTTTATGCGAGTAAAACTTCCAGCTAACTATAACTGGTGTGAAACCTATGGTTTTTTCAGTGAATTTAATAGGTTTTTTAAATGCCAATTCCTAACTATAACTGGTGTAAAACCTATGGTTTTTTCAGTGAATATATATATATATATAGATATATATTCACTGAAAAAACCATAGGTTATACACCATATATAGTTAGGAATTAGCATTTAAAAAACCTTATTTTACTCACACAAAACCAATGCAATTCCATATATAGTTAGTTGTACTAACTATATATCGCGCACCCGCAATCCACTGCTAATCATGTCACATATTACATCATTCATGACATGGTCAGTGACATCACTGATGACATCTCAAATGACATCACTGATGACATCTCAAATGACATCACTGATGACATCACTGATGACAACATCCAGTGACTGTATTTTTCTGTAAAGTTAAAATATGTCTTACATATTTAAGAATGAGTGGATGTATAAGTGTCTGGATGAAGGATTTAGTAGGTGCATGACTGACTGTATGAGTGAGTGGTTAAATGTGTCTCACTGAGTGCATGGGTTAGTGACTAAACTGTCTTAATTTGTGCATCATTATGTCTGTTCTTCTGTAAACTGCTGCATGTGTTGATCAGTAGCTATATGAGTAACTATATGGGTTATTGATTGGTTGCCCAAGCATTTGTATGGGAGACTGAGTGTGTGTGTGGGTGGCTGGGAGGTGTATGACTCTGTGCATAGATGTATGGGTTCAAAAGTGCATGTGGAAACAGCTGGATGGGTGGTTGACTGTGTGCATGAGTGTATTGGTGAGTGAATGGATATCTCAGTGCTACATGTCAAAGTAAGTACATATGTAAAATACAGTACATGTGAGAGTTGACATATATAAATAACTGTGCATAAGAGCCAGTGAATGTGTGAGTGGCTGTATGGATCATTGTGAACTTGTATCCAGGATTTTATAAGTGAGTAAATATGTTTTAGTATATGTTTGAATAAGTAAGGTGTGTATAACTGTATAGTTGTGAAAATGGAGGTGTGATTGATTCTTTGCATGACTGACTAGGTGTGTAAGTAACTCCATGGATGAGTGACAGTCTGTGAGTGTCTGTTTACACTGAGTGTATATAAGGTTATATTAGAGTCTGAAGAGGTTCATCGTATTATCACATGAATGATGTCATCAGTGATGTGATCAGTAATGTCAAATGAGATGTCATCAGTGATGTCATTTGAGATGTCATCAGTGATGTCATCAGTGATGTCATTTGAGATGTCATCAGTGATGTCACTGACCATGTCATGAATGATGTAATATGTGACATGATCAGCAGTGGATTGCGGGTGCGCGATATATAGTTAGTACAACTAACTATATATGGAATTTCATTGGTTTTGTGTGAGTAAAATAAGGTTTTT
Source organism: Lissotriton helveticus (assembly GCF_964261635.1). Taxonomy (NCBI): domain Eukaryota; kingdom Metazoa; phylum Chordata; class Amphibia; order Caudata; family Salamandridae; genus Lissotriton; species Lissotriton helveticus. Next base: position 121,425,070 of record NC_136060.1, on the reverse strand, counting down.
TAAATGCTAATTCCTAACTATATATGGTGTATAACCTATGGGTTTTTCAGTGAATTTTCAAGGTTTTGTAAATGCTAATTCCTAACTATATAGGGTCTATAACCTATGGTTTTTTCAGTGAATTTCATTGGTTTTTTAAAAGCTAATATCTATAGCTGTAAAATGTATTCTTCTTTAAATCCAAAAATATATTTTATATGTTTATTAATAATTTTTTTTAAATATTTTTTTTGTTTCGCTCCCGGTCCGCGAACCGGAAAGCTTTCCGTTAGCTCAAATTGATGCCGCGACCCGGTCCGCGAACCGGTAAGAAATCAACATCGTGACGGTATCGCGTTGCCGCGTAATGCGTCTTATGACGTACCGCGTTAGCGCACCCGGAAGTGCTCCGGGGCGCGGACCGAGGTGCGAAACGAAGTGATCCGCGACGCGTCGCGAAAGCGCGACGTATCGCGTTGCCGCGTAATGCGTCTTGTGACATACCGCGTTAGCGCACCCGGAAGTGCCCCGGGGGGCGGACCGAGGCGCGAAGCGCAGCGACCCGGAAGCTAACCGGGGCGCGTTCCGCAGCGCGTAACATGAGCGTGAGAGGTCATGTGACTTGTTAATAAAACTTTTCATTGGTTCATTTCACTTTTGGTTTCATAATCATGTAAGGCTAGGTCAGGTGACCTAAAAATAACACTTTTCATTGGTTGAGAACTATTGTTTTTCACAAATGATGGAAACCCCTCCTTCTTTCCTCACTCTGACTTTCATCATTGTGAGAGGAAGACCTTTATTACTACTACTTCAGAAATGGCTTCAGTAGTTGCTTCAGCTGGTGCACCCCCACCACCACCTCCACCTCCTCATGGGAAGAGAGGACCACCTCCCCAGGTCATGACCAACACAGAGGAGGAAGAGGAAGAAATGGAGGAAGAGGAGGGAGAAGAACCACAGTTCTTGGAAGAGGTGCCCCGGGTTTCCCATAAGAAAGCCAGTTTCATCTGGCAGTTTTATTCAATCCCTCCTGGCCAAAAAAAAGTGAATGCGAGGTATGTCACCTGCCTCATCTGTAAAGAAAAATTATCCAGAGGGACGGATAAGAAATATAGTTATGGGAACTATACTATGCATAGGCATATGACCAGGAAGCATCCACTCAATTACAGCCGGGCGGAAATACGGGATTTGCAGGAAAATCCAACATCAACTCCTGTGGCCAGATCAAGATCAACAATTTCATTGACACCAGCAGAGGCACGGGAAACTGTGCCAAACATACAAGAGAATTTTGGCCACATGAAACACACTTGTATGCACTGTGGTGCGTTGATAGCATGTGGCAATATGAGTATAAATGCTATCAACCTGGCTTATGAACATCATAATTGCCCTAACCGCCCCCAGTAATTTTTTTTGTTGCTCCTGTTGAGCCCTTTTCAATGCCTGTTTTTTGTTGTTTCCCCCCCCCAAAAAAAAACAACAAAAATATAAAATCGTTAAAAAAAAACAAAAAATGTTCAAAAAATAAAAAAAAATATAAAACAACAAAAATATTAAAAAAATAAAGTTCTTTTCAGAACTACCTTCCCTTTCAAAAAAAATTGCTAGAATGTTTAGCACTCTGGCAAGCTCTATTTCTTTTGGTTCGCTTCCCGGTTAGCTTCCCGGTACGCGGACCGGGAGCTAACCCAAAATTTTTTTTTTTTTAAAAAGAAGAGTAAGTATAAGGAAAGTAAACAGAGAGTGATGTTAAAAGAAAGACAGCTATAGGGAGTAAACCAGAGATACTGTTTAATAGATTTATTTACGGAAGAAAAGATGGAAGAGGGTATAATTGTGAAAAACAAAATAGATAAGGAAGTGAAAGAAAAAAAGGAGAGTAGAAGAATAACAAAGAAGAGTTTCTTAGAGAATGTGAGTGAATGTTCAAAATAAGATTAAAACATGTACGCGAACCGGGAGCTAACCTCGCGAAATTTTTAAAAAAAATATTTTTTTTTCGCACATATAAGCCTCCTCAGCCACCCTCACAAAACCTAGGGGGTCAAGATAAGTCTACCGTGCCCCCTTCTACCCATTCTGAACATTATTTGCCCTCCATTTTGTATCTTAATTCGACCGAAACACAAAATGGTGGACTCCCGTAACGCTTAAGGTTCGCGAACCGGGGCGCTCCCTGGGAAGCACACCATCAAAAAAGGTGGGAAAGTAGTTTACAGAAAAAATTAAAATTAAAAAATAATCAACAAAACCAACAATCAATTAACATACAGTATTTGAAAAGTCTATCATTCATTTTTCATTGCAGTACGCTGCCCAGAACGCTTCCCGGTTCGCGGACCGGGCGCTAACCACGCAAAAAAACAAAAAAAATGTATTTATTTTTTGCCCCGCGGGGCCCTTTTAAAGCCTCCACTTTAAACCTAGGGGGTCAGGGAGGATCTACTATGCCCCCTTATGGTTATTTCCCCCTTTGTTTTGGCCTCCTCTTGTCTCTCAATCCTACCGAGAGACAAGATGGCGGCCGCTCCGGACTGTTTAGAATGTTGACAGACACCGGAGAGCCAATCAGCTTCGCTACGCGAAGTTCCGGTACGCGTAAGGTCCGCGAACCGGGGCGCTGCCCGGTCCGCTGTTACAGATATATATCTTTTTTTAAACGTTAATTTCTCAAAATCCACTGGAGCACATATATTGAGACCTACAAAAGGCACATCGGGCTACCAGTCCCTACAATTTTGCCAAGTTTCGTGCAAATCCATTCAGCCGTTCGGGCTAAAAGTGAGGCCAACCGCCCTATGGAAAACTCAATGTTAAAAACACGTTTTGGGACCCCCCTTTTTTCTCGACCCCCCCTGGACGAACCCCCGCCCAATTTTCAGGGGCTGCTCAGAAACAAAATGTGCCATTTTCCTGAAAATTTCAGCCAATTCCGTCCACAAACGCCAAAGTTATTAGACATAGAATTTTCAAAAATCCCATAGGGAAAAAATCCTAACTATATATACCTACTGGCGACCGCCAGTAGGTAATATAGATATATATATATCTATATATATATATCTATATATATAGATATATATAAGGGAGCACTTGCATGCAAGGTAGATGTGACTATTTCATCACAAATCAGGAAGTATATATATATATATATCGAAACTCCACAAACGCCACTTCCTGATCCACCCAGGACCGGCGAGGCAGGCAAAGTAGGAGACGGACCACTGGATTCACAGGTTCTTTACTTTATTGCAGCTGATAAAACAGGAGGGCAATACGCGTTTCGGGCTTCAAGAGCCCTTGTTCACATGCAAGGAACTAGTGCAACTTTTTTTGTTTTTATAATGTTCAAGTGAATAGCGTAAGCATCGCCCTTCAAACAATCACGTGACCATAGACATAAACAAAATCTTGTAAGTTTCATAGCTATTCTTCGTGCAAATACGCTGAATGAGTTAAAACACAGTAATACAAATGCCAGTTAATTAATTAAACATGGCAATTTATAATTTCATTAATAAAAATCTTTTTTGTAAAGTGTTTCTCAATGCAGTTTTGTAGATAAAATAACAGGATAAATCCATGAATTTTAGCAAAAGTTCCCAGTCTATAGTAAAAACTTCAAGTATTATCAGGGCAGGGTAAAGATAAAGTGCAAATAACAGTGCTGGACTAGATCAGTGTCTAGCTGTGCATGAAGTGCAAACACGCGTGCCAAAGGGAATATTAATTTAAAATATTGCAAGTACATGATAAAGTGACCTGTGTAAAAAATGCATAAATGCTTAATTTTGTCATTATACAAAAGCATCATTTAAAACATTTTATCCAGGTATAAAAATATTATCATGGTAAAAAAGTGATAAAGACACCCATATATACAAAGTGCTAAAATCCTCAATTGTGATAAATATGAGTAACTAAATGGAGGTGAAGAGTTGGCCACTAATGTTGCCGTGGCTAACAAGGAACTTGACTAGCCACGGAATACCAAGTATTTAGAAAACAGATACAGTTAGAGATAAACAGAACACACGGTTCAATATGAAAAACAAACATCTTTACGTAACAGGAAATAAATTGAACGACAGGTACAGTTTTAGAGAAAGTTACACAAATCTTCAGTGTTATTGAGCCCGTTGGGCCACTTGCTGTCATATTCAAGAATGAAGCATGATTCTAGTTGCCTCAGTTTAAGCTCTCGATTGCCCCCACGTCTGAGAGGGGGAACTGAGGCTACCACATAATAAGATAAACAGTTGACATCTTTATTATGTGTACTTTGAAAATGACGAGCCACTGGATTGGATTGGTCACAATGCAAGATGGCTCTGATATGCTGCAGGATCCTGACGTGCACCTGCTGCTTGGTACTGCCTATGCAATTAAGGCCGCAGGTGCACGTCAGGACGTATACAGCATGATCGGTTTTACATGTGTGGTTGCCAATAATAGGCGTCTCCACTGATTTAAATGGGGTGCTGTAGTGGGTTTTGTTGATGCCAAATTGGCAAGCTCTACAACTAGAGCACTTACGGAACCCCGGTGCTGGTTGAAGACAGATTGCCTTTTGTTTCAGTTCTGGACTGCTTCGATCCAACACGGTCCCCATGTTCTGTGCTCTTCGAAATGTGACCAGTGGTTTATTGGGCAACATGCTACCTGAACTCTTGAACTTACTTAAAGGGAATAATGTCTCACAATGTTGGCCTCTTAGCCCCACAATGCACCAGCATGACGTTGTATGAAGTATACGCCTGTTGGGGGTTTGGAAATAAATAATGCCGGAAATAATCAACACGTGATGTCAGGAGTCTTTCATGCAGCCCAGGAAGAAGGGGCCCTGACCCCGAAACGGGTCGGCTAACAGAATGGAGGGGAAACGTGAAAGGCATGCTGCTGTTTATAGCCGGATGGCAGGGCACTGTCGAGTGCTTTCCCAAATGCTACAGGGCACTTTTGTTCATCCATACTTGCACACGGCAGCCTGGTCATGGGGGAGGCATCATCGCCTGCTGTGACGGATATGCAGGCACAGCTGAGCGAGGCCGCGGCACCAAACTGTTTGGAAGCTAATCGGCACAGTGTTCACTCATAATTTCAACATGCCTAGATCGGGACACTGCCTACTTAAGGTTTTAATTTGACAGCACAATTAATGATCGAACTCTTGAACTTACTTAAAGGGAATAATGTCTCACGATGTTGGCCTCTTAGCCCCACAATGCACCAGCATGACGTTGTATGAAGTATACGCCTGTTGGGGGGTTTGGAAATAAATATTGCCGGAAATAATCAACACGTGATGTCAAGAGTCTTTCATGTAGCCCAAGAAGAAGGGGCCCTGGCCCCGAAACGCGTCGGCTAACAGAATGAAGGGGAAACGTGAAAGGCATGCTGCTGTTTATATCCGGATGGCAGGGCACTGTCGAGTGCTTTCCCAAATGCTACAGGGCACTTTTGTTCATCCATATATATATATATATATATGTTCTTCCTCATTTGTGATGAAATAGTCACATCTACCTTGCATGCGAGTGCTCCGTATTTCCCACTGATACATCAGAAAATAACCTGTGGATCGGCAAGCGACTAAAGAATACAGGCACTCCAGGGTTTGCATGAATGTAATGCACTTTAATCAGCAGACACAGATGCTACTGACACGTTTTGGCTCCATAAACCTTTCTCAAGGTAGCGAGCCCTACCACCAACAGAAAATATATTAAAACTTCATCATAGGCATAGAAGAGATACTTCTCAATGCAAGAAAAAATGTACAGTGAATATCACAAATTAATTTGCCCAGTCCACACTGTCATTTGTGATAATGTTCCAAATACATTTCAGGACATCATGCTCAATTTGAAGAATCTTAATAAAATTATCCAGAAAAAGTGTCAAAGTGATTTTTGTTGCGCACAGAAAGTTTTGAGGGGATTTGTCAAGTCTGGGCCGAGAAAAAAAGGGTGCCGAGAAAAAAAGTGTGGGGGGGGGTGGGGGGTAAAAACAGTGCATTTCCCATGTTAGCTCCCATATGAGCTTTAGACAAAACTGCAGCCCGAACTGTTGGACGAAATTTTGCAGGAAGGTAGATATTGGTTCACAGGTCGTGCTTTTAGCTATCCAGTGTGAATTTGTTCAGTAGTTGTTGAGAAATTTAAGTAAATCCCAATCTGTATATCTGCGATCGCTGCTAATTCACGAATACTAACAAACTCATGTAGGGAAATACATTCAGGTTTGGCCAAGTCCCACAAAAAAACAAAAACAAAAAAGAAAATGGAGCCGGGTAAGAATACCCTGAGCCTCGACCTTGGTAAAAACATTTTATTTTTAATTCACAGTGATTTTGTCTAAATATTCACTAATATCGCCATGAATACAAAAGAAAAACAAGCGCGGGCTCCCACGCTTGTTTTGATTGTAGCCCCAGGGTAGGCCAGGTCTCTGGGGGCATGCAGGGTTTAATAAAACAATTGAGAGGCCCATGGGACCTCCTTCAAGGGCTTAAAAATGCCCTTGGGATCATCACTTCCCCTGGGCTAGTTTTAATAGTAAGCAGATGTTGTGCAGACCCTTAGGCCTGGTGGTAGTGTTCCACAGGGACACATCTGGGGGCCCAAAATGTGTTTTAAAAAAAGAAAGAACAAAAGGTTGCTGTGAAATCACAGAGATGTGCAATTCTCCTGTATTTTTTTCCAAAAAGAAAGCCCAGATTCACATTCTTGTTTATCTTTACCCCCGATAGACAAGGACATGGAGGGGTTGATTCATTAGAATAATATGGAGATGGGGCGCACGTGCCACCCCTCCTGAGGCTGATTTCAGCCCTAGGGACCGCCACCCCTTGAGACCCGATGATGTACTATGAGGCGTAGGAGGGTATGAGGCCCCCTACCCGGGGCCAGGCAGAATGCTAAAATGGGAGATGGGTCATGAGGTCTCTCTCCCAGGCCATATTCGCCTTTAGGGACCACCACCTCCCCAGGACCAGGCCATGCACTTTCAAAGTATGGGAACCTCCACCCCCCAGGGCTGGGTCTTACTCTACCCCAAGATGCCCCCCTTGAGACATAGCGGTTTCCTTACCGACACTATTGTGGGCAGGTTAACCTCTGTTGTTTCTCTATTGGCAGGAGCAATTTAAAGCTCCTGCCAAGCGAGAACAAACAGTAAGTAGGCTCCCAGCAGGGTTGGAGCATTAAAAATGCTCCCGCCTGCTTGAAGCAGACTTTTCATCAGTTTCGCTGCCTGCTGTCACGCAGGCAGGCAAACATATATGTATTCACTGAAAAAAACATAGGTTTTACAGACGTTATAGTTAGAAATTAGCAGTTAAAAAACCTTAGAAATTCACTGAAAAAACCATAGGTTTCAGGGACGTTATAGTTAGTTGGACATTTAACTCATAAAACCAGGGAAATTCGCCAGTTATAATTAGTTGAGCTAACTATAACTCGCTCGCCCGCAATGACCTGTTGATGATGTCACATATTACATCACTGATGACATGGTCAGTGACATCAATGATGACATCACTGATGAAATCTCAAATGACATCACTGATGACATCACTGATAACATCTCAAATGACATCACTGATTACATCATCCAGTAAATGTGTATTTCGGTAAAGTTTAAATATTTTGCATATATATCTATACCAAGGTGTATTGAAGAATGAGTGGATTTACAACTGCCTGAAGGGATTATGTAGTAGTTGTGTGACTGACTGTATAAGTGAGTGATTGAACGTGTCTTACTGAACGCATGGGTTAGTGACTTAACTGTGTGAAAGTCTGTATTAGTCTCTCAGTTGGTGTGTAAGCGGCTACAGGGGTTGGTGAGTAGCCACATAGGTCTCTATATGGGTTATTGATTTCTTGTCTGAGTATCAGAATGAGTGCCTGAGTGTCTGTGTGGGTCGGTGTGGGGTGTGTCACTCTGTGCATAGATGTCTGAGTGGTTGATTCACTAGTTGTATGGATTGAAAAGTGCACCTGTAAAGGGCTATATGATGACTTAGTGTGTGTGGGTGTGTTCGTGAGTGAAGGAATGTCTCAGTGGTATATGTGTGAGTAAATACATATGTTTTAAGGCAGTATATGTCAGTGTTGGAGTATAGAAATGAGTATACATGAGAGTAAGCTATTTGAAGAGTGGGTGTATAAATCACTGTCTGCTTGTATCAGTGATTGTATAAGACAATAAGTATGCCTTAGTATCTGCATAAATAAGTGATGTGGTGTGTGTATAAATAACTCAGTTGGTGTATATAACTGTACACATGAGTAACTGAGTATGTAATTCATTCTTTGCATGACTGACTAGGTGTGTGACGAACTCTATGTATGAGTGGTAGAGTGTGACTGTATGTATAGGTGTATCAGTATATAATATAGTAATGTATTGATGAATAACTATGTGTAAGACACTGGATGTGTGTATAGACCTAGGAAATAGTAGGTGCTATGTAGATTCTAGTATTCTTGTGTGTATGGTTTCAAAAATAGTAGTCTGTATTTTAGAGTGTGTGGATCATAGTTTATATTTGGGCATCAGTATGTGCATCAGATTATCACATGGATGATGTCATCAGAGATGTCATTTGAGATGTCATCAGTGATGTCATCAGTGATGTCACTGACCATGTCATGAGTGATGTAATATGTGACGTTATCAGCAGTGCATTGCGGGCGTGCAAGTTATAGTTAGCTCAACTAACTATAACTGGCGAATTTCTCTGGTTTTATATGAGTCAAATGTCCAACTAACTATAACGTCCCTGAAACCTATGGTTTTTTCAGTGAATTTCTAAAGTTTTTAAATGCCAATTCCTAACTATAACGTCTGTAAAACCTATGGGTTTTCAGTGAATTTCAAAGGTTTTTTAAATGTTAATTTCATATTTTAATATTTATAAAACCTATATTTTTTCTAATTGTTTTTTAGTATTTTGCAACTCTATTATCCTTTTTTTAACTTAAAAAATTATGTAATGTTTTATATTTGCCCCAAAAAAGAAAACTACAGTCCCGTACCGGTAGTCTACCAAGCTCGATCAGCACGCAAATCCTATCCACCTCATTTAAATTATGCACATTTCATATCACACAGGTTTGTGACACTTTGTCCAAAAGCATGTACGTATGAGGTCGCGCCAGCTGCTACAGTGGGATGCGACCGGTACACACTATCAAGCGGCGTGTTACGTCATGTACGTTTGTGCAATTCTTAAGCGAGAATCGCGACTAATTTTAAAAGCGCCCGTTTTTGGTCAATTTTATTTCTATTTTTGTGTTTTACTGTATCCCCTGATTTTAAAATCCATCTACTTGCACTTTAAATGGTAATAACCACCGCCCTTGGCGGGTCCTTGCTCTTCCTTCGTGGTCCTCGTGAGGTCGACTTTGGCGGCCATCTTGGGGGTGAGTGGGATGCCTCCCCTTGCACGGTCTAGTCGTCACAAGGACGCTAGACCTCCTTCAAAAGGTGGGCAAATTAGGCAATCGTTCTTGTTCATTTGGAGGGGGCAGTGGCTGCAGAGAGGACGCGCTGCTGCGAATGAAGTGTGCAGCACATTTGTGCAATTCTTAAGCGAGAATCGCGACTAATTTTAAAAGCGCCCGTTTTTGGTCAATTTTATATCTATTTGTGTTTTACTGTATCCCCTGATTTTAAAATCCATCTACTTGCACTTTAAATGGTAATAACCACCGCCCTTGGCGGGTCCTTGCTCTTCCTTCGTGGTCCTCGTGAGGTCGACTTTGGTGGCCATCTTGGGGGTGAGTGGGACGCCTCCCCTTGCACGGTCTAGTCGTCACAAGGACGCTAGACCTCCTACAAAGGGCGGCCATGCTAACGCGCAGCGGGCACGCGCAGCGGGTCCGCCGTCAGTCCGCCGGAGTTACGCCAGAGTTCAGCCCGTCTGTGCCCGTCCGGGCCCAGACGGGCGTAGGGCCAGACACGCTGGCTCTGCGTCGCAGGGTCAGGATCACATATACTAGACATGACTTGCTATCACTACGCCCGGTGGATAAACCCTGTAAGGTTACCCACATAAGTGAGTCTCCTTATGTAGCATGTAAGTACAGTATGAAGGAGCAGGGAGTTGGGAGAAACAAGGTTCTACATTCAGCTTTGCTGAATTGTAGATCCCTGCCCAGCCACTCAATTGAAATTAATTGCCTTATACTTGAACATGGCTTGGATGTCTTGTTTTTAACTGAAACCTGGATCACATCCACTTCTGGCCCAGATATGGTGCAGGCACTCCCCCCTGGCTATCTTATTTATCATCTAGATAGACCGGTGGGGAGAGGAGGTGGTATTGGGATAATCTACAGGGACACACTGGTCTGTAGAGCCCAGGATGGGGGGGTACGTGAGTGTGAGAGCGGTTACTTCTCACTATGTATATCAGCCACGTCCTCCATGTCAGGTCTTTTGGTATATCGTCCACCGGGAGGCGCAGGTAGTTTTCCCTGCTCATTGGTGGAAACAGTTACGTCCTTGGCGTCATCGACAACTAATTTCCTCCTACTAGGAGATTTTAACCTGCATTTCGACGACCCTGAGGATACACTTGCTGGTAACCTGCAGGGCGACCTGAAAGCTTTGGATTTTAATCTAATCAATTCTGGGGCTACGCACTGTAAGGGCCATTTATTGGATCCGGTCTTCTCTAATATGGACCGGACTGAGTCCCTGACCCCTTTGGCTCTACCATGGTCGGATCATTTTTTGGTCCCTTTTAACTGGCAGTACGAAGCAAAGGAGGGGGTGATTCCCAAAGTTTTTTCGGTTGACAGAGCCTGGTCCAGGTTACCACTGGAGCGCTGGACTACTTATTTAAATGCCACGTGCCCGCGCCCGGTGGAGGACCCCGTAATCGCCGATGAGAACTTGAACAAGTGGCTAATTAGCTCCTTGGATGGTATTCTCCCAAAAAAGAGAATGCCAAAGAGGGAGAAGAGAGCGGGCTCTGCCCCTTGGTACACCCAGGCATTAAGAGTCCTCAGGAAAGATTGTAAAAAGCTAGAGAGGATTTGGAGGAGGGACTGGGGAGAGGCACACCGGATTGAATACCGTGCTGCTATCAGAGGGTATAAAGGCGCCCTACGGGATGCAAAAGCCAAGTATTATGACGAGAGAATTGGCAATGCAGCCAGCTCCTCGCGAGAGTCCTTTAAGATTTTTAGAGACCTCTTGAAAATCCCAGAACCATCACTGAGCCATGAGAATCCCCTGAAGAAATGTGAGGAATTGGCCAACTATTTCCACATGAAAGTGGAAAATATCATAAGTTCCTTACCTCAGCCTGTTTTGGTTGTTCATACAGGCGAATATGGAGGGGAGGTACAGAAAAAGCTGGATGTTTTTGGCCCAGTGTCCATCGAGGAAGTCAGTTTGGCTCTAGGGTCCATAAAAAGTGGCTCACCCAGGGACCCCGTCCCGATGAGATACTTGAAGCAGATAGCGGCTACTATCGTTACACCAGTGACGGATCTTATCAATGCCTCCCTAGCGCAGGGAGTAGTTCCCGTGAGCTGGAAAAAGGCGGTCGTAAAGGCCCTGTTGAAAAAACCTGGTCTCGATCCATCAGACCTGGCCAATTTTAGACCGATCTCCCTGCTGCCGGGGGTTGGTAAGATTGCGGAGAGACTGGTGAATAAACGACTCTCACTATTCCTGGAATCCAATAATCTGTTGCGGATTTCCCAAACGGGTTTCAGGCCGGGCCAAGGCACAGACACTGCCCTTCTGGCAGTTGTTGAAGAGACTAGGAGCATTTTGGATTCAGGAGGATCAGTGGCAGTGATCCTCCTGGACCTTAGTGCAGCTTTTGACACCGTCAACCACCAGGTGCTGCTCCAATGACTGTCAGAGGCTGGCCTAACTGGAATGGCCTTAAAGTGGCTCAGTTCGTTTTTGTGTCAACGAACCTATCAAGTATGGGAAGGGAATGCACAATCCGCCTCCATCCCCCTTCAGTGTGGTGTGCCTCAGGGCTCCTCCCTGAGCCCCACATTGTTTAACATCTACATGGCCCCACTGGAGGAGGTGGTGGCCCCGCTGGGCATTAAAATCATCAGCTATGCTGATGATACCCAGTTGGTAGTAGCCCTTTCCCAATTGGTGGATTGCTCAGAGGTGTTGCACTCTTGTCTGTCCAGGGTGCACACCTGGATGGTCAACTCAGCATTAAAATTGAACGGCTCTAAGACAGAGCTGATGCTGTTGGGACAAACGGGACCTTCCTTGCCGATGGGCAGCTGGCCGAGTTGCTTGGGCGATCCTCCCAGCCCAAAAAAGGAGATCAAAAGCCTGGGCGTGTGGCTTGAACAAGAACTATCGTTCAAGACCCACGCAAAGAAAACAGCGGGAGTCTGTTTTGCACTACTCCGATCTGCTCGGAAGATCTTACCCCTCCTTCCCCCACTGTCCAGGAAACTTCTTATTCAGGGGCTGATTGTCTCTAGGTTGGACTACGGTAATGCACTCTTCCTGGGCGCACCGGAAGCCACGCTTAATAAATTACAACAAGCGCAGAATGCAGCAGCCAGGCTGCTGATGAATATCCCCAGGAGACAATCTGCAAAACCGGCTCTGAAAGCATTACATTGGCTCCCGATAAGGGAGAGGATAACATTCAAATCTCTTTGTACGGCACATAAAATCCTGCATGGGAAGGGCCCTCCCATTCTGGGTAATATGGTGATGCCCTACAAAGCGACTAGAGCTTTACGCTCTGACCATAAAGCTTTGCTACAAGTGCCGAGAGTGAAAAGAGCCAGAATGGGGGGGAGAAGATTTTCGGTGAACGTTGCTAAGTGCTGGAATGAACTTCCCCTGAACCTACGAACAGAATCAGGTACCCTCCGGTTTCGAAAACTGCTTAAAACTCACCTATTTCCGGTATGATGTATCTCATTATAGGCTCCTGCTCTATCTTTCTTTGTTTGTTTCTGTCTGTGTCATCCTTTGTGTGCTATCTCCCTGAGTTATGAACAAGCGCCGGGATGCCTAAGGGTAACCGCGCGCTATACAAGATTCCAAAAATAAATGCGAGAAAATGCACACTGCCACACCCTGTGTTACATCATAAGCGTACGATATCACGCCGCATACGCCATTCCCTCATTTTTTCCATCTCAAAACTATATCTAAATGACTTTAAAGTGTATATGAGAGCAAGCTATTATTACAAATATTTTAAACAGTTATATATTTCTAACTGTAATAAACTTATATTATAGTAAATATATTTTCTCAAAATCACATCGGGTGAGATCTCATTGCGCACTAGCTGCGCAATTGCCATGTGACCATAAAAAACCATTTCATTAGTTCATAACATTTCCATTGTAACAGTTTGAAAACGGCATCCATTGTAGTCAATATCCGTACTGCATTTTATGAAACACACCTCTTCTGCTTAGAGAGCTTTGTTCTAAACTTTTTGCAATATACACATATTTTACACTACACACAACATGCAACCATCATTTTCATCAATATTCATGCTCTGTAAAGTAGCCTCCCACCTATGATAGCCATACACCTAAAAGTTACATTACCAAAATGTTCTCCAATACCAGAGGTAACATGGTTGCATACACTGTCCACAGAAAAACGTAATATAGTATGGCCCAGAGACAGTATCATGCATAGATAATGAACAAACGTACACAGATAGATAGTGCAAGTGGGTACAGGCACGTGCGCTCGAATCCTTTTTATTACCAGGGCCACATATCCAGTAACGTCTGTGCTGGATGCGTGTGGGGTGAGTGTAAAACAGCCCCCAGGGAATAGTTGCTGATAGCATCAACTACAACAGTAATCATTGCATCACACACAGAGATTCAATATTAAAAGAATCAATAATTTGTGCTGCAGTATGGTAAGGACAGTCCATGTGAACTAATATAGAAATAATTCTATCATAAAAGAACCACAACTTGTAGTATACTGACACACAATTAATAGATCTAAAATAATACACAAAACGATTATATCATAAACTCTCCATCAGTTCCAGTGCACTCACATAGCCACATCAAAAGCATTCAGCATGTGCGCAGCAAGCAATAATGCGTGCTGTAGACAGGCCATACTAGGAGCAATATCTGTTGCCATCAACACTGCATCATCTGCAATAGCAACTCAATTTTAATTGTGAACACTGCTGTCTGCAGTGTTGGCCTCAGAGAGCGGTCAGCACTGACCTACACCAAATAAGGTGACTTGAGCTGCCCAGTGTGCCGTAAGCGAAGCAACAAAATAGGGTGTGCGGAGCCTGCAATGATACATATGCATGGTGCAGACGGTGCGCACTAGAGCAATGTTTTTTCCTACAGGACTACCTTACCTACAATAACGACTCGATCTCACTTGTGAACACTGCTATCTGCAGTGTAGGCCAGAGTGAGCGATCAGCAAAGTGCCCACAGCCACGTGGCATTGACTTGAGCTCTACAGTTTGCAAGACTCGTAGCAAAAAAATGCATGCAGAGCCTGCAATGATGCGTATGAGTGGTGCACACAGAGCGCACTGGAGCAATGTCTTTTCCTACAGGACAGCATCATCTACAATACCGACTCAATGTCAAATGTGAACACTGAAGTCTGCAGTATAGGCCAGAAAGTGCGTTCAGCAAGGGCCCACAGCGACGTGGCATTGACTTGAGCTCTACAGTTTGCAATACGCAAAACAAAAAGAAACGTCTGCAGAGCCTGCAATTATACATATAAGTGATGCCGACAGTACGCACTGGAGCAATGTCTTTTCCTACAAGACTACTTCATCTACAATATCAACTCAATCTCAATTGTGAAGACTGCTATCTGCAGTGTAGGTCTGAGAGAGCTGTCAGCAAGAGCCCACAGCCACATGGCATTGACTTGAGCTCTACAGTTTGCAATACACGAAGGAAAACAAAGTATGCAGAGCCTGCAATGATGCATATGAGTGCCGCAGACAGAGTGCACTGGAGCAATGTCTTTTCCTACAGGACTGCATCGTCTACAATACCGACTCAATGTCAAATGTGAAAACTGAAGTCTGCAGTACAGGCCAGAGAGAGCGTTCAGCAAGGGCACTCAGCCACGTGGCATTGACTTGAGCTCTACAGTTTGCAATACGCAAAGCAAAGAAAACGTGTGCAGAGCCTGCAAATATGTGTATGAGTGGTGCAGACAGTACGCACTGCAGCAATGTCTTTTCCTACAGGACTACCTCATCTATAATAGCAACTCAATCTCAATTATGAACACTGCTATCTGCAGTGTAGGCCAGAGAGAGCAGTCGGCAAGGCCCCACAGCCACATGGCATTGACTTAAGCTCTACAGTTTCCAATACGCGAAGCAAAAGAAATGTGTGCAGAGCCTGCAATGATGCATATGAGTGGTGCAGACAGTACGCACTGGAGCAATGTCTTTCCTACAGGACTACCTCATCTACAATAAGGACTCAATCTCAATTGTGAACACTGCTGTCTGCACTGTAGGCCACAGAGAGCAGCCGGCAAGGTCCCACAGCCACATGGCATTGACTTCAGCACTACAGTTTGCAATATGCGAAGCAAAAAAAAAGTATGCAAAGCCTGCAATGATGCGTATGAGTGGTGCAGACAGAGCACACTAGAGCAATGTTTTTTCCTACAGGACTGCACCATCTACAATGCCGACTCAATTCCAAATGTGAATACTGAATTCTGCAGTACAGGCCAGAGAGAGCGTTCAGCAAGGGCCCACAGCCACGTGGCATTGACTTGAGCTCTACAGTTTGCAATACGCAAACCAAAAAATATTTGCAGAGCCTGCAATGATACGTATGAGTGGTGCAGACAGTACGCACAGCAGCAATGTCTTTTCCTACAGGACTACCTCATCTACAATAGCAACTCGATCTCAATTATGAACACGCCTATGTGCAGTGTAGGCCAGAGAGTGCAGTTAGCAAAGCCCACAGCCACATGGCATTGACTTGAGCTCTCCAGTTTCCAATACACAAAGCAAAATAAATGTGTGCAGAGCCTGCAATGATGCATATGAGTGGTGCAGACAGTACGCACTGGAGCAAAGTCTTTTCCTACAGGACTACTTCAACTACAATACAGACTCAATCTCAATTGTGAACACTGCTGTCTGCAGTATAGGCCACAGAGAGAAGTCGTCAAGGGCCCACAGCCACATGGCATTGACTTGAGCTCTCCAGTTTGCAATACACAAAGCAAAAAAAAGTGTGCAAAGCCTGCAATGATGCGTATGAGTGGTGCAGACAGAGCACACCAGAGCAAGGTTTTTTCCTACAGGACTGCATCATCCACAATGCCGACTCAATTGCAAATGTGAATACTTACTGAATTATGCAGTACTGGCCAGAGAGAGCGTTCAGCAAGGGCCCACAGCCACGTGGCATTGACTTGAGCTCTACAGTTTGCAATACGCAAACGAAAAAACGTGTGCAGAGCCTGCAATGATACGTATGAGTGGTGCAGACAGCACGCACTGGAGCAATGTCTTTTCCTACAGGACTACCTCATTTACAATATAGACTCAATCTCAATTGTGAACACTGCTGTCTGCAGTGTAGGCCACATAGAGAAGTCGGCAAGGGCCCACAGCCACATGGCATTGAGTTGAGCTCTAGAGTTTGCAATACACAAAGCAAAAAAAAGTGTGCAAAGCCTGCAATGATGCGTATGAGTGGTGCAGACAGATCACATTGGAGCAATGATTTTTTCCTACGGGACTGCATCATCTACAATACCAACTCAATTGCAAAAGTGAATACTGAATTTTGCAGTACAGGCCAGAGAGAGCGATCAGCAAGGGCCCACAGCTACGTGGCATTAACTTGAGCTCTATAGTTTGCAATACACGAAGCAAACAAACGTGTGCAGAGCCTGCAATGATGCGTATAAGTGGTGCAGACAGAGCAAACTACAGCAATCTCGTCTCTTACAGGACAGCATCATCTACAATAGCGACTCAATCTGAATTGTGAACACTATTGTCTGCATTGTTAATTGAAGGCAGTACTCACACACACAACCACCAATACTTTTTCTCACCCCCTCTTTACAAAATACAACAACATAAATTACATAAAACTCTACATTAAATAAATCACAACAATTCAAATTGGGATTTCATCTGTCCACAGTCTACTCTATTCACTGTTCCTTTCGACTTGCAAGATGAATTTGGTCATTGTACTAAACCTATAACTCATCTAAAAAAACTACTTCAACCAAGTATTCTATACCCTTATAGCCCACTGTAGCAGACTATACCAGCTATTAATAGCCCTCTCCAGCATTAAAGGCCCAATCTGAAGGTGAGGGCCTTTAACAAAAATAATAATAATAATAATAGGGGCATTTATAAAGCGCTGAGTTACGCTCACCGGCGTGTCCCCGCGCTGAAAAGTGGGAGAGGCGGCAAACAGGGAAGAACAGCTGCCAGGCAGGCATTTATCTAACATAGAGGTGGGTTTTTAATTTTGCTCGAAACCTCATTTCTTCAGGTTCCAGACGCAAATCCGCTGGGAGTTTGTTCCAGTAGTTTACCGCTAAATATCTAAAGGATCTCCCTCCCATGCGCACTTTCTTCACCTTGGGGATCCTCAACCATCCCCCCCCGCAGATCTGAGCGCTCGGGCAGGTTCATAGGCATCAATCAGTCTCTGTAGTGGACGAGGTGCCCTCCCATTCAAGATCCTGTGACAGGTGCAGAGTGCCTTGTACTCGACTCTGCTCCTCACAGGGAGCCAGTGCAATTTCTGCAGGGCCATCCTCGAGGATGCCCTTTTAGGCAGTCTAAGGATCAGGCGCGCTGCCGCATTTTGCAGCACTTGAAGGCGGGCCATGCTTTTCTCCGGTGCCCCCAGGTACAGCAGGTTCGCGTAGTCTAGCCTACTGGTCACCAAAGCATGTACCAGGGTTTGACGGGCTTCCCTCGGCAGTAAGTCCAAGACTTTCCTCAGTTTTTTAGGACCCCAAAGCACACTCCGACCACCCGGTTGATCTGGGGCCCAAAAGTAAGGCACGCATCAAACCATACTCCTAAGTTTTTAGCCTCCTGGCAGGGGGTAGGAGTCTGTCCTAAACAGGGTGGCCACCAAGCCGACGACCAAGCAGACTGGGCTCTCCATACCACCAACACCTCTGTCTTGCTGCCATTAAGTTTCAAACAATTAATGGCCATCCAATCGGCAAGCTCTTTCATGCACGATCGGAAGCCATCCGCAGCAAGACAGGGCGCATGCGATAGGGAGATAACCAGCTGCGTATCTTATCTTATCTTATCTTATACGGAATTTGTTGAGCGCACGGTCACCCAGGGGTTTCATGGCGCTGAAGGAACCAGATGGTAGATGGTAAGTAAAAGGGCAGATGGAATAGTGCTCTAACCGTACGCTTGTATGAATAGCCAGGTCTTCAATGCTCTTCTGAACTCTGTCAGCTTGGTGCAGTTACGTATAGATAAGGGCAGTGAGTTCCAGGTTTTTGGGGCGAGGTATGCGAAGCAGGATCCGCCAAGTCGTTTTTTTTTAAATGACGGCCCCGTGAGGAGGGACAGGTGGGCAGAACGAAGATCGCGGGTCGGCTTATGTTTGTTTATGAGTTGGTTGATGAACCTAGGGCTTTTTCCGTGCAGAGCCTTGAAAATTATGCAGCCTGTCTTAAAGGTGATCCGATGGGTGATGGGAAGCCAATGCAGGGAGGCCAACAAAGGTTTGGCTGACTTCCTGCGATTGCTCTTGAATATTAGTCTGGCCGCTTGATTTTGAACAATCTGCAGGCGTTTAGCGATGGTGAGGGGGAGGCCCAGGTAGATAGAGTTAGAGAAATCTAATCGCGAGAGGACCAGTGCGAGTACTACCTGGATGAGAGCAGAATGGGTCAGCAGGTGGGCGATTTTTTTTATCTTTCTTAGCTGAAAAAAACAGGAAGAGATCACTGTACCGGCCTGAGTTTTCAGTGAGAGGTCGGCGCTGAGAGTGACCCCAAGGCTTTTAGCTGACTGGGAGGGGGATGGGGGAGTGCCCATTGAGGATGGCCAGAAATGGGGGCCCCAACTAAGTGCACTGTTGCTAGGGAGTACCAACTCAGTCTTTCCTGGATTCAGCTTAAGATGATTCTGATCCATCCAGCTCTGGATGTGCAGCATGGTCTTTTGAAATTCCTCGACAGAGTCAGGGAAGTTGAGGGGGAATACCAGCTGCAGATCGTCTGCGTAGTTGTAAATAATGACTTTTCTATTTTTCAGAGAGTGCAGTAGGGGTTTAAGATATAAGTTAAAAAGGAGGGGAGACAGTGAGGAGCCCTGTGGGACACCACAAGTGGTTGGGAGTGTGGGGGCTGTGAAGTTCTCCAATTTGACAGCCTGGGATCTGTCCGTCAAGAAGGACTTAATCCAAGCGAGAGCCGCGCCGCTGAGGCCGGCTTGTTCGACACGGTGTAATAGAATAGTATGGTCCACCGTGTCGAACGCGGCCGATAGGTCAAGAAGTACGAGGGCTTGATGAATTCCCATGTCGGCGTTGGTCCTTAGAGTGTTCTGCACGGCGAGGATCACCGCTTCGGTGGAGTGTGCCTGGCGGAATCCAGATAATCTGATGTTTCGATGAAATTAGATAAGCAACTGGTTACATAGGCTTCCAGCAGCTTTGCGTCGTAAGGGAGAAGGGAAATGGGGCGGTAGTTAGAAAGGTTAGATGGATCGGCACCTGGTTTCTTGATTAGAGGAACCAGAGTGGCATTTTTAAAGGAGTCAGGTACTATTCCTTGTGATAAAGAGGTGTTCAAAATGGGGAGTATGCCCAGAGGGAGTGCGGCATAGACTTCCTTCAGTATATGCGGGGGGCAAGGATCATTAGGTGAGCCCGATTTTACTCGGTTCATTAATTCCAGTAATTTGGGTGGGTCAATGGGAGGGATATCCTGAAGGGTATTAGGATTCCTACTGATATCCGAGTAGTCTGCTACAGCATGGTTGGTTTGGATGCTGTTTTTTATGGTGTCAATCTTCTCCTTGAAGAAGTCGTTGAGTCGATTGCACATCATTTGTGATGCAGGTTGAGAGGGAGAGGTTCTGGAGTCGTTGCATAGATCGTTTACGACTCTGAAAATTTCCCTTGATTTGTTTTTGGCGTTGGAGATTTTGTCTGAGAAAAAAGTTGCTTTGGCAGATAAGATAGAATTCTTATAGTTTTTGCGGGCTGTCTTGTATGATGCTCTGTCTATGGCATGGTAGCCATGTCTCCACTTCCTCTCTAGTTGGCGGAGTTCTAGTTTCTGCTTTTTTAAGTCAGCGGAAAACCATCTGTGGGCGTCCATACGACGGGCGCGGGAGAACGTGGTGAGGGGAGCGTGTTCGTTGCTAGCAGAGCGGAGCCACTCGGCGTGTGCTTTGTCCATCAGATTGATGTCTGTTTCCTGGGTAGGGATGGAGTTGGTCAGGGTGGAGAGGAAGTCTTGGAGGTTTAGGGATCTCCATTTCCTGGCTGACCCCCCCAAGGGCGCTTGGATTTTTGGGTGACCCTGGGTGGTGATAGAGAATTGCAATAAGTGGTGGTCTGACCATATACATGGTGAGGCCGTGGGAAAAGAGGTAGAGATGTTGTGAGACCAGATGTGGTCTAAGATATGTCCCTTTTCATGGGTGGGGGTCAAAACGTGTTGGTGGAAATTTAAGTTAGAGAGGAGTTCAAAAAGTTCTGTGGCGTGGGGTCCAGCTTCCGGGTTATTGTACCAGTAATTGAAATCCCCTATGACCATGACCTTGTCGTAGTCGACGACTAGGCCTGCTACTTGCTCAGTCAGAGAAGCTGGGAAGGAAGACATAGATGTAGGTGGTCGATAGATCAATGCTAGCGCCATGGTGCCAGTATCGGTGGCAGATTTGATGACTAAGTTTTCCGTATCAGGTAAGTCTAGAGGAGGTAAGGTGGTAAACGTATGGTCTTTATGAATGATGGCGGCAACACCTCCCCCAGCTTTTCCTGATTTTCTATTTGCTGACAGGATGTAATAATCTGATGGTAGGGCCGTGAGTATATCTGGCAGAGAGTCTGTGGTGAGCCATGTCTCAGTGACAAATAGTATGTCAGGGCTATCCGACTTCAAGAGCAGGAATATATCTAGTTGGTGTTTGACCAGGGATCTGGTATTAAGATAGAGACATCGGAGGGTCCGGAGATTGGGTTTGGGGTGGGGCTTATTGGTTTTGCATCTTTGAGATAAGATAGAGGTTGGTTCTTGTATATGATGGTGAGAAAGGATATTGCTTGCCTTTAGGCGAGCATGTGTAGTCGGGTCGAGGGGTTGAAGAGCGGGATTATGAAGAGAATGCAAATCAAGGGAGGAATACCTGATGAGTTCTTCATTCTGCCTGGTCCCTTGGCCCGTGCAGGCGCGGACGGGCGCAGACGGGCTTGCCTTAGGCGCGCCTTCGGCGCGCAAACGGCGCTCCCGCTGCGCTCGTCCGCTGCGTTTCCTGCCTAGGCACATGATGAAGGGAATGGAGGGGGCGTGGCCTCAAGGGGGCGTGGCTAGCGAGCACGCCTGCGATGGCGGCCGCTGAATGACAACAAACAATTACCGCAGCAGCGCTCAATCGGCTGCGTGGTAGAAGGGCGGTATAAAGTGGTCAGGTAGGCTTTTAGAAGTTCTCAAATCAACAGATAAAAAGCAGTTTGCACAATTTTACATTAAAATAGCGTACCTCCAGAACCCGGCTTCCGCCTCAGGTCTGGGAATCTAGTTTCTGTCACGGCTTTGAAAACGGCGCCTTATAACGGGGCAGGGGGGCGTGGCCTCAAGGGGGCGTGGCTAGCGAGCACGCCTGCGATGGCGGCCGCTGAATGACAACAAACAATTACCGCAGCAGCGCTCAATCGGCTGCGTGGTAGAAGGGCGGTATAAAGTGGTCAGGTAGGCTTTTAGAAGTTCTCAAATCAACAGATAAAAAGCAGTTTGCACAATTTTACATTAAAATAGCGTACCTCCAGAACCCGGCTTCCGCCTCAGGTCTGGGAATCTAGTTTCTGTCAAGGCTATGAAAACGGCGCCTTATAACGGGGCAGGGGGCGTGGCCTCAAGGGGGCGTGGCTAGCGAGCACGCCTGCGATGGTGGCCGCTGAATGACAACAAACAATTACCGCAGCAGCGCTCAATCGGCTGCGTGGTAGAAGGGCGGTATAAAGTGGTCAGGTAGGCTTTTAGAAGTTCTCAAATCAACAGATAAAAAGCAGTTTGCACAATTTTACATTAAAATAGCGTACCTCCAGAACCCGGCTTCCGCCTCAGGTCTGGGAATCTAGGGGCAGATTTATGATGCCCTTGTGCCTCCTTGCGCCGCAATTGCGTCACGTAATGTGACGCAACGGCGGCGCAAACAATGCGCCCTATTTATAACGTGACGCATCTAGGAGATGCGTCACGTTGGAAACCCCTGCGCCATGAGGAGGCGTTCCTGCGCAGGGGGGGGCGTTCCTGCGCAGGAACTCCTCCTAAAAGTGGCTGAGTGAAATCTATGAGATTTCACTCAGCCACTTTCTACGTCAATTCCTTACGCCTGCTTGAAGCAGGCGTAAGGGTGACGCACAATGCATTGGATAGGTGGCTCCTGTGCATTGCAGGAGTCATGTCGCACTTGCGACATGACTCCTGCAATGTGCCGCCCGTGCGCCGAGAGATGCGTCACGCATCCTCACTGCCTTGCACCGTGGTGCGCCGCATCATAAATGCGGCGCACCATGGGTGGCGGAGCAGTGGCGCACTGTGGCGCATGTTAACTGGCGCATCCCTGGGGATGCGCCAGTTAACATAAATCTGCCTCCTAGTTTCTGTCAAGGCTTTGAAAACGGCGCCTTATAACGGGGCAGGGGGCTTGGCCTCAAAGGGGGCGTGGCTAGCGAGCATGCCTGCGATGGCGGCCGCTGAATGACAACAAACAATTACCGCAGCAGCGCTCAATCGGCTGCGTGGTAGAAGGGCGGGCATAAGATACCATTTGGAGGCCATGGCTCTCCACAATAGAGGCTACCGGCGCTACATACAAATTAAAGAGGGTCGGGCTCAGGGACGAGCCCTGAGGCACGCCCTGGGCCAAAAGAACCCTCTTAGAATAGCAGTTGCCTTGCCTCACTTGGAAGCTTCTTCCCGTTAGGAAGGCCTGGATCCACCTCAGCGCCGTGTTCGCGATGCCACCTCTGCTCAGACACTGTAGCAAGGTGGTGTGTGCTACAGTGTCGAACGACGCGCTGAGGTCCAGCAGGATCAGGGCCATAGTTTGCCCCTCATCTACGCCCTGTCTCAGTTGTTCAGTTGCCAACAGAAGGGCGGACTCTGTAGAATGGTGCGGTCTAAAACCAAACTGTGTAGCGTGGAGCAAACCCGTCTCCTCCACATGTTTCATAATTTGGGTGTTTACCACCTTCTCCGCCACTTTGGACAGAAAAGGCAGGAGTGAGATGGGCCTCAGATTTTCTAACACCTCGAAACTAATGTGGGATTTCTTCCGGAGAGGGAGCACCACTGCCTGTTTCCACCCCTTAGGCAACATACCAGTCTTAAAGGAGATATCTAGGACATGCCGTATATAAGGCTCCAGGACTTCCAGGCTGTCCCCCAACCGTTTCGGGGACACCGGGTCCCAAGGGGAGCCAGATTTAACAGAGAGACACACCCTGACTAGCTCCTCAGGAGAGGGGGTACTGAAATCTGTGAGGAGCCCCGTGATCTCCGTGCCCTCCGATGTAACCTCAGACTCAACCCTTGTCGAAGGAGGGTTAGGAAAAGTCGAGTAAATTTTCTCGACTTTACTGGAGAAGTAGTCAGCGATGCGATCACATGTTCCCGTAGAACAACTCTCCGGGTCTGCTGATGAATCTATAGTAGTCAGAGACTTATAGATGCAGTAGAGCTCTTTGGCCGAGTTTTTGGCCCCTGAAATTTGTCCTGCATAGAAGGCCGCCTTTGACTTTTTAATCAGCCTGTGATGAAGCCGCCGTTTTTCTAAAAACAATTCCCTAGCCTGAGTATCATAAGTGACCCTCCAGGCTCTTTCCGCTCGCTTACATTCTGCCTTTGTTCGTCGCAGCTCTCCACCGAACCATAGAGCTGATCTTTCCTTGCGGCCGCCTACGGATGTACGACAAAGTGGGGCAGTCTGATCAAGCGCTTCTGTAATGCACCTATTCAGGTTGAAAACCGCCGTTTCTATGTCCTCACCTCCTGGCTGACCGTCCCTCGTCAGAGCTTCCCTAAAATCCTCCAAGGAGAAATTTGCCCACTTCCTCCTTAAATAATTCAGGGGTGCCTGACTGGGTTTTGTGGATTTATAGCTATTTATGGAAAAACCCACCAAAAAGTGGTCTGTCCAGGGAATCGGCTCAACTGTGGAGACCTCGACCCCTCCCCAGTTTGCAAAGACCGGGTCCAAAAGATGACCTTGACGGTGCGTGGGGCTTGAAAACTTACGTTCAAGCGGAAGAGCCTGAATATCCCGGCAAAACTCCTCCACTCCTTTGTCCTCTGGGCAATTCAGATGTAAATTCAGATCGCCCAGTAAGAGGAACGTGTCCCTCCGTAGATTAGCCTCTGTTAGACTTTCCAGCAGACTCTCCCTGAACTTTGTCCAGGGCCCTGGGGGTCTATAGACCAGAAAACCTTTAATCATCATTCCCGCATTCACCTGTATCGTGAATGCTCCCACTTCACTCTCCGCGACCAACATAAACTCCAACGAGCATCCCAGAGTTTTCCTAAAAATAACCGCTATCCCCCCTCCCTTCCCAACTGGTCTGTCCTGTCTGACCATGGAATAGTTCTCAGGCATAGCCTCAATGATGTCAGAATCAGAGAACTGGTCCAACCATGTCTCCGTGAGGAACAATAGATCAAATTTCCTCTCCGTGAGCATCTCGAAAATATCGAGTCTGTGTTTGCGCAGTGACCTCACGTTCAGGAGACCGCAAGATAGTGCGGCTTGCCCCCCAACATCTTGCAGCAAGGTGGTAAAACGAAAACTGCAGTAAGCACATGCCGCATCCTCAGCTGACATGCCATGCCTACATGAAAGCATGGTGTTCGGACGTAGTCTGAGGAGCTGCCCCCTGTCCCAGTAGATATTCCTAACCGGAGCAGGGTCTACCGCCCCGGACCACAGGCGGGCGCGGACGGGCGCATACGGGCTCGACTTTGGCGAAACTTCGGCGCGCCTTCATCGCGCCCGCTGCGCTCGTCCGCTGCGCTTCCGGGAAAACATCCTCCTTTTGTAGCCCTCAGCCCGTGTGCCTCGCATCCACTAGACCGCTGACCGGTCGCTCGCAAAGCGGAAGCGGAAGTGACAGTCTTTCACCTCCACGCCCTCCGCTCAACGGTGCTAGCCACCCTGTCGGACCGAGGCGTGGAGGAGGGAAGACAAGACAGCCACCCCGAATCCGTCCGGTAAGTCAGGGAAGTAGAGGGGGAAGTGGGAAGCCTCTGCCCACTAAGGACTTTGCCCCACCAAATTCACCGATTAAAATACCGCCCCAAAGGAAATTAAATTAAAAACTATGCAGCACAGTCCATGTTTAAAACGCAGCGTTACAGATTAAAATATCTGCGCGCAAAGCAGCTGTGAGCCCTGCCACTGCTCACTCACCACCACGCGAGCAGCGTCTCTGGTTCCTTTTGTAGCCCTCAGCCCGTGTGCCTCGCATCCACTAGACCGCTGACCGGTCGCTCGCAAAGCGGAAGCGGAAGTGACAGTCTTTCACCTCCACGCCCTCCGCTCAACGGTGCTAGCCACCCTGTCGGACCGAGGCGTGGAGGAGGGAAGACAAGACAGCCACCCCGAATCCGTCCGGTAAGTCAGGGGAGTAGAATCTGATGCCATTTGTTGTCTGGAGGTGCATGTTGCAGCATCTCTATGTGATTGTCACCATATTTGTGCCTGTGATAACAAGGCAGAGCAACTTTAATAGCCACTATAGCCCAGCTACAAAGAGCTATAAGGCTATTTGAACATTCTGCCACTAGGGGATACAATCTTCTAACAAATAAAGCAAAGCCTTAAGAGAGCGCAAGGGGATTGGAATCACTTCAGCCTCCCTGAAGCATTTGTTCACAAACAGAGCTCTGAACAAAAAAACTTTGCAATGTTGCAGCTCCAGGCTTATACAAGACATTTAGCACAGTGTAGTAATCGTAAACTACCTTTATTTTCATTATACAATTAATCATCCATGTCTAATAGCTATTGTGTAGGTCACATAGAACTCCAATATATAATGTGCAATTCACTGATGCAGGACCCTCGATTTGACTACAATAGAAGTGTTTGGAGTTTGTCTCAGCTCGATGCCTTAGCTCTCTACACAAGATTGTTTTTTTGAAACAGCTGAAGACAATAATGTATAGTTTCACTACAAAGGTACCGAATGTGCTTTTGCGAAGCGCAATGTTTGTATTTATCCTCAAAGTTTCAATGTTGGTAGAACTAGTACCAATTCTGACACGCACCGCATTGAATCGATTGTACAACAGATTGCTGACTATTCTACTGTTGATAATTTTGTGTTACAAAAAAGCACTGCCTAGGCACCTAAAAAGTTTGTTGATTACATTTTGCAATTTCTTTTTTCTTTCTTTTTTTTCTTAAAGGATACATGTGGTAATCGTATCCTACCTTTATTTTCCTTACAAAATGTAGAGTCATTCAAATGTAATAGCTATTGTTTATGTCACATGCAACTGTAACATGTAATATACAATTCACTGATGCAGGAGCTTACGTTTGAATCCAACAGAAGTGCTTCAACTTTGCATCAGCTGGATGCCCTAGCTTTTGCATCAGTGGGTCCAATTATGTCACTTAAATAAAGACACTTTCTATATAATTTCCAAACTCCATGCCTTTATTACACACACCCACTTTCTTAGACACACCTCATTTCACCATTTTTCTTCTGTGGCATTGCAACATTCTACATTATATTCTTCACAATTATTTCTTTATTCCTGCTTCCTAAAACACTTCATTCAAGTCTACAGACCAGTAGGGGTGACTAGTTTGCTTCCCACTCCCTGTATAGTATAAACGCACACTAACACTACTTAAACAGGTATGCTACAGTGGCCAGTATCCTACAGCACCTACAGCACATCACTTTACAACAATAAACTCATAACTTACACTCACAGTTTCATCCCTGACTCTTCAGACCGGTACCAGTGAGTACTTTGCTTCCCACTCCCACCTTACTCTAAACGCATACGAACATCACTTGCACAGATATGCTACAACAGACAGTATGCTACACTGCCCAGAGCACATCAGTTTACAGCACTCAGCTCACTGTTCAGGTGCACGGTTTCATCCGCGAGTTTAACTGTACCTCACCTCTGCACCATCTCACTCTAGACAAAACAGCACTTTCACACCAGTAACGGTAAATACTTTGGTCCTGCCAGTATACTACAGCCCACTCAGCTCATTGTTTAGGCATACGCTTTCATCCCCGGGTGTACCAGCACCTCACCTCACCACCATCTCACAGTAGGCAAAACAGCACTTTCACACCGGTAGAAGTAAATACTTCACTTCTGCCAGTATGCTACAGCGCCCACAGCACATCAATTTACAGCACTCAGCTCACAGTTTAAGCACACGCTTTCTTCCCCGACTTTACCGATACCTCACCTCAACACCATCTCACTCTAGTCAAAACAGCACTTTCACACCGGTAAGGGTAAATACTTCACTTCTGCCACGATGCTTCAGAGCACTCAGCTCGCAGTTTAGGCACACGCTTTCATCGCCGAGTTTACCAGGCCCTCACCTCCGCACCAGCTCGCAGTGGCCAAAACAGCACTTTCACACCGGTAGGGGTAAATACTTTGCTTCGACCAGTATGCTACAGACCACTCAGCTTACAGTTTAGGAATACGCTTTCATCCCCAGGTGTACTGGCACCTCACCTCACCACCACTCACAGTAGGCAAAACAGCACTTTCACACCGGTAGGAGTAACTACTTTACTACGGGGTCACTGAAACAATGCGGTATTGATTTTACTCTCCCTGCATGCCACACTGTGCATGGCTACCTTCACATCAGCCCTCTCCTGGCAAATAGTAGTCAACAACCTCATTCTGCACACAGGCAATAACCCTTTTGGTTCAGCAGCTGTCTCCTCATAACTCACACTGGGAGTCCACACGACGGGGTCACTCGACCCCCCTGCACATTGCTTTCTCCGATGCCCTGCTCTTCCCTATATGGCACACTGGCCTTGGTGAGCAGGCAGACGCTGGTGCTCCAGGTTCCAGAGCAAGTGTTCTTGGTTTCCCTGGGTAATGTCTCCTCACCCAGCAGGGAAACTAGCAGACCTTGGACTCAAATCCTTGTCACATGCAGAACACTTGCAGAACTTCCGCTCCTAACACACAACCCATCTCACTGATTGGCAGATGCCAACCTTTTGGGCTCTTAACATTCCCTTCTTCTTGTCCATTTCCAAACTCCAAATGTGATTTAGGGCCTGTGTCTTTGAAGTACTATGTTGGGTCACTCTCTCTTTTGAAGTGTATACTTTTCCTCTCCCTCTTTCTCTTGAAGGCTGTCTGTCACAGAAGGAGAAAATCCAAAGCTGATAATCCCACAACACCGGCTATTGAAGTGACTGAGGTCACACCCAGATATCAGCCACACTGAAATGTGCATCAAAAGGTTAATCCTGGACTCCCAGCCCTACCCTTTATGATTCCCTTATCAGCCCCATCTCCTTCCTGAGATGTGCCCAGGCCCTTTCCTTGTGATTTCTCACTGAATCAAAGGGCACCCTTTGAAGTGGACAAGTGGAGTCTCTCACACCCTTTTCCAGTGTGTCCCACCCAGTTCACTGAAATGCAGCAATACACAAATCTGTCTGGAGGAGTCCTCTACTCTTCATGTCTTCACCATGCAGGCCTGGGTTTCCCAAAATGGAACCAAATGTCCTCCATATAATGTACTATTGCAGGCGCACTCACACTCAGTATACCTGGGGAGAGGGGTTGGCTTAACGGCTAAGGCGCTCGACCTCGGGCCTGGGGAACTCGGTTCGAGTCTCGGTAATGACGCCAAAAACCCCCTGTGATTCTGGGCAAATCACTTAATCTCCCCGTGCCTAAAAATGAAAGTGTCCTCATGTAACGTAACTGGTGCTATGTAAAGCACTCTGATAACTGATTCGGTTCGGTTCTAGTTCGCGCTATATAAAACTCTGCAAAAAAAAAAACCTACACAGCACACACACTGTCCAGTACTGTTACCTCTATGTAATATGCTACCCCAGGCACACATACATTCAGCACAAACATTCACTCTGCACGCACTGCTCAACACTGTAGCCTTTCTATATTGCGTCATGCTGTGCTACGTGCACACACACCCACTGATTGCATACACCATCACCATCTGCGCACTTCACAACACTTCACCCTTCATGTATTGTACTTCTCGCAAGCACAAATACACTCAGCACATGCTTTCAGTGTGTGTAAGCACTGCACAGCACTACATCTCTCTTTTAATCTATTCCTCTCTTGTCTACATGCACCAAGTCCACACATTCACCATACATGCACTGTACAGTGCTGTTATATCCCTGTACTGTACCCATCCCAGAAACATCTACATCCAGCACAGAGTCACTACTCCTATGTCGCGCAGAACTTTTCATGTAACTGATATAGGCCAAGGGTGAGTTAAGCACACAACAGCTGAACTTTAGGTGTAGGCCTCACTTTAGTGGCACAGGTTGAAAAGGATTTGTTCACTAAAAACTCATTTTAACGAACGAGGCATACGCACACGGAGACAATCAGTACTCGCATGCTTCCACCCACTGGATACACAACTGAATGGGAAGCTTGTCAAGTTCCTATTTTTAGTAGCATCCAAGCAAAAGATGCCTGTTACTACAACTAGCGTATAACTCTTCACAGGCTCCCAGCAAAAAGACTAATATTTAAAAACATTTTAACAGTGCATTGATCGAAAAGTCATTTGATCAAACATTACACTTGAATGTATTTTGTAATGGTTTTAATTAATCAAATACAATACATTTTTTACTTGCTTACACTAATACCAATCCCTACACGGTATGCTAACCCCACCACACTTGTGTTGCTTAACTCTTGATGTAGGTAGTAACCTTCCACCACTATGAGGGTAATGCTTTGGGCACCCCTGCCAGTCTGACTAGACCGCAATCCACGAGACAGGCCTAAGTCGTGGTGCACACGCATGATCCGATGACAACAAAAATCAGCATTAGTGATTCTGACATTAGTACAGTTGAGCATTAGGGCAGGGGTAGGGCACTTTTCCTTCCCAACACTGAGTTTGGCAAATTCCACTATATACGAGGTGAAATGATGGGGAAATTCTACACAAATGTAGGAAATTGGGTTAGTGGTTGAGGGGATGAAACCCTACTCAAGCAGCAACCACAATTCCTGCCAGTGGAATTCACAAGCAATCCCCAAATTAACCTGTGCTTAACACTCTAGTGCATTGGCACAATAGCGGTCACACTTGACTTAGAGACAATGTGTAAAGTATTTATACAACACTTCAAACAGTAATAAAGTAAAAGCACAACAAATTAAAAATCCCACGTAGAGAAACTGAATGAAATGTTATAAATTATTTGAGGCCATAACAAAAAAAAGCTAGAACCGGAGATATGCAATTTCCAAATTGTAAGTAAAAATAGAACCTAAAAGTGCAAAGCACCATCCGTGGTTATCTGGTCACACTGAACCTGGAAAAAGTCACAAGTACAGGCTGACCACCATGGAGCATGCCTGGCTTTAGGGATCAAGTTAGACTCACTGAACAAAAGTGCCTTAAATCCTGTTTTGCAGAGCACAGCGAGATCTCACTTTGAAGATGAGTTGGTGGCGAGGAGCTTCGGGGCTGCGATGGATAGTCCTGCATCATCGAGGAAGCCGTCAATGAGGGGCTTGAGATGTGAAGTCCTGTGCTGATGATGCGCCATGCACAGGTGGTTCCGAAGAGCTGTGGGGCTGTGATGTGGAGTCTTATGTTGTTTTCAAGGATGCCGTTGACAAGGGGCTTGCGATCTGATGCGAAGGCCTCTGGTGAGCATGTATCGCACAGTGGCAGTTCCAAGGAGACTGCGAGCTGCAATGCAAAGTCCGGCATCGGGGATGCATTGCACTGCAGGAGTTCCGATGCGGCTGCAAGGAGATGCATTATGATGCATTGGTTCTGCTTCATAGGACCACAGCTGCACTGGCAGAGCACCTTCACGCCCACTTCCAAGGATCCAGGGCTAGAGGGGCAGCACTTGGGGGGTTGGGACTAGCAGCAGACAGAGTTCAGGTGCTGCGCTCTAGGTGGTTGGAGCCTTTTCTCTCCCTTAGGCTTTGATCAGGAGGCCATCCAACTAGCCCTTGGAATCACTCTGGTGGCCTGGGTTCAAGATGCGTGTTCAGTCCTTCACTCAGACATCAGGGAAGCAGGGCAGCAGTGCAGCAGAGTAGCAATCTTTCATACAGAGCAGCACAGCAGAACTTTGAGTCTTCCACAGGTCCAGAGGCCCATCTTTGAAGAAGGAGAAGGTTCTATAGGTTTCCACCCCAGAAGTGCTTGGAGTTTCCTGCCTCCTTGCCCTGGACCCAGATTGTCTGGGATCACAATAGACTAGTGTCAAACCCTTTGTGAGTGTGCTCAGGCAGAACCTTTGTGATGTGCAAGTGTGGTAGGTGACAGCTCCTCCCCCTCATCAAGTCAGAGATGACCCATCCTGCCAGCACCTATGCTCCTTTGTCTCATGGACTGGGAGCAATATACAAAGACCAACGGCCAGCTACACCTAGTAATGTGATCCAGGATACTGGCTGCAAGCATCAAATGGCTGGTACAAGAAAATGCCAACTTTCTAACAAAGACAACACAAAGAGAAAATGTTGCCACAATTTAGTGACTTATACAATATAGTTATTTCTCATTGATACCTTAGTGTTTTTCACTACTAAGGCTAGTTAAACTTAAAAGTACATGTTCAACTTTTTTTTATTTACTGCTACCTGCCTTCTGGGCTGTTTAGGGCCTAACCTAGAGGTGAGTGATATGTATTAAAAAGGAAGGTTTAGTCTTGGAAAAAGGTTGATTTTGCCTAATCAAAATGGCAGTTGAAAACTGTACCCACAAGCTGCAAATGGCAGACTTGAGACATATTTTACGGGCTACTTAAGTGGGTGGCGCAATGAGTGCTGCACGCCTATTGGTAGCTTTTTATTAACATGCCCTTGGCACATATAGTACCACTTTACTAGGGACTTACAAGTAAATGTAATGTGCCAAATGGGTGTAAGCTAATGTTAGCATGTTTATAGGAGAGAGCAGAAGCAGTTTAACACTGGTGCTAAGTGCGTAGAGTCCTAAAACCAGCAAAACAGTCAGTAAAAACAGGAGGTTTGAAGTTGGGGGAAAACCATACCAGGGATGTTAGGTCCAGCAACCCTATATTAAATGGCTAGACAAATCAATTGAACTAGCACTTATAGAGATGAAAGGTACCACAGTATTTGCAGCTACTAAAGTTGTCTGTTTCGTCTTCGCTGTGGCGGAGCAGGCATCATTTCATAACTGTTCTAAACTTTCGGCCACATACTATTTCGATTGAAAATATTTTGAATCATTTGCAAATCTATTTACATATTTTTCATGGCTGCTCTATTTGTTTTGGCAGGGATGACAGTGCACTGCTCTCAGGCTATATTTGCTTACTTGCTTAAATAAACTTACCTTCAAACAGGAGAAACCTTTTCAACAGAGAGCTATACTTTATTGAAAATGTGATTGAGGTGTTTCTCCGCGCTTTAAAATCAGCATTCTTGTCTACCTAAATTGTTTCAGATACAAAATACAATCTGTTAAGAGTTTGGGAAAAAACAACAATCAAGTACCTCCTTTGGTATGTATTGTATCAGTGCAAATGAGCTAACAATTCATTACAGTGGCTACTTCAGGCCATTGTCACGGAATCGTCTCTGTTAAACTCGCTGCCTCAACAACACTGCGAACAGCAACAGAGGTGTGGAAGGATGTCCAAGTGTGAGCACACTCTACAGCACAGCAATATTATAGGAGAGTTACAAGAGGGCAGTTTCCCCACTTGTAAAGAGGGAACTCCATACCAGGGGCGTATTGCACTTATGGGGCACTGTCTCTGTTTGCACCGCAGCACACTTTTAAAGCGGTGCGTCGGGTGCTAACAAGGACAGGGTGCCTTCAAGGCAGCCACGAGCTGGCAGCTCATTGGCAGCTGTTTGAAGCAGCGGCTTCATTTCTCACTGAGCAGGCAGCACCTGGCCTGCATTTCAAAAGGGGACAGAGCTGCCCCTGTAGACAGGTGCAGAGGGACAAATGGGCGCTCCATCAGATCACCCCTTACCTCTTCTTTCAGAGGGCACTCTTAGGGTTGTGGGGGTTGCACTGACTGTGCACCACCGCTCTGTGAAGCACAGTCAGTGTGACTTCTGAATGTCTCTTTGCCTCTGTGTCTGTCCCATATTATGGATTCAGGTGAATAGACACAGTGCCTAATTAAGTTTGGCAGTCCATAGGACTGGCAAACTCACAGTGGAGGTGTGGTAGCGGTCAGGTACCACCGCACCAATAGTCCGATGGCTGTATTAAGAGTACAGCAGTTGGACCTCCATGGGACAGCCGCAATCGACAGGGATCCGCAATCCGTGACGTCGGCGCAATATGCTTGGTGTTGCCGCTGCTGCACCGCCAAGCATATTATGGGTTTCCTCACCACCAGCAGTCTCATGGTGGTTCTTATGCCATGAAACTACTGGTGTGAGGAAACAAATGCCACTATGCATGGCAAAATGTGCCCCCCTTCATGCACCCCTGTTCCTGCATGGCATGGACTATGCAGTACATGCAGTGCAGAAACGTGCAATGGCGATCCTGCGGCGGTGCAGTTTTAAGGCTAACATATGAGCCTTTATATAATGCACGACAGCGGTACGGCCAGACAGCACGCCCGACAGACAAAAAATGACTGGTAATCTGGCAGGTGGCAATGGTGAGGTGCCAACATCATAATTAGGCCCAACGTGTTTATCTCATTAGCACGAAGTGATGCCCCCTGCTAATGAGGGACCCACCTTAAGATAGCAGAAGTGCTATAAGTACACCAGGGCTAGCTGAATTATAGAAAGGGTCACACAAGCATCTGCTGCCTCTTCTGTAATAATAGGGAGCTCTGGGTGGATACAACAGTCACAAGTGCCTGTGCGCCCCTTTGGCCATGCATGTAATGCAGACCGAGGAGGAACATTCGTCTTGTGCCTTTTTTTGAGAATTATATATTGGAGTTACTTTGTGCCTCATCACCTTGACTGTTGGAATCTGTAATGATATGCTGTAGCATGGAGAAACAACAGGCCTTGTATTCTGTAATCATATGCTACGGTATGCAGCCTCGATGGGGCCTCAGGTTATGCAATCATGTGCTTTGTCATGCAGCCTCAGTGAGGTCTCAGATTCTGTAATCATGCTATAGTAGGCAGCCTGAGGGAGACTTTTCAGGTTGCTGATTAGAACCCCAGGAATGTATCAACCAAAGCTCTACAAAGGGACCAGAAGTAGACACTTTCGGAGCACTCATTCTAAATGGCTGATATTTGGGGGCGGCAACACAAGCTAGGGGAATACTGAAACCATATTGTGCATTTTCCCCTGTAGATTTAACTCCCAGTTCAGAATTTCCTATTTTTAATAAAGGATAACCCGTGGTATTAGAGATTCACTTACAATAACTTCAAATCTTTCTGACCAGCTTCCCTGTGCAAATTTAGGCAGCTTTTTCCAGATGAAAGCTTCATGTGAAAACTGGCCAAATGTGCAGTTATATTGCACAACTTCTAATGACGTATAAGGGTCAAAATTCCATAAGTGCCTTATTGAGTATTACCGGGCACCTAGTATGATAGCCTATTTGCTAGAGAGAGTCGAGGGAGCATCATTTACTCTTTCTTCGACATATTAAGGCATT
The DNA here is from genome assembly GCF_964261635.1 of Lissotriton helveticus. Taxonomy (NCBI): domain Eukaryota; kingdom Metazoa; phylum Chordata; class Amphibia; order Caudata; family Salamandridae; genus Lissotriton; species Lissotriton helveticus. The sequence goes on along the minus strand of NC_136060.1, from coordinate 121,389,983 downwards.
AACAAAGTGTAAACGTATCTCCAGTCGCCAATATTTAGCCATTTGTGCAATATTTTTAATGGATGTAGTGATGTTTATGTAGAAGTTGCCCAGAACTAAAAAAACACTAGAAGTAGCCAAAAAAGCTTATGTAGGACATGTTTCTGCAAGTATAATCTAACATTCAGTTCATGATCCCATAAGTATTATGGGCAGAGATGACTATCCCGTGATCTGAACCTGTGCCCTGAAGGACACCCACAGTTCTTAATAGTGAGTGCTTCTCCCATTGAGCTTTAGGAGGTGTATGAATGTGCAGAGATTCGATGCTAAGATGTAACAAATAAGAGATATGAAAAAAAAGAGGTTTAAGTTGAATAGAGATAAATATGCATATTCCTATGTAGGTTATCTGGCAGATTGCATGCTAGAACAGAAGGCTACCATTGACAGGGGTTTGATAAGATGATGATGTTTCTTCCTGGACCATCATTGTGAATTTACTATGCTAAATAGACCCCACATTTTTTATTCCAACACTTAAACCATGCTCAATAGTCTCCCACCTTTGTCCCCTTCCATGATACAGAAATCAATTTTGCTATACCTCCAAGTGATATGAGTTAATTGGAAACTGTTCTCCCTATTTACTCATGAATTCAAGCCTTTTTAGGTCTTAGTTGAAGGAAGTGTAAGCTGTCTGTAGGCAGCCCTATTGTTTCTAATACACAATATATATTTAGAGTTAGATTTGGGTTGGCCCTTCCTTGCTCATGATTGGATGACTTTGTTGTCTGTCTAAGGTGTCGGCTCTTGATTTGATGGCCTGCTTCTCTATTTTTCTGTTTGTCACACCCAGGAACATTTTGGTCTGACAGTGTTCCAACTGATGAGTTGTATCCTTCCACCACTTTTCTTTTTTATTATCTCTCCAGAAGGTGTTTCCTTGGTTTCTCCCTGTTTCTTTTTCTGTATACTTGCTAATCCTCTTGACGGGAGACTACCGATTTCAAACCTAGCCTTCAGCCTTCCGATTCCTGCATGCAAAATCCCCATTCCTTGGTGGGCTGACAGGGAACCTGGGCGTTTGCTTCAATCAGGCGCTGACCATGAAAGAACAGGTATTGGCTACCACTGGCACCTGCTTTCACATGATGCGTCTGCTGTGAAGAGTCTTTCCTTTACTTCCACTGTATGTGTGCAAATCTTTGGTCCAAGCACTGCTTATCAGCCGTCTGGACTATTGTAACGCCCTACTGGCTGCTACCAAACTTCAAGTGGTCCAAAATACCGCTTGCCTTATCCAAAATCTTCTTTCCGGGGCTGCCTCTTCAGCCCTTTTGCGCTCCCTTCACTGGCTCCTGGTGTGTAAAAAGAATTATCTTTAAGATCTGCAGTATAACTCATAATTCTCTAAACAGCATAGGACCTAGTTATCTTGCAGAGAAGATTCCACCTAACCAGCCAGGTAGACCCCTAAGATCCTTGGACAAATCCTTTCTCACTATTCCTAGAGGAACTCCCGCTCAGGTGGTAGATCTTTTTCCTACTTGGCCCCCTGGTACTGGAACAAATTACCCGTCCACATACGGAAATGCACACATCAACTCAAATTCAGGAAACGTCTGACTGGTCTGCCTCTTCTCAATGTTTAGATGCTTGTGCGTCATGATGTGTTTCTGTGCATGTGTTATGACACATGCATGTATGTGCCTCTTGATGCATGTGTGCATGTGGTTGCCATCTTGGAATGAGTTTTCTCTAATTGAAAACCCATTTCAAGATTGCTGGCCATGCATGCACATGAGTCATGGCATATGCATTCGTGAGCAACCAGCAATGAGAACAGCATTGGTAAAGGCAAAACCTCAGTAATTTAGAGCTGAGACCAATTGGCTTTGCCGATACTTGCTATGTAGTGTGTAAATTGACAAACAAATGTTGCAAAGGCATGTGAATTGAGAATTCAGTAAAGATTTTGTGGGCGTTCACTACCTTCCCTATTATCATCCCAGACTCCTCCCTAGCAGTAAAACATTCCTCAATATTTTGCCCTGATATTCTATTCTATTCAGAAGCTTTTGTAGAGCGCATGGGTACCCGACACCGGGCTTCCCAGCGACGTCAGTTCTAGCTGAAGTGAGGGTGATATTATGACAGAACAATTTTTTAGAGGCAACAGATTGAAATACAAATGTTTATATCTAGTAAGTTCCATCTCTAGATGTAAATATTCGCCATTGAGGAGCCTATAAATTACAATCTCCTTTTTGCTGGGTCACAATGCGCCAGTTTGGTACACATCACAATGCCATTTTTCCCTAGGTAAGTGCACTTTGTAGGTCAGGTTCACACTGTCCTGATTAAGTACACATTTAAGCCATTATCATGGCGCCCTATTAGGTACACATTACTATACCATTACCTACCCCAGTTAAGTATGCATGGCAAAGCCAAGCATTTAGGTAGATCTGCCTGGTTTATGAGGGGTTTAATGGCCTTAAATGTGTGCCTTCCTTGAAGCTACTTTCTGCTGCACTGCTGTGCCTTTCTTAACCATTAATGATACCCTTGAAGAGTTAGTCTCGTTTGTACATACACCATCAGACCTAGGTAAACTGTGAGTCTTGTAATTTTTTTTTCAGGTGACTGTCAAACTCATCCACAAGTTATACGTATTTAGAATCATGAGTATATAATTACTTCATCTGACACTGTTCCACAATAAGTTATTGCAATGTTAGGTACAGCTTGCTACCATTTTGTTAACTGGTGTGCATATAACTCCAAACGCCTCCTTCTTTTTCACCATACTTAGATTGCCCTGGCTCCTAGGGATATCGGGTTCTTCTGTCTATTGAATACAATTAGTGTTAGTGGAACGGAGCCACATGACAGAAGCATGTGGGGATTTGTTGAACACTCTGAATTAGTCAGAAGTGGCTTGGTAGAGGCATGAGAAGGGCTGCACAGCAGGTTAGGTTTATAAAAGGACCCTCTACCTAGCATTATTGTTGTGACTTTATGGCATTCTCAAGAAGGACAAACAATTGTAATAACACAACCTACTTTATGATTCATTATTAATACCTCAATGGAAACTGTATATACCATAATGTAAACATCCATTAAATACACTGGGCTGACAGGTCACGCAACCAATAGCAAATACAGAACAAGCATTGGGAATGACAATAGGTCTCACATTTGAGAGAGTTAGAGCTATTGTTGTGCAAGTGACAATGTCTTTTACCGATGTGTTTGGGTTTGGAGTGAACTGGATGTATGTGGTGTGCAGTGGATTGTGAGGGTTGGATTGGAATTGTTAGCTGTGGAATTGTGTGGGGTAAAATTGTGTGGTGTGGAGTGGATTTGTGCAGTGTTATTATGTGGCATGGTGGACAGATAGGGGCGAGAGCTGTACAGAATAGAGGGGAAGTCAGCAGGGCCGGACTGGCTACCGGGCAGTTTGGAATGCTGTTGTGCTGGGGACTGATTTCGTTCATGGAGACCTGCGTGTGCAGCCCCCACCACAGTGAAATCAGCCCCCAGCTCGGCAGCATTCCAAACTGCCTGATAGTCAGTCCGGGCCTGGAAGTCAGAGAGGGATAGGTAGTTTGTGAATGAAGTGGTGAATGGACTCCAAATAGAGGAGAGAAAGAATGTGTGAGAAAGAGGGAAAGAAGGGGGAGCAGGCGACAGACGCATAAAGAGGGAGCACCTGTGTACGCAGAAGACACCCCAAGAAGAGGAGGAGAGCGTGGTATTGAGGGACGGATATCTTGAAAAGACATGGGAAAGAAACTGTGCTCGAAGACCTGAAGTCAACCGCATGAGAGAGGCAGTCAGAGTGCATGGTTTAAAATGTAAATACTGCAAACACAAGAACTTAGTATGTATGTCATGTTTCAGACCAGGACTCAGTAGATGGCGATAGGCTGTAGGCATTATTTAAAGCCTCCAGTGAGAGCCCTGAGCTTTAAAACGAAATGCAGATGTACCCGGCTTCTGCCCCTACCCGACTTGGGGTGTGCGTAAACTCTGGTACACCATAATCTTGCCTGATTGCCACTAAAAGTATGAAATGTTGCCTTAATGCGAGTGGAGGCCAGTAAAATGTATTTGTCAAACAGTTAAAGATCTTACCACCACAACTATATGCCAAGCACACTTAAAAAAATAGAAGTCAAGAGAGTGGCGAGCATGCCATGGTTTGGACATCAAGGTATTGACTGAGCATTTAAATCAGAGGAGATGTCAATAGTCTGCAGCGTTTACTCTTTTCTACTGTGCTCAGACACAGTATAGACTGGTGCCAGGCTATGCCAGCATATCTTAGTTTTTATTTTGACAGTTGAAAATTATGAATGTATAAATTCAAGGTCAACATTGGTGACTTAAAGACAACTTAACCGCAACACAACATTATGTGTTGAATTTACCAATGTGAGATCTTTATGTGACTGTATGAGCACTGGAGTGTTCTGCAGTGTCTCTCTGGTATCCACCCTCATGTAAGTGTGCATGCATGTATGCAAGTTTATGTGTTTATAGAACATGCCAAAGCGCCAAACATTGATGGGGCTATGATTCAGGAGATTTTATTGAGAAATAGGCTAATTTGGAGGATTTAGTTTACTAATTTCGAAATCAATTAAATAGTTTTTCTCTTTCATAGAAGTGCAGAATCTGCCTCACATGTGAGTTAGTAACAGAAGCAGGGCAAAGATGGCTGGCTGGAGATAAGGCCTTTCAGCGCAACATAAACACGACATTAGTGATCTGTGTATGCCTGCATTGCCAAAGTTTAAATCCAAGCAGACCCACACAACCATTTATCCTTGCAAGGTAGACAAATCAGTACTATTGGCGTAAGCAGCAGCAAACACGTTAACAGTCCCAGGAGACTCCGACGGTGAACATGTGTTTTACAAATGCGTGTGTTATATTATTTAGTAACCCAGACTACACCTTTGGGGAAGAGTTTACTGTGCTCATCTTCTGCAGAGGGGATTGTCGCCTTAAAAATGCATGTGCATTAACACCTAGAATCCTGACGCCCTCAAAAGTAGAAACCTCAAATAACAGAAGCCTCTCCCACCGCAACCCGAGACAAGTGGGGTTGGGTAAAGGGATTAGGGGGGAAGGTGGGGGTTGATAAAGGGATAATAAAAAAAAGTACTATGGAGCGGCTAGCACTGACCACTTCATAGTGCTTTATAGGTCTCGCCTAGTGTTGCAGCACATGCGCTGCTCGCTCGGCGAGCCATAAAGTTAGAGAGGAGATTTGAGAAGGGGGCTCAAAGCCCCGCCCCTCATTTTCATTGGCTGGTGTAACCGATTATGCTAAACGGTGGCCTGCCATTGAAAATGGGGTTTTGTAGCCGCTGCCCTTTCTCCTTTTCAGACGGCCCATCCGGAGAGGATCGCCTGCTTCACGGCTGTCGTGAAGCAATTTCTTATCTTTATGAGGCATGTTATAGAAAAAAGCTGTAAGATCCAGCTGGGATGGGTCGTCCCAAAAGGAGACAGGGCTGTAACAAACAAGCACTGTTTGGAGAGCTTGTTATTTTCGAGCATTGCTTTGTTTTTTCGTATATCTAACCTCTTTCACTGCATATCTCTAGTTTCACTCAGGGTGTGGGGACACTAGATAAACCTGCAAAATAAAAAGATATAAAAGGCATTGGATGAAATTCTGGAGCTCTGGTTAAAAAACCAACATGTTCCTCTGTTTTGTCATATATTTTTCTAATATTTTATTGTATAGTAGAAGTTGCAATTTAAAAACAACACATTTAAGCATGCTAAAGAAAGTAATCATGAAATCAGTACGTATTCTGTTTAATTTCTCAATTAATATTTACCGACCGATAGAGGAAGATTAAAAGGAGAAGAGAAAGAGTTAAATAAGCTGATAAAATATGCACCATAAAAGCTGCAAGGCTATTCTGCATTTAAAGTTAACAATATTTAATGATTCGCTAAAGGTCTCTTCATTGTCTTGTGGTCTGAATGTTTCTTTTCTGAAGCGGTTTCGTAGTTGGACACTGAGGCAGGCTCTGAACTTTAACTTGCATTTGCTTTTCCAGTTTCTCAGTACTATTCCTTAAGTGATACCGAGGCAATTGAAAATACAGAGTATAGCATGTTTGTTACTTATGTGTAGGTGTGTTAGGTCAATCAGCGTCATCGACTCTGGTTGAGGGATAGGTCCCTTTCATTATTTTTAGGTAACTTTTTTTCTGTCATGTTCAGGAGTCAACGATCAGAAAGGCTCTAAATTACCCCTAAAGTATCATTCCTCACAAGGCGGCCAATAGCCTGTTGGCAGTCTTTTATATGTATGCGCCTTTGAAGAGATGACTGATAATACTGCAATGTTCGAATGGGAAATAAGTTCAGTACTGCGATGTTGCCCCATGTCTTGTGCAACATCATCAGCCGATCCTGTGTTTTTAGCAACAGAGCATTCCATATTGGGGCTCGTAGTTTCACCTTTAACAATTAACCCCTTCCATGCTGCCGTCGGCCATTGGCCGACGGCAGCACCACCTGCCCAGTGCTGCCGTCGGCCATTGGCCGACGCGGCCCGCCCGTTTTGCGGAAGTGCCGCACTTCCGCAAAATCGGCGGCGCATGAAACGGGTTAAGGATGAGATAAAAAATGTCAGCATGCAAAGTGCATTAGTTTAAAAAGACAAGACTTGCTGAAGGTGCCATATGTATTACACTGTTAGTAGGCAGTTAAGAATGGTAATGTGACAAAATAAAAGGCAATAATAGAGACAATATAAGTTTCTGTCAATGATCTCTTTGAATCCCCTCAAGTTAATTTGATATTTTGGTTCCTTTGCTTAAAATGTAGTTTACATTTCAAATGTGAGTTTTACCTAGAACAAGTAAGACGGGGCATTGCTTATGGACAATTATTTTAATATTCCCTTCTACCGAGCAGAGATCCCTGTCATTCTGTCAGCGCCGAAACATGCACATGAACCTTGGTGTCTACGGCAATAAGCATATGTACTATTTAGTATTCAGCGCCGACCTGTCAAAATCTTAAAGGAAGAAAGACCTTGTAGTTGACGAGTGGCATCCCCTGAGGCTGCTCGGTAAGCTTCTCAGCCATGTTCATGTGTAGGCCTGCCGTTAGCCAATTATATATAAAAATCATAACAAAATGACTGCTGGATCTCATAAAATGGGGGCCAAGGTGTCACAGCTGAAAAGGTCTGGTGTCACGAGGGGCGGAGTCCTTAAAAGAAGAGCCTGACAGTCCACTTATACATAACACAGGGGTAGTGTGCATGCTCTAAGGCACAACCGTAACATATCACAGATCTGTGTTTTTTGTAGCTAATTTAGTTGATTACTGCTTTTTAGGTCACTGATGAGCTTTGCGGTAATCAACAGTGGGTAAAATACATTGTCATTTACAATGCCATTACTTGATTAATGCTTCACGAAGGGAAAGAAAAACAATAACATTTTCAATGCCAATAGCTCAAAACAATGTCATTGCGAGTCCTGTTGCATTGTAAATGTTCGTTTTAACCTTCTGTTGGGAGAATAAACAGAGAAGGGGGTTGGGAGGGTGAGAAGAAACGGGGACGAGAGTGGTGGGGAGAGAAAAAGCAGGGGTGGGCAGGAGTGGACAGCAGAAACCAGGGGCAGGCAGGAGGGGGCAGCAGAAACAGTACCAGGAGAGCAAAACTTAAATGACTGGTTGTGAGGCAGCACAATTGTGGAAGTTCCAGTTGTTTTTTTGGGGAAAAGGGCATGAGGAGAGGGGCTCGGTTACACAGCAGTAGCAGGTCAAGAGGAGAGAGGTGATCAGAGTACTGGCAGCCACATAAAACTGCAAGCAGGAAGCGCTAAAATACACATTGAGGTGAGGGATTCGCCCTCCTGACTGACTTTCAGAAAGATAGGGTCCCATTTGGTGTTGGGCACAGTGAGAGTGGCAGTGGTCGTGGGAGAGTTGGCTTGGGCTTGAAATGCAAGCATAGAGCGAAAGCAACATGGGCTGACAGAGTACAGAGCTGTAGGGAGGGGCTTCAAGCTAGCAAGCCGGCTGACTGTCTGATGGGCCCTCGAGATGAGGAAGATTGAGGGATATGCCCGATGTAGAGAAACAGAACCAGCCATAAACCAGAAGAAAAAACTAAACAGTGAAACGGTTATAATACACCAGCCCCATGCAGGAAGTCACTTTGCCCTACAAGCCTGGTGCAATGCAAGCATGCAAAAGCAAATTTTAATGCAAGGGCATTCATTGTTTCTTTTCAAAAAGGAAAAGAGTACTTCCAAAATAAACTAAAAGCTGACCGCTCTCGCACTGCTCTTGAAAATGAGATGCCGCTGTTGAGGTGCTAGCTGAGTGGGGGGTTTCAGGTCGGCAACAAAACACAAACAAGTACACATTTAGGCACACCACCACAGCAGCATTGATGGGATTGGGACTCTTATCGGACCATCTATTACCTGCACAATATAGTGAGTGAGCAGCATTTGAGGCACAGAGAACACTGCTGTCGGTTAGGACATGCATCAACAGCATGCTGCGTCATGCGCCTCCTCCAATAGGTGAAAATTTTAAACGGTGGGCAGGGGTTGGGAAACAAGGATGGGTGGGCAGTTGGGAGGGAAAAGAAAAATAGGTGTGGGAGGGAAGGAACTAAAAAGATTTAAAAAACACAAAGACAAGGACCACTTCAGAGTAATAAACATTCGGTCCTTAACACTTACGAAAGGAGGCGTCATTGTGACCCCATACTCAATGTCTCATAGGAAGTTTTTAAAGTGTTACTCTATTACTGTCATGACTCGTGTAGAAAAGAAAAACTTTGCGCTGACTGTGAAGTTTAGGAATATTAATCTGAATATGCACAAGTCACCCACTATTCGTTTCAGAATGCGCAACCAGCCCCTGGTGCAAAGACATTCCAGGTTATTAGAGCAAACACGCACCACACATACTACACTATTGAAATTGGCTGCAGAAGTAGATATCAAGATGGCCAGTGCTGCTTTGGAATGCATACTGGGAATGCACTATAACTGTGCGTGCCAACGAAGTGCCAGCCATCTTCTATGCTACTCTCAATGAAAGAGGATATGGTGTAAGGGTTAAAGTGGCCAACCTTGAAGCTGGCGAACCGGGTTCGAGTCTTTGCAGGAGGCTCAAATTCCTGAAATTCGGGATAATTCACTTAATCTCTTCATATCCCTTTGTAATGCAACATGTATTTGTGTAATGTGCTCCGATAACTTCAGGTGGGGTTCCCCTTTGTCAAATAGCTAAAATAAATAAGAACGGCCAGCAGGAGGGTGGTGGTAAGCAAAGGGAGTGTGTTAAATAACAGCGGGAGGTGATTTTTGATAGGGAGCACAAACAAAATGTATGGAGTGCGGCTTATAGATTTAAAAATAAATCTTCTCACTTTTGAAGTTATGAAAAGTAAACAGGCGCTCAGGTGCCGAGAAAGGGCAGGGAAACATGCACAGATAGCATAGGAAGCGTGGCTGCTGTGAAATGGGCACCGTGCTGAGCAATTGAAATGAAACGGGTATACTTGTGGGAAGTGATCATTGAAAATTAAAAAATGTGTCCCTGAGCCTGGAAATAAAATGGGACAAGTGGAAGAGTAGAAGTCCTGGGGGCCTGCTCAGTGGCAGTTAATAATTGACTAAAAGGTGGAACAAAGAAACAAGATTAACCACTCACGAGCAAGACATTTTTAAGGACACTGACCAATGAAAAGCAGGGGTGGATTTGAAGCCCATATAGTGAATACAGCATGTCTCAAAGAAAGTGCATGCATGCTGCCTAGGCTCGATCTAAAACGAAACAAGGAAGCCACGTCTGTAGCTGGCTGACCCAAATCCCTCTCTCCTCTGTATTTTGTTTTGTTGTTCTATTTAGTGTATTAATGACCTAGGCCTTCCAGACAGTTAGAGCTTTTGTACCAGTCCTCAAAAAAGGGAAAAAATTCTTTATTATTTGGTATTAAATATTTTTGTTCACATTTAAGTAAGTTGGAGGAACATCCTACTCAAGTACACATTTAGAGACCATTGGCGGCTGCTCATGCTCACTACTAATGTTCTGTTGTATTCAGCATTATTTCCTAGCACAAATGCATCCTCACATCTTTATTGGGCTTGAGGAGGTCTTTTTATGCAAAGAAAATGGTGCTAAATGCCCAAATGCTCACGTAATTCCATTGAATCCTCCTTAATTATTTTTTCATTTCCCGTGATTACACAACATGGAACTACACATGTTTCACCAACCCCTATAAAGCACCCTAGTGTTGTAAGACAGACATTTTATACAGATGAGAGGTCACACAGATTTTACCTTATGTTTGAGTTGTTCACAATTTTATCAAGGATTTGTGTAGTGGATAGATACTTTATCCCGTTATCACTCTGCTCCCCCTTGTTCCCTGATTCTGCCCTTGAATCTGTCTGCCAGGGTATACATACTAAGATATTTGTAAGTCATTGACCCAGAAAACACAAAAACTAAGTACTGTAGTGAAACAAGTTTTGAGTGTGGTAGTGAGATCTTCCATCCAGATATGGTGAAGGAATGCTGAGAGGTTCTTCGGGTCAGAATGCACAACGAAGATGCTTGAGTAGTTTTACCACATGGCCACATCACATGGGTACCCTTTTTCCAAAGCAAATTTCTCTAGATAGTAACTGGAGGCATTTGTATGGAGAACGATTGTGGGTCGAAGTGAAATTACCTCCCGACCTGGAATCTGGAATCTGGAATTGGGTGCAAATAATATTGACATGAGATCCCATATTTACTTGGAAACCTGCACTTAGGGTGTTGGAATGCTAAAAGAGGTTGTTGTTTGGCAAGAATGTGGAATGCATCCCCTCCATCTATTTGCTTAGGAACCACTTTGATGAAATTTTGTCACTTAAAAAATCAGTACCTCTTGACAAATAGGCTATAGTCAGAAGCGGAACAGAATGCGTAACAGTTAGCTTACAATACAAAGCCATTTTTCTGTCGATAAGCTTGTGATATGTATTGTAATTGTAATTTTGCGATTAACTAATATGTTACCAAATCACAAAATGAGTTTAGAAAGACAGAACAAATCACTCTTTGTAAGGGGCATGCCTAGGGTGTCCATTTGAAGTGAAGATTTGTTAAGGGATGTATCAGTGGTTTGTGACTGTAATCTAGTTGCAAAACATTGAAAAGTTACTGACTCCCAAGTTTGGGGTGGTCACTTTGGTGAGACCACTTCGCTTTTGAAAATGTAATAAAATGTTGGATAGTAGTTAGTGGTTCAGGGGACCATCGACACTCTTAAGCACACTTAAAAAAAGCTTTTCTCATAATTTACTGCCCTCTTTCCTTTAAGAAAAACAGTCTGCATTTCAAAAAACAAGTTTCTTTATTTAAATACGATCATAGACATGGTAGTCTGATGAGGAGGATGCAGCTGAGGGTGTCATTGGTGTTGGTTTTGGTGGTGGTGTTGGGGGTTGGGGTGGTAGTGAAGGTCCAGCTGCAGCGGAGGCAGGATAACAGGCCGTGGGTTGTGTTTGGTGAGGCCAGTTTGCAGTCTGTGTGTCTTCCGGTGTTGAGTGCGAGGAGGGTCGTGGTGCCATAGCGATTGCCGGTCAGAGATACAGAGTTCCTGGCTCTGCCCGCAGTCGGGTCACGGACAGGCGCAGACGGGCTTGCCTTAGGTGCCTTAGGTGCACTTTCGGTCTAAAGTGGAGAAAACAACTACCAACTCCAATTGGGCCAACATCTCCATGGTATAGGGAAGAGAGTATCTATCTACAACCACTGATTTGTTCAACTCCTCAAATCTACACATAGCCTAATATCCTCTGAAGCTTTGCAAGCAAGTACCATTGAAGCCACCCACTCTGATGATTGCACATGTTCAATAATTCCATCCTTTTTCAGCTTATCCATCTCAACTGCTGTAGACTTTGTCAATGCAAAAGGGACTCCTCTCACTTTGCACACACTTGTGGTGACATTCTCTTTCAACACAATTTTATGTGGGTATTCAGTCCGGCAACCTATCAGCAATCTCCCGACAGAACACCATGGCCAAGGCACCAATCTCATTTTTTTCCCCCTGAACTAATTTACGATTCAACTGAAGCATTGCCTTGTAACAATTCCACTAGTCCTGGCACAATATCTTTCAACATGGGAGGCGACGCTGTACGGATTCAATATAAGATTTAAATCATGTTGGTGCAACCAGCTGATGATACAATCCCCCTTACTGGAAATATAAATCTTCCCAGCTGTGAAACATTTCTTTTTCTCCAATGCTCCAATGGCATATCCACACAGCTTACTAGGTTGTCCCCCTTAAGCCAAAGGTAGTATGTCCGATTTCAATGCTTCAACCTTTTTGAGAAGATTCTGTATATAAAACTCTCTAGGATCTAACATTTTCACACCAGAATTGAATACCATTTCCTCCTTAAAAACATTAACATTGACTCAATCAACAGGACTTTTCTTTCTCTGGTGTCTCACCTGAAGAACTCTCCCCAATGGAGACTGTCATGCATATAGTTATCCTCCAAAGCCGCCTCTTTCACTCTTTTATATTATTTGGTGGTCTGAACCATTTCCCATAGTGATCTAGTTTCCATCAGACTTATCACTTGCCACATGATCAGGTGCACCACACTTTAAACAGTTACCTTTGAACTTTTTCTTTTGAGACTCAGAATTTTTCCCCTTGGTGACTCTAAAGAAGAACCTCAATTTTCTTTTTCTATCACATCCACCAATGCTCAGTTTTCTTACTTATCAACAATACTTGCTGGGGAGTGTAAACCAGGTCCAACAGCAGCTGCACTACCTGCAATATGTTCCTGTATAAATTGTTTACTTTTATCTTTTTTATTAAAAAAATAGTTTTTTATAGCTTTTATGACATGAGCTGTGGAAATAAAGCTTATACAACAACAACAATACGTCATCCAGCTTTGGATCATCTTTCTGTCACAACTCGTCCCGGACTCTTTCTATATTGCACACCAACATGAATTGATCCCGAATGCCTTCATCAAGAGAACCTTCAAATTTGCAAGAGGCACCCAATTTGGGTATATAGGTGACATAGTTCTCTACCAATTCTTGCGGTATTTCTATCCTAATACCAAAATGATATCACTCCAAAATTGTGCTCACGTTTGGTAGAAAATGATAATCTAACATTTTAATGCATACCTCAAATTCAGTCGTACCCTCATATTCACTATCCACAAGGTCTGTCAGATATTGAAAAACCTCTCGGTCCGCTGGGCCTAAACAATGAAGCAACAGAGATTTCCTCTTCACACTCAAAGAGGTCCCACACTCTCTTGCATTGTGTGAAAATACTTTTTCCCATTTAAACCATTTAATTGTTTGCTTCCTTGGAGAGGACAGCAAATATGATGGGAGTGAAGTTGTGCATTATATGATGTCTACACTACCAATCCAAATAATTTTTAAATGCAAAGCACTCAACTGTAGACCATTCCCAAACTGTCCAAACCACTCCTTTGTTGATGAAGATCTCCTCTGTACTGTTGTTAATATTTATATTATTCAACACAAGCAATAAAAACAAAATCTCAGTTCTTTCCACACCAGTACCCAGTATAGCATCTGAGTTCTTTCTCAAAAAGTAATTTGATGCAATGATAAAAGATGCACCAGAGTGACCATAGAACATGCCGGTGCTTGAAGCAGCACCCGAGGCCTGGATCATCTCAAAACAGTAAGTGTTACACCCTCCGCAATGTAAAATATATAAATGTTTTAACCTGGCTCACAGACTATTCTGACTTGAAAAAATAACCCTTGGTTACTCCAGCAACCAACACACGAATAGACACTGCATGCTCATAATAGCTTGGAATATGACAAATTTGTCTTGCTTCGGCTACCAATGCCTCCGGCGCTGTGATGCTGCACACAGGCACTTACACTCACTACGTCACGTTTTTCTTTTGGTGCCCTCCGTGAATGCAAAGACAGGGATACAGGGGTGATGTCCGGATTGCTGTAACTCGCCTTGAGTTCTCATCACAAATGGTCAACCAGACAGCAGCTCGTGTGCTTCAAGCCAGTAAGAGTTGCTTATCATGAGCCGTTTTGATGACGCTCTTTAAAATTGAATAATGCAAGTTTCATTTACCTGAAGGAGCAGTTTTGAACAAAAGTTAATTGGGGAGAAGAGCTCACAACAGTTCCCTTTGCTACAATTTTATCTCCTTCCTTACTTTCCTGTTTTTTAACTCTGTATAGGTGTTGAGACGTTTCCTGATGTGCAGGGTTCCTCAGCTCGTACTCATCACCAATGTGAAGAAGAACACAGTCCAAATTACAAAAAACACGGGGTACCTGAATAATTAGTGAGGTCTGGGACAGGGAAATATTAAAGAAGAACCAAACACCCTTCCTCCTCAAAGGCACATAGTCACTAGGTGATCAACCAAAATAACTCTTCAATATATAGATAAATTATCATTTATTAAGACTTAATCCTTTAAAAAATGAATGATTCTTTTGATTATACTTCAACTAATTTCGTACATTGGTAACTGCATAATCCTAAAATCAGCATGACATTTATCACTGTCTCACTGTATTACAATCTCATTGTATTGCACTCTGCCATACCCCATTAAAACTCCAATGCATTTATACCACACACAAACCCACCTACACCATATCAGAAAAGCAGTCTTTAAGTCCCATGTACATCAACAATATATAATGAATGAAATCTATATTTTCTGTTTCGATTGACCAAAACAGATTGTGTTCGCATCCAACCTATATATGTAGATGATGTATCTAAGTATACATATTGACCTCCTCTTCTCATTAATAACCAACAATATCTGTATTTTTTCTATTTCATCAATTGTATACCTATATCCATATTATTAGATAGTTGTGACTTTTTGTCGATGTCCTCTGGCCCTTTACATAATACTACTCACTTTGTGCCGATGCACGTTTCGGTGTCACACAGCAAATTGCGTACATCTTAATCAGGGAACAGAATGACCAAAATGAAAGCCAGAAGATTGCTAGGGCAGAGACAAGATTACCTACAAATGCAATATATCTCAATAAATATAACAAAAATTATTCAATAGTGGACAAAATAAACGCAATACACACAATACACAGCTAAACCCCCCATAGACACATCCACAATGTGCCATCATTAAGGAAATAACATGCACAGTACCATAGACTACCATCACCTAGAAAATTTTGAATCAACCACTTAATCTGGGGAGAAAAACAGACCTCTCATAACCTGTGTCAGAAAAAGACCTTCCTCATACTGTATCACCTCTTATCGCTTGCGACCCATCTCCAGATCTCCTGTCTTCATTTCAACTTACTATGGCCAATCAGGCTTCTGGTGATCTAGTTCTGGAAACAATGGGACTTACTTTGTTGGGGTCTACACAAGGAGAGTAGCCTTAGTTGGGCACCCGTGATCCACGGAATGCCTCTTGCTTCTAATGCTGTCCAGCAAATGCGGACGGCCACCTTATAGTAGGTAGATGGTAAAACATTGTTGGACACTGCCCCTAATTCATAAACCCTCGTATATATTAGAATTCAATCTGTGAAAACTTTCTATTACAAGGAAATAAGAAAAAGATGAAAATAACATATCCACACCTTACCTCTAGAAGGAAACCTAAAACTTTCATAAATGAAACAACAAAAGGAGATGGTTGGGTATTCGATGCGCTGAGTTGTTGAAGGTAAGTTTCACAATATCAGGCTGCTCATGGGGATATAGGTAATGCCCATCCAACCATCACCAAACATGTAGACAGGGTCCACACAATTAAGAAGAAAATTTGGCTAGATGCCACGCTTAGGAGTTCTCTCTTTTCCAGTCAATATCGGTCCCATGACTGTGAGTGTGAGGTCAGCCCACCTATACGAGGAGGTCTTCTGTGAATACGCGTTGCACAGGAGATTGTGGATGTTTGCTGTTATTATTCTTGGGTTATCTCTATTATTAAGTTTTCACTGACCTTTACCTGAAGTTCTGGATGACATAATGTGATGTACAGTGTGGTTATTAAGTTATGGTTAATGGAATACATCGTGAGTTCCCTGCCCTGAAGAAGTCTGAGGCGCACTACGCTTTAAGACTAAACACGTGTTGGCTAGGACCCAATTGAAAGCTTTTTGAGAAATAAAAGAAGAAGAAAAAGAACACTTGTGGACACATTTATTCTGAATTATAGCTAATACTCTGCTCGCTCCCCACGCTGCTGCACGGCTCTGCCTCCACGCACTCAACACCGGACGATCACACACCTGCTTCCTGTCCGCCCCGAAGCGCACCCACGGAGCTTTCACCTGCCGGAACTGCAGCTTCACAAGCATCCACCCCACCATGCTGCCGACCAGCAAAGAACCCAACCACCTCAGATGCATCCTTCTCAACGGGGAACAGCGTTTACAACGCAAATTTTACAACAAAGTACCTTTACGACGCAACCATTACAACGCAACTTTTACAATGACTTGCGCTGGGGGGGCGCTCTAGGATAGGGAATAGTTTTAATTTACTATCCAACACCTTTCCTACTATCCACGGGGACTGGAGTTGGAATAGTAAATTAAACTATTCTCTATCCAGCGCCCCCCAATGCAAGTCGTTGTAACGACTTGCGTTGTAAAACTTGCGTCGTAAAGGCATGCATTGTAAAAGCATGCGTTGTAACGACGTACATCCTTCTCAACACCGGCTCTGCCCGAAACCATGCCGTTGAACTCTGGGACCTACTCAACTCAGCCTCCCCAGACATAGCCTTCCTGACGGAGACCTGGCTGAACCCCGCCTCGGGACCCGACATAGCCATAGCCATAGCCGTCCCGGAAGGCTACAAGATCACCCGCAAGGACCGCACTAACAGAGCGGGAGGAGGAATCGCCATCGTCCACAGGAACACTCTCAGAGTCTCGACCAACACCGACGACACCCTCAGCACCGCCGAACACCTGCACTTCCAGATCCACACCGACCCCAACACCACCCTCAGAGGAACCCTCATCTACAGACCGCCCGGACCCCAACCACAGTTCAGCGACTCCATCGACGACTTTGTCAGCACACACGCCCTCGCCTCCACGGACTACATCCTCCTCGGGGACCTGAACTTCCACCTCGAGAACAATGACGACATCAACTCCAGCACCCTGATAGACAACCTAGCCAACCTCGGACTCAGACAACTCGTCACAACACCCACCTACTCCGCCAGTCACATGCTTGACCCCATCTTCTCCGCAAGCCCCCACGTCTCCTTCAACCATACCACCGAACTCCACTGGACCGACCACCGCTGCATCCACTTCACCTTCAAGAAACCCACAATGCACCACCTCACCCAACAGATGCCTCACCGCTGCTGGAGCAAAGTCACTGAAGACCAGCTAACCACCACCCTCTCCCAGAGCCCACCCGCCGACCATACCGACCCCGACACCGCCGCCTGCAACCTCAGACAGTGGATCAACGACTGCGCCAACACCCTCGCCCCTTCTAAGAAACTCTCCAACAATCATACCAACAAGAAAGCCAGCTGGTTCACTGAAGACCTCCGGGCCTCCAAGCAAACCTGCCGAAAGCTGGAGAAGATCAGGCTCCGTGAACGAACACCGGACAGCCACGCCGCCCACGAGAATGTCACCCGCAGACACTATCACCGCATCAGATCTGCCAAAAGGGCCTCCTTCAAAGTCCGTCTAGACAACAACGCGCACAACAGCAAAGAGCTCTTCAACATCGTGAAGGAATTCTCCAACCCCAGCTCCAATACCAATGACGTCCCACCCTCGCAAGACCTGTGCGACACGCTGGCCACCTTCTTCCACCGCAAGATCACAGACATCCACGACATTTTCAACGTCACGACCGCCCCGACAACCACTGAGACCTCCACCACCACGACCACCATCCGCACCAACCGCCTGCTCTACTGGACCAACATCAATGATGATAACACCATCAAGATCATGAACACCCTCCACTCCGGATCTCTGTCAGATCCATGCCCACACCACATCTTCAACAAAGCCAGCACATCCATCGCACCCCATCTCCAGAAAGTCATCAACACCTCCTTCAAGACAGCAATCTTCCCGAAGAGCTGGAAGCACGCCAAGATCAACGCCTTACTCAAGAAACCCAAGGCGGACCCCAAGGACCTCAAGAACTTCCGGCCCATCTCCCTGCTCCCGTTCCCGGCAAAGGTCATCGAGAAGACTGTCAACGAACGCCCAAGTCGCCCGTCGGCACGACCTCAACATCCTCTTCTACGCCGATGACACCCAGCTGACACTCTCCCTCACCAAGGACCCCCACACCGCCAAAACCAACCTTCACGAAAGAATGAAGGCCGTTGCTGAATGGATGAGGAACAGCCGACTGAAGCTGAACTCGGACAAGACGGAGGTCCTCATCCTCGGATCCAACCCTTCGGCCTGGGACGACTCCTTGTGGCCGACCGCACTGGGAACCGCTCCAACACCCACCGACCACACGCGCAACCTAGGGGTCATCCTCGACTCCACCCTCTCCATGACTAAACAGGAAAACGCCGTCTCCTCCTCCTGCTTCAACACCCTCCGCATGCTCCATAGGATCTACTAGTGGATCCCCACTGAAACGAGAAGAACAGTCACCCAGGCCCTTGTCAGCAGCAGGTTGGACTATGGAAACGCCCTCTACGCAGGAGTCTCGACCAAACTCCTGAGACGGCTCCAACGCATCCAGAACGCCTCTGCACGCTTGATCCTCGACATCCCTTGGCGCAGCCACATCACGCCCCTCCTGAGAGACCTGCACAGGCTCCCGGTCAACACGAGGATAACCTTCAAGCTCCTCACCCACACACACCAGGCACTCCACGACACCGGACCAACGTACCTCAACAGACGACTCAGCTTCTACACCCCCACCCGCCAGCTCCGCTCCTCTGACCTCGCCCTTGCTACAGTCCCCCGCTTTCGAAGAGAGACCTCAGGCGGCAGATCGTTCTCCCACCTCGCCGCCAAGACCTGGAACACCCTCCCTATCCACCTACGGCAGACCCAAGACCTGCTGACCTTCAGAAAATTCTTCAAGACCTGGCATTTCGAGCAGTAGCAGCATTCCCCACCCCAGCGCCTTGAGACCCTCACTGATGAGTAGTGCGCTTTACAAATGATATGATTGATTGACTGATTGACTCTGGACTTTTATTGCTCGGGATACAACAATTTTGTTCTAAATTTTTCATAAATAAGTGTCTAAAAAAAGACATCTATTCAAACATGGTATATCTCTATTAAGTAATTTTCAAAATGTATCTAGCGCTATGCAAGTTGGTTTAAAGCAAAATACCCACCTGCAGTGCATATTCCTTTGCCTTCTAGGAAGTTGTTAGTAACCGTGGAAATAGAGTGTCAAAGAATAAAAAGTCATTCCACCCCCATGATTATAGGATCAAATCAGGGGTGTAGTGTTCTTGTTCTCTGTGCTTGCTGTATTGGAAAATAATCCAAACTGGAGTATTATATAGCATCCTCCCACAGCACCTTGTCATTGAGTCCCTTTTTGACTGTGTTAAGGAAGTAAATACAATAGACTTCTCTTTTTTCTGGTGTGAGGTGCTATCTATACAATATGTGGTCCTAATTTATTTCAAGGATGGTCCACTTTAAGATATTGTCTGAGTGGTCTTGGCCAATACATTGTTGGTCTACGGGAGCTTGGAGTTTCCTATTGCGTGTAGCAGACTTGTGGTCACTGAGCTGAAGGTGCAATTCCGGTCCAGTTTCACCTTTATAGCCTAAACCACATGGTCAGAGTATGAGGCACACTATATTCATAGTTCTACAATTCTTCATTTGTTTAAGAGTTATTGAGACACCTCTAAATGTAATATCCATGTCTACAATGGCATTTTCACATGCACTGCAATACCTGTAATGGATCTTTGCATAAGTACAGATTCAAGAGGAATCCTAGATTTCACCAATCTATCTCTCAAGTTGTGATTCCTTCGTAATGAAATACTGGTTTTGGTAATAAGGTCTGCTTGTCCTCACTTGCATTAAGGATATGCCACTGTGCGTTTATGATCTGCCTTATTTTCTGATTTCGATTCAAATGATGCGTCATACAGACCAATGTGTTCTCAGTCTCTTCTTGTTTGGGTTGAAACATGGCATCTCTATTGTAATACCTCGCTCTTTTATATGAATCAGACACTAGACACATATTGAGCAGCTTTGTTTTTAGTACATCTACATTACAGTCAAATTCCTGTACAGCAGAAAAGTGTCTCCTAATATGGAGAAATTAAGTGAAGGGCATACCGTGTTCTTGGCAATTCGGATGAAAGCCTTAGCAATCTAATAGTGTATTCCTGACTGTAGGTTTAGTATATAAAGAAACTCACTGTGTTGTATCCAAATAACCAGGAATTCTACTCTGGTCCTGCTGACTTTCAGAGTAAATTTCAAATGTTAATCCAGATAAGGAACTCATTGAGTGATTTTCCTCTCCGTCCCAAATGAAGAAGATATCATCAATAAATCCCAGCCAAGATTTGATACTTAAAAAAGCCAGGGCTACATCATTGTAAATATGTTTTTCTTCAAATAAGCCCATATAATTATTGGCCACACATCATTTGTTTGTATAAATGCAAAATAGATCTCTCCCAGAACTGTTTCTATGCATTGTAAAATAAATGTCACAGGGTCACCTCGGATTTCATGTGTCAATATGGTACTAACAGCTCCTTTTGTGGTATGTTCATATAGAGTCCCTCAATGTCCATCATATTTGGCTTAAATTGTATCCCTTCCACTTTAGAGATCTTATGAACCGTGTCCTTCGTGTAGGATCTGAAAGTGGTCACCAGAGGTTTTAAAAAGACTTCGAGGTATTTGGGAAGGGGCTCAGTGGCAGAACAAATAGTGGATATTATCAGATGAAGAGATGGGTCAACTGTATTCTTATGTGTTTTAGGTACCCTAATAATGACAGGGTTTCTAGGATGAGTTACATTGAGGAAAGCAAATTCCTGTTTACTGATGGTGTTCTCGTCCAAAGCTCGTGTGCGTATCTCTTGATTTGATTGATAACATTTTGAATAGGGTCTCCCTTAATTTTTTTATAATGGTCTGGGACAGAAAGTGTAATCCTCATCTTTTCATTATACTAATCTTTGTCAAACAGGACAATGACATAGCTTGTTACTGGGCTTGATAATGATCTACTTATTTTGTTGCAGTATGGCTGGATATTCATACTTTGACTTTGACAAGTTAAGTCGAGGTCCAGGTATTAACGTCAGTATATTCTGTATCTTGTTGACCACAGTCTTCTCAAATATTTCTACTTCTGGCCCAATTTGTCTAGGCTAAGAATAAAATCCGAAGGTGGTTTAAGCCCTGACACATTGAGTTCCAGAGAGTGATCAACTAAAAGTTACAACTATCTAATAATATAGATATATGTAAACAATTGTTGAAATAGAAAGAAATCAGCTATTGTTGGGTATTAATGGGAATAAATTATAATTTGTCTATATACTGAAGAGTGTGTTTGATTGATGACCTATTGATTGCAGGTAAAAAGTGAGAAGTCTATATTTTTCTTGGGATCCCATATGGAGAAACACTGCTTCAAGCTGACTAGTTTTTTGTGCAATCCAGAATGGAGTCTCATCCCATCTCAAGGTAACCTTACACCTTAAGGCATTAGTGGTTACTGAATTAACTCCAGGCATAGCCAATTGAGGATGTGCAGCTTGAGCAGCCCTTTGTAGGAAAGCTGTTATGGTTTGCATAACAAATTGTACTACACGCATATAGTGTGTAACTAATTATCTGTATAGTTCTCCTAGGTCTAGGTTTGCAATGTTTACTATATCTGAATATGGTGAGTAACTGACTAAGCCTGGCTATACTGCTCACTCATTACTGAGAGGACCTAGCCTGACATTTTCCAATGCATGTGGTAGGATGTCTAGTTACCAATTCTTGTGTTCCTGATGTGGGATTTCCAAATCCTCATAAGGTCTATATTTATTTGATACTGCTACTTCAGTGTATGTGTTGAAATTCCCTGAGTTGGCATTTACATCTGGAAATGTGACCCATGAATAGAATAACTCTGTTTTGTATATTTGTGGACCTCTACCATAAAGGTAATATTGCAGCACAAGCGTGGTAAAAATGTATTATATGCTTACTCTCCTTACTACTCTAACCATACTGGGCGGTTTACGGTTAGATAATCAATAGCCTTTCCATTTACCACAGAGGCAGTGATCCTTGAACAAATCTTTCTTTGGTGATTAGAGGTGTGGAAATTAGTGTGGCCAAAACACCACACTAGCTGTCCTATGACAACCATTCATTGACAGCTCACTCACAAATTTGAGATCAGATTTAGGTACACCACTCTCATGACCATGCTGTAGAAATAAAGAATAGCAATGGGGAGACCCAACCTCCTGAAGAACTTAAGTTGGACCAGAATTATGCAGACTAAAAGCTCTCCAACAGTGACACAGAAAAAAAGAAGAAAGGCCTGATGTTATAACAGAGCTCGCTGATTCTTCATACAACATATTTAAGACATCAGTAAAATAGCACGGTTTAAATGGAAGAACCAACAGTACTCATTAATAGACTCAGACAGATATTAGATTAATTTAGTTATTTTATTAAAGTTTCAAAATTCATAGCAATAAGCAATCTTTTGAGAAACTCAGTTACAAATATCACAGCTTGCGTAAAATCACCAATATTTGGGCAAGGTTGTTTCAGGTGGTTATTATAATTATTTTTTTACTGAGTTACAGATTTACAGAGTCTCGCTACCATTAAAGGCAGAAGAATGGTTCATTTGTCTAACAGTTCAAATCATTCAAAGAAGGGAAAAAGGTTCAGATTTAAAGTCCCTTAATGGTGAGTCTACTAGCATAGAACAAGGGAAATAAAAAAAATTGAATTGTAATGGTTCGGCAAAGAAGGTTCTAGCCCATCAGCTACCTACTGTAGCCTCAGCAAAGCGTCCAAAAGTATAAGGATTGTTCTCAAAAATCGATCAGCATAGTGTCCTCTCAGAAGGAGAAAAGAAAAGGTATGGCGCTGCTCCACCTTTGCAATTTCTCCTTTTATTAAGTCTTTAACCATATCCTGGTGATGTACCACCACCATCGAAAGACTGTCATATGTTCAGATTCACATAATATCACCCAGGACACTAATAACAGAAAGTTGCTTTTCCATAAGAAATGAAATATTTAGGATTCCACAAAGGCCTAACATCGGTGGAAAGAGATAAAAAGTAACTAGCTAGATCAACAGCTGAAATCCTGTACCCACAGCAATATTTCACTTTGACCGCTGTAGAAACATTTAGGAATGTCAAAAATTATACAAGTACAGAACAAATAAAGCAATATTTCACTAGTTGTAAATGGATCATTGTATTAGGTCAGGGAAAAGGTCAGCATTAGAAAAAAAGCATTTTTGGAAAGACCCTTTAGGTTGGCATTATACATTTTAAAATAAATACATTCTAAACCAATATAAAATATAATGTCATTTAATCAAAAAGAGAATATATAGAACTTTTACCAAACATTACTACATGAAAAAAGCTCACATTAGAAATTCCCTATCTCGATAGTTCTCAACATTCATATAAGTGTACAATCTTCTAAATTAATACTACAAAACTCGTTTTTCACTTTCATAACTTTCACAGAATCTCTAGTATTATTAGGCGAAATTTCTAGATCATACCTTGATTCTACACATTTTTGCGCCGACTTTTCTAAATTGTGCATTCTAACAGAGGGCAATAGAAACACTAGGCCACTTTATTAACAGCACAATTTTTATAAGTAAAAATTAATAAACAACATGTTCATAAGACATTCATTACTGCAACTTGTTTATATATATTCGTATTACTGTGTTTGCATGTTATCTTCATCTTGCATTTTAAAGCCCGCTTTTACGGTGCTTTTACAACAAATATCTTGGCTTCATGTATCACTGTGTCTCTCATGTGCATAGCATACCTTCAGCTTCTCATGTCTTCAATCAGTAAATGTGATGTGTATTATGATTTTCAAAATCTTGCATCATCAGTAACATACCCCGCCCGTTCCCGGGAGTTGATGCTGTAGTAGCATTTGAGTTACTGCATGTCTGCATTTAATTTGTAGAACAACTTGTGCTTTAATAGCCATTGTAGCATTTGGAATATGTGGAATTTAGAGAGGGAACCTCTGTGGGGTATCGTTTTAAAGGTTCAAGCATGAACAATCTATAGCCAGAAAATAGGGGTTCTCTACTTAGGTGAGAAGGATTTTTCCTTAACATCACAGACAATCTCCAGTTAATAGATGAGTAGGGGCTCTGGGGACACAAAAGAAAAACTACTCTGGATACCCATTAAATAAGTACCCAAGCTGGAACGTTGGTGGCATCATGTCATACAGTTCATACTTTCTCAGTAAAACTTTGCATTTGTTTAGCAACATAAACATCAACACTGTGCGCGGGTGAGTTCATGCACACCATCAGGATTTGTTGGCCTGAGTCCTGGCTAGCTCACAATGCGCCATCTGTACCCCTAGCCTAGGAAGGTAAAAGGTAGCATGTTCAACCTCAGAAAATGACAGCCCTGACTCCCCAGGAAAATTGTGGAAACAGATATTGAACGGTTTCATTTGGTAATTCATGCATTACCAAAGAGAGACACAAGACAAACTCGAATTGACATTTCAGTGTCAAGTGGTGTAAATACATACGTTGCGATCATCAGTAGCAGGACACAGACAGAGTAATCAGCATCACAAGAATGGTAAAGAAAATTAACAATTGAACCATTGTGCTGTTACATAGAATATATGTTTGCATTTAGGCACATATATATTTGTGCCCACACCTAGCGCTCCCTATCCTAGTGTGCTTAGTGTGGGTGAATCTGCTAGAATCCTTTTAGGTGACTTAACCCCCCAGTTAGCAGTGGGTATGTTTAATCTGGGGGAACATCTTGGTGTAGAGCTGGGCACCATCCTTCTCAGGAGGTAAACAGGATTGTGCTGAGCTGGAAATCCGCCAAGGGGAGACCTTGACTGTGTCAGTGAAATGCTCCTCTAACTAGTCAAAGGAGTCATGTTGTTTATATAATAAACTTAACACATGTTGCCATGCCGAAGTCCCAGTCAGACTGTCCTTATTGATTTTATCCTTGCAAAGCTGTCACTGTCCAAACTATAATAAGCAACATAATTTTGTGCTTTGAACTTTAGCTTTTGTACAGAATGTTCAAGGCTCTGACAATATGCCTATGGAGATGTGTTAATGTTAACAAAGTTATTTCATGTTTCAGCTATTAGGTGAGGGAATCTCGAGCCTGCACCAGCTGATAGGCTGCTTCCCTGCCTTTGTTTTCGTCATAAAATGAGCGGAGGATCTCGTCCGCGCAGCGGGCTGGCGCAGCGGGCGCGCCGGTGGCGCGCCGAAGGCGCGCCAAAGGCAAGCCCGTCTGGGCCCGTCCGGGCCACGCCGGGACCAGGGGCCAGTCCCCCTGTCTCTCTTGACAGGAGACCCTTGATTTCATATGACAGAAACCAACTCCTTGCTATAAGAGGTAAGGTCAGACCAACCTGTATCTTTCTAAACACCTATAAGGACCATGAGTTATGTTCGGGCTGCCATTTCCACTTTAACCCAGATATAGGGACACATGAGGAACGCCCTATCTTACTAGCGCTCCTGAACTGCCGATCTCTACCTAAACATGCGCTAGAAATCTCCATGTTACTGGAGGATTTAGATATTGAGGTTCTTTTCCTCACAGAAACGTGGACCAATGATGGTTCCGACTCTGATGTTGTTCGGGCACTTCCCTTGAACTATGTCATGGTAAGGCAGGATCG
Organism: Lissotriton helveticus; assembly: GCF_964261635.1. NCBI lineage: Eukaryota > Metazoa > Chordata > Amphibia > Caudata > Salamandridae > Lissotriton > Lissotriton helveticus. The sequence continues at coordinate 121,363,989 of NC_136060.1, read as the reverse complement.
GATGGATGGACGAGGAGGAGGGATTGCCATAGTTCATAAAAAATCTATAAACTGTAGAACAGAGAAAGTCCTTATTCTGGGGGCAGAATGTATGATGTTCTCCCTCACCCTTTCCCCTACACGCTCGCTTTCGGGCCTTTTGATCTATAGACCCCCAGGACCGACTGGACAGTTCTGTGAAGACCTGTTAAGTTCAGTCATTAACCTATCCTGTAATACCCCCAATTTTACGGTGTTGGGAGATTTCAACATTCAGTTAGACAAACCAGATACCCCAATCTGTAAAAATTTGCTGACAGTATTAAATACAGCCCAACTTAAACAAATTATCCATGGCCCCACGCATAAAGCAGGACATACCCTGGACCATTGTTATACCAATCTAAGTGCGCTTGAGTTTATAAACTCTACCCCTATTCCCTGGTCCGACCATATGCTATTATCCTTTTCTTTTACCCTCCAGGATCAGGCAGGTCAGGCCTGCGTTGTAAAAAAAACTAGACGTCCCTGGTCTAAACTAGTAACTGAGAAATGGATGCACAACCTTTTGGAAAGTAGACCAGAAATCAGCAATGATCCCTCAGAGGCTAACGACTGCTATAATCATTGGCTTGAGGACTCTCTGGACCAGATCCTACCCAAGGTTGAGCTTTCTCATCGCATCGGAGCAAATAAAAAAGCCTGGTACACCCCAGAGCTCAGAACTCTTAAACAACTCTGTAAACAGAAGGAGAGGCTCTGGAGAAAAGACTATCAAGGAACTAGTAAGGATATTTATAGGACTGCTCTTCGCAACTATAAAAAACTGATTAAAACCACTCAATCCCACTATTACCAGAAAAAAATAACCGCTGCCTCTAGCTCCTCTAGGGAAATTTTTAAAATATTCAAGTCCCTAGTTACCCCACCCATTCCTACGGCTGACCTCAGTCTCGCACAAACTCGCTGCAGGGAACTAGCTAACTTCTTTACGTCAAAAATAACAGACATTTATTCCACTTTCCACGATACGCCAGGGATATCAGTATCACCCCCTAGTCTGGAGATAAACCTTCTTGAGACTTTTCCTCCTATTGACTGCCCTGACGTTCAATCACTTCTGCGCAGCCTGAAATCAGGTTCACCAGTTGATGTAGCACCCCCCACCATGCTCAACCTGGTTGCCGATGTTGTGGCCCCGGTGATTAAGGAGGTAATTAATGCTTCACTCGCAGCTGGGGCAGTCCCCCTCTACTGGAAACATGCAAGAGTAAAAGCATTACTGAAAAAACCCAACCTCAATCCGGACGAGTGGGCTAAATATCGCCCTATTTCTCTGCTGCCCACAATTAGCAAATTGACTGAAAAGTATGTCAATTCTCTGCTTTCCACCCACCTAGAAAGCCATAATTTATTGCATTCCACCCAGACTGGCTTCAGATGCAAACAAGGAACCGAAACGGCTCTGGTGGGAGTCATTGAGGAAGCGAGAAGGATTGTAGATGAAGGTAGTTGTGCAGCCATATTATTATTAGACCTCAGCGCGGCCTTTGACACCGTTAATCACCCTATTCTGATTCAAAGGATGGGTGATGTGGGTGTCACGGGGACCGCGCTGAAATGGCTGCAATCCTTCCTCTCTGACCGCACATTCTCTGTGTTTGAGGATGACATCTCTTCCCCGCCTGCGCATCTTCACTGTGGCGTTCCCCAGGGTTCATCCCTCAGCCCTACATTATTTAATATCTACATGAGGCCTTTGGCTGAGGTGGTGTTACCCTGGGGGGTGCAACTAGTGACGTATGCTGATGACACGCAGCTCATTATCACCCTTTCTGATCAGTTGTCATCCTATGATAAACTTTCCTCTTGCCTTGGCAAGGTTCGTGAGTGGATGGATGCCTCCTTCCTGAAACTCAACGGAACAAAGACGGAGATCATGATGTTGGGGCATGATGCTCCATCCACGGTAGACGGATGGTGGCCTACCTCCCTGGGTCACCCCCCTTCTCCCAAGAAGAAAATTAAAAGTTTAGGGGTCTGGTTAGATCCGACCCTCAACTTTTTGGCACAAGCGCAGAAGGTTGCAGCGACTTGTTTTGCCTTGATGAGATCCTTCAGAAAAATCATGGATTTGCTTCCGTTTGAGGCAAGGAGGATTTTAGTCCAGGCCCTGATTATAACACGCCTGGACTACGCTAATGCAGTATACTTGGGAGCACCTCTAGGGACACTCAGGGTCCTTCAGACGGTACAGAATTGTGCTGCCCGGATGCTCCTAAAGATTCCACGTAGAACGTCCGCCAGACCAGCACTCCGACAACTCCATTGGTTACCAATACAACAAAGGATCGAATTTAAGGCGATGACTATGGTTCACAAAGCCTTGACCAAGATAGGTCCTGGTCTAATTCAACCTCTGTTCTGCCCCTATCAAACCAATAGGACCCTGAGATCTAGTAGTAAGAACCTTCTGGCAGTCCCAAGAATAAGGAGAACCCGTATGGGCGGCAGACGTCTTTCTGTCCATGCAGCTAAACTTTGGAACAATCTGCCGGACCCTATTCGGATGGAAGAGAACCATCTTAGGTTTAGAAAAATGTTAAAAACCTTCCTATTTCTTTAATCTCTCGGGTGATGAATTGGTTCACTGCAGCGCTGGGATGCCTCCGGGTAACCACGCGCTATAGAAATGAGTATTCATTCATTCATTCATGGAACATTATCCATACAAGCATGCAAGAAAATGTGTGTCAAATGTCAGGGTTCAAGAAAAGGTGTACATTTTTAACATGAGCTTGTAACATGGTGGTTTTCGTGCCCGGCCCTAATGTGACCACATGACAGTGTCTTTGAGGAGGCGAAAAGAACACAGTCCGCACACAGGGATATAAATATCCTTGGATTTGGGGGAGTGGCTTGCCATCATGACCGCATAGATGAGATTTGTGAGAGATTTGCACGGCGGCCTGATTTTCAGCATAATGCTGAAATATCCTGGTTCATGCCTGCAACAAAAACGGTTTCCTAGGACTCGAGAGACCCGGTGCTGCCATACTAGCAGTTGCGGCCATTCGGGGACTCCTCTGTACATCGAAACGGAGCCCCAACCTCCGAGGGGAGCGGGCGCCATCTTGGCTCTCAGCGGTGTGACGGGGCCACGAAACCTGGATCTCGGCTCAGTCACCCCATGAGGAAGTGGCCCACCTGACACATGACGCATGCGGGGAACGAACTCTGCCCAGAGGTAACCTGAGGGAGCTAAGAGGAACTGCAAAGCGCAGACCGCGCGACACTCGACCGAGTGGCTGCCGCGTGGCCCTGAGATGCAAGGGCTATAGCATGGGCGCGTGAAAACAAGGCCGCCCGGGAGCGGTGATCGGCGTCGGAGGCGCTCAGAAGTACTCTTCAATAAACCTAATGACAGGATGGTAACGGCCCCCCTGCGCGCCCCCCTGGGAGGAAAGACTCTGCTGTGGCTTACGAAAACCAGTGAAGCTGTAGTACGAGGGTCGGTTTCACAACTGATTGCTCAGGGATCGGTGGGACTGCTGGGGGACCCCCGCCCAGAGCTCATGGTACAGGCTTGTTTGGATACGCTGCTTGTCTAGAGGGGACAGAGGCCCCTAGGGCTGAACGTTGCTGAATGGGGGTCTTCCTGAGAAGGCTATACACACGCAGGGATCTAGGAGGTGCCCCTCGGCGTGACACATAAAGTGGAGTGTGACAGAGACCTACTGCAAAATACTGTGAACTGGTCCCTGACATTGACTTAACTGATGGCCCGGGGGAGCCGGATCCCAAGCGGAGATCATGAAGGGAGCCCACACTGAGCAACTGAGAAGATTGAGGTGAGGCTTGCACTCGATCGTACTGAGCATTACAGGAGTCAACGGATCTGTGTACAGAGTGCTTTGGGGATCCCTCTACCTGGAAGAAACCCAACGGAACATGGTGGGCGCACCGTTCAGGTCAACATGGGAAAGGATAAGACATCAAAGGCGCAGACAAACAAAATCTCGAAATATGCACAGCTCATAGCCCATGGCCAGGGGCCTGGGAGGACGAACGTGAGCTGGGGTAGGGGACAGCAGAAGATGATGTTGGAGACTCTCCCACACTAAAAATTTTTATTCAAGCTATCCAATCGACCAGGGATGACATGGTCAGAAAAATAGATGCTGTTGCCATAGATGATAATCTACAACGGTGTGATCTTCGAAAGGTCACAGATAGAGTGACTGCCACAGAGAAAGACACCAACACCTTAAAGCAGGAAGTGAAAGTCTTAGCGCCGCAATGGTGGAACTAAAACAGCAGGTCATAAAACTGGACGATAGAGCTGAAGATTCAGAAGGACGGTTGAGAAGAGGGAATCCGAGATTTTTGGGGTTTCCCGAAAAGGCAGAAGGCCCCTCCGTGGAACGGTTTCTGGAGGACTGGATCGTACATGAAATGGCTCTCACACAGTTGTCAAAGTTTTTTAGCATCGAGAAAGTGCACAGAGCATTGGTAGCTCCCCCTAGACCTGGTGTGCCCCCAAGGCTATAATCGCAAAGCTATTCAACTTCAGGAATCGGCATCTCCTCCTCCAGGTTTCAAGCAGTGGCATCTCCCCTCCGGGGCTTTGGTGTCCAACCAGTCCCTCGCCTCCTCCGCTGAAAAGAAGAACAGCACTCTACTCTCACTTTCCACCCTCAACTTGGCCAGAAACATGAGGCTGTATTTTAGATTTAAGTCTCTTGAATCTCGGTTTGACTGCTACAAAGGTCTTTCTTTGTTCCAGGACTCTCTGGGTGTAATTGGGATACACAGAGGCTTTGGGGGCACCAATCTCCAAAAAGGAAGTATTGACATCCATCAAGCAGTTGAAGTCAGAGAAATTCCCCGGGAGTGATGGACTCCCTGCGGAGTTTTATAAAAAATTCACCCCACAGCTGGTCGACCATCTCTTAGAGGTGTTCAACGAAGCCCTGGCTCAAGGAAACCTTCCGGACACTATGATGGAGGCAATGCTGTCCATGATTCCCTAGTCAGACAGAGACCTCCTCTCCCCTGGCTCCTACAGGCCCATATCTCTCTTAAATATTCACTGAAAAATACTTAGCGCCCTGTCTTCTACCATATGTGGCCCGACTGGTCCATCTGGACCAGGCCAGATTTATCCCCGGCCGAAATACCACACACAATTTACGTAGTCTTGCGCACATATGGCATGCCCCGCATTTAAAGGACGAGAACTGGGCCCTCTGCCTTCTGGTTATCCAGAAGGCTTTCAATTCTGTTGCGTATAATGCTTGGCAAGATGGGGCTAGAGGAAACATATATACGATGGTTGAAACTGTTATATACCAGGCCAATAACTAGGGTACGCCTTCGAAACCAGGTGCCGGACAGATTCAAACTTCAAAGGGGTACACGACATGGGTGCCTCTTATCACCACTTCTCTTCGCTCTTGTGATGGAGCCTCTGGTGATCACCCTTCGAGCTAAGATGGAGAACTGGGGGATCCAGTTGGGCAATACTATTCACGTGGTGCCTATGTATGCTGACGAAACGTTGGTATACCTTCGGCGGCCTGAAGAGGCACCACCTGTGCTTTTCACGGTGCTGAATGGCTTTGGGGAAATATCGGGACTATGCCTCAACCCAAGAAAGTTTAAGATCTTCACCATGGGACGCAAGGTGGAGAGGGAGGAAAGCGAATTACACTCAGTGGGAATAAGCTGGGTCAGGGACTAAGTGCGCTACCTGGGGATTAGACTGGCACACACAGCCTGTCTATCTGGTAAGAAATATAGGGAGGTGTGTGCTCTGCATCCAAAAATCGATTGTGTTCTGGCGGGAACTTCCGATATCTTTGATAGGCGCGTTAGCGCTGAAAAAAATGGTGGTCTTACCACGCTGTCTATATGTAAGGCAAAACTCACTTTACCGTATACCTCAGGAGTACTTCCGTCAATTAGATTGCTTATTGGTAGACCTGCTGTGGGGCTCTAAGAGGAAAAGAGTAAACTAGATACACTTCAAAGGACATGGCAGCAAGGAGGCTTGAGGTCCTTCGGCTGGGCCTCTATTATATGGTAGCACAGCTCCAACATGCAGTGCATTGGTTCGACGATCATGACAACTGGGAGAAGCGGTTGCTGGCGGGTACACTTCAAGGGATTCCACTCCCTGACCTCCTCATGCTGGGGTCGCGGGTACCCGATCGGCTCCCATACATCATCCGACATGTCGCCATGATCTGGGAAGTAGCAATCAAAACTGTGGTTAAAAAGGTGCCATATGCTCCAGATGCCCCGCTGTGGGCCGTGTTGCCCTTTAAATGGATTAGTCATGGTATGTCAATCACTAAATGGACAGAAGGAGGCTGCCACGTGATGGGAGATTTTGACTCTGCTCAACAGTTTCTTACTCGGGAAGACGCGGAATCTATATTCGAGCTGGGCAGGGATCCATACCTTCAATACGCCCAAATTTTAGCGGTAACTTGTGACCTATGGCCGACTTTTCCACAAAAGCCACCAGTATCGGCAACCCTGCAGGCTAGCTCAACCTTGGTGGGAGGACGCAGACTAGTTTCACTTATTTACGGGGCACTTCGCCGGGACACCCCGGCTGGTCCCCTACCAGTACAGGCAAAATGGGACACGATAGTAGACAATCCCTTAACAGACACCGAGAGGAGGAGGGTGCACAAAAGAATCCAAAAAATCAGTACATCAAACATACCTGACCCCACCAGTGCTACACAGAATATACCCAGTCTGCTCAGCACGCTGCCCCAAATGTGGTCACTCAGACCCTCATTTCCTAGATATGACCTGGCATTGTCTGAAATTGGTAGTATACTGAGAGTCGGTGATAGTTAGTTTACAAACAGTTACAGGATGAACGATCCCTCACTCAGTTAATGAGGTACTATTTAGACTCATCCCTTGACCTAAAGGGAAAAAACTTACTCTGAGATTCCTGCAATTAGGGTTAGTACTAGCCAAATGAAGGATAGCATTCAGGTGGAAGAGCCGACGCCCCTCCATGCTGGAGGGTTGGACATAAGACTTGCGCGAATGGGCAATGGCAAGTTTCAAGTTCAAGTTTAAAATGTATATAGCGCACTACTCACCCAGGGGGTCTCAAGCCGCTTGAGGGAAGGGGGTACTTTACTTATCGAATATCCAGGTTTTTAGTTGCTTTCTGAAGGAGAGGTGGTTCTGTGTAAGGCGGAGGTGGGTGGGGAGAGAGTTCCAGGTTTTGGCCGCTAAGTAGGAGAAGGATCTTCCCCCCATGGTGGATCTATGGATGCGCGGAATTGCGGCGAGGGCTTGATTGGACGATCGTAGTTGGCGGGTGGGGGTGTAAAAGGACAGGTGCGTGTTGAGGCATTCGGGTCCTAGGTCGTAGAGGGCTTTGTGTGCGTGGGTGAGGAGACGGAACGTTATTCTCTTGTTGACGGGGAGCCAGTGGAGGTCTTTCAGGTGACCGGAAATGTGAGCTTGGCGGGGGATGTCTAGTATGAGTCTGGCTGAGGCGTTTTGGATGCGTTGGAGTGTTTTCTGTAGTTTGGCTGTGGTTCCGGCGTAAAGGGTGTTACCGTAATCCAGTCGGCTTGTGACAAGTGCGTGGGTGACCGTTTTTCTTATTTCGGCGGGGATCCAACGGAAGATTTTTTGAGCATGCGTAGGATGTTGAAGCATGATGAAGAGACGGCGTTGACTTGTCTGGTCATCGAGAGGGAGGAGTCTAGGATGAAACACAGGTTGCGCGCATGGTCCGTAGGTATGGGTGCGGTTCCCAGGGCCGGTGGCCACCATGAGTCGTCCCAAGCAGAGGGGGATGAGCCTAAGATGAGGACTTCCGTTTTGTCCGAGTTCAGTTTTAAACGGCTGTTCTTCATCCAATCGGCTACATCTTTCATTCCTTCGTGTAAGTTGGTTTTGGCGGAGTTTGGGTCTTTGGTGAGGGAGAGGATCAGCTGGGTGTCGTCTGCGTAGGAGATGATGTTGAGGTTGTGTTGGCGCGCGATCGATGCGAGGGGACTCATGTATACGTTGAAGAGGGTGGGACTGAGTGATGATCCTTGTGGTCCGCGGATGACTTCGGTGGCCTCTGATCTAAAAGGGGGGAGGCGGACTCTCTGGGTTCTTCCGGCGAGGAACGAGATGATCCAGTCCAGTGCTTTTCCTTGTATTCTGATGTTGCTGAGGCGTTGTTTGAGGGTGCAATGACAGACGGTGTCGAAGGCTGCGGAGCGGTCAAGTAGGATGAGGGCAACTGTTTCTCCGTTGTCCAGTAGTGTTCGAATGTCGTCTGTTGCTGCGATGAGGGCGGTCTCTGTGCTGTGTTTGGCTCAGAAGCCGGACTGAGAGGGGTCGAGGGATTTGTTGGATTCGAGGAAGGCGGCGAGCTGACTGTTGACGGCTTTCTCAATGACTTTGGCAGGGAATGGGTGGAGCGAGATGGGGCAGTAGTTCTTGAGTTCAGTGGGGTCTGCTGTGGGTTTCTTCAGAAGGGCGCTGAGTTCGGCATGTTTCCAGCTTTCCGGGAAGGTAGCCGAGTTGAGGGAGCAGTTGATGACGTCTCGGAGATGGGGAGCGATGATGGAGTCTGCTTTGTTGAAAATGTGGTGGGGACATGGGTCGGTAGGCGATCCTGAGTGGATGGAGTTCATCAGGCGGATGGTATCTTCAGTGGTGATTGGGTTCCATGCGCAAAGGTTGTTAGAGGGGGGTTTTGGTTCGGAGGTGGGTGGGGTGGACTGGTCTTCGGACTGGTTTTCAAAGCTGTTATGTATGTCGGTGATTTTGTTGTGGAAGAATGAGGCTAGGGAGTTGCAGAGGTCTTGGGAGGGAGTGATATCGTTGGTTCCGGCGGTGGGGTTGGTAAATTCTTTGACGATGTTGAATAGTTCCTTGCTGTTGTGGGCGTTGTTGTCAAGTCGATCTTTGAATGCTGATTTCTTGGTAGATCGGATCAGTTGGTGGTGTTTGCGGGTGGCGTTCTTGAAGGTGGTCAGGTTGTCAGTGGTTGGGTTTTTTCGCCAGGCTTTGTCGAGGGTACGACAGAGCTTCTTGGATTTCTTAAGGTCATCGTTGAACCAGGGGGCTTTTTTGCTACCTTGCATGATTTGGTGGTTTTTCAAGGGTGCTAGTTCGTTGGCGCTGTGGGTGATCCATTGTGTGAGGTTGGTGGCTGCTTGGTTTGGGTCAGATGAATTGGAGGGAGGGTTTTGGTGGAGCGATGTGAAGAGTTGTTCGGTGGTGATTTTGTTCCAGTTTCTTCGGGGAATTGGTTGTGGGAGGTTGTGGGTCGAGGTCTTTTTGTAGTTGAAGTGAACGCAGCTGTGGTCCGTCCAATGGAGAGCTGTGGTATGGTTGAAGGAGATGTGCTTGCTGGAGGTGAAGATTGGGTCGAGCGTGTGCCCGGCCTAGTGGGTGGGGGTATCAACAAGTTGTTCGAGTCCGAGGTTGGCCAGGTTGTCCGGAAGGGTGGTGGTGTTGCTGTTGTTTTTCTTTTCCAGGTGGAAGTTGAGGTCTCCCAGTAGAATGTAGTCCTCGGAGGGGAGGGCGTGTGGGCTGATGAAGTCAGTGATGTCTTTGCTGAATTGAGTGCGGGGTCCAGGTGGCCTGTAGATGAGGGTGCCTCTGAGTGTGGTCTTGGGGTCGGTGTGGATCTGGAAGTGAAGGTGTTCGGCGACTGTGAGGGTGTCGTCGGAGCTGGTCGTGATGCGGATGGTGTTCTTGTGGACGATGGCGATGCCTCCTCCTGTCTGGTTGGTGCGGTCCTTTCGGATGATCTTGTAGCCGTCCGGGATGGCTATGGCGATGTCGGGCGCTGATGAGGCGTTCATCCAGGTTTCTGTAAGGAAGGCGACGTCCGGCGATGTAGTGTCGAGTAGGTTCCAAAGGTCAATGGCGTGTCTGTGGACTGAGCGGGTGTTGAGCAGGATGCATTTCAGGTGGTTAGTGTTGGAGCTCTGTTTGGAGTTAGTGGATTTGGTGTGGGTCCTGATGCAGTCGAACTTGCAGGAGTGGCAGGTGAAGGGTCCCTGTGTGTGTCCTGGGGCAGCTTGGTAGCAGTTAGGTGGTTGGCCGGGGTTAAGGGCTGAGAGGGTTGTGGAGTTGTACGTTATGCGGGCGGAGTGGATTTTGCGGGGGCCAGGGGGTCTGGCGCTGGGCGCGGTCCAGGCGCGGACGGGCGTAGACGGGCTTACCTTTGGCGCACCTTCGGCGCGCATGGGGCGCGTCCGCTGCGTGTGGATGCTGCGCGCAGATGCACCTGTCATATGTGGATAGTGGAGGGGGGAGGGGCGAGGGAGGAGCAGCTGGGAGGCGGGAGCGGGGTGGAGAGCCGGGCTGGGAGGCACAACAACAAACAACAAAATGGCAGCAAGCCCAAAAGAGAAACAGGACGAGATTGGGGCACAACCTGGATTCGCTATTAAATGGGCAGTGGCACCGGTACAATCAGGCACAGATAGTTTGAAGCAGGCAAAGCGAGCAGTACACAGTTGTAAAATTAATGCAGAGCACTCTATCACTATAGCGCTACGATGTCGATATCATCAGGCACAATAATTAATTACAGTGAGCAGAGCGAGCAGTGCGCAATTCGAATAAAGACAATGATTAGTCTGGCAGAGGCGCTACGATACCAATTCTATCAGCAGGGAGCAGCGTGGGGAGCGACCACTTCTGAGCTAGGCAGGACGGTCACAGCGTTAGAACTATCGGGTAGAGGTGGAGGCTGAAAGATTCGGGAGAATCTCAGGATTCGCATTAAATGTCGCTAAGACACAGATAATCAAAAACTCCCAAGTAGAATGTTTCGATAGCCGGGTAGTTTCTTCGGGAGTGTATCTGGGTGTGGTTATCACCGCCAATTTGGATATACTAGTAGAAAAAAACATCTCACCAATTATAGCTAAAGTAAAGAAAGATCTGGATAGGCTTGACAATTTGCATTTGACAATGGTGGGTCGTACTAATATTATAAAACTGTTGATTTTGCCCAAATTTTTATATATATTTAGAAGTATTCCATTATTATTTGACGCTAAATGGTTCAAGAGCTGTGAACATATAATTAATAGGTTCCTATGGGCAAAGGGGAAAACTAGGAGAGCCTTGCGCTATATGACACTTCCTCGAGAAAGGGGAGGATGGTCTGTCCCAGATCTTAAATTTTATTATTGGGCAGCTGCCTTCCAGTATATGGCTGGTCTGCTAGGAGGAGCAGAGGTGGAAGGACAAGACAAATTAGGGACGCTAGCTATATACGGTCTGGTCATGGGGGCACAAGCACAAAACATTCTTTTGAGGTTTACAGAACCTAGTTATTTTAAAAGGACTAGATTCAAGACACTGCAAGCCGCATATACGATATGGAAAGCGTTTGCTAAGAAATCAGGACTAGGGAAATATAATTTTTATACAAGAATGAATAACAACCCTACTTTCCCAGTCGAGATATTTAAGCATCCAGTTTTTGATGAATGGGGGAGGAAGGGAATAATTATGATTGGCAATATGTTTGGTTCACAAGGTTTATTACAATTCTCAGAACTACAGGCTAAATATGATCTGGACACGAGACATTTTTTTTAAATATTTACAAGTCAGACGTTTTCTCAGCACGAAAAGGGGGGGACCTGCTAGATTTTGTAAAAACCCAAATATGGAGATTATTCAGAGGGGTGTTGACTGCACGATTAAAAAATATATATTTTGAACTTATAAAATCCAAACCAGACGATATGGAAAAATGGGCAGAAAAGTGGGCAAGTAGTTTAGAACTTGGGGACGAAATGTTTAATCAGTCGCTAGAATTGGGACAACAAACTCTTTGTTCAGCTTCGTTACAGGCACAACATTATAAAACCCTTTACCATTTGTATTATACACCTGCAAAATTAGCACAATGGGGAGGGACTGCAGGTACTACATGCTTTAGATGCGGAAGCCCAATGGCAGATCTATTGCACATTTTTTCCTTATGCCCACATCTACAAACAACTAAAACGGACATTGGGAATTTTATAAGTATTATATTAGGAAAAGAGATATTACTAACTCCATCACTAATGCTTTTGGGAGTAAGCAATGAAGATACACAAATAGATGGTAAAAAGTTTATTTTTGTTGCTATGGCAGTTTTGAGAATAATTATAGCCACGGCATGGTTGGAACCTTTGCCACCAACTTACACACAATGGCTGGGTAAATTATTATCAATATATAACCTAGAAACTGCAATATATGCTAGAAGGGGGAAAAAGGGAAAAAACTCGGAAACCAGATTTGGGAGCCTATTACATTATGGAAGGAAGGAGTTTTCGGTTAACGTATGTGGTAACTGAGCGGATCAGGTTCCTCCTCTCTTACACTTTGTTTTTTTTCTGTTTGTGTAATGCTAGACATATTTTGGGGAAAAATTCTTCTTGGTTTTTGATTTTGATTTAATAGCGTAATGTAGGTATATGTATTGTATCAGCTTGTAGTAATTGAGAATGATTTGTCGACTTGTTTATCTGTTTGTATAGAAATAAGTGCTCTGTACATGTACATATAGGGGAAAAATCTTAATAAAAAAAAAAAAAGCAACAACTAAACCAGATTCACCTCTATACTCTGGAGATATGCATGGTGAAACTGGGACAGAAAATGGGCCTATGCACCAAAATATAAGTATTCTGCAAGGCATGGAAGTCTGCATGGATTTGCACTTGCTGCAGACAATGTTTCGTTTAATATCAGGGAAACCAACACAAAAATGTCTGACCAGCAGACTTTACAACAGTCCACAAACAGCAAACAAGAAAACCGGCCCACACACTGAAAAAAAAAAAAAAAGAACTATCGGGTCGAGCCTTAACTTTAGTGGGAGGGAGGAGCAGCTGGGAGGCGGGAGCGGGGTGGAGAGCCGGGCTGGGAGGCGCAACAACAAACAACAAAATGGCAGCAAGCCCAAAAGAGAAACAGGACGAGATTGGGGCACAACCTGGATTCGCTATTAAATGGGCAGTGGCACCGGTACAATCAGGCACAGATAGTTTGAAGCAGGCAAAGCGAGCAGTGCACAGTTGTAAAATTAATGCAGAGCACTCTATCACTATAGCGCTACAATGTCGATATCATCAGGCACAATAATTAATTACAGTGAGCAGAGCGAGCAGTGCGCAATTCGAATAAAGGCAATGATTAGTCTGGCAGAAGCGCTAGGATACCAATTCTATCAGCGGGGAGCAGCGTGGGGAGCGACCGCTTCTGAGCTAGGCAGGACGGTCACAGCGTTAGAACTATCGGGTCGAGCCTTAACTTTAGTGGGAGGGAGGAGCAGCTGGGAGGCGGGAGCGGGGTAGAGAGCCGGGCTGGGAGGCACAACAACAAACAACAAAATGGCAGCAAGCCCAAAAGAGAAACAGGACGAGATTGGGGCACAACCTGGATTCGCTATTAAATGGGCAGTGGCACCGGTACAATCAGGCACAGATAGTTTGAAGCAGGCAAAGCGAGCAGTACACAGTTGTAAAATTAATGCAGAGCACTCTATCACTATAGCGCTACGATGTCGATATCATCAGGCACAATAATTAATTACAGTGAGCAGAGCGAGCAGTGCGCAATTCGAATAAAGACAATGATTAGTCTGGCAGAGGCGCTACGATACCAATTCTATCAGCAGGGAGCAGCGTGGGGAGCGACCACTTCTGAGCTAGGCAGGACGGTCACAGCGTTAGAACTATCGGGTAGAGGTGGAGGCTGAAAGATTCGGGAGAATCTCAGGATTCGCATTAAATGTCGCTAAGACACAGATAATCAAAAACTCCCAAGTAGAATGTTTCGATAGCCGGGTAGTTTCTTCGGGAGTGTATCTGGGTGTGGTTATCACCGCCAATTTGGATATACTAGTAGAAAAAAACATCTCACCAATTATAGCTAAAGTAAAGAAAGATCTGGATAGGCTTGACAATTTGCATTTGACAATGGTGGGTCGTACTAATATTATAAAACTGTTGATTTTGCCCAAATTTTTATATATATTTAGAAGTATTCCATTATTATTTGACGCTAAATGGTTCAAGAGCTGTGAACATATAATTAATAGGTTCCTATGGGCAAAGGGGAAAACTAGGAGAGCCTTGCGCTATATGACACTTCCTCGAGAAAGGGGAGGATGGTCTGTCCCAGATCTTAAATTTTATTATTGGGCAGCTGCCTTCCAGTATATGGCTGGTCTGCTAGGAGGAGCAGAGGTGGAAGGACAAGACAAATTAGGGACGCTAGCTATATACGGTCTGGTCATGGGGGCACAAGCACAAAACATTCTTTTGAGGTTTACAGAACCTAGTTATTTTAAAAGGACTAGATTCAAGACACTGCAAGCCGCATATACGATATGGAAAGCGTTTGCTAAGAAATCAGGACTAGGGAAATATAATTTTTATACAAGAATGAATAACAACCCTACTTTCCCAGTCGAGATATTTAAGCATCCAGTTTTTGATGAATGGGGGAGGAAGGGAATAATTATGATTGGCAATATGTTTGGTTCACAAGGTTTATTACAATTCTCAGAACTACAGGCTAAATATGATCTGGACACGAGACATTTTTTTTAAATATTTACAAGTCAGAAGTTTTCTCAGCACGAAAAGGGGGGGACCTGCTAGATTTTGTAAAAACCCAAATATGGAGATTATTCAGAGGGGTGTTGACTGCACGATTAAAAAAATATATTTTGAACTTATAAAATCCAAACCAGACGATATGGAAAAATGGGCAGAAAAGTGGGCAAGTAGTTTAGAACTTGGGGACGAAATGTTTAATCAGTCGCTAGAATTGGGACAACAAACTCTTTGTTCAGCTTCGTTACAGGCACAACATTATAAAACCCTTTACCATTTGTATTATACACCTGCAAAATTAGCACAATGGGGAGGGACTGCAGGTACTACATGCTTTAGATGCGGAAGCCCAATGGCAGATCTATTGCACATTTTTTCCTTATGCCCACATCTACAAACAACTAAAACGGACATTGGGAATTTTATAAGTATTATATTAGGAAAAGAGATATTACTAACTCCATCACTAATGCTTTTGGGAGTAAGCAATGAAGATACACAAATAGATGGTAAAAAGTTTATTTTTGTTGCTATGGCAGTTTTGAGAATAATTATAGCCACGGCATGGTTGGAACCTTTGCCACCAACTTACACACAATGGCTGGGTAAATTATTATCAATATATAACCTAGAAACTGCAATATATGCTAGAAGGGGGAAAAAGGGAAAAAACTCGGAAACCAGATTTGGGAGCCTATTACATTATGGAAGGAAGGAGTTTTCGGTTAAAGTATGTGGTAACTGAGCGGATCAGGTTCCTCCTCTCTTACACTTTGTTTTTTTTCTGTTTGTGTAATGCTAGACATATTTTGGGGAAAAATTCTTCTTGGTTTTTGATTTTGATTTAATAGCGTAATGTAGGTATATGTATTGTATCAGCTTGTAGTAATTGAGAATGATTTGTCGACTTGTTTATCTGTTTGTATAGAAATAAGTGCTCTGTACATGTACATATAGGGGAAAAATCTTAATAAAAAAAAAAAAAGCAACAACTAAACCAGATTCACCTCTATACTCTGGAGATATGCAAGGTGAAACTGGGACAGAAAATGGGCCTATGCACCAAAATATAAGTATTCTGCAAGGCATGGAAGTCTGCATGGATTTGCACTTGCTGCAGACAATGTTTCGTTTAATATCAGGGAAACCAACACAAAAATGTCTGACCAGCAGACTTTACAACAGTCCACAAACAGCAAACAAGAAAACCGGCCCACACACTGAAAAAAAAAAAAAAAGAACTATCGGGTCGAGCCTTAACTTTAGTGGGAGGGAGGAGCAGCTGGGAGGCGGGAGCGGGGTGGAGAGCCGGGCTGGGAGGCACAACAACAAACAACAAAATGGCAGCAAGCCCAAAAGAGAAACAGGACGAGATTGGGGCACAACCTGGATTCGCTATTAAATGGGCAGTGGCACCGGTACAATCAGGCACAGATAGTTTGAAGCAGGCAAAGCGAGCAGTGCACAGTTGTAAAATTAATGCAGAGCACTCTATCACTATAGCGCTACAATGTCGATATCATCAGGCACAATAATTAATTACAGTGAGCAGAGCGAGCAGTGCGCAATTCGAATAAAGGCAATGATTAGTCTGGCAGAAGCGCTAGGATACCAATTCTATCAGCGGGGAGCAGCGTGGGGAGCGACCGCTTCTGAGCTAGGCAGGACGGTCACAGCGTTAGAACTATCGGGTCGAGCCTCAACTTTAGTGGGAGGGAGGAGCAGCTGGGAGGCGGGAGCGGGGTAGAGAGCCGGGCTGGGAGGCACAACAACAAACAACAAAATGGCAGCAAGCCCAAAAGAGAAACAGGACGAGATTGGGGCACAACCTGGATTCGCTATTAAATGGGCAGTGGCACCGGTACAATCAGGCACAGATAGTTTGAAGCAGGCAAAGCGAGCAGTGCATAGTTGTAAAATTAATGCAGAGCACTCTATCACTATAGCGCTACGATGTCGATATCATCAGGCACAATAATTAATTACAGTGAGCAGAGCGAGCAGTGCGCAATTCGAATAAAGGCAATGATTAGTCTGGCAGAAGCGCTACGATACCAATTCTATCAGCAGGGAGCAGCGTGGGGAGCGACCACTTCTGAGCTAGGCAGGACGGTCACAGCGTTAGAACTATCGGGTCGAGCCTTAACTTTAGTGGGAGGGAGGAGCAGCTGGGAGGCGGGAGCGGGGTGGAGAGCCGGGCTGGGAGGCACAACAACAAACAACAAAATGGCAGCAAGCCCAAAGGAGAAACAGGACGAGATTGGGGCACAACCTGGATTCGCTATTAAATGGGCAGTGGCACCGGTACAATCAGGCACAGATAGTTTGAAGCAGGCAAAGCGAGCAGTGCACAGTGGTAAAATTAATGCAGAGCACTCTATCACTATAGCGCTACGATGTCGATATCATCAGGCACAATAATTAATTACAGTGAGCAGAGCGAGCAGTGCGCAATTCGAATAAAGGCAATGATTAGTCTGGCAGAAGCACTACGATACCAATTCTATCAGCAGGGAGCAGCGTGGGGAGCGACCGCTTCTGAGCTAAGCAGGACGGTCACTCTATGTTACTCTGAATGAAAAAAGTTAGGAGAGATGGAAAGCTAGAAGATGATACAAGGGCTTGGAATGACATGATTTTAGATACCCCTGCTAGAAGGATTCCCACATCACAAAGGGCGGAGGGAGCAGTGGGGAGCCACCCGGAGATCTAAGATGAAGCAGATACATAGCATTCATAAGAAGTAATCAGACATAGGACACCTAGTGTGGGAAGGATACTTATTGGACAACCCGGAGGGTGGGGGATAGGGGTTCTGTTTCTTGTTATGATATGTCACCTAAATCCAAAATCCAAGTTATCACAGGTCACCGGAAAGACCTACCCATCGTCAAACCACAGAGATTACCAGTCCTCACCGCCATACCTAGAGAGACTAAAGATGGAACCACCAGCAATCAGGAGAAATTCACCAACTGCCTCCTAATCAATTGCAGATCGGCCTCACTACATGCAACGGACTTAGCCGAAGCCATCCTCACACATGACATTGACGTTGCGTTCCTCACGGAGACTTGGCTTAATAAGACATCCCCTCCCTGCCTAGACATGCTGGTTCCACCCGGTTTCTCCCTCATCTCCAAAGATAGGATTAAACAACGAGGAGGTGGGGTCGCTATCATCCACAAGGACAGCTGGAGCATCACAGAAACCTCCTCCTTCGAGTACGACTCCTTTGAATGTCTATCCACCGTCATCAAGACAAAAGACAACAACTCTCTACTGTGCAACCTACTCTATCACCCCCCGGGCAGAAATAATGAGTTTGGAGAACAACTATCAAACCTGATTGCACAAGACGCACTTGGCGATTCCAAAAACTTAATTCTTGGCGATCTGAACATCCGATGGAACGAGACCCATAACCCTCTAATCAGATCGCTATCTAGCCTCCTTGATGATAACAACCTCACCCAACACTGTACTGAGGAGACTCACTACAAAGGATGCCATCATTGCCCAAAAGAATTCTATCACGGTCAACCACATGCTACCAGTTGACTGGTCAGATCACCACATGATCTTATTTCACATCAATCACCCCATCATCTCGCTTAAACCTCCACAAGACCCCCCTAAATGGTCGAGAAACCTCTCCCAAGTACCCCAAGATATCCTGGAAGGTCAACTAAGTGCACTTCTTCCAAATAACACACTGCACCTCTCGACCAACGACCTCGTCGACCACTATAACTCGGGGTTAGTCTCCATACTTGACAATCTAGCTCCTCTAAAGCTCAAAAGAAGCCGAGCCACTACATCCAGAACCTGGTTCACTGCGGACCTCAACGCAGAAAGAAGAAACTTGAGAGCCAAAGAAAGAAAGTGGAGAAACAACCCAACCGCCATTCTCCGCCTCCAACTAAAATCAGCCCGCAGGAAGTACAACAACCATATAAAAAACAAGAAATCCAGCTTCTTCCGCGAGGCATTGGTCAAATCCAAAAACAGACCCAAAGAACTCTACAACATAATCAGACAACAAACAACAAAGCCCCTGCCTTCAACCCTACAGGCATCCAAAGAACTCTGTGATAACTTCGCCAACTTCTTCAATGATAAAGTCTTAAAAATCGAACTATCTCTAGACATCAACAACCCACACCTCCAGAAGAGCAACTCGGCCACCCCATTGGCACTCCCATCCGACTCCTTTCCCTCCCCCTGGCTAAGCTTTCGCCCCCTCCAGGAAGCTGAGATAATCTCGCTGATCTCGACCTCCAAACCATCAGCACACATTTCAGACCCCATTCAGCCATCTTTAATCAAAAAAATAAAGCTTACCTTAGCGCCCATCTGGGGAAGAATCATAAACAGCTCCTTACAAAGCGGAGTGGTCCCCGATTGTCTAAAAATGGGGCAAGTCACTCCTCTGCTGAAAAAACCCGGGCTCGACTCAACTGACTTGAACAATTTCAGACCGATATCCAACCTCCCTTTGCTCTCGAAAACACTTGAACGCTGTGTACTCCTGCAACTGACGCAACATCTGGACAACATCAATCTCCTGGACCCCCTCCAATCCGGCTTCAGACAAGGCCGCAGCACAGAAACCGCGATGCTGAACATCATAGACGACATCCATGGATCTCTTGACGCGGACAAGTGCTGCCTCCTCATACTCCTTGATCTCTCCGCAGCGTTCGACACGGTGGACCACAAGCTCTTCATCATGACTCTTCAAGAAAGAGCCGGCCTGGGCAAGGTAGTTCTCAAGAGGTTTTCCTCCATTTTACATAACCGTTCGCAATTAATAAAAATTAAGAACTTCACCTCCGATACCCAGCAAGTCAACAAGGGTGTCCCTCGAGGATCAGTGCTCTCTCCCCAGCTCTTTAACATCTACATGGAACCGCTCGCCAAGTTACTTAGGAACGCCAACATCCACTTCCACCTCTACGCGGATGACACGCAGATTTACCTGGAAACCTCCTCTCTTAAAGACATCCACAGACTCAACAATGTCCTAAATGAAGTTCAAGACTGGCTGACAAAGAATCACCTGAAACTCAACCCCGACAAGACAGAAACACTCCTCATCTCAAACAAAGAAGATAACCCTCAAATCACCGAGTGGCTAAAGTCGATCGATGCTCTCAAAGGTAACCTCACGCTAGCCGACTCCGTTAAATCCCTGGGCTTCACCCTAGACCCCAAACTAACCCTGACAAACCACATTAAGAATTCGGCGAAAAGCGCATTTTTCAACCTCAGACTTCTGAACAAAATTAAACCTTACATTCCTAACAAGGACCTCAAACTAGCCACGCAATCTCTAGTTCTATCAAGATTGGATTATGGGAACTCTATCCTAACAGGCATCCCCAAATCGCACCTGGCACCACTAAAAACAACACTTCACGCGGCAGCGAGAATGATCACAGACTGCAAAAAATCTGACCACATCTCCCCGGCACTCAAAGAACTCGAATGGCTCCCTGCGGAAATGCGAAGTACCTTCAGAACGGCCTGCCTAACCCACAAGGCCCTCCACACCGGCAAACCGGAATACCTGGCAAACAAACTCAAAAAAGCAGGCCAAGCCAGAAATTTGAGAAGCTCTAACTCCCTGCTGCTCATCCTACCGAAAACCAGAAAGAAGAGAACTGCGGACTGCTCTTTCTCAGGAAATGCCCCCAAAATATGGAACGCCATCCCCCCACACATCAGAACGATACCGTCCTATGCAGAATTCAAGAGCCAACTCAAATCCTTGTGCCTTATCCGCTCCCTTGGTTGTGGGTAACTTGGAGCTGCAAACATCTCAGAATCCATGCGGTAACGTTGAATCCTGTACCAAGAAGCCCTGCTGTCCGAACTTTTCTTCATTCCAAATTGTCTTTCGCTGATTGCTTTTATTGGGTTTGTGTCATGTTGTTCTCTTTTTCATTCCCTCTACTGTAAAGCGCTCTGATACCTTCGGGTCTTGTTAGCGCTATAGAAAACTTCTAAATAAATAAATAAATATTATGGTAACATAGTATTTGCCAGGATCCAGTGATGCCTCTCATTGATGCATGGGTGACATTGCAAATATGCCATATCTTACAACACAAAGTATATATATTATTGTTATATGCTCCTGTGATGTATAGCTGCTGCCATGATTTCACTGTGATTCTGGAAGTTAAAAAAGCTGCAATGAAAATATATATTTTTAAAAAATAGAGAAATATCCTTGGATTTATTCAAGTATTTTTAGTACACACGGCTGGACTGGGAACCCAAACTGGCCCTTGCAAACTGATTGTCCAGTCCCCCATAGGGGAGAGGGGAAAGTGCGGCTGAGCTGTTTTCTAGGGCCGGTTTCGACCCATTTTGTGACAGGGGTCATATTGTTAGCCCTGGTAACAAAAATAATTATCAGTCACCATTTCAGTCCAACTCACAACCCCCTAAACATAGTCACCCACAATCTCAGAATCCTGACATCATTACCTTCCAACAGACAGACATATCACAATAGAGATACCTCAAGAATATAGTATGGACAATGGACTGCCTCAATTGAATCTACAAAAGACAGAACCTTCCCATTAAAATTTAAATTGAGTTTTTTCATATTTGTTTGTAAATTAAATAATCACTTAATTATTTGTATATTTGTTTGATTAATGCTTGTTTCTGTATTTATGTGTATTGTTTTGAGGCTCAAATGGTCAAAATTGCTCAAGCCGGGGTCCCCAGCATCCAGTAATGACTCAGTGGGGGTCTCTGGATTCTAATAATGATTCGACAGGTGTCACTGGATTCCAGTAATGATTATACGGGGTCCACTGAAGTTAAAAGGTTGTGGACCATTGCCTACGACATAAAATCTAAGCCATCTGTCTGACCCCATGCATTAAAAATTACCAATACTTCTAACTAAAAGTACTGTTCCTGTCAAAATCATTCGAAACATTTTGATTGTTTTACTATTAACTTTTCTATGGAACTTAACGTACGTTTCAATATATTGTGACATCGGTAAAGTATGGTTTTCAAAGCACAGATTCTTTAGTGGTTTAAACTCTGATTCAGATTTTCAGAATTGTACACGTGAGAAACGAACATTTTGAAGCAGGCAGCTCCTGTTTTCTTGCTGTGGTGTAGGGTTCCATTAAGAGCATAATTTTAAAGCACAGTCCGTTTTGCAGCATGATTATAATTCATGTCATGATTTGCTGGGTTATTTACTCATGTAAATCACAAGATGAATTACACAGAACCGCTCTCTGATATCCGTCTGACATTCCATAAATAAGCACTTACTAAACACTTATTTTGTCATCACTGTCTTCCCACCGTACAGCTGGCAAAGATTAAAAGGCGAGACGATTTGGCAAAATTATTTTTACTCTCTTCAGAAAGAAACCGTGACTTATACAATGGAAATAAGCATTCCATTGTGATGGAAAAACTACAAAAATCACAGCTGTTAGGCTTCCCCATTCCAGATGTTCAATCATCTCTATCCAATAGGAGTCCAGCAATCTCATAATTCTAGCTCCTTTACTTGGCACTTCCTACTCTCTGTTGCTGCCAGAAAGCGATAGATCCACTTTCGATTACCTTGCGCCTGTCTCTGCGTGTTTTTGGCTTTCCCTTTGTTACACATTATCGCTAATGAGAGAAGCCTTGCAGGGTTAATAATTTGTTTTAACTAGTGATGGTTGCCAAAGTTCTGGGTCCTGCTGCACTCCTGCACTATGCTGCCTCTTGTCGGAAGTATCTTTTTTGCCGTTTGGCTTCCTGAGCATCTTCTTTGACTGGACTGCAATGCAAGCATTGGTCTGGCCGCGTGTCTTTAAAAATTGTTCACCTATAGCCCAGAGCGCATCATGCACGGACATGTGCAAAGGTACCAGCTTCACTCAAGCCTGAAATGCAATGCACATGCAAAATAGAGATTTTACTTTTGACTTTAGTAGTAAAAACAAAAGACTTGATTTACAAATCGTTTTTTGTAAGTATAATTTGCTTATGGAAAAAAGTCTTAATTTGAGCATGCATAACTCCAGGTAGTTCATGAAGCTAAAAAAGTGTACATTGTACGTGAGTAAAGTCAAGTACTTGTTTTTAAATAATTTACAGAAGAAGTTGGTTGAGGGGGGTGGGGAGTGCGAGTCCTTCTCAAGCAACAGCCACAGTCCTTCTTTGGGTGAACCATAAAAAGGCACTAAATTAACCTGTGCTTAACCCCCTAGTGGCTTTGCACAAAACTAGAGGCATGTGTAAAGTATTTATGCAGCATTTAAACAGTAATAAAGTGAAAGCACAACAAAATAACGCCATACGAATGTAGAACAAGCATTGGCAAAGCTAACAGGCCTCAGCAATCCAATAGCTATTGGCGTGGTTAATGTTAACATCTTTTAGCATTGTTGAATAGCAGCCTATCTGCTGTTCAGCTTGGCTAAAAGCAAAGTAAAAAAGCATAAAGCCTGGGCCAGTAGATGTGTAGAATGCCTGTAGGTGTGAGCGTTTGTATTACCTGGGTGCATAATAATCTTTAAATTTCAAAATCATTACAGTAGATAAAAAGATCATACCTATTTTAAAATGCTGCTACAGCAAACAAATGATGGACGGAATGCTGACAATGCAAAGGGTCAAGGCTGATTTGTATATGGCTGGGTTCAAACTGGAATGGCATGGTGAGCAAAAAAAAACATGGATTTAGGCCGAGATCTCTGTACTGGGGTGAATGTATGACATTGTTCTGCATTCTGTCCATCAGCTGTTGTTTTTGCATTTATCACCCCGAGTGGGATGGCCCAGATCTCTGTTCTGGGGTAAATGTATGACATTGTTTTGCATTCTGTCCATCAACTGTTGCTTTTGCATTTGTCACCCTGAGTGGGACAGGTATGCCCAGACGTGGGTCCCGTGCTCTCCATGCCACTGGAATCAAGCTATCCTGGCTGAAGAGGGGTGAAACCCCGAAACTGGTCCTAGGATGCTTGTTTCCAGTTCAGGGAAGACCTAGCTTGGTAGTTCGGGCTGGACTGTTCCCTTGAGGCACAGGGTCAAGTCTGATTTGCATATGGCTGGGTTCAAACTGGAATGGCATGGTGAGCAAAAAAAACATGGGTTTAGGCCCAGCATCTCTGTATTTTAATGATAGGCTGATGTTCCTGATTAGAAGTTGGTGAATCCAAGAAAGCACAGAGTCTCCTTAATGCTGGAAGAAATTTGCCAATCCAGAATTGCTGACACTTTTTGAAGATCCATAGACACACCTTGACTATTTAATCAGAAACAGAAGCATTCAGCCTCAGCTAAATGAAATTCACATTCACATATCTCTGGCTTTCAAAAAAGAGTTGATTTTCGCAAGGCCTGCTTCGTACTCGACTGGCTTGATGCATTTTTTTAATGTTTAAAATAAACAAAAATATCATCCAAACAGAGGACAACACATTTATTCAACATATCAGAAACGACTTGACTCATTAAAAGCTGAAAAATTGTTGGGACATTATGAAATTCAAAATGCATCATTTGATAATCAAAACTGGCCAAAGGGGCCCTGAGAGCTGGTATCCAATCATCCGCTTCTTTAATACAAAGAAGATTATATGCTTCTCGTAGATCTAATTTTGTGAAGGTCTTATACCCTCTCAAAAAACTCCTAAACATCTTTATTCAAAGGAAGGGGCTATTGATGTTTGATAGTAATTGTGTTAAACCCCCTATAATCTATGCCTGGTCTCAATACTTTGGTTTTCCCAGGCACAAACAACATTGAAGCTCCAACAGGATATGAAGATCGTGTTATAAAGTCATTGCTCAGATTTTCTGGCAGATACTGCCTAAGGTCATTGTTTTCTGATTCTGAGAGGGAATAGATTCTTCCAAAGGGAACAGTATCTCTTGGTTCAATAAGTTTACCACAATTGAATTCCCATGGGAATGCAAACTTAATTCCTTCTGTTTCTCACCGAGATTAAATGATTGATGGCACTGGAAATAATTCATTTGAGAGAATTTATCATTCAAGAATCAAAGTGATTGTCAGGCTCAAATTCCTTTGGAGGCTAACCAATCAGTGTTTGTAAAGCACACCTACTCACCCGTGAGGGTCTCAAGGCGCTGTGGGGGTGGTGGGGGGCGAGGCGGATTAGACTAAGTGCTGAGTTCATCCAAAAAGCCAGGTCATGATGTCCTTCCTGAATTGCATCTGTGAGTCCAATAGACCTCAGACAAAAAAATCCATTGACAAAATTGGGAGGACAAGAAGTTGTTCTAGTTTGTAGTACTGATTATGGTGCATCAGTCTCAAAACTACAAGGATTACAGTATGACTAGCTGGAGCAATAGTATCAAACAGGCAGTTTTGTAGTGGGAACCAAAAATAAGTTTGAAAGGTATTGTCATTTTTGACTGGTCCCAGAGACTAGAGCTGTTCCACCAATTTTCGTTAGCTACTCAAGAGATTCCTTTGAGATTCATCGAATACTGTTTTAATTTGCCTATTTCTCATCCCAGTACAATCCACTAGCTCTACAAACCAGAAGGGCTGAGACTTTAATCCAACTTTCTTCTGGCAACCCAACCTGGAACGGCAGAAGAAAAAATGAGAAAATGGAATCCTCAGAAATTCTGACAAAAGAAATCTGGTGTACAAAAACTGACTTTTCTTGAGGGTTCTTTGAAAACAAATTGGACAGGCTCAAATCAGATTTTCAGAGGAACAGCAATACAAGCAAAGAGCATTTCAATGACAATGTGATCTTTCAGTCTCCGAAAGAGAGTCATGATTGGTGCCAAACTGCATAGACCTTTTACTTGAAGATTGTTCATCAGTAGAAGTTTCCATTTTAGAAGGTGTTTGTCAAAAGCCTCTTTCTCCTGGAGCAATTTGCATCTTCTGGCTCTTAGATATGCATTCCAACAGATGATGCTCAAATAGCAGGGCTTCATCAGAAGTTCAGAGAAGCTCTCCGGTCGGAGAGAGCGAACTAACTCATTTCTCAGACTTCTACAATATAAGGCCATCAAAATCCATTCTACCCATGTAGTCTCAGCCACTACCTGGTGTAAACGAGTAATATAGATTAGGACATATTACCCACCTTGGTAAAAACCACAAGAACATCAGCATTTTAACAGTACATTTATGAGTGGGGAGACTCTGTAGTTGGGGTGGAGATATCCATACATAAAAAGATAGGCCTGTGCTATCTTTTTTCTGTGTGGAGTTCTGCATCCCGACTGCAGAGTCACTGCACGCGTATAAATACCATTAAAATGCAGTTTTTGTGAATACGGAGAAGTGTAATTCTATACAAATGTATATGTTTACCTTTGTGAATCAGGTCCTGTGTCTGTTGCAGAACCTCTTGGGCTAAAGCTTGAGTTTGATTTATCTAAAAAATGGATATTGGGTGTCATAAATGCACACTGTTCTGACACCTTGTTCGATTTCCTACACTACTTCATGGCCTCAATGGATTAGTCTTCTCAAACGCAGTCTGCCAGAGATAAGGGTGACACATTCCAGTAGCCAGAAAGCCACTGACACGGAAAAGAAAAACGCGTAGCGGGGAGTGCTTTTCAGAAGGAAAAAAAACAACACCAATAGGCAAAAACCTCCAAAAACAATTCACAAAGGATCTGGAATGCTCAGTTGGCTTGACCCCAGAAGACACCAAGTGGTGAGCTAGAGATAAGCTGGGTGGATGGAAGCTGGAGTCGCCGTCTTGAACAATGATACAGAAAAGCTAACATTGGGAGTAGAAGACTACTGAAGTGCAGAGGAATAAGGGACTAAAACAGGCAAAGGTTCAGAAAGAAATCTAAGAGCAAGAAACCAGACGAACAACTACTGAAAGCATTGTGAGGTAAAGAGTAGAAAGAGTCACTTCCTTTTATAGCTCAGGAAACAGGAAGCCATATTGTCTCCACATTGATTTTAGAAAGACTTACAATAACTTCCAGGCAACAGCCATCTGAGGTTGGGACAGATATTACTTTCTTCAACAACCTCACCGAAGAACCCTTTAAAGGAGAAGGTCAAGCAGGTCTATGGCATAGTATGCATTGTCTGCAAGAGGTCCCTCACAGAGAATAATGCTACAAAGGAAGATCTCACCAAAACCTTAAAGGGAAATGTGGGGACCCACCGTGTGGAGAAGGAAAGGCGTCCCTACGCCTAAAGCACATTCTCTACAGAGTGGCGGGTGGACAGTGACTGAACCAGGAATTTCCACAGCAACATGACTTAATAGACCTGCAAAAAGCTAGTCCTTTCACAGAATAGGGTCTCTGGCAGAGTCTTCTCCTCCAATATCCTGTGTGTCATCCTGGAACAGTGCCAGCAGAGGTTAGAGGATTGCCTTTTGAAGTGAACTATACAGAATGTTGTTGACATTAGGCACATACATTTCATCCTAGTGCAGAGAAACGGAGTGAAGAATATGGAGACATTAAAGGAATTAGCTTGGTATCAGCTGCCAAAAGCATGCTAGTTAACTTTTTAAAACATTGTGCTGTATATACTGGTTATTAAGATTAATGTTGAATGAAGAAAAAAAAGCAGAATCCCTGCCTGAACCAATAGGATACCATGCTGAAGAATATTAGAAGGATTTCAATCAAATATTTTGTTTATTAAGGCACTTCTCCATTAGAGTCCCATGCTACAGTAGCAGCACCAGCTACAGATGGGAGACTGAGACGGGCAGAGATCACACAGCAATATTTCTGAGTAAGTAATGAGACACAGACAGTCTGTGATTATGATGTACGTAGTTTTATTTTCACTACGCAAGTGCAATGATACCACACAATGCTCAGACGAAATAGCAATGTCCATGACTGGGTGGTCACAGTTAACACCACTGTGACCTGTCCTTTGGGTGGAGGGCATAGTCAATGTTTATGTCCACGGATTACAGGGTGGGACTGATGTGGCTGTGTGTCATGGCTTTCGGTGTGGCCTGTCTCTGTTGAATGACACCTGCCGCTCCTGCGTATTTCTGGGACAGGAGTGCTTGTGCCACTCCTGCTGGTGGATTCCTCACTGTCAGCCACACATGTGTCGCCTCGGGTGGCTGTCTGTTGTGCGAGCATGAGCTCCATGGCAGAGGTCACTCTGGCCATCCCCACAGATAGATTGGTGCAGCACTGAAAAATAGCATCCTGCATCGCCACTGACCGTCTGCACAGCAGGGAGGTTGCAGTGGCAAATCTGTTTAAGGCTTTTGTCTGCTGCCGCACATCCACACGAGCCTTGCGCCTCTCCAAGTGGTCCCTGTCCAACTTGTCGCACAGGACAGTCATGCACTGTGTCATGTCTGTAATGCCAGATGCCAGCGACTGCATGCTCTCAGAAATGTCTCCTATGCCCTTGCCTATGTCATCCAGCTTGTTGTTGGTGCTGCGTGCCTGCCTCTGAACACCCAGCATTGCCTATGCCTGCAGGCGCTGGACCTTGACCATGGTGGCCTCCAGACCGCAGAAGACCCCCTGACCGTGATGCCCTTCAGCTGCCTCCCGTGACCTTCGTCCTCGGACACTGGCCTGCACAGCTCTAGGAGTGGGCTGCTGCTCAGCGTTGGCTGACTCTAGAGGATTGATGGCCATGTCACCCGCATCCTCTTCCTCCTCAGATGTTTCCAGTATGCGGGGAGGGGGCACGTCAAGCCGCCTTGCCCTTTCCAGCACAGGGGACGGAGTTGTCGGGGTGGGGGACTGTGCAGCTGCTCCTGACTCCTGACTCCCAAACAAAAGAGGAGACTGAGGCTGTGGTGTGGTTGTCTCCTCAGATGACTTTGCTGCCTGCTCTGCGTCCTTCCCTCCTTGCACTGTGCTGGGACCAGCTTCATCTCTCCTCTTCTCCCTATCCTTTTCTGTGCTGCGCGAAGACTCTCCTGTGGACAGACATGGACATTGTGTCAGTGGAGTAGTTCACCTGTGTCTCTTGATTAAATCACACTATCACATATTTGCCTGTCCCTCATTTGCTTATGCTAAAAGTATGTCGCATTCCTTGCTGTATGGTATGCTGACTGCATAGAGGTATCTACCTGTGACTACGTCTCCCATTATGCATTGCTGGGCATTAGTAATACCTGTTCTGGAATATGATGTAGGCACACAGAGTGTGGAAGGGGAATAGGTAAATGTGTTCATGACAACGTACATGCATCTTACCTTGTTTCTTTGCAGCTCTTGCGGAGCTGTCAGCATCCCCAATGCCATGGATGGATTCAGGCTCAAGGGTGGATTCCACCAGCTCCTCAATGTCGGTGAGTCGAGGTGCTCGGTTTCTGCCTCCCCCTGTTGCTGCAGCTTCTTTTCGGTGGGCAGCTAGTTTCTTTTTGGTAATGATGCGAAGGCCATACCACCTTTTTTCTTAATCGTCTATTTCACGGTGGGTGACACCAATGGCATTTACCTTTGCTTGAATGTCAATCCAGGTAGTGCGCTTGATGGACTCCGCAACATGCAGTGATTGTTTCCCAAAAATCTTGCTGTAATGTTTGACAACCTCTGCAACAAGCACCTGCAGTTCTTCAGGGCTGAATTTCAATTTTCTTCTGCGCTCTGCAGGATCCCTCTGTCCATCCTGACTCTCCATGGTGCTGTACTGGTAAGCTCAGGGAAGCCTGCTCCTCAGTCTGTCCTCCTGCTCTCCTGACTGTTGGTTTCTGCACCTGCATGGGTGTGGCCACTCCCAGGTACTGGGGAGGGGTGCTTGCTTCTGATTGGTTGATTCCACTGTACCTTTGGTTTTGGGTGTGGTTGGTGTTCCTGATTGGTTCACAGGCTCACATGTTTGTCAGTTTCAAATTTCCGAATCGGTATTTACCGTATTTTCCGATAAATTCCGATTCGGTAAAACACATTCATTCCTATGGGCCATGAGGCCCATTGGAATGTATGGGTTTTACCGATTCGGAATTTACCGAGTCGGAGAATACCGATTCGGTATATACCGATTTCAGATTCCGAGTGAATCCGAATCGGTAATTTCTACCTACATCTCATTTTCCGATTCATAAATACCGATTCGGTATGAGTCGGTATTTTAGAATCGGTAAAATGAATTTACCTACATGTGGTCCTAAATGAGGAAGGGCTATTTACATTCATACTATGCACTATGTTTATGTTGCAATTTTAAAGTGGTGGGCATGATTACCTGCCTCATATTGGACAAGAGAACAAGCAACGCTTGCAGGTCTGACTTCTTTTGGGGACATTCAAGGGCATTCTCTGAGAAAATTCCAGAAAACAAAAGGGCCACATTTTGCACTTTACCTCACAATGTTCACATTACTTGATTAAAATCAAGAAATTCTGAGAGGACAGTGATATAAACATTCCAATAAGATTATCATCAAAAGGGTGTTGAGGGTCATTCTCTATCTATAAATAGATAGATAGATAGATAGATAGATAGATAGATAGATAGATAGATAGATAGATAGATAGATAGATAGATAGATAGATAGATACATAGATAGATAGATAGATACATAGATAGATAGATAGGCCCAGATGCATCAAGCTAGAACCTGCTCGCAAAGGGGCAGAGTCTCAGAATCTGCCCCTTTGCGACTGGTATTTTTGCATTTGGGATGCATCATCCCAAATGCAAAATTCGCAAATTAAGAAATCGCAAAATTGCGATTACTTGTATGTGAGGAATCTCAAATTGAGATTGCTTAAATGCAATGCATTAAAGTTTAAAAAAATAGCGATTTCGCTAATAGGGCTCGCAAATTACCATGAACTTGAACTTCATGGTAATTTGCAAAATTTGCAAAAACTTTGAAAAATGCACTAAAGTGCATTTTTCAAAGTTTCATGTTGCGCACATGCCCTAAGGGCATGTGCGTGCGCAACATATGTGCACAGATCAATTACAGGGGTGCAACAGGGTGTCCTTTGGACACCCCTGCACCCTTGAAATCGCATTCTCAATTTGCGATTCGCTAATTGTGATTCACAAATTGAGAATGTCTTCCCATTCATTCCTATGGGTCTCAAGGCCCATAGGAATGAATGGGGAGGTATTCCTTAATTGCGACTCACAATTTGCGACTTGCAATTAAGGAATTTTAAGAAATCGCTATTTTTTTAGTGATTTCTTCAAGCATTGCATTTTGCTATTCCTTAATAGCGAATTGTTATTTTTAGCTATTAAGGAATAGCAAAATGGGTTCTTGATGCATCTGGGGGATAGATAGATAGATAGATAGATAGATAGATAGATAGATAGATAGATAGATAGATAGATAGATAGATAGATAGATAGATAGATAGATAGATAGATAGATAGACTGATAGATAGACTGATAGATAGATAGATAGATAAATATGTTGGTGGGTGTTTGGTTGTCTCATGATGGTGTCTGAGTGTATCCTGTAGCTTGTGTGGTCATACAGGATATTGGATGCGTGAGAGGAAGCTATTAGTTGTGGTCTTATTTATAATGCTGGATGTGTTATTTGGCAGTGCTTGTGTTGTCATATGTTAGTTGTGTTCAGGTGTACATTAGCAAATTTAATTATTTTATGGTGTCTGATTGACAATATGATTGGGTGGGTGGACCCTTGATGGTTGGTGTGTGATCATGTAAGGTTGGTGTAAACACATGAGTTATTTGTTGTATCATTGTGTACTTTGATGGGGTGAGAAGGTGACTATGTGTTTGTATGATCATGCGTGCATGGTTGTTTGGTGATGTCATCAGTGATGTCCTCAATGATGCAATTTAACATATCATTCGTGATGTCAATTGTGAGGTCATAAGTAGTGTATATAGGGTGAATGAGATTTGGTTCTCATAGAGTACCATAACTGGAAAATGTCATGAGTTTTATGATTTTACAACTGAACCAAAACATCACTTTAACTGTGTTTTTCTTCTTTGAATATCCCAATTTTTCCATGGAAAAGGTAAAGTGAATACACTACATGATCCATAACATACTTTTAACTTTGTTTTTTTTTAAGTGGATTTCAGAGGTTTTTCTTTAAATGAACATTTTTTCAGTTATTTGATGTTGGTTTTTCAGATGTCTGATGGTGGGTGTATTGCCCTATGACTGTGGGTGAATGGCTGTGTGAGGATGTACATGTGTGATGGTTATTGTGTGAAGAAATATGGTGGCTGTGTTGATATAGGATATTTTATGTATGGGTGAGTAAAGGTAGAGGCATGGTTGTATATGGGGATGGATATGCCCCTTGTCAGATCTGGATGAAACTTGATAACCCAGCGCTGGGTTTAACTGCCAACTTTCTTGCAAATTCATCAAACTGTCATGTCTCACTCTGCCTCTGCTGTTCATTCTCCCTGGTTATGTCCCTGTCAACCCAGATTCCGTCCACCCTCTTCTTCCCATTATCTTGTCCTTCTCACCTCCCCATACTCCTACTCCTGATGTACAGCACTCCATGGACTCACACTGCCATTGGCCTTTTAATGTTGCCCTCCTTCCTACAGCCATTGCCCTTATAATGTTGGCCTCCTCCCTATAGCCACTTAAAACCCTCCCTACTCACATGACCTTGGTGAGTGACTACCATCAAGGACAAGCGTCCTGTATAAAAGCCGTGCACCTGCATGTGCCAACTGCTTGGCTTTCAGACTTCCCGAGAAGAGAATCCCGAGGACCTGTTTGTTTTTTCCAAGGCTTGACATCACCTACCTGATCCTGCAGACTGAACTCTGTTGTGGCATCTACCTTCCGTCCTAACAAACGGAGTCGACATTTTCTGCTCAATGTGATCACCTGTAAGGAAAACAAAAGAGCCCATCATTTCCATGCGCTTGTGCTAGACATGAAAAGAGCGCAACAACTGTAAAAAGGCTTTTAGGTTAGAGCAGCAGCCAAAGACGTTCACAACAAAAAGACCACAGCAATTAAGACAGAAGGCAAAGAGCCCCTCTGAACTTGAAGAACTGGCAAGACACAGTGAAGAACCAACAAAAGAGGGAATAAAAAAAACACACACCCTGATTTGGGAGAGATACACATGATTATCAATGTTAGAAATTGGGTTTCTGGTTGGCAGAGGTATGCACCCTGTCCAAGCAGGAACTACAATCCTAGTCAGGGTAAGTCACAATCACACCCTAAATTAACCTGTGTTTACCCCCGGTAGCTTGGCTCAGAGCAGTCAGGCTTAACTTAAGAGGCAATTAGTAAAATGTGTTTGAGCAACACTTAAAACAGTACAGCCATGAGAACACCTCACAAAAAGATACCACACCGGGTTAGGAAAATAGAGCTTAATTTAATGAACAAAACAAGACCAAAATGACAAGCATCCAATAAGTAGAACCTGAGTTATGAATTTTGAAAGATTAAACTCAAGGAAGTGCTTCAAAGCATAAAGCACCAACCAGAGCTATCTGGTTGCGCTAAACCAGAGCTATCTGGTTGCGCTAGACCAGGTCAAATCCAAAATTTGAGGCCGACCGTGATGGAGCGTGGGTTGGATGCAGGAACCAGCTTTGGCCAGCTGAAAACAGTACCTTGGTTCAGAATTGAATCGACATTGAGGGCAAGCTACAAGGAGCCTCCGGAGGCGATGCATCAGCGTGGCTTCTTAGGATGTAGGCGAAGCATCGGTTCCAAGCCACAGAAGTTGGAGATGTGTCATCGTAGAACCCCTCTCAAGTAGACAATGAGACATTATCAAGCTGGGCAGCAGGCAAGGAGATGTCCTTAATCCTGGCAGAAGCAGCGATGTATGGGCGCCGAGGGAGATGTGCCTGCTCCCAGCCGTGCAATGATGACAATGAGTGGGTTTTAGCAGTTGCAGCACTTTATACCCATTTCCAAGGATCCGGGACTGATTGGCACCACTTGGCAGGGCAAAACTCTCAGTTGGCAGAGTCCAGGTACTGTTGATGAGTGGATTGATGTCTTTGATGTCCCTGAGACTTTCAGCAGAAGGTAAGCAGACAAGTACTTGGGGATGTGGTTCGTCGGCATAAACGCCCGACGCTGGTGCCGGAAACAAGGGTTCGAGCCTCAAGGTCGCGTCCACATCCTGTGATTCTGGGCAAAATCACTTAATCTCCCCGTGCCTGAATGTGTAATGTAAATACAGTGCTCATGTAAAGCGCTCCAATACCTTTGGGTCGAGTTTGCGCTATATAAAAAAAAAAGAAAAAAAAGTACTTTGAGCAACCCTGGGTTCAAGTGCTGTAGGTCCAGTCCCACTCACCCAGGCAAGGAGGGTAGCAGGCAGGTCAGCACAGCGGAAAAGCAGTTCTTCCAGAGCAGCAGTCTAGCAGAGTGGCAGTCCTTCAGCAGCACATCAGTCCGTCTTCCTGGCAGAGTATCCACAGGTCCAGAGTGTACTGAATTGGTGTCATCAAGGGCCCAGTAATCATTCCCAGCCTCACCTTTGAAGTGGGGGAGACTTCAAAGAGAGGCCTCTGAAGTGCACAGAGTCCCTGCCCTTCCTGCCCTGGCTCCAGACTCATTGCAAGGGGCCATGCAACCGTTTGTGTTAAGACAGGACCCATCCTATTCAGGGGTGTGAGCTCCTCCCTTCTTTCCTGTCCAGGATGGCCCATCAGTCACACCTAAGGTACAGGTACCCTGGAATTTAAGGAAAGAAAACATTCTCCAACAAGTAGATATTGAACAAAATGTGTTTTAAGAGTAACTTACAGTTTATTTATTTTAGAGGACAAACAAAGCCCAAGTGCATTGACGCAACATACAATGAGCAACTAAAAATCACAAAGACAAGCTGGCTACAATACATTAAATACCAAATATAACTGAAGTGAAACGAACTGCATTTTAATCAGATCCACCCCCTTAACAAGAAAACAAGAACTAAGTTTAAATGGTGCTTTTAATGCGGGAACCCAGCAATAGGCCGTAATAAGAAAGGTAAAACAGTCCAGATGGTGTCAGCAGCTCTAGAGAAGATTTCAACCCTGACATAAGCAAGTCCCAGCTGCAACATTTTATCTATGCCTACATCCCGAAAGAGTGTGACTATAAGAATGGATTCCCTGCTTTCCTCTTGTGGGGTATAAGAGGACTCAATTAAAGGTCAGCCAGGCACACTTATCTACATATTGTCATGTTATAACTTGAGGTCTAAATAGAGTGGTTTTTCAGTGTTACCACTGGTGTAAGCAAGTTGGATTGGTTTGCAAAGAATTTTGATCAAATCTAATAGCAATGAGTTGTATTACCAATAGCCCAGCTGATTCCCCTTTTAGACCATACATAGTCAAAAGGACTACTAATATTAACTGCGTGTACACCCTTCTTATATACGTGTTGTATGTTACATCAACCTCCAGTAAACCAAAACAAGATACAACAGTCAGGTTTGTTAGGGTGTTGGTATCACAGTCCTGAAGAAGGCCAGTGTCCCTTGACAGCTTTATAAATGGCTGAAACAGGTTGACTATTTCTTTGGCTGCAGGAACAATAGCCATTCCAATTCATCTCACAAATTGATTAGAATTTTATCAGAGGGCCCTGTAATAAATTGGATCAGAGTGTCCCCCCTAAGAAAATTTTATAACTGCCACTTTCAGGATTCTAGTGCCCAGGTTATTGATATAAGAACTCCTAAAAGTGGTTGAGCCCACGAAAGCAAGCTTTTAGCTTGTCTGTGGATGCGACTCTATGATAAAGCATGCCACAAAGAAGATGTGAGGTCCCAGGTCCAATTACATAAATATTTTACATGAGAATAGAGGGTAAGGGGCTATGGTCCCCTCATATTTTACAAAGGTAGTCATGCAACACCTCATTTTGATTCATATCCTTCTAGGGAGCATGGGTAGCCTTAATTTCCTCTTTCTCCCCCATGTGTTATTGAAAACGTTATAAGCTTCAGTGGAGCTGGATGATACCAAATTCCTGAGTTTGAAGTTTTTTGCTACAGTGTCACACTTGTCTCGTCAGAGAGGGAACGGGTGAGAGCTTTCTGATATAGGTAGAAAAGGATAGTCATGGAGACCTGCGGAGCACAAAGACACTGTTCCTTCACAATGGACAGTAGGTTCACCATTTTAGAGCATTTCTTCATGAAACAGAAATGCAAAAGGCGGGGATGAAAATGCCCCCTGCATAGTTTTGCAAGTGTACAGTCCTGCTCTGAGTTACCCAAGTTCAAGTCCTGGTGCACACTAAGATGTGAAGGTCCTGAAGACCCAGAGTGGACCTCTGTGGTTTGTGGTTTGGAGGGGAGCACGATGCATGAATTCCTTTATACATGTAACAACTCTCCGTGCACAGGTTCATAAACACTTAGGAGTGGTAAAGCATAGTGTTTTTTAATATCTAGCAGTGATTAGGTGATGCCTTTTTTCAGTACCTGATGGCCTGTGAAAAGTCCTTTTCATTGTATGGTTCCAGAACAATGATAGTGGAATTAACGTTCCCTGTCTGGAAAAGGGCTATAAGAGAAAGCTTGAAACATCCTCACATACCAAAGACAGGACACTCCACAGGGCTGTGGTCGTTGACAGTCGGTCTTCCGGAGGTGAAGGGACATCACTTGAAAATCAGCAACTACTTGCTGAAGAGCAGCTGTGGGTCTGCCTTACAAAGGTATCTACCCCGCCTCCCGAGAGGGTAGAGAGTAAGGCACGCATTTTGAGCTTGCTGCTACCCCCAAGATTGCAAGCATGACTACTGACTTTAGTCACCCCTGTCCAGGAGGGTCATAGCAGGAGGGAGTCTCCCTACCTGCGCCTATGACCTGGCATGCTGTGCTGATCAAGAGTATTGTGATTTCATCCTGGGCTTTTTCTTGTGTTGTGCTCCGTAGAACTGTCAAGTGTGCTCGCCCTATCCATGACCTTGGACCTGCTGGGGCCCCAGAGGTTACACTAGTGAACTCTTGGTGAGCTCTCATTACCATTTGGGTGAGGATGAGGCAGGGCCGGACTGTCCATATGGGACATCGGGTGTTTCCTGGGGAGGCTGGAAGGGTGGTGCCAGTTTTGCAGCGGTGGGAGGTGGTTTTGCAGCAGTGCTGCAATATCGCTCCCCAGTGACAAAAGCAGCAGTGACCCCTGTTTGACCTGAGATCCCCAAAATAAAAGCCACTGCCCACGGCCATGTTCATTAACCACTCCCTTGTTACAAACACGATGCAATAAATGATTCAGGAAACTCACCTGAAGAATGGCTTGCACGGGGCCTTTAGAAATGTTCACAGCTAGAACCCTGTCGCAGTTTTCAATCATGCTTGTACCCGTTCTATTATTTCTGAATAGTTTTCCAGCATGTGTAGTCCACGCTGTGCACTTCAAGCGAAAAGTAGCAGAAATACAGTACTGGAACCAGCGTGAGCTCCGGCGTGTCTCTTGATGTCTCCAAGCACTCTCAAAACATTGTGAACGCCAATCAGCATGCCATATTTTACTTGCATTATGAGGAAAATTATTTAGAGGTTTTCGACTATATTTAGATTTTCATTATTGAGACGTCTTTGTTACAATTTACAATATAGAAACTTTGCTGCAGGGCCTTATTGTTCATTAAGACAAGCAGGACAACGAGGGTGTTTTATTAAGTGAACTCGATCCAAGCCAGCTCGCCGGCCAGGGGATTCTAACCATCTCGCTAGACATGGCGGAGAAGAGAGGATTCCCCAAGCCACTGTTCGTTGAAATATTGTCCATTTCTACGTAGGGTACTGAACAAAAATAATTTAGCACCCTTAGTATATTTTTACAACTCTTCAATGAAGCCAGTGGTGTGGCAGCGTTGCCATGGGTACTGATGCAATTATGTAAAATACCCGCTCACCCACCTTACCGTCCGGTTGGATAGTAAAATGCATCAATTTCTGGGATGCAGCGAGCTCCCCATGCTCCTTTGTCCCGATACCCCTGCACTAATAATAGCGGCGCTCCTGTTTCAGACCTCTCAACTTGGGTCTGGCTTGATATATAGCATGAGAAGGGGAGAAGGGGGTGTGGGGTGGGGTTCAGCTGACCCTTCGGACTTCCTCTGAATGGAAGGAATTGGGCTAGCTAGACTCCTCATCCAGTAGCATACATGCCAACATTTTAGAAAAAGAAAGTAGGAGATTTAAAGAACAAAGGGGCATATTAGCAAGGGCAATATCGCCAGTTTAGAGGGACTTTTTCTCGCTAAAGCGACGATATTTTTATCGCCCTATTAGCAATCTGTCGCTAACAGCAGTTAGCGACAGCTTTTAGGCGATAGCTACAGGTTTGGGGCCCGCTTTGCATGTAAGCGATATTTATCGCTAATGACATGCAAAGTGGGCGTGCCAAGATGTTAGCGACTGGAAACAGTCGCTAACACAGCTACCGCCTATTAGCAAGGCAGACGAAGAGATTAAAAAAATCGCGCTAAGCGCGATTATAGCTATAATCTAACGCCTGCCTAAAAGTTGATTTACCTGTATAGTCAATGGGGGGTGGTGTATCAGATTGAGCCCCCATTGGCGTTAATGAGAGAATATCGCTGGATTTCCAGCGATATTATCGCATTTCGCCGCTATCCCTGGAAAAAAGTCGCTAAGCGCATTTAGCAATGAATATCGCTATTTCTTGCTAATAGGCCCCAAAAATCGGCCCCAAAAATCGGACAATATATTTCCGACCTTGACCACAAGTGAAACGGAGGCAATTTCAAGCGGGAGGCAGCCAAAATAAAGACATTTTTGGCATCACACATCAGGAGTCTCGCGCATAGATCGGGTCTATTGGCTGCTCAGATGGGAGCCCAGAAGTTCAGTTTTGGCTCAGAGTATTTCGAGCTGTCTCTGTTCACAGCTACCGGGATTACTTTATATCCGGTTCCGCTAATTCCCATTTAGAAAGAGAAGGATCCTTGAGACAAGGAAGTAAACGCGGATGCCAAACCCTTGTCTTATGACAGCAGATAATCATGTCAATGGTATTTCACACTTCAGTTTTCACTGTGACTTTTCTCTGTAATATTTTTGGACTTTGCTTTATACCACTTTAATTCGGAGGTATGCTCATCCTGTCTCTAAGTGTTAGCATTGTGGTTTAACAAAAGATATATAAAAACCTAACTGTAAATCATGGCACTTGCAGTTAGAACTTTTTACATTTTTTATTTAAACTGTGCAAGGAATGTATGGTTCGGCTGTTGGCCTAGCCCATTTCGAAAAGGCCAAGGTGCAGAATATGTATGTGCACCGTCAAACCGCTACTGTGTCACTCTGTTTCTGTCTATTAATGCATTTCTTTGAAACCTCAAATGAAACATAGGGGCAGAATTACCAAGAATTTGTGCCGCAAAGTCATGCAAAGTGACGCAAAGCAGCACAAAGTCTTGATAGGGTATTTCATTTCCAGTGCGATTTTTTTATGCTGGAAAAGTGTCCATTCTCAGTGCAGACATCACTTTGCGCTGCTGTGCCACCATTGTGTGCAAGGGCTGTTAGTGTTACTTTTATTACTAGCATTACCTACTAAACGTGTCAATATGAGCTTTGAGTCAAAAATACCACCTCCTTTTGACAGATGCAGAGTTTAAGAAATATATTTATTTATCTAAATGGTTCACACCTTGCACGTGCTGCGCTCACTGCACAGCACACAACCAATGTATGAAGTGCAACAAAATGTTTAGGCATAGTTTCATATACAAACCGTATGCTAGACACCATGCACACACCTTTGCCCACATTGTGCATGTGCATGTGTGCGTGGCACTGTTGAAAGTTAGGCTGAAAACCGTCAACATTATCGGCGCCCTCTTGCTCTCCTTAAACCTTTTGTGCGCGTAAAACAGCCGCCATTTTGGACACCATGGCTTACCTGCTCTCGCCGAGAGCCAGCGCGTCTCTCTCTCTCTCTCTCTCTCTCCTAGCTTCGCTGGCAACCCCCTGCTTGCACCTGCCTTGAGTCATAAACCCCTCTTCGGCGCTGCTCTGCCCCAGGCCCTCATCCTGTTCCCAGCGCGACACCTCCCTGCTTCCCCGTCATGATCTCCGGCCCTTTTGATGCAAACCCCTTTTCCCCGTGTGCCCGTTTGTCTTCCCCGTTCCCAGGCCGACACCTAGCTCTGCCGATACCAATCCCTTGCCCCTCCCCATACAATAGAAAGCTTCCCTCCTCAAAGGACCCCCGAGATGATCAAAGCCCCCCCATCCCACGAGATCCGATCGAAACCCGCGCACTCCGTGAATCGGCGGAATACCCAGCTGCGCGATGATCATCACCTGTTGTGAACGGGGCGGGGACTTCCACTGTAACCTTGCGTGGGAACGGGCTGGGAAGGGGGGGATTCTGAGGATGTCTTTCCGTACATCAAAGTATCAACGAGAATGTGTTACATGTAATAAAGAGATAAACTTGTGTATAAGAGGCCAGGCCTCAGGGATGCAGTCAGAGCACCTCAGAACGATACCTTCTGTCCGTTTCGTTGTGTTCTCCTCCGGAGAAAATAAAAACCTTGTTTCCTGCCTTCCAGTCTCCAGCGCCTGCCTCTTCAATAGTTTAACTTCTTTGTGGGTTCAAGAGGCGACACCGCCGGGCAAATACTTAAGGATCTTATATTCTGGTTGGTAGTGCCCCCCAGTTGTATTTTTCCACAATTGGCGCCCAACGTGGGGCCCATCAGCGACCCATGGATCCAGTGGGAGAGGTCCTGACGACAAAGTGAACGACTGCAACGATCGGGAACGCGTCTGTCCGATAGACCCTCGTCTGACAGCCGATCATCCGAACTTCACTGGTTCCGAACAGACCTCTCTCGAGTGATCTACGGTCCTGACTGGGAACCATCAGGAGTGCCGCGAGGATAACGAAGAAGAGAGGACGATCGGGCGCTGGATTCGGAAGTCAGGAAACTGTCCATGCGGTCCGGGTAAGGTCGTGTTACCACGACAAGTTGCGAAAAAATTGCTTGATTGCTTGTTTGTTAAATACTAGTATTGCTCTTTTTGTTTATTTGGAGATTCACTGTCTGCAAACGGAGAAACAACAGGCTCTCTCTTTGCAAGCAGTGGAGGATAGGTAGGGCAGACAACCGTGCTTATTTTTCTCCCCCACTCAATAATCACCTGAAACTGAACTGTTGTTCACAAACTATTGTTTCCTGGAGATTCCCTGTCTGCAAACAGGGAAGAGACCACCCTTTTTGCAGATAGTGAAAAGGGTAGGTAACGCAGATCTTTGCGGACCTACTCATTCTCCCCATTGTTATTTATCGGTCTTTTGTTATCTTGATCTATGAGGGATTCACTGTCTGCAAACGGAGAAACAACGGGCTCTCTCTTTGCAAGCAGTGGAGGATAGGTAGGGTAGCAGCCGTGCTTATTTTTTTCCTCCCCCACCCAATAATTGCTTGAAACTGAACTGTTGTTCGCAAAACTATTGTTTCCTGGAGATTCCCTGTCTGCAAACAGGGAAGAGACCACCCTTTTTGCAGATAGTGAAAAAGGTAGGTAACGCAGATCTTTGCGGACCTACTCATTCTCCCCATTGTTATTTATTGGTCTTTGGTTATTGTGATCCATGAGGTATTCACTGCCTGCAAACAACGTAGAATAGAAATATTCTGTCTAGTCTTTGCACCTAGTGATAAGATAGGCAGTGCTGACTTTTTAGTCCCTCGTTACGAGCCGTCATGTCTGTCTTCTCCCCACTGATGAGTAGCCTGTTTAGCCCGGACCGCCTATTAGAGATGGACCATCCAGCCCCGCTGGAAGGCACCCCTAATAAGGACATGTTCACGAAGCATGGATTGACCGCTATAGCCTATAGTAAACTATGGCATAAATATACAAAAAAGGGTCAAGAAAGTCAATGGCCCCTGATAGGATCCTTCGATGATGATAAAATAAAAACGCTAGAAACCGCCCTGGGTAAAAACAAGACAACACCTACTATGCTTGACAGCTTCGGCATGTGGCGAAAAGAAACTGAACAGCGTAAAAAGAAAACTGAGAGTAGGTTGGAAAAAGAGCTGCAAAAAGCAGCCCACCTAGCTGCTCAGAAACTAAAAAAGGAGATAGAGGAAAGAGAGAAAGCTAAACAGAAACTAGAAAGGGAAACGCCAAGCCAGTGTCCGGTTAGAACCCCCTCCATGCTCTACCCTGACTTACCCTCGAAACGACAAGCCAATGAGGACCTGCTGTTAGGTCCTCCTATCATCTACATGCCCCCTCCATATGCCCCTTCTCAACCCTTGGCGCAGCACGCGCCACCCCCAGGTACAAGCGAAGGTACCGCCACAGCGTCGGCCCCAATAGCCTCTGTGCCAGCCGAACCCCTTGTATTAAAACCCGCATCAACAACAACGTTAGATGACCATGAGACTCGAGGGGCTGGCCCTGCAAGAACAAACAGACTAGACAAGGATGAGCGAGCGGGGATCGACAAAATAGCGAGGACACTGGTAGAAAGGAAGGATGATGAAGAGTACATCACAGATATGTTCAGCTCGTATACAGGGAGTCACAGACGACATTTTACCGTACGACTGTGTTATCATGTCTTGAATGCATACGAGGACCGATATCGAGACAAAGGTCCCGAGAGCCTAAGGACTCTGTACCGGAAGGTCGATATCGGGGATGAGGGCGAGTGTGATGTGTCGGACCTCCTTACGCGTACGCTTGAGGTTTTCCGCCACCTCACTGAACGAAAGCCAGGAGCTAAATCCGCAGCCCCCGTAGTGACCGAACCACCAACCGAGCAATCTAACACCATGATGCCGATACGTGAGGCTGCCCCTTACTGGGTTCCCCCTCGAGGTACAGGGACTCACGATGATGCAAACAACCAAGATGCAAAGGGAAGGGTAGTATACAACTGGGTCTACCAGCCATGGGACCGGCAAGAGATACTGACATTCCGGAAATCTCTACCCGACCTACGTAAAAACCCCACTGCCTTCTATACTGAATTAGGTACGGCCCTGGGTTCAACGATCATGACCCTGGCTGACATCGACTTGTTCTTCGGGTTATGTCTGCCAGCTGATGTGTGGAAGCAAATCCGGAAAGTCGACCACCTTGAGCTGTTCGGACACACCTGGTCACAACTCGATGACTTGGACAAACAACGGGGACCAGGACAAAAGCCGTTGAAATCCATTCTAGACCTCCCAGATAAAATCGTAGAGAAATTAAAAACCCTAATCCCAGAAAAGAAAGTGGACTGGTCGATAGTAACAGCCTGTCGCCAAAAACCCCAGGAGGATGTATCGGAATACTTCTCCCGGTTTGAAACGGTGTTCTCCGATTACAGCGGCCAGGACATGACCACTGCAACCGGACACCATCTGTTTGTCCAGAATTATGTTAAGGGCCTATCATTGGACATCTCCCAGAAACTACAGGCCAGCGAGAGTAGTTGGGCAGCCTCCAAACCTACAGCGATTCTCCAAATGGCCCAATATTATGAGCATCAGAAAAATGAAAACGATAGGGCGACAGAGAAAAAGAAGAAAGACTTAAAAGAGAGGGTGATGATTGCCAAACTGCAAGGGGTGACTATAGGACGAGACCAATACCGGGGAAACTACCAGACAAACGTCCCTAAGACTGCATTTCCCCAGGACCGCACTCTGACTCCCTACAGTGGACGCACAGACCTTAGAGATGACCAGTGCGCTTTCTGCAAAGGGACTGGCCATTGGAAATCCCAGTGCCCAGTTCTCCTGGAAATGATCAGGAACAGAGACCCCAGGGATGTAGCAAACGGACCGAGACCTAAGGGACCACAACGAGGGCCCCCAAATGACGCGACTAATGACAGATCAAGCAGACCAAATACGTTCGATCGACCCAGACAGAACCAATATCAACAATCTGACTATGACGACACTCACACCTTTGCATAGGACAGCCAAGGGCGAGGGAGGGATCCAGTCGAGCTCTATGTTGACCAGCAGGGCCCTTATGTCACTGCTAAGGTCCTGGGTACCAAGTCTCCATTTCTGGTAGACACTGGCGCAACACGTAGTGCGTTATCTAAACGACTGATTCCAAGGGCACCCTTGTCTGGCTCACTCATAACATCGACAGGTTTCGATGGAACGCCCTCCACCAACCCTTTGTCTGCCCCGATTCTCTTTGACGTAGAAAACAACACCACCGACACCACGTTCTTGCTTTCCTCCAATAGCCCTGACGCCATTATGGGACTTGACTTACTGAAACACTTCCGAGCGACGATTAGGTGTTCTCAAGATGGAGTTCGAGTGTTTCTTTACGACAACCCCGTTCTGCTTAGACATTGTTCCCCCCGACACATGTTTTCCATCACCGACGTCGACGCGTCCCTGCTTGACACTCTACCTCCGTATCTGTGGGCAAAAGCGGATTCGGACGTAGGGCGTATGTTAATTGACCCAGTGCACATTACTGTCCGACCAGACGCAACACTCCCAAAACTCCCACAATATCGGATATCGCCAGAGGGCGAGAAGGCATTGGTAATGATTATCCAGTCACTGATAGACGCAGGAGTGGTAGAGGAAGTGGTTAGCAACGTTTGCAACAGCCCTATCTTGCCCATTATCAAGAAGCAGGGAGAGGGAGATGAGAAAGCATACCGTTTCATCATCGACCTCCGAGAGATCAACAAAGTGGTGGTACCCCAGTACCCTGTGGTCTCAGACATCACCACCATCCTGACCTTGATTCCATCCACTGCCACCACCTTTTCCGTCATCGACCTCAAGAACGCATTCTTCTCCATCCCCATCCACCCAGACAGCCGATATCTCTTCGGCTTTACCCTAAAATCCCGCTCATATAGGTTTTGCCGAGCCCCTCAAGGCTACACGGAGAGCCCTAGCATCTACAGCCAGGCCCTCAAAAGGCAACTAGACCAAGTCCGGTTACCCGACGGGGTGGTGTTGGTACAATATGTCGATGACATCCTTTTGGCAGCCGACACCACCCCTCTAGCGGTTACCGCCACCATTCAACTCTTGCACTTCCTTGCGGAAAATGGCCACAAGGTCTCCAAGAAGAAGTTGCAATTCTGCCTACCCCAGGTCACTTACCTGGGCCACCTTCTGTCCAAAGATGGAAGGAAACTCACCCCTGATCGAATCCAGACCATTCTAGACACCCCTGTCCCTAAAACCCAGAAGCAGGTTCGCTCCCTATTAGGCCTCACCTCCTTCTGCCGACAATGGTTGCCAAACTTCAGCCTCGTTGTAAAACCACTGCTC
The DNA here is from genome assembly GCF_964261635.1 of Lissotriton helveticus. NCBI lineage: Eukaryota > Metazoa > Chordata > Amphibia > Caudata > Salamandridae > Lissotriton > Lissotriton helveticus. Next base: position 121,319,182 of record NC_136060.1, on the reverse strand, counting down.
TCTCTCCTAAACAAAGACGTCCCTTTCCCACTCCCTTGGACTCCTGAGTGTCAAACTTCCTTCACGGAACTACGAGATGCCCTTTGCTCAGCCCCTGTCCTGGGTACCCCTGATTACAGAAAGCCCTTCTCCCTTTTCACTCACGAAAGGGAGGGGTGCGCTTTATCTGTCTTGACCCAGGCCATCGGTCCTAAACAACGACCGTGCGCTTACTTCTCTGCCACTCTTGACCCTGTCGCCAGAGCCTTGCCTGCCTGCCTTCGAGCTGTAGCTGCTGCTGCAGTCTCTATCCGACAGAGCGAGGGGATTGTACTCTCGAATTCCCTCACGGTACTGGTACCCCATGCAGTCGACACCCTCCTGAACCAAACCAAGACGCAACACCTGACGAGTGCACGACTGACTGGATACGAACTGACCTTGCTTGCCCCCCATATCACCCTGAAAAGATGCACCACACTGAACCCAGCAACTCTGTTACCCTTGCCAGAGAACGATCCCAATGTGCACCCCGTACATGACTGCGTGACTCTTACGGACGAACAGACCAGGAGTAGGGTCGATCTCAGAGACACAGCTTTCCCTGACCCCGACGGGGAGTTGTGGGTGGACGGTTCTTGCATCAAACTCTCCGATGGTACCACTTCCGCTGCCTATGCAGTCACCACGGCTCGAACTGTAGTAGAAACAGCCCGCATCACCCAGCGATCTGCCCAGGCAGCGGAACTGATTGCTTTGACGAGAGCCTGCATCCTGGCAACAGGAACCACGGCGAACATTTACACCGACAGCCAGTATGCCTTCGGGGTGGTTCACCATTTTGGGCTCCTCTGGAGGGAGAGAGGATACTTGACCTCACACGGCACACCCATTTTGCACGGGGATTTAGTCTCCGCCTTAATCGAAGCTGTCCTCCTCCCCAACAAACTTGCCGTTATCAAATGCCAGGCACACAAGAAGGTGACAGACATTATTGGACAGGGAAATGCACTAGCCGACATCACCGCCCGAACGACAGCTGAAAATAGAACGACAACACATATGTACGTGACCAGGTCACAAGCAGAAAACTGGACTGACGCCAAGGACACAATTAGAGACATACAAACGGCTAGCACACAACACGAATTGACTGAATGGGCACGGGTGGGATTGAAAGACGATGAAGGCTGCTGGCGGACAAAAGACACGAACAGATGGTTGCTACCTGATTCATACTTGATTCCCATATTAACCATGGCACACTCCCCTGCCCACATAGGATCAGCCCCCATGATCGAACTTGTCTCCAGGGTTTGGCACAATGACAAGATCCCAGATTCCGCCAAACGCCTGGTCCAACAATGCTTAATATGCCTGCAACACAACCCCGGGAAGGGAACTGTAGTACCCCGGGGGGGATTTGGGGTCCCAAACCACCCATTTGAAGTCCTGCAGATGGACTACATCCAGCTAGACAGATGCCAAGGCCTGAAATATGTACTCGTCGTGGTGTGCGCATTTAGCAAATGGGTGGAAGCATATCCAACCCGTGACAACACCGCTATGGCCACTGCAAAGGTCCTGTTAAAGGAGTTTTTCCCCCGTTATGGCCTCTGTCGTGTTTTATGGAGTGATAATGGCCCCCACTTTGTAGCCAACGTTATCCAGCTCATCCTAAATGGGCTGGGTATCAAACAGAAATTCCACGCAGTCTTCCACCCTCAATCTGCTGGGCTTGTCGAACGACACAATGCCACACTAAAGCTTAAACTGGCCAAAATAGTGGCTACGACGGGCCTGAAATGGCCAGACGCCCTCCCATTGGCATTGCTATCGATGCGCTCTACCCCCACCCGACATCACTTAACCCCTTATGAAGTTGTCTTCGGTCGACCCATGAGCGTCTGGTCTGCCCCGAAACCAACTTCCATTCATGACGTTCCGGATGTCCTAATGTCTGATTATCTGTACAAATTGACTGAAACTTTGTCTGTCCTTCATCAGCAGGTGCAGCAGGCCATCCCCGATGCTTCCAGGGGTCCGGGTCACGCCATCCAGCCGGGGGACTTCGTGCTGATCCGAAACTTTCAGCGATCAAAGAGTTTGGAACCCCGGTGGACGGGCCCCTGGCAAGTGCTGATCACCACTCGGACCGCACTTCGAGTGGAGGGGAAGAAACACTGGCTGCACGCTCATCACTGCAAGAAGGTCTCTCCAGCCCTGGCCACGACAGACACCGTCAACACCCAAGAAGAGCTCCTGAACCAGGACCGACCATCGTTGAACTGCTACCCTGATACAGAGACACTTGAACTTTCAAAACATCCTGACCCCACTGTGCCATCTCGAGAAGGGTATTTCCTGCGTCGAAAGGAGGGAGCTTCGGCTAAGTAGGCCACGGACTAGGTTAGAGGATCTCAGAACGGTGACCCAAACTACCAAGGGTTACCTGGAGAGAAGCTAAAACTAAGTCTGTGGTCCTGCCCACTACCGAGCACCTTGAAGACGAAGATGATGGAAGCGCCAGATAAGAAGATGATGGAAGCGCCAAATAAGAAGCCGACGGAGACAGCAGGAAATACCCACTACAGAAATCCGAGAATAGACAGGCTCCATAGCTCAAAGACAATTGCACTCTTCATCGTAATTCTCCTCTGTTTTCTCCTCATGACTACGCTCTGGATTATGGAAGAACATGCACCTGCTCACGAAACATTCCTAACCACTGCTCAGCCTACCACCGTGAAGGAACATTATCTAATTTCGCTCTCTCCTCAACTAAGAGAGAGACGAAAGGAGTTTTGGAACAACTCTTTCGTGCAACTACTTCACCAGCACAATCTTGCCACCAACGCCACCAACTGCTGGATCTGTGGGTTGCTACCCCATGCCACTGGACATTCAATACCATTCATCCCTTCACCCTTCTCCGTCCACGGCTCCTGCCTTGCCTGGCTGATCCTCTTGCAAGAGAGCTATACGGACAATGCCACCTCCAGCAGAACTGCAGCACATTCTCCTCATGGGGCCGGGCGAAACAAGACAAAGACACACTTCTGCCCGCTGACCCCCAGCGACTCGATCCAAATGGACATCCCGGCCAAAGAACGAATCGAAATGCAGGTGTTCAACAATCCAACCAGACCCACCTTCTCCTATCTGCGGAAACGAACGGCTGCCACTCTGACTGTGGCCCTGACGGTCATCAACGTCACAGGCCACATGTGTGTAGAAGGACTTGGGACACAGCTGGTGGGTCGCAGCGCTTGCCGCTTTACCAGAACTTTGGACTCCACGGATCCACCTTCCTTTGTGTCATCCCCAAACATGTATTTCATCTGTGGCACGAAGGCCTACACCTGGCTCCCCAAAGGCTGGGGGGGCACTTGCTACATCTCCTTCGTCCTTCCTCCAACTTATGTGGCCCCAGCGAATCACCACAGACAAAAACGAGCCAAAGACGTCGAGCAAGCCGACTCAACAGGGGCACAGTTCCTCGATGCTATGAAAGGACTCGTCCCCCTCTGGGGCCCGATGGCAAACAGCCGTGCCATCCGACATTTGACTCAGGCAGTCGAGACAACCATGAACATCACAGCGGGCATCTTTGCCAACAACACTGCCGAGCTCCAAGCGGTCCGTTTGGTGGCTCTTCAGAACCGCCTCGTTCTAGATGTGGTTCTGGCGGACCGTGGAGGAGCATGCCGCATTATTGGGGCCAGCTGTTGTACATACATACCGGACAACTCACCCTCAGTGTACAAAGCCATCGAACATCTTCACAGACTCTCTTCGGAAGTTCACCAAGAGCAAGAAGAATGGTCGCTTGGTGGTTGGTTCTGGGACACCGTCAAAAGCTGGGGCTGGAGACTGCTCACCATTATCCTGATTCCCGTAGTTGTAATATGTGGCCTATGCTTAGGAATTCAATGTTTGCCACCTATGTGTTCCTTATGTGCGAGTTGTATTTTTCCCAAAACTGTGGACATTGGAAGCGGACATATGAGGGCATTGTATGATACCGAAGTTAGGAATTTGATGAAAATTGACATTGAGTAAGCAAGTTGGCTAGATATGTTGAAAAGGGAGGACTGTTGAAAGTTAGGCTGAAAACCGTCAACATTATCGGCGCCCTCTTGCTCTCCTTAAACCTTTTGTGCGCGTAAAACAGCCGCCATTTTGGACACCATGGCTTACCTGCTCTCGCCGAGAGCCAGCGCGTCTCTCTCTCTCTCTCTCTCTCTCCTAGCTTCGCTGGCAACCCCCTGCTTGCACCTGCCTTGAGTCATAAACCCCTCTTCGGCGCTGCTCTGCCCCAGGCCCTCATCCTGTTCCCAGCGCGACACCTCCCTGCTTCCCCGTCATGATCTCCGGCCCTTTTGATGCAAACCCCTTTTCCCTGTGTGCCCGTTTGTCTTCCCCGTTCCCAGGCCGACACCTAGCTCTGCCGATACCAATCCCTTGCCCCTCCCCATACAATAGAAAGCTTCCCTCCTCAAAGGACCCCCGAGATGATCAAAGCCCCCCCATCCCACGAGATCCGATCGAAACCCGCGCACTCCGTGAATCGGCGGAATACCCAGCTGCGCGATGATCATCACCTGTTGTGAACGGGGCGGGGACTTCCACTGTAACCTTGCGTGGGAACGGGCTGGGAAGGGGGGGATTCTGAGGATGTCTTTCCGTACATCAAAGTATCAACGAGAATGTGTTACATGTAATAAAGAGATAAACTTGTGTATAAGAGGCCAGGCCTCAGGGATGCAGTCAGAGCACCTCAGAACGATACCTTCTGTCCGTTTCGTTGTGTTCTCCTCCGGAGAAAATAAAAACCTTGTTTCCTGCCTTCCAGTCTCCAGCGCCTGCCTCTTCAATAGTTTAACTTCTTTGTGGGTTCAAGAGGCGACACCGCCGGGCAAATACTTAAGGATCTTATATTCTGGTTGGTAGTGCCCCCCAGTTGTATTTTTCCACAGCACTAGTCAACCTGTTTGTGTGCCAACGCACAGGAAGAAAGCAGCAGTAAGCTATATTTACACAACACTGCACAGCAACTTTAGTTACTGCTGCATTGCATTACATTTTAGTAAATCTGCCGCATTCATACTGTCGTATCTATCAGTAAATGCTCTGTTCCAGTGCTTAAATTGTGAAAGAAAAAGTGCCGGTACCCGATAACTTTGCTCAGATGCCTTCAGCCAATTCAATTAAACTGGTGGCAGGCCGAACGCCAAGGCTGACAGTCTAAAACCCACTTAATGTCGCTTTAAACCATTACCTGAAACACCCTTACCCTTACCCTTTATCTAACTCTTACAGGTTCCAGCATTCTCCCTTTGTGGTGGTTTTACTGTCTTTGTTTTCCTCCTTCTTTCAGATTTGTTGATTTTTTTCTCTCTCTTGCACTTAGTAAGTATCTGATGGGTAAAATAAGTGCTGGTACCCAAAAATTTGTGCTGGTGCTCACCACTGAAAAACCCTGGCTCAAATTAATCACTGCTGGTAACCAATACCAAGATCATCGCAAGTGGAGGTTCGGAGAGTTTTTCAGAACCCTGCACTCATTAGACAAAATTAATTTACATATTTTTAATTTAAAGGCAGCCGAACAGTCATTCTTATGAATAAAAAGGCAGCTTATGTGGACTTGTTCTCTTTCCCTGAAGGATTTATGCCCTGATAAATCTTCAGAAAGCCCTAATACTATCAAGCCTACACCTTGGACTTTTAAGCAAGTTTATATAAAACTACAAACTTTTAAAATCTTACTACATTTTTGCTTCACTAGTGAATATCTGTGTTCTCTATATTCCTAGGGCTTTTACTTTATGCTTAGTGAATTAAGGCCATTGTGTTTTATTGGTAATGTTAAGCTGTAATGGTTAGCGGTCCTGTGTTTTGGCCAGCAAGCCGAATACTGTGTGCATGACATTGGGGTAGAATAAAAGGGGAGGACCTGCACATGGGTTTTTCTCCAGAGACTCACAAACTGTGTGTGTGTCCAGTCATTAATGCCGCCCCATAACCCCACATTGCCATCAGCTAGGCCTCACCTGGTTACCGTGCCAGCGGGACGCCACACTGGCAACGAGGAGAGCCATGACCCTAGCTTCGCTCTGAAGCCCCTGCCGTTGATTCCCACCCAGGGTGCGCAACAGCTGCCATGCTGGTTGCGAAGAGGCCTGCCGCAACACCAGCAGTGTTCAAGGAACAGTGTCCGCGAAGGCCATAGAGGGTGAATGCTGCCCGAAGAAGCAGCCCAAGTATCTGGCTCCTACACAAGAAGCCCGGCGACACCCCGTGCTCTTCTCCTCTGACAGACGTATAGCCCTGCATGCGCTGGCTGGGACACCACCTGCCGGACGTTTCCTGTCCCCGCAGGGGCAGAGAAGATCAGTGCGACTGCAGGCCCCACCTGGGGGGAAGAGTTCACGCGCCCAGGCCTAGTGCAAGCACGCAAGGTGCAGAAGAGAGCCACTGAACTGAAGCGCGCATACTGAGCCCCTAGGGGTGTGAAGTGATACAGGCAGAAATTAGCCTGAAGAGCGGGCAAATAAAAAAAAAAGACAAAAACTGCACAGTAGAGAGGAACAAGGAAAAAGAAAAAGGGGACACAAAAGCACACCATTAAGGGAAGACAAGAGAGCATCTGACCAGACAGGAAAAGATAAAAGGAAAAGACACAGAAAGCTACAGATGGAGAGAAAGGCACAGAAGGAAGAAGAAAGAACACCATCTGCACGAAGCATGGCGATGAGAACCAGGCACAGGCCCAACAAAGAGCCCCAGTACAACACACACTTACCGGGGTGCTGCCACCCTTCAGTGAACAGCGCCCCAGAGGTGGAAGATTTGGATAGAACGTCTGAATAACTACCACAAGGGAGACCGATGGGGCAGTGAAAAGGTTATTACTTCTCCACTATGCCGGAGATGAAATGTTCAAGTTATTCAAACACTTGCCAATTACAGGCTTTGCCACGGACTACGATGCTGCGGTTGTGGCATTAGATGCGCATTTCGACCCCAAACTTAATCCTGATTTTGAATGATTCAAGCTGCGCCAGGCACGCCAACAGGAAGGGGAGTCGATTGACGCGTTCTATGCTCATCTGAGTGAACTGACCAGCACGTGCAGGAAGGATGATCAGCCAAAGGAAATAAGGCCCCAGATCATAGAAGGGGGCTGAGACAAGACGCCAAGAGGCCTCATCTTACGCCAACCAAAAATCGCCCTAGAAGACATCCTCATATTAGCTAGGACCCACGATCTATCCGCGGCAAGAGCAAACGAGATGGACCAGGCCCTCACGAAAACTCAAGGAAGACCAGAGGCCATCAAAACGGAGTGTGCTGACGCGTTCCGAGCAATGATACGGAGTGATACACCCAAGAAGACAAGGCCCAAAACGCCTAAGACACAGTGTGGGTACTGTGGGCATGAGCCAGCAGTACCCACGTCAAAGGACTGCCCCGCACGAGGCAAATCCTGTGCAAATTGTGGGAATTCCCAACCACTTTGCAGCAGTGTGCAGAAGACGGAATCAAGGCCTAGACACCCGAGGACAAAGGAAATCCTCCAGAACAGTACAAAAGCTGTCCATAGCAGACTCATCGCAGAAGGAGGAGACACAAAGAACCAGCCAAAGGTACCAAGGGCCGGAAGACTCGTCTACGGAGGAAGATGAAGTAGAAACATACCTAATCTCATTCACATGAGAACTCAAGCACTGCAGAAGGTCGCAACCCACATGCATAGTTAGGATTGCAGGATCGGACGTGAGAGCGATTATTGGTACAGGGGCGTATGTAAATGTGATTGTCCTCCATCAGTACTGGTGCCTCCAACTTCGACCACCCATCCCCCCGTCCCGGACCAAGATATTTGCTTATGGGAGCCAAACCTCTCTGCCACTGAGAGGAAAGATATCCGTCCTGGTCAGGTCAGTAGACCAGGAAGTCATAACCATCATCCATGTCATAGACCGTGAAGGGAACACCCTAATCAGCAGTCTTACTGCAGAGGACCTTGGTTTGGTATCGTTCGCCAGGAGTGTCCAGTTCCCAGAACTCTTCCAAGGCCTCGGACACATTACGTGCGACCCTATCAAGCTGCACATTGACAAGACCATCACCCCGGTAGCACTACTGGCCCGATTCACAGAACTAACTTAAGACAAAATCCTAAACTTACTACCATTTTGGTATTCACAGACGGCACTTACTCATTTTGGTATCACAGAAGGCACTCACTCATTTTGGTATTCACAGAAGTTAGGAGTCCTAACTTTAGGACTCCTAAATGCCTTCTGTGAATACTGAAAGTCTTAAAGTTAGGATTTTTCTCAGTTTAGGAGTCCTAAAGTTAGGACTCCTAACTTTCCTACTCCTAAACTGAGAAAAATCCTAACTTTAAGACTTTCGGTATTCACAGATGGCATTTAGGAGTCCTAAAGTTAGGAGTCCTAACTTTACTACTAATATGGTACAATATGGTTTAGTGCCGGCTTCACACTTTACTGTGCAGTTTGGGTTGGCACAGGCTTCACACTATGTAGTCCGAAATGTCTACCTGATTGGTGGAGGTTTGAACCAATAAATGGACACATTTCAAATAAGATAGCCACCCTTATTTACTACAGTGTGCGATCACCCAACTACAAAGGAGTTAATTGATTGAACACCCTGTTTTAGAAATATCATCTCAAATAGACAACAGTTCTCTGAGCAGCACCTTACTCAGTGAGCCTGAATAATTGTTGGTGCAGATAAAAGCTGTTACTACAGGAATCCCACTCTACCCCTGGATACCAAACTCGCTGATGTAGAAACATTTTTCAGGTTACTACACAAAGTAGTCTCGGCTGAGAGTTGTTAACAGTGATTAGACTACTTCATGCCTCAAGGTTTAGGTTAAAAATACCCAAGTTAGTGATAGCCCTCCAGCAAGGAGAATCACCAAACTAATTTATTAGCTAAATATTATTGAAAATAAGTTTAAAACTGCAAGTTTGAAGTTCCCAACAACCTGTGCAGCAATGGCATTCAGCTCTCTGTTCCTGAGGCACTCTATACTGCAAAACGGTGCTCCTCGTATTCAGTGTTCTACCCTGAGAAGCCGGTTTTCCTGTACCCTTGTCTGAAGGGTAGCCCTGCTTGATCCTCGCTCCACAAGTCCTGACTAGAAAGCCAGAGAAGTGCTAATTAGCAAAAGCAATGAATGCATAGGTGTAGCCACTGTGCTGTTGTAGGTATGTCAATTTTCATCAATGAAAAGCTCTTAATTCTTTTCATAATAAGTTTGGTGGGGTACAATGAATCTGCACAGAACTTTCCAAAGAAGAGTTCATGCACTTTGGGTTTAGTAAGGCATGTTTCAAGAATATCCATCAAGTAGGGGCAAAAAATAGCGGTGAGGGTTGAAACAAGAGACCTTTTCCATTGCAATTCTCACATGATTCATTGCTCTTCAGAACAGAAAATAATGGTGTACAGAATTACAAGGAACATGGCATGAACGTAGAACTTTACTCAAAGAAGGGCCATGCTTGTTTTGATATTAATCCATACAGTAATTTTTTGAGAAATTAGCATAAAAAATGTATTTTGGGCTTGAAAGGATTTAGGGGCACATGCATCAAAATTGTAAATTGCAAATACCTAATTGCGAATTCCTGAGAATCTCAATTAGGTAATCACAATTTACAATGCATGAAACTCAAAGAGTTTCAAATTGCAATTCCTAGGGGGTCTCAAATCGCTCTGCCTCATTAATAATAATGAGGTAGATTGCAATTTGCGACCCCCTGCGAATCGCAAAAATCAAGGGGATGGTGACCTGCTGAGGTCAGCAGACCACCATGTCTGTGATTGCTTTACAATAAAGCTATCTTTTTTTTTGTAAAGCAGGCCGCCTTCCCTAAAGGAAAATGAGATGCTTCACCAAAAGTAAAATGAATAGTTTTCTTTTTATTTTTTACGACCAGACAGTGGTCTGTGGGCCCACTGCCTGCACTTAAAAATGTTTTTACAACCATTCACAAAGGGGAAAGGGGTCCCTTCCCATTTACGAATGGGTTACCACCTACTTGAAGTAGGTGGTAATGTGCGAATGTTTTGTGACTGCATTCATGGTCACAAAACATTTATGCATACCGTTAGGATTCGGTATTTGGAATGGACGCCCTAAACCCATCCCTTCCAAATACCGAATCGCAAACCCATTTTGCGATCCAGTACAAGGTTACCGAATCGCAAATTGGGGTTTGCTGCATCTCAAAAGCATTTTTTGGGTTTGCAAACGGGCCGATCGCAGAAACGGCCCATTTGTGAAGGCAAAAATGCTTGGTGCATGTGCTCCTTGGTTTTTCGGTACATCCGATGATAGTTACAGAATACCATCTGCTGCCTCAATCTTTGGTATTCGTATGTCTTACTTCCCTCCCGTAGTATGACTCATTAGTAATTTGTGTTCTCTCACCTGTAAGTAGACTTAAACCTTGATAAATTTGTGTTGTGCCTAAGGAATGCAGCCTGGTTTTCCAGCTATCAATCTGCAGGATGTCTCTTTCATTGCCTGTTTCCTCACTCTCTTTTCCCTCTAGGCTGTTATTCGTCACCACCTCTGACTTAAATCAAGGGGGTGAGTGGACTACTAAGGAGGGTGGGAGGGATTGGCCTCAACATCCTAACACGTACAGTACTGAGTCAGTGACAAAACCCAGGGCTATATTGAGGGCCTCAGAGGGACCACCCTTCAATACATTTAAAAATGATAATTTAGCTGCTTGGGTCCCAAGGCTGAGTTGAGGGCCCAAAGCCGGGCACTGAAACATCAAACCTGGCTAAGGACCAGACAGACTTTCCTAGCATATGGTGGTACTTTCTCAAGTTCAGCAGACCCCGAACCAGGTCCGCAAACCCAATGGGAGGCTCAAATCAGACCATGAAACCTGCCACAGATTTCCTGTTCATAGGTTCAGACACCTTGCACTGGGGTCATTGAGTCCTAAATAAAAAACAAAAAAAAGGAAAAGAGTGCTTGGGCAGAGTGGGTTGGCCACACCCTTGGTGGGTTGGGGCACCAGGTCTGACCAACTCCCACTGCCTATGATTGAAGGCTATTTTCAGAGTTCACGGGCTGCTCGAGGCGGAATACTCCCTGGGATGTTGGCTGATCATGGGCGGTTGGACAGGAGACCTGCCTGAAGGCCCGGCTCTGCAGCCAAATACCACTATGCACAGCCCAAGGTAGCAGGGGTTGCTCGCCAGTGGTGGGACGAAAAACTGTTGAATGTGGTATATAATCAAAACACCTCCAATTCAGTGAAAAAACTAAAGGTTAAAGTGAAGTTATGGCTAGCTTTAGCTGTTACACTTAAATATAGGTTTTCTCAGAAATTCACTAAAAACACAGTTAAGGTGCAGTTCTGGTTATTAATTAAAACTTAAAAAAACACTGAAATCTGTAAGTTATAGTTTGGACTCTCACAACAGTCATGAAAAGCATTACTAGCACATGAAATGCAATGTTTGTGTCCTCACAGCATTTATAACAATAAATACAATACATAAAAGAAAAAAATAATTAAACAAAAAATATAACTGAAACTAATAAAAAATAGTAGATTCAGAGTCATAGTTCATAGTGTTAAAAGGAATGTGGTATGTGATCTGTTATGTTAGTAAGCGTTTGCTCACTATTTCTCTATTCTGTCCTTAAGCTAGGACACCTGGGTGAGGGAAACCCTAAACTGCGTGTTGGTGTTTGCGTTGGGCCATTTTAATCTGCTGCAATATTCTCTTCAGTGTTTCTTGATTTGAGGGCCTGGGTGGTGAGAAGTGGTGGCTGGTGTAGGTGATATTCCTGATTATGTATGAAATGAAATACCAGTATTTGTAAAGCACATAGCTACCTCCAAAGTGGTATCCCGGCGCTGGGGGCCCTCGGGAAGATTAAGCGAGCTATTGCCCAGAGTAACATGGTGCTGAGCTAACCTGCCACCGGGGATCCAACCGTGAACCCCGGAGTCCGGAGTCAGGCACCCTGGCCGCTGCGCCACACCTCTTCCACGGTGTATGGTGGGAGTTTGCTGATAGCTCACATCATTATGATTTAATGTCCTTTGATGCACATCTGTGCACTTTCAATCATTCAAACTGCCATTTATATTGTACATGTATTTATATATTCTTGAGCTCTTATATAAAAGATGCATAACTTCCACTCCGTCTGGACATTCACATCATAGCAATGTTGTGATGTATCTAGACTAGCCCCATACCATCTCCCTTCAGCTAGCCCTAGAATGCATAAACTTGATTACCTAGAGGGTCATGAAGGCTTAGTGATTGCTCACATCTCTGCAGTACACTGCTGTACATAATTGTGGTTTCCAATAGTTAATGGTCAGAGACAGAAGGTGCAAATAGTGATTGCAGACACTACTATATGTATTCTTTTATGACTTGTTATTGAATCTATTATAATATGGGCTTTGGTGAGGCTAGCAGCTGAGGCCAGAAAAGGTACAGATCCAGGGAGAATATTTATGGGCTGCCACATAGTCAGCAGAATGCTTATAGAAACTTTGACAACCTTTACACTTATAGATTATGTCATTATCAGCCTCACCTAGATGTTGTCCAGCTAGGTCATGCTAAACAGCATAAAGAGAGAAATATTCATGTTTATTCCCATGTGTAGACCAGCATGAGAAAGTGTCACCCCTTACCCTTTGTTCAATCAACTTATTCTAAACCCCACAAAAAGTCTACAGGATGTGAGAGCACACAGATTAGCACTATCTGCGCCAACCTTGGCGAAACACTCGAAAATATCGGAGCGGGCTACAAGAGACTGCATTTACCAGAATGCCAGGGGCGAACCTTGCCTGAGAGGTCAGCGGTGTGCTCCCACATCCTGTTTCCCACAAAAAGTCTGTTTAGAATTGAATGATGATAATAAAATGTGGACAGTATTTAGCAACTCCTTCTTCTAGTTATACAAACCTAAAAAGGTTACGCCGTATGTCGTCCACAGTCAAGGGAGAGAATGTGGCCTAACGGCTAGGGCAGTTGACTGCGGAGCTGGGGAACCTGAGTCTCAGCAGGGGCGCTCAACATACTGTGATTCTGGGCAAATCTCTTAATCTCCCCGCGCCTATCAAAAGATTAATGTGTTCGTCTGTAAGGTAACTGTTGCTCATGTAAAGCGTTCTGATACCTTCAGGTCTAGTTCGCGCTATATAAAAAAACTCCGCAAGGAATTTGGTGCCAGGTTGCTAGTCATTAAACCAAGATTTGTTTCTTTTAATATTTTAAGTGCAACACCAGGACTCGCACCAAAAACGGAAAGATTAAGTCGCATCCGGTTTGTGAAACACTATCTTGTAAACATGATGCAAAAGAGGGACCTCATATACTCACACTAGAGCGCTTTCCTGATTCTTTGAAAATCTGGTGGTAACTATGTCAACATTTGAATCAATTCTTAATTATGTGGCTTTCTAATCCAATACCGCAGATTCCCTCCAACGATACCTTTAGTAATTACTTCATTTATGCATGTACATAACTAGTTATAAGTGACATTTATACAAAACAGGTATCAGCGCCATGGTAGGAACAGCGTTCTTCATCACTTGACCACAGTATAACAGAGTAAACAGTAACAAGCTATTAGGCTTACTAGAGCTGAATTTGAACGAGAGGGTCACAAGGCAAAGAGCATAATGTAGGCGTAGTATAATTCATGGCACAAATTGGTGGGGAAATTTAAACAGATCCAGTTGCGGAATACATGGTTTTTAGAGACAAAACTTGGAGAGCAATATAACCAGAGACCATGTACAGCCGGATTATGGCTGATCCAAAAATTCCACTGCCCATTGCCCTAGCAAGAAAAGGGTTGAGTTAGTGGTTTGGATGTTTTAGTTAAGAAATTAATTTTGAGGCAAACGTCAGTATTGCTTTTAGCATGTCATGTTTTGCGTTTGACTAAGAGTTAGTATTTTCAGTAAGTAGGGTGAGGCAGTTACTTCTCTGAATTCATTTAAGTTCAGGTGAGGGTCTCTAAAAGATGTGCTGTGCACAGATTTGAAGGCAGTAATAAGAATTTGTAGATGGTGGATCACCCATTGCAGGGAGTGGCTGTGTAGAAATGCACATACCAGTTGAACAGTGAGGCAAGGCGCTTATATTGAGGATGATTTCCGAGGAGCTGACTTTGATTACTTATGGAGGAATATATGATTATTCAACGATTTCAAGTTCCACGCATGCCTTTACCACACGAATTTTACTTCGCATGTGTCTTTTGCACGCAGCATTTGACAACGCATGTTTTTACTCCGCAATCATAACGTTACGAAACATCTGACGTCCCATTTACATTTACATAATGATACTGATAGGCTACATGCAGTACGAAGGAAAAGATCGATGTTTTAAACAATAATAAACAGATTCCCTTACATTATATTTTTATTTTTTTCATAATGCGCTTAATTAATACCCTAATTTACAAAGTTTTGATTCATATCTTACCCCTGTACGTCTTTCACCATCAGCCCTTTCTTCCACCGACCACGGAAACAAGCGTCAAAACACGTCTATCAAAACTGATAACGGACTTCTATTATGACGTGCTCTTTTCCTTCAGCGTTTTGAGGCATTGTAGAGCGATTTTTTTTACGTTTTTGAAATTTTCTTCTTATTTATTTATTAATATCCGCTTGTTTTTTTTTGGGGGGGGAGACCCCCCCAACCCCCCCTAGCCTCCCCCCAGTCCCCCCCCCCAGCCCCCCAGCCCCTTAATCCCCCCCTCCCCCCAGCCCCCCAAAGCCAACGCAGATCGTACTTGCAGAACGACGACAGGAAGGAATACCACTCGCGTGGTAAAGACGGTCGTTGAAGGCTTACGCGTGGGAAAGACCTTTGCGTGGTGAGTGACGCGTGGTAAACGTTATGCGTGTTATTTGCTTCGTAGTAAATGATGTTTCCCCTTATGGAGGTGTGGCACAGATGTAGGAAATCAAGTCATTCTTGAATGGTGGCAAGACACCATTGGTCTTGGTTCAAAGGCAAATAGTCCTGTAAGAGATTCTAAAATCTTGATGCCAATAAAATCATCCATACATGTCTAATGAAAGAAGGTCTACGGTATTTAAAACGCATCCCTATTATGTCCAATATGTCTTCAAGTCCAACAATCTGACTTCATCCGAAGGCAGCTGGGTATCTTTATTAAATACTATTAGGTACTATTGGATGGCCAAGAAAAGGTCACATGTCTAAAACATTGTCATTTGTAATGTATAGACAGTTAAAAACAATGGAAAGTTCATTACAGTCGTGCAAATCCAATAAATATGAAGTTTTAAAATTGAAGTTAGATCTCGGGAGAAGTAAAATAAGTCTGCTGGACTGAACTTACATAAATGTAAAGTTGTTTTGCTTTTTTCAAACAAAGGCACAGCAATGTGAAGACAAATAGTTTTCTAAGTTAATGATTTTTGGTCTGTGTAAGTGTGGGTATTTGTTACATAGAATTTTACAGCTGAGACAAAATCTTCAGAATTCATGTTTTTAGCATAAACAGAGCAAAGGGGAGTTTGGGAGTGGTTTTATTTGATGTGTTTTTCCCTACACTTTTATTTGTTTAGCATGTAGCCTGCAGGACTGTGAGATTTGGCTTCTTCTGATATTTGTTCAAAGTTAACTTTATCTCTTTGACTCTCATGTTGTATATACACTTTGCTGGTCACAAATGAATCAAATGCAAATACCGTTTTATGATTTTCCATGTCAGCCATCTGCCTGGGTCAACACTCCTATTTACGGCGAGTGAAAAATTGAAGTGGATATTCTATCCTTTTAAAGAAACCATTCAGTTATGAGCAGGCATAGAACAGTACGTTAGTGGGGATATATATCTATATCTATATCTATCTATCTATCTATCTATCTATCTATCTATCTATCTATCTATCTATCTATCTATCTATCTATCTATCTATCTATCTATCTATCTCTCTCTCTCTCTATATATATATATATATATATTACCTACTGGCGGTCGCCAGTAGGTATATATAGTTAGGATTTTTTCTCTATGGGATTTTTGAAAATTCTATGTCTAATAACTTTGGCGTTTGTGGACGGAATTGGCTGAAATTTTCAGGAAAATGGCACATTTTGTTTCTGAGCAGCCCTTGAAAATTTTGGGGGGGTTCGTCAAGGGGGGGCCGAGAAAAAAGGGGGGTCCCAAAACGTGTTTTTAACATTGAGTTTTCCATAGGGCGGTTGGCCTCACTTTTAGCCCGAACGGCTGAATGGATTTGCACGAAACTTGGCAAAATTGTAGGGACTGGTAGCCCGATGTGCCTTTTGTAGGTCTCAATATATGTGCTCCAGTGGATTTTGAGAAATTAACGTTTAAAAAAAGATATATATCTGTAACAGCGGACCTGGCAGCGTCCCAGGACGCGTACTTTACGCGCAACGGAGCTTTGTGAAGCGAAGCTGATTGGTTCTCCGGCGTCTGTCAACATTCCAAAAAGTCCGTAGCGGCCGCCATCTTGTCTCTCGGTAGGATCGAGAGACAAGAGGAGGTCAAAACAAAGGGGGAAATAACTATAAGGGGGCATAGTAGATCCTCGCTGACCCCCTAGGTTTGATGTGGAGGTTTTAAAAGGGCCCCGCGGGGCAAAAAAAAAACAAAATAATAATAATCGAACGGTTGAATGGATTTGCACGAAACTTGGCAAAATATTAGGGACTGGTAGCCCGATGTGCCTTTGCTAGGTCTCAATATATGTGCTCCAGTGGATTTTGAGAAATTAACGTTCAAAAAAAGATATATATCTGTAACAGCGCTCCGCTTCGCGTACTTTTCGCGTTACGGAGCTTTGCGAAGCTGATTGGTTCTCCGGCGTCTGTCAACATTCCAAACAGTCCGTAGCGGCCGCCATCTTGTCTCTCGGTAGGATTGAGAGACAAGAGGAGGCCAAAGCGAAGGGGGAAATGACCATAAGGGGGCATAGTAGATCCTTCCTGACCTCTTAGGTTTGATGTACCATTTTGCCAAGTTTGGTGTAATTCCGTTCAGCCATTCAGGCTGTAGACGTATGTAAATGTCCTATGGAAAATTGCATGGGGAAAGCACATTTGAAAGTGTTGAATTTTAGAACCAATTAAAATGTTACTTTGGTTTTGTATTTGTGTGTGATGAAAGTTAATTGGTTATGTATATATGTCAAATGAGAGGAAACCACAGCCATTTTGTGATACTACTGTCTGAGGTACATTTGTGAGGAATTTTTGGTGGTGAATTTCTGGTGTTTGATTTACACAGTACTAACACTTCTGCTACTTTTAAAAAGGTGAGTTGTTAATTTGTAAGGGGAACTATGTTGTACACTTGAAGATAATTTGAAAAATGTTTTCTGTTATTTATTTGCAGTCCTTCTGTTATACTAAATACTTGATAAAGTTAGTTTTATATTATGTATTACTAAAAACGATAAATGAAAGTGATTATTTTTTTCTGCAATTTACAGCAAGCAATTTCAAAATAAAATGGCTCACAATGAAGAGACCGTGGCAATTTCTTTTGAATTGTCCAACACATTGATTGAAATTGAGAGCACCAATAATGAAATATTGTCACAAGGAGGACATGACTTGTATGATTCCATTAGATTGATTGACATGGACAGCACCAAGAATGAAATATTGTCACAAGGAGATGACTTGAATGATTCCACTACATTGATTGAAATTGAGAGCACCAATAATGAAATATTGTCACAAGGAGAAGATGACTTGTATGATTCCATTAGATTGATTGAAATGGACAGCACCAATAATGAAATATTGTCACAAGGAGGAGATGACTTGAATGATTCCACTACATTGATTGAAATTGAGAGCACCAATAATGAAATATTGTCACGAGGAGATGACTTTAATGATTCCACTACATTGATTGAAATTGACAGCACCAATAATGAAATATTGTCACAAGGAGGAGATGACTTGAATGATTTTTTTGATCAATCTCTTGATGGCGAATTTATCGAGTGTTTGGAGACCATAGAGTTACAAGAATCATCATTGGAGACTTTTAATGAGGACATTGCTGATGAGGACATGTTACTAGTTCTTTCAAATTTAGAAAATTCTGAAGAATAAATTTATATTTAGAAATCAAAAATTGTTTGAGACATTATTCATTTTTATTTTTAATTTATGAGGTTGTAGCGAAGTGATTGTAGTATAAAATGAGACTTATAGTATAGAGTGCAACATTTTTATGTTACATGGTAAGTTTACTCATATTTACTTCCCTTCTGCCACTATATTATCTCCAATGTGTATTTGACATCTCTTCTTCATCTCCGGCCTCCTTTCTCTCACTGTGTGTCTCCGATGCATCTTATCGCTGCTATTTTGTGTAATTACAGAAGAGAGTAAAATAAAATAGTTCGGAACGTGAAAAGGGGGCAAAGTAGAGTACTCCTCACCCCCTAGGCCTTTTTAGGCGGTCCCAAAAGGATCAGTTTCTGCTTTCCTGAGAGATTATGGTATGAGTTCCATATACCACAATAACTTGCATTACAACATGCAAGATATCTATCTCCTATTACCAACTTTTGGAGATATTCGCGCTAAGCGCGAATATCTCCAAAAAGTAACACCTGCCCTGAGCAGTTCTTAGCCATGTTATCCAATGGGAGGTGGATAACATGGCTAAGAGCATTAGCTTGGTAATGCATGAATATCGCTGAGTTTTTAGCGATATTCATGCATTGCGGCCGTTTATTATCGCATTTGCGATAAACCTTGATAATAGCAAGGTTTATCTTCGATAATTTCTGACGATGCTTAGTGGTAAAAAATTGGTTGGTAAGCATCGTTAGCGATAAATATCGCTTAACTTTGGTAATATGCCCCAACGTCTGTTAACGTTCGATTCGAAGGAAATGAGGAAGTGTTGAAAAACATTGTCTGCGCCATCTTGCCTTTTTTGAAATGCCACACTTTTGTCGTGCACGGCAGCCATTTTAGATGTGTTGACCAGACCCACTCTCTGCACGCTGTCGATTCGTAGCATGGCTCCTCACCCACGCAAGCATCTTCCCTAGGCACTGGTCACCACCGCTCTCTGTCTTATGCATGGGCAATAAACCTCCCCCCATCTGCGCTGCTCTTCCCTGAGAATCACACTATGTGCCCGCCCGACACCTCCCTTTCGCCCTATTCACTACCGCACCCTCTGACACTCCTCTTTCTCTGTGTCCGATTGTCCAGGCTATCAGCTAGCCCTGCAGATGTAGTTTATGGCCCCAGCTGTAAAGAATCACCCCTCTTCAAAGGAGTTGTAGTAGATCAAGGCCCACACCCGATGAGATCCGTCACACCACACGTGTTCCTACTATCTGAAAACCATCCTGTATTGTGATTGGGGAGGGGACCGAGCCTGAAGCGGAAGATTCCAGGAATGACTCTTTGTACATCAAAGTTTTTACAATTATGTGTCACATTAAAAATATATAGCACTCCAACAAAGTAGTAGGAATATAAAACTTTAATAACATATAAATATATACAAGAAAACAAAAACAGTAAAAACATTTAAACAACGAAGAGACCGTGGCAATTTCTTTTGAATTATCCAATAGATTTATTGAAATTGACAGCACCAATAATGAAATATTCTTGTCAGTAGCGGTCTGTTGTGCGAATAGTTCCAAGGCAGCAGAACGCGCTGAAATCTAGATGGCACGAAAGTGATGTCTAGTAAGTTGCCGCCCAGCAAAAAACGGCGTGGGGCGCCGCGGGGGTGAGTGAGTCCAGTAGGCACCACAGCTATTCTTACCGGCATTGCAGAATTACTGCTGGGGACAATGCCTGTGCTGTAGCAGGGTCACAGCAGAAACAAAAAGGATTCTGTTGAAGATGTTGTTGGTTTTCAATTTGAAAACAGTTCTGGTGTCAACTGCTATGCTAATGTAGTGGTTAATGTTTTGTTTTCTCTAGAAAATGTAAAAGAGGGGGAGGCAGTCCAAAGTTCCGTTAAAAGGGCAAAGGAAAGGATAGGTGGTTTGAACTATCAGTCAAAAAGGGGAGGGGGTGCAATAATTTTTCCTACCGGGTCACACTGTGCTTTCACCGGAAGTGAGGTCTGCAGGATTCTAGTAATTCAAAGTGAGGCTGGCGCCAGCATGGGAGCGCCGACGTCCCGCGGATACAGTTTCGTCACTCCACGGGCGATCATGGCAGTCATTCCCCATCGGGGGTCGGAGACTCCCGCGGCTCCTCTAGAATCTTCAAGGTCGTGGAGGACTACGGTGGTGGAGTCAACCAGTGACCGGGCCATTTCTTTATGCTGGGCCCGCTCTTGCCAGGTCGACCGCCATTTTGAGAGTTCGGCAGCTACCGGCGATCGCGGGGTCACATGAGCGGACGGGCTCCACCCTGCCGGGCGAGACGTTGCAGCATGGCCACAGTGGAAGAACCCTTTTCCGGGCGCCTGGAGCGCTGAGGGTGCAGCTGGGAAGCCTCCACCTGGGGAGGCGGGAGAGGCCTGTTCGCACCGTCTCTCCCTCCCAGTGCACCCCACGGCGTCTCGCTTGAGATTTGTTATGGCCGGACCAGGCGATGAGGACGAGGGGGGGGGGGTCGGAGGCATGTGCAAGACATCCCCCCCAGTGTTGTCGCAGCCATTATAAAAGAAAGAAGTGTCCCGTCCGTCTTCGGGCCGGGCTTCCGGTGGATGTCGGCCGGACGCCCCTGGCTCTGGCCCCATGAACGGGTTTCTTGGTTTATCGGCTGCAGCCGGATCCCGTCGGCCTCGGCCCCCCGACCGTTGGTGGTCGGACCGGAAGAGCATGTGGCGGGACTACCTGCAACTCTCAAGGGCCACCGCGGCCGGACTGGGAGAGAGAGGGGAGGGTCGAGGAGACATTCCCCCCCCCTGCAACTGTTCAGCGTTGTAAAGGCAATCCCCTGGCCGGGTCCCGCTGGCCTCGGCCTCTCCTCCGGCTACACCCTACGTTAGGATCTCCTGGCCGAGGCGTGGCAGCAAGACCTGCCTTATATGGGCTGCTCCCGGCTGGGCGTAGCCGGAACCCTGCCCCACCTTGGAAGTTTCCAGAGTGGGGGTGGATGTTCTACTGACTTGCATTTTCCTTAGTCTATCGATTTTTTTGGCGTGGCAGGCGGTGGGACAGCGAGGGGTGATTTGGTTTCTCTTACTGTTTTTCTGGTCTCTCACCACTGGCATATTTTAACGTTTTCTTGTTTCTAGGACATTAATAGGTTTTATCATTACGTTATGTTATCGTTTCTTTGTTCGTTGTTTAATAAAAGTTCATGTTCATCAGTGGCCTACTGATTTTCGTTTTCCTATTTTTTTCTTTCCAGGTTGTTTCATGGTAAAAATTCTGTTAACAGGATACAGTGATCACTTCGTTATTATTGCATATGTCCTTTTCACTAGGGGTGCTCTCTGGTCGGGCCAGATGACGTATCTCTAGTAAATGGTCCGGGTGAAAAAGGTGCATCAATCAGTGGGGAGTAGATAGGCATGACAGATTACAACGGGGGAGAACGGTCCGCATTACGTACCCTTTCACTACTTGCAAAGATTTTCCTACGTTTATTTGCAAACAGGGAATACCTCCAAAAAGAACTAATTCCCAAACAGTCAATGTTCGGACAATCAATCAATCAATGAGGAATGAAATAGGTACGACGTGTTAAAGGCTTGCGTTACCTACCCTTCACTATCTGCAAAGGGAGAGAGAATATTCCTATTCTTCCTCGTTTGCAGGTAGAGAAGATCCTTAAGAGAATTAACTTCGAACAATTCAATGCTCGATTGAAACAATCAACAAGGGGTACTGTGAACACAAATGAACGCCGCTTATATACATACGCATTGCTATTTTCAACAGGTTGTTCCTAATGTTTCTATTTTAGCGAGGTCAAAAAGAGATCCCATTAGTGGCCTACTGATTTTGCTCGATTCCTTTTGTTTTTTTACACGATTTTTCGCTATCTGCAAAGACTAAACAGAGTATTGCGACTCTGTGCTTGTTTGTAAATAGAGAATGAACCAAAGAGAACAATCAATCAAATGGAGAGAGAAGCAGGCACGATGGATTACAAAGGGGGCAAAGGGCTGCGTTAACTACCCTTCACTATCTGCAAAGAGAGAGTACTCCTAATAGAAATGAGGGGTGGGGAGCAGCATTCAAAGCAGATCAGTGTGCATAAACACGAAAATGTTTTTACTTACCACGTACTTGACATTCGACAGCTTATGATATTTGCTATTAAAAAACCATTGAAATTCACTGAAAAAACCATAGGTTATAGACCATATATAGTTAGGAATTAGCATTTACAAAACCTTGAAAATTCACTGAAAAAACCATAGGTTATAGACCATATATAGTTAGGAATTAGCATTTACAAAACCTTGAAAATTCACTGAAAAAACCATAGGTTATAGACCATATATAGTTAGGAATTAGCATTTAAAAAACCTTATTTTACTCACACAAAACCATTGAAATTCCATATATAGTTAGTTGCACTAACTATATATCGCGTCACATATTACATCATTCATGACATGGTCAGTGACATCACTGATGACATCACTGATGACATCTCAAATGACATCACTGATGACATCACTGATGACATCTCATTTGACATCAATGACCACATCACTGATGATATCATTCATGTGACAATACAATGCATCTCCTCACACTTTAATATAACCTCTGTTACACCCAGTGTTAAATACAGAGTATAATTTTTGAAACCATTGACACACCAATACTAGTTACTACATACGCACTCAGTGATTCCTATGTTTACACACACATTCACTCATTTACCCATACAATCATTCATACATACAATCACTCATCTTTACAACACTATCATATGCACTCATACACCTATACAGACTCTCACACTCTGTCACTCATCCATGGAGTTACTCACACACCTAGTCAGTCCTGTAAAGAATCAATCACACTTCCATTTTCTAATCTATACAGTTAAACATAGAGCACCTTACATTTTGAAACATATACTAACACATAATTACTCTCTTATACAATCATTGATACAAGTACACATTGATCTGCACAGAGTCACACACCTCCCAGCCAGCCACACACACACTCAGTCTCCCATACAAATACTTGGGCAATCAATCAATAACCCATATAGTTACTCATATAGCTACTGATCAACACATGCAGCAGTTTACAGAACAACAGACATAATGATGCACAAATTAAGACAGTTTAGTCACTAACCCATGCACTCAGTGAGACACATTTAATCACTCACTCATACAGTCAGTCACGCACCTACTAAATCCTTCATCCAGACACTTCTACATCTACTCATTCTTCAATATGTAAAACATATTTAAACTTTACAGAAACACACAGTCACTGGATGATGTCATCAGTGATGTCATTTGAGATGTCATCAGTGATGTCATCAGTGATGTCACTGACCATGTCATGAATGATGTAATATGTGACATCATCAGCAGTGGATTGCGGGTGTGCGATATATAGTTAGTGCAACTAACTATATATGGAATTTCAATGGTTTTGTGTGAGTAAAATAAGGTTTTTTAAATGCTAATTCCTAACTATATATGGTCTATAACCTATGGTTTTTTCAGTGAATTTTCAAGGTTTTGTAAATGCTAATTCCTAACTATATATGGTCTATAACCTATGGTTTTTTCAGTGAATTTTCAAGGTTTTGTAAATGCTAATTCCTAACTATATATGGGCTATAACCTATGGTTTTTTTCAGTGAATATATATATGTATGTGTATATATATATATATATATATATATATATATATATATATATATATATATATATATATATATATATTTATATATATTTATATATATATATATATATATCACGAAGTTTCCGTATCCAAAAACCATCAATCCAATCCTGGTCTTGTTTAAAAACATGGACACGGACCACAATATAAGTGCTTCTTTCTTTTAATTCAGTGCAAAGACATCATGACGCGTTTCGGCCCCGCCTTGGGCCTTGATTACATGACACAGTGAGACAAATTGCATTGGTTTATATACACATGGATGGGTGACGTCAATAAGGTGTAATACACAGCCGTTTCATAGACATGAAAGATTTCTTTCAACCACATCACAACAATAGGTATATTTGAATAGAATAAAACCCATTGAACAATTGCAAAATGATTATTAATCATATTAACAAGTAAACTAATGTATAAAATTGATAAAATAAAATAGAGTGAATACAAGGATAAAGTGCAAGTGCAATGTGCAAGATTTTTTTATTTCATTTTCTCTCTGTCTGACGCGTAACAGTCAGAAGAATTAATCCCAATCTGGTAATTTGTGTCAATTGTTCAAAAATATTTTATAGTGTTATATGAACAAGAGAAGGAAAGTGTCGGTTTAAATACCTATAGACTTCAGTCTATATACTCATATAGGTGATTGGAGCCCCAATGCGGTTGACTATATGAATGAGCTAAAAGATAAGCAGCAGAGTATGTACAGTAATCTCAGAGATTTAGGACGTAGGGAAAATCATATATTGGTAAAAGAATGTACCATCTAGGTCAAATGGATCAGTTATTATTTGAGTAGTGTTATTTTGTAGTTATGAATTCAATTAAAGTTAAACGGTATGTGTGGTTATTCTAAGGCATAATTAATTTAAATACCAAAGTATCAATAAATATGTATATAACATTTCAAAACCATGATAAAATGTTCCATAGAAAAGTATCAAATGGGAGATAAAATTCATATTATTTAAACATCCTAAAATGTCATATAAATATAAATATAAATATATAAATAGGAGAAATGCATACATATTTGAATAAATAACCATAGATATATCGCAAATACCAATTGAGATCATCGCCACATAAATAAATACACATATTTGAAATACATTCATTTACAACGACTGAGATATATAAACGAGGTAAAAATTGTATTTATGATAACTAGTGTCAGAGGAAATCTTTTTCTTATGTTAACCTGAGTGTTTCTTGAGATCTGAACTCTGTAGAACGGGAGTTAGAGGGAGGAATGGACACCACCTAAAGACATGTAGACAAATCTTCTGTCATATTGAGACCAAAAGGCTGTTTGGTGTTAAGCTCCAGGATGTATCTTGTTTCTAGTTGACGTAGTTTTTCTTCTCGGTTACCTCCCCGCCTGCTTGCTAGTACTGAGTCAATCACGTAAAATCTAAAATCCCGGTTATTGGATTTGTGTACAGATTTAAAATGTCTAGCTACAGGATACGTGTTGTCCTGGTTAGAGATTGCTCTCAGGTGCTGTAGAATGCGCTTATGCACCTGGAGCTTTGTACTTCCCTCGTACAAAAGGTTACAAGGACAAGTCAACACGTAAACAGCGAATTCAGTCTTACAGGTTAGCAGCTGTTTGATTTTGTGTTCCTTTTGATCAAAAGGTGAAACATATGTTTTGGTGTTTACACCTTGCTTACAGGCTTTGCATATTTTGCAGTTATAGAAACCACTGCGATTTTTCAGCCAATCAGTGGATTCAATTACCTCAGGGCTATTTTTGATAAGCTCATCTCTCATTGAGCGACCTCTACTGTAGGTAAATGACGGTCTCCTAGGTAAATTAGAACCTATTACTGGATCACATAGTACCAGTGGCCAGTGTTTCTTGATTATTGATTCTATTTTCCTATGTTGTTGGCTGTATTGAATCACTAGTCTAAAGGGAGTATCCTTCTTTGAGACTGTGTTCACAGGGGTGTCAATACTGGTAGGTATTTCCAAATCACTCTCACTATTCATGCCTGTTAGAAGCAAATCAGAACGTTCTTTGGCCATAGATTTTCTGTTAGCAATATCAACAAGTTTATTACTGTAGCCTCGTTCTAGAAATCTGGATTTACTCTCTGACTGTGCTTTCACTAGATCCTCATTTTCACTGTGAATTCGTCTTAACCTGAGCATCTCCCCATAGGGGATGCTGGTGATCAGGTGGTACACATGACAGCTAGAGGCATGTAATGTCGAATTACCCGCCGTGGTTTTCGATGTAATTTGGTTTCTATTCTGTTCTGTTCGATGTAAACCTCAGTGTCTAGAATATATATATATATACTAGCAGCCCGTCCCGACCTTGTCCAGGAGCATTCAGGCTTCCCCTACCCCTGCCTCCCCCGACATTGCCCAGCAGCCCATGCCCCCGCCCGCCCTGTCCCCCGCCTGCCCCGACCCCCGCCTGCCTTGTAGTCTGTTGTGTTGTAACTCCCCGTCCCCCGCCTGGCCCGACACCCGCCTGCCCCGACATTAACTCCCCGCCCCCCGCCTGGCCCGACACCCGCCTGCCGCGACATTAACTCCCCGTCCCCGCCTGGCCCGACACCCGCCTACCCCGACATTAATTCCCCGTCCCCCGCCTGGCCCAACACCCGCCTACCCCAACATTGTCCCCGGAGCCTTACCTCATCCGCCGCTCCTCAGTTCACCGCTCCTGGCCACTCTGCTCCTCACCGCCTGTCCGCCGCCGCTCCTCCCCCGCGCCATGTCCGCCTCTACGCTGCTCGCACCGCCGCTGGCCTGTCCGCAGCTCCTCACGTCACCACTCCTCCCCCACGCCATGTCCGCTGCTCCTAGGACGCCGCTCCTCCCCGTGCTCCTGACGTGAGCACGCACATCGCTGCCGGCGCTACTTTGGAGGGACTACTTTTTTTTTAATATCATTTTTTTTTAAACGTTTATTTTTTATATTTATATAGCCTATAACCATCTACACACCCTGACGATTTCAATGGTGTATCGGGTGTGTAGATTGGCGCCGTGGTTCCTGAGTTTACCCGCCTCAAAGCCTGAAAGTTCTTACTTTATTATAGTAGTATAGATATATATAGGTCCTAACTATTACCACCTACTGGCAACCGCCAGTAGGATATATATATATATATATATATCCTACTGGCGGTTGCCAGTAGGTGGTAATAGTTAGGACCTAGTTTCCTTAGGTAAATTGCAACATTCTATTCCTAATAACTTTGGCGCCGATTGGCGAATCTTTGTGAAATTTTCAAAATTCGTGGCCCGCTCCGGTCTGCTCCTATCTTCAAAGTTTCGTGGTGATTCGGTAAGCGGGGGCCGAGAAAAAAGGGGGTCCCAAAACATGTTTTCCCCATGCAATGTTCCAAAGGAAACTTTAGACACGGCTACATCCCGAACTGCTGAACGGAATTACACCAAATTTGGCAAAAAGGTAGCCCTCGTTTCAGAAAGATCCCTTTTAGTTAAATGGTGTAAATCCATTCAGTAGTTGCTGAGAAAATCAAAATTAAAAACATTTCGATATCTATGGCTGCGGATGATCCGCGCACCCTACAGATCAGTACCCTGCCGATCACGAGCTGCATTCTAATTGGCTGTGAACACTCTAAACCAGGTACTGTTGGCAGCCATCTTGTGCTTCAGTAGAAGCAAGGCACAAGATGGCAGTAAAATGAAGGAGGAAAACAAGGAGAGTGAGCAAGGTTGAAACACCCTGACCCCGTACGTCTGATTACGGGGTCCTACAAGGACTTCCAGGGCTAATAAAAGCATTTAATTTTTTAAATGCCGAGATGCGAGCTGGATGCGCGGATCTAGACGTGAAAATGAAAAAAAAATAAACGGGCTAATTTAAATAAAGCCCTGGGTGGGCCAAATCCCAGGGGTAGAAAAGCAAAAGTGTGGTGAGGCCCAATCCCCCCCACATTGCCCTGGGGACCGCCACCCCCGGGGCTTTTTTTTTAAATGTTGCAGTGGTTTGGGGGGCATTCAAGCCCCCCCATCCCTGGGGACCGCCACCCCCTGGGGCTTTTAAAGTGTTGTGAGGGGGGCCACAGGGCCCCCCTCTTGGAGCCTTCAATGGTCCTGGGGACCGCCACCCCCCGAAGGCCGGCTCCTGCAGTGTCTCTGGATGCCCACCCCGCGACACTGCTGTTTTCTATGGCAGGGTGGGGGCCTCACGGCTCCTGCCCTGCCATGGCAAACTTGGGGGCCGATTAGGATGGCGGACGGACTTGCGTCCGTCTGCCACCCCTGAGTAGGAGGGACCGTCCGCATGGGCAGCGGCGGTCCCTCCATGGCAATTAGGATGTGACCGCCACCCTGGCGGTCACATCCTGTATGTTTTACCATAGGTACCCCCCATGTGCACCCCCCACGCAACCTTCACCCAGGGGGCCCGCAACGGGCCCCCAAAGTGATTGTCCGTATGCTTTTCCACGGCGGAAAAGCCGCCGCGGAAAAGCATTACTTTCCCTACATCCTAATATGGCTGGCAGTGTCTGATAGACACCACCAGCCATGTTAGTGCTTTTCCGCCGTGGTCGCCTTCCGACCGCGGCGGAAAAGCGACGGACACATTGTGAGACCCACCAGCCATCCTGATTTGGTGGTGGGTCTTTCAGGCCTCCTCGGCGGATTTCCCGCATACTCCGGGCCGGCGGTGGCTTCCGCCGGCCCGGAGTATGCGGAAAATCCGCCATCATAATGACCCCCTTGGTTTGGATTTTGGAAGAGAGAGCAGGAAACCTGCTCTCTCTTCCAAAATGCAAACCAGATTGCTTTTCCACACGGGGAGCTGCATGTTCGCAGCTCCCCATGTGGAAAAGCAATGCCGGCTCCCGAAGGACGCGGGGAGCCGGCTGTACCGTGGGGGCATTGGGGCTGCCCCCACGGTCTCCACCATTGTGTATAGGCCCCGGGGGATGGGGTCCTGGGGGAGAATGTTAATTAGTGATAGGAGCTACGTTTTTTTAACGGAAAAATGTGGAGTTGCGACTCCAGTGCGGCGATCAGCGCGTCCCCCCTGGCGTGAATGCGTCGGGTATGCGACTCCCAGCGCGGCCCCCTGGTGTGAATGTGCTAGGTGCGGGACTCCCAGCGCCGCCCCTTGGTGTGAAGGCATTGGGTGCACGACTCCAAAACGAGCTGGGTAGGCGACTCCAAACAAAAAATATATATTTTTTTTAAATATAAATCAAGCTTATATGTTTAGAATCACACTGTGAGTCTGTGTCCACTTTTGCAACCATTCTGACAGAAGCATGTGGTTACTTAATCTCATTGCTGACAATAACTTCTTAAAAACCTATTCTGTTGTCAACTATTAGTAGTATTAGAACTCAGTCACTGCTTAAGCATTTGCAGAATGATTCAGGCATTCACATGAGCAGTGCTGTAGTCAAATGTGTAGAATGTATGCGGTCACCTAACCCCTTCTAGACTAGTGAGTCTCTTCTGCTAAAGTCCAGGGAATAGTCTTGCCTCTCTGCAATCACACTGTGAGTCTGTGTCCAGTCTTAGAATCATCCTGACAGAAGCATGTGCTTATTTAATCTCTCTGCAGACATATAAGTGCTTATAAACTTATCGTGATGATAACTATTAGCACTATGAGAACCCAGTCACTGTGTATGCACTTGGAGAATGAGTCAGGCATTCAGAGAAACAGTGGAACAGTCAAATGAGCACAATGTCTGCGGTCCCCTAACCCCTTGCAGACTACTGAGTCTCTCCTACTAAAGTCCAGGGAATAGTCTTGGCTGTCTAAAATCACACTCTGAGTCTGTGTCCACTCCTACAATCATCCTGACAGAAGCATGTCCTTATTTAATCTCTCTGCTGACACATAAGTGCTTATAAACGTATACTACTGTCAACTACTAGCAGTCTGAGAACCCAGTCACTGTCTATGCATTGCAGAATGAGTCAGGCATTCAGACAAGCAGTGGTACAGTCAAATGTGCACAATGTATGCGGTCCCTTAACCCCTTCTACACTACTGAGTCTCTCCTGCTAAAGTATAGCAGCATTGATGCACTCTTTTAAAAACTCAGTTAGTAACTAAGCAGTCTCGGAAACCTTCTGTCTGTCTCAAGCATTTGTCCATTCACCCACTCAGCACAATGTATGTATCCTATCACTTTGCCAAAAGCTAAGCATTTATAAATCTATCTTGCACTCTAGTTATCATTTATATACTTAAGGATTGGCCTAGCCACTAACCCTAGTACAAGTCAATTTCTTTATATAGTATGCATGCAGACTGTCAGGCTACGCTCCACAGAATCCAGCTGTCGTAAATAATGGTCCACCTCCCAACGTCACAAACACTTTAAATGCAATACACAGAGTGTTTGAGCCATTAGGCGAGGGAAAGGAAAGGGAAGGGACAGCAGGGAAGGGAGCCTGAAACAACAAAAGACGTAAATATAAACAGTGCATATAACACCAAACTACTCTCATATGGTCTCACTAAAACTGTAATATACCTGCTTCAAAATACAACATCCACTTGATGACTCTTGATGACTCTCACGATGATTCACCAGCAACATAGCCAACTTGAAAAACATAGAACATACTCATAAATGTTATAACCCCCATCTTCTACAACATATTTCTGATTACTACTACAGTCATACCATGAATCAAGCAGGCTCAATCAGAGAAATGGGTTTCTCTTAGTCTGGTCCATGAAAGAAAACCTTTCTCTCTTATCTCCAAAGAAGCAAAGTAAAATTTAAAAGAATCCCTTCTTTTTAGTAAATGTAATGTTAATCCCTATCCCAATATCACCAAAGTAATCCACAGACACGGTAATGCGTGGGAGGCAAAAACCACAACACTCCGCTCTGTTAAGTAGGTGGTGAAGTGAATTAAGAAAACTGTTGTTGACCAAGCGTGCTGAAAAACACCTGCACGATAATTCCAAATGCAGGTTCCAATGTACTCCTTGGAACACAGAAACGCTTGGTTAACCCCACCACTGCGCTCCGCTTCCTCAGTAAAAGTTATTATGTCTGCATCTTGTCAAGAACACGGTAGCGTGTGTTTGCGTCCACCACTGCGCTCCGCGGCGGCAAAGAAAGAAATTAAGAATCAGGCAGCGCTTGGACACCTTGTCACAGCGCTCCTATATTAGTCAAGAATACGGCAGCGCGTGGGGCCCAACCACCGCGCTCCGCTAGATCAGGGTAAGCGCAAATGAATAACAGAAAACGGCAGCGCGTGGTTCCAGTAACCACCGCGCTCCGCTTTACGAATGACTTGAGGCTTGCGGGCAAAGAAAAGAACACAGTAGCGCGCGCCAATCAACGGGGCGCTCCGCGTGTCAAATCGCCTCGAGGATCCTACCTGCGCGAAGACCTCCCGCAGGCGAGGACGCTGAGACGGGGAAATCCAGGCAGGAAATGGGATCCCTCTCAGTGAGCAGCAACACTCCAGCTCGGAAGAAACCATGAAAAGGAAACAGATAGAATTACGCGCATCAGAGCACGCACACCATTGGCTGCAATACCTCCTCCCCCCTATAGGATCATGGGGGATGTAGTTTCTATACGTAATGCATGCGCAGCTCCGTGAAATCCTGACACAGACCTGCAACATGCTACAAAGTATTAATACACTCTTCTAAATACCCAGTTAATACCTATGTAGTGTTGGAATCCCTCTGTTATAGGATTCCATGTAACCTGAGAAAAAACAAGGTTTGATTGGTTCATAACATTTCCCATTTTAACTATTGAAGGACTGCAACCATTTCAATCATTCTTGTTGGAGCATCTTTGGAGAGATATCTCTGTGCTTAACTCCTGTCACTCTCATGCAATTTTTCAATCAACCAACCAGCAATATGTTCTTATTGTATCAGTCTGCCATTACCTAAGCACTAATGGGGCAGATTTAGAAGCACCCTGTACCAACAATACGTCACTTTTTGTAATGTACTGATGGCGTCAGCCACTCCTTCATATTTACAATGAGAGGAAAAGGCACCCTGCATAGCTTTTCTTCTATATGACCTCCTCATACCCAACATTTTGTACTGAAAGGGCATTCCCTCGGTGCTGCTATGGGTGTTCCCACGCATCACTCATAGAACAAGACACATCTCCAGACTGATGAGAAATCATAAATCTGAATACTGCACCATCCTCCAGTTGGTGTAACAAGGCACAACAAGGAGAATTGTTTTTATGTCTTCTCATTTTTTGCTTGTTCAATGTATGCTGCATTGCACAGCATACATTGAAGAGAAAAATGCCTTTACTGATTGTTTTTGTGCAGGAAGGTGGCCCTTCCTGCACAAAAACAATCTCCCCACAACACAAATTCCTCGCACCATGGTGCAAGGGTGCCTGTGTCACCACATGGCTGCAGTTTGTGCAGCAGTGCAGAGGGAAGCACAGAGTTGCAACATATTCATGTACATATGTTACATCCCTGTGCTTTGGAAGTGCCACAGCACAGTGCAGCTAAAGAGTTTGCAGTGTTACGCTGCAGCACTTCCTTATAGTTCTGCACTTATACATTCACCATACACTAATAATGCATTATTTTAGTCAATTATCCTCTACACATATATTCAACAAAACTTTCACACATTACCATACAAATATAGGGGCATATTACCAACAGTTAGCGATATTTATCGCTAACTGAGCTTAGCGTTAGTTTTTTTAATGCCGCGCGTTTGCCCAATATTATCGCTGAGATAACGTCCTATTACCAACGTTTATCTCAAAAGCGATAATATTGCAGGCGTTAGCATGAATATCGCTGGAAAACCAGCGGTGTTCGCGCATTAGCGTGCAAATGCTGTTAGCCATGTTATCCACCTCCCATTGGATAACATGGCTAAGAACTGGTATTTGCAGGTGTTAGCGTTTTGGCGATATTCGCGCTTAGCGCAAATATTTCCATCGCTTCGCCCTTTCTTGGTAATAGGCGATAACCGGTTGGGTACGCCCACTTTGCATGTCATTAGCGATAAATATCGCTGACATGCAAAGCGGGCCCCAAACCGCTCGCTATCGCCTACAAGCTGTCGCTAACTGGTGTTAGCGACAGCTTGGTAATAGGGCGATGGAATTATCATCGCTTAGCGGCTGAAAACGGCGATAATTCAATATCGCCACCCTTGGTAATATGCCCCATAGTTCTTCCTTTAACCAGAGATGTTAGTTCTGAGAAGAACTTGTTTTCTTCTTTTATATATATTTTTTTATTTTTCTAAACAATTTGTATTTTTTTGGTGTTTTTTCAACAAATAAAAAAGAATGAAAAAAAACAGTAAACTTCAGGAATTATGCTGCATTCCCAAAAAACAAAGCAAACAAAAAATTAGCAACAATTGTTCCCTTGCGCAGCACAAACTGCTTCGACAGACGGCTCCCCAAAACAAATACGTTTCTTGCATTTGACGCAGTGCTGTTCAAGAAAAACAAATTCAGGGCGTATGTCGGGTGGAGATGCAGCAGTTGATGTTCCTGAAGTACTAGGAACTGCAGGTGGAGGGTTCCTTTCCGCTCTTCTACACTTCTCATGAGCCGGATCTGCCGGATGAATAGTCTTCAGATGTTTATACATCCAAGCAGTGCCACAGAAATACTTTTTTTCAGCACTGCCTCTAGATAAGGCTCACTCACAAATCCGGCAGGTGACCTTCGTGGCATGTACTTCTTTCTGTCCTGCTGGAAAGGTGAAGAATTTCCATACCACTGACTCTGGCCTTTGAGGACGTGGAGCTTCTGGCAAAAATTCTTCTTCCGAAGAATGTTCCTCCTCCTGTTGCTGCTGTCCTGAAGCCATGTTCTTATTTTTTTTTTAAAACACCGAAAAAAAATGGTGAAATCATTGTTCTTCAAAGCACAGAGATGACTCTCCAAAGATGCTCAAAGAAGAATGATTGAAATGGGGTTGGTCCTTCAATAGCTACAATGGGAAATGTTATGAACCAATCAAATCTTTTTTTCAGGTCACATGGGATCCGCGGACCGTGCGCACACGCAGCACGCACCCTACGTGACTTCGCGAAATTGCATTTAAAAGTAATATATGTTTAGTACAAGTACAAATATATTCTCTTTATGAATACCTTAGATAATGTCTTGCCCTAATATGTATATCAAAGACATATATATATATCATTTTAGACATGAAAAAATTTCACGGGAGTCACGCACCCACCACACCCAACACGTATATGACGGCACGCGGAACCCATCACCGCGCAAGCGTGATGTACAGTAATGCGCATGTGTCGCAAATACACGGGAGCTAGAGTCCAAGGGGGGCAGAGAGGACCGGAATGTGGAACAAATCCAGTCGCCCCAACTGCAGTGTGCCACCCAATAAGATCTGTAAGGCCTGCAAAGACTCAAGAGGAGCCAGTGAGATGTGGGTATCCACCCACACCACCACAAGCAGGGAGGCCATTTGTTCATCAGGGGCCAATCGGCCTGCTTGTCCCCCAATTTTGGTGGGCAGCACAAGCAGCCATGGCCCCTCACGTAGCAAGGTCCTTGTAGAGGCAAATAGGTGATGTGCTGTTGGCAAGATGGGAGGGAGGGGCAGCATCTATTGTCATCCCGGGGAAGCTCCCCAGCCGATCAGTCCCTCAGGATCCCAAGGGCAGCCACACCGAGGTGGGGTCTGCAGGGCAGGCGCTGAGGCAGCAGTCCCCTAAAGGGGGCTCACCCAGCAGGAAGACCATTCTCAAGTTAGGGGTTTGTTGCAGTCAGGAACAATCCAGCATGGGATGCCACTTTGCCTGTCCCAGGAAGGTTCCACGCTGTAGTTTTCCTGCAAGAAGGACAACTGTATGTCGGGGCCATGCGGGCTGCTTGTCTTCTGATTGTGACTGAACTGCTGGTGCCTCCATGCAGGGTCTGGACAGAGGCAGATCACAGGATGGCTGTAGGCAAGATGGGGGAGAAGTATCCAGTTTCAGGCATGCCAGCAAAGCTCTCCGGCTCCCAAAGGTCTAAGAAGCAGCCTCGATAAGCCTGCCACTTCGGGGTGGGAACTCAAGGTAGGTGTCTAAGCAGCAGGTCCAGAAAGGTTCATCACCCAGCAGGCTGACAGTTCCTGTGCAGGATGCCATCACAATGTGGACCAATCTGACAAAGGAATCCAGCCTGCCCGGCTCAGCAACAACCCATGTTGCAGGCAGTTGCTGCCAATGGGGATCTGGGCAGCCCCAACACCCAGGAAGGCCTTGAGAATCTGGGCCGAAAGCCCCATCACCGGGTCCAAGCCGCCTCAGCACCAGCCACATCTTTGGCCACTGCAAGCACCTGCTAGCAGCCTGCTGCCCTTGTGAGGCTGCTCCTCATCTCCACGGCTACCACCATGATCAGTGAGAGTGGTGCGTTAGGACAGGCGGCCTGCTAAGCAGACACTCAGTGAGCTGCAGGAGGGTAGGGCACAGGTTGGCTGCAACAGGTGGCTGAGGATTCCGGATGGCAGAGGAGGTCTGGTGAATTATTAGCATGTGTTCACCATCTTGGCCTCCCTGACCATGCCCCAGGGTATGCCCTGTTTCTTCGGAAATACAGGTAACGTGCTTGATAGCTTTTCGTGCATTTGTTGAGTCTGTATGGATATCTTTGGTTTTAGTTGTGTTATGTATTGTTCCAGTCTTAGCCTTTGCTTTTGGTAGCTTTGTTTTTTTGGAGTAGTTCTAGGAATTGGTCAGTGTAGGGTGCCCTCTTTCAAGCATCTTTTGTAAGTAATTATAATACTCTTCCACTATGTTGCTATATTTGCCTCTTGAAAGATGGTGCTGTCAAAAACATTTCACCATACAATGTGGACTTTGGGTTGGTGCCATTGTCCTGATTGTTGCAGATGACCAAACTAATTATCTTCATAGTAATCTATTAGCATGCCATATGTTTGGTTACTTCTGAGAGAGGGACACATGCTGATGCTATACTTTTTTTTACATCATATGTAAATTCTGCATTTGCAGCATATCCTATACCAAGTGTATATTAACGTAAGTTTCTTAATATACATGATTAAAATGCTAAGTGCTGCCTTGTATTGCTATGAGTGGGTACACTTTTTAAACTGTTGGAATCATGGCTTGTTAAAAATTAATTGTGATTTTTTGTGGATTGCAATCGTTTATTTATTGTTTTATTAGTGTTAAGCATTTGTTGTAGGTTGCAGTTTGCTTGCTTGGCAACAGTGCATTTAGTAATAGGATATTTTATTATGATATTGTCCACATATAGTCTAGGAAATCAACCTTTCCAATGTGGTCACCCCATATGTTTCGCCTTTTGCAGTACACTATATTTTTGCTGGTTTTAAACCTCTTTTCACTGTACCCCTGCTAGATAGTTGTAAAGTGCCTTTGCTCCCCCTTTAAACATGGATGAAATGGCATATTGTAAATTTGTATATTGAATTTACCTATCAATTCCTAGTATATGGTACAAAATGTACACAGAACCAGTAAGCTAAAGGGCACTAGTGGACTGCAGCACCTACTGTCCCATCCACAACAGCGGCAGCGTGAAAACATGGCTTCAGAACTACCTTTGTAGCATAACTGGGCCAGTTTAAAAAGAGCAATTGGACCGATCAAATAAACTCTTTCGATAGGTCAAATATTAATAATTGAATATTAAGAAGTTACCTCTTAAGTCATGTTCATGGTATTTCAAAGTAGGGCATGTAGAAATGTAATGTCAACATGTCCCTACAATGACTAGCACCCACAATCTATTTTTCACTGTGGAAGGCCTAACTGTCTAATGTAGAAAACCATAGTACAGATTTACAATCTAAGACGATATTTCAAGAATGGAACGAGCTCGAAAACAATTAAACAGCTATTTCCAATAGGCATTAAAAATCCAATTCAAAGGTGAAGTAATATGTTTAATAATTATTAACGAAAACTAACTTTTAGAAAGTTACTTTTCACTGGCTCAAGTTCTTGCTTTTTCTCTCCTGCATCTGTCAGCCAGTAATTAGCATTTGAAAAGATGTGAAAAATTTGAAAAATGCTTCCCAGGAGCAAACAATAGGTTGACCTGATTGGGCAGAGCTGCCTTCTCTGGACCTGACAGAATATGCGGGGTTGAGCTGCTAGCATCCTTTTTGACATTACTTACACTGGTAAATACTGCTTGAATGTCAAATCCTGGTTGACAGGTCTGCTGAGTTGACATATACATTGTGGGGCACATTAGAAGGCAAGGGAAACATAATTCCCAAATTAATTCTTGTCTATCCACTGTTGATGAAAGACTCTACTTTTGTTCTCATATTCTTTTGTCTCTGGGTTTTACATATAAGGTTGGGGGTGCACTTGAAAGGAGTCGAAACAAGATGCAAAAACAATTCATATGTATCCACTATCTGGTTTCTCGAAACCCTACTTTTATTTTACAAGGCATCTCTCTCTCTGAGTTTATTGTGGCTACAGTGACTGCCCCAAAATGGATTTTAGTGTTACAGAGGACTCTAGGTTTACATTACTACACTTCCCACACACACACACAGCTGTCAGCTGTCAGAGGCCAAGTTAGTGTGGCTGAAGACTTTAGCCATCTTGGAAATGCCAAACTTGGGTAAGGTTGGTCCTGGTCACCACATTGGTCAGGGCATGCCAAGGAGGTATTTCCATCCACTGGCTATGCCAGGCATAAATGGGTCATTCCCAGGCACCCGCTTTAGAACATTGCTGGGCTTAGGAAGAACAGAATAAGACTGGACCTGCTGTCTGCAATCTGAGAAGAGCCCTGAAGCACTAGACCTGCTCTCTTTTGTCCTCGGGACAAAGAAGAGGAGTTAAAACATCATAAGGCTGAACTCCAGCTAAAGCTATAGAGACACAACAAGGTAAAATACGCCTTTTCCTGTACCTGCCCAGCTGACTATTGGCAACTGAACCCCCAGACTGGACCCTGCTATTTGCCTCCATCTGACACCCTGTGAGTCTCTAACTGACTCTTTTGACGTCCTGGCTGCATTTAGTAGTGTGCTCCTGTGGTGAATTGGGACTTAAGGGATTAAAATCAGAAGGTAACATATTCAACCAGAATGAACCTTGTTGATGTACCCAACCTGTGCTGCATCATGGCCAGTGTCAAATGGTGCCTAAGTCCTGGTCTACCACGACCACTGACTATCATTGGCTCTTTATGCTTCTTGGCACTGTTTCTACTTAAAACTTTAAAAACATAATATTTCTGTTTCCCCTTATTGGATTTTAGTCATTTTTGTGTCATTTTATTACATTTTACCCTATTTTTCCAATACAGTTTTGTATTTTTATTGTGTTGCAGTTCAACTTTTCTATGTTTTGGTACTGCATATAAACTTTACACGTTGCCATAAGATAAATCTGTCTGCTCTGTGCAATAGCTTCCAGGGGTTTTCGCTAAGGTTAATTTAGTGACTTTGAGGGTTCACCAGAACAAGAGTTGTGATTGATTCTTTAGGTGGGTAGTCACCTACACCAAATAATAACCCAATTTCTTACATATAGTGTAGATTTGGGGAAATGGTTCAGGGCAGGATTAAAAAGTTCCATCCACCATCCATGAGTTTCTCAGTGTTAGGGTTAGTACGTTTCTAGTGGGTGCATAGACAATGACTCTTTCTTCATTATTTTCATTGTTGTGTGTTAGTTGTAAATTATGGGGAATTACTATCACTTAGTATGTTTTGGGTGTTTCTCTAGCTGCCATCCTAGTCCTTGTTTTTAACCTTCTTCAATTTGTTGTGGCAGGGAGTTTGTTTTTATAGTGTGTATTATTTGGGAAAGAGTTTGTATTTCCTGTTTTCAAGTTTAATTTTGTTGGTTTCAGGCTTTCTAACTGGTCCTTTTGATTATTTCAACCATAAATCATAAACACTAAGGGGTCCATTAGGATGACGGGCGGACTTTGTCCGCCCGTCATCCTAGCGGGGTTTGGGACCGCCCGCCATAAGGGCGGGGGTCCCGGGGGTGGTATTAGGATGTGCCCGCCATAGTGGCGGGCACATCCTGTATTTTTAGCATTGTGGCGGGCGGTGCTCTCTGCACCACCCGCCACAATGCTAAAAATGCTTTCCAGCATTTGCATTTACAAGGCGGCAGGCACCGCGCGGTGCCTGCCGCTTTGTAAATGCAAATGAAGGGGGGTACCACAGGTACCCCCCGTGTGCACCCCCCTACTGTCCTTCACTCTGGGGGCCCGCAGGGGGCCCCCAGAGTGAAGTCCTCATGCCTTTCCGTGGCGGCAAGGCATTGTGAAATGCCCATCATAATATGGCTGGCGGTGTCTTATAGACACCGCCACCATATTATTCCTTTTCCGCCCCGGCCGCAAGGCAACCGGGGCGGAAAAGCGGCGGACGGTCTTTGCGTCCGCCGAGGTCCCCCCGCCATACTAATATGGTGGGGGGAAAAACGAGAGTTGATGGCGAGCGGATTGCCCCCGCCAGGCTGGCGGTGGCCACCGCCAGCCTGGCGGGGGCAATCCGCCCGCCATCATAATGGGCCCCTAAATAATGTTTTTCGTGCTCTTATATGTGCAATACATTTATCATGAATATGTTAAAGATAACGTATACATATTTTTTTCTTTAATTGGAGCAATATTTTTCTTGCTATAATTTTGTTTTTGTGGTTTAAGTTATGTTCCCTTTGTTTTAATGTGCTGCTAATATTTTGTGATTCTTTGTTTTTGTTTTCCGTATTCTAGTATATTATGTTTGTTCCTGTGGCAATATTAATGTTTTTTTTTTAATGTTTTTGTGTTTTATGTTTAGGGTATCGATATTAAGGTTGTGGATATTTTTTATACAATTGTTCTGTGTCACGATATTTTTAATTTCAAGATTAGGTCACTGAAACATTCATGAGGAATGTGGTTTAACTAGACCAACCTTATAATCCAACAGGGGAAATGAGCTTCCATCCTCTGGGAAGCATCCCCTATTGAGAGAGACTCTTACAGGCTCTGATGAGGATGAGACACTGTGTAATAATTTGGTCAGAAGTCATCAAGATAAGCTAGTTTGTCTGCCACTATTGAACTGTCCAGGAGGAGATTAACTTCACTGTGCATGAATTTATGAAGCAATCTGATTTCAGCTTGCATCATTAAATATAGATTCCCGATTAGACAGCTGAGTGGGTGTTTTGTGTCTGATGGGACACATGTGTCCAGTGGTAGTTCGCACAGGTAAGAGCTGTCGGTCGGGGGGGGGGGGTTGTTGGCAGAAGTCGACCGACGACGAGATAAATAACATTAAATAAATAAGAACCACTTACTTTGCCCTTACCTCATCACCACCGGGTTTTAAACTCCGCCACCGCCCCCACCGCTCTTACCTATGCAAGCCGCTACTGCATGTGACCAAAGTTTGGATGGATATTTTCCTGCTCAATATTCAGGAAGCCTTGGAGGAGCCTGGATATACCTAGTAGAAAAGGAAAAAAGATAGCACATCTAGGGTTCTTGGCTTAGCAGGTGCCATCCTAGAGTTTTGGCAGACTAACAGGGTGACCCTAAACCTTTATATAACTACAGAAGCCTCCAGATACATGGGTTTGATGGCAAAAAGTGATTTTCGCAGGACTCAGGGAGTTATTACAATGGGGTCTGAGATTATGTGAGGTACACTTCGATTCCCCAAGGCACAGTTTTAATCCTGAGCAACTGTACAGATAGACCCGTGGTTTCACTTTGAGTTGTCAGGAGCTGAATACTGGAAGGGAGGCAAGCCCTTCACATCTAGAGAGCCACAAATACTAAAGTGCTATTACTTTGCTTACCAATAGGACAGCTCTAGTTTTCTCAGGATGGGAGTCGGCTGTTCACTGAACTTACCACTAACAGTGGATCACCCATAAGCTAACCCAACCTGTGCAAACAGTAATTTTGTGACATAAGCTTTTCCACAAACAGTTGTCGGTGCCATTTGTTATATTGTGGATAATAGCGTTTTACACTTTGGCTGTTTCGCCTGCATCCTACGAGGGGTACCAATGCTATGCATTTTTAGAGTCTAAACACACACTGCATGCTCACAACAGAAACCTCAAAACCAATATAAAACCACCTTTTTTATTGGAGTCAAGGAATACTTAATACAATACTGAAAACAAAACAATTATTTTTAACAATATTCACATACAATTAAATAATTTCCAGTTTCACTTCTGATTCCTTTGATGTACATTCTCTGCATATTTTTATCCTCTATCTAACTTTACTCTGAGAGACCACTGCAGCCAAATCTTACTTATCCCATTTTAAGAAAATCCTGCCAAAAAGGTCCCCAAAGTTTCTGTTTCTTCTCCAATATTCCTGAATAACTATTACTATTCTTCTATTTTAACAATACGTTTTTAGTGCTTCAGCATCCAATATGCGATATTATCTATGGTTCTCCACTTGCATTTGTAATCGAGAGGGAGGTCTGTTAAAGTAGTTTATGTTCTCAATCACTTAGGGCATGATTACAAGTTTGGCGATGTGGGAGCAGGATGCCACGCCACTGCCCCGCTCTCCCAATGCCAAACCCGACTGCTGCCCGCCTGCCAGATTACGAGTAATTTCATTGTCTAGCAGGCGGCACGGCAGTCCTGCGGTGGTGCAGTTCAAAGGCTCATAGTGAGGACTGCCAATGGATGTTCCTGCATGGCATGGTGTCATGTATTCCTATAGGTTCTGAATCGATCCCCCTATTCCTGACCCTATTCTAGTTAAACAAACCAACAAGTTAACTAGCAGTCAGCCCATGAGGCAGAAAACCCCCATGATGCAGATACCGTTATCTGACGCAGTCACACTACGGCACAGGAACGTGTTATCTGATTAGGTCATAACGCTTGCGATCTAATTAGACAAGCGATATTCCTCCAGCCCCTGATAAGGCATACGGAGTTCTCATAACAAATCAAACCTATGACAACCTGGGCAAAACCCTGCGGCCATTGTTTTGATTTCACCGAGAACTTTAGTAAAAGAATGTGCTAACGAGCAAATCGTATGACATCTTTATTGACGTATCTATGTCCATCCTTACGTCAATCTCGGCACCTTAAAGGTATGAATATTACCGATCTTGCCATATGCAAACACACGCGTGGTGACGAGACGGAGCAGCCATACTTGCCGAAAGCGAAGAGCAGAGCAGACCCCGCTGGCAGCAGCCCCGCCTTTCTGACGCGCTGAGAGACGCGCTGCTTTCTCCTGCCGAGAATCCAGCACCGGCGTTTCTGGGTAGCCCTCGCAGGCAGCCTGGAATATCGAGACCAGAGAGAGAGATACCATTCCTCATTCATCCTAACTTCCAGGTACAGAACTGAATGACCCCTCACAGAGAATTCTTTAGTTATTCACTTGGCAAAAACAAACTTAACTTAAACTGTAACTTTCTATTCCCGCCCAC
Source organism: Lissotriton helveticus (assembly GCF_964261635.1). Lineage (NCBI taxonomy): Eukaryota > Metazoa > Chordata > Amphibia > Caudata > Salamandridae > Lissotriton > Lissotriton helveticus. The sequence continues at coordinate 121,276,874 of NC_136060.1, read as the reverse complement.
GTATTAGACTTAGGTCAGGTACACGGGGTAGGCGTATCTAGAAACACCAGTTGAGTACGTTTAGTCAAATGTATATGTGTATGTAATATATTTTATTCATTTTAAAACATCTTATGGCTTAGAAACCATATCAATGTTTTTACAGTATTATTTTATACTATTGCTTTTAATGTATGCACTTTACTTAACTATAAGTATTGCGATAATATCGATCCATTTCTCTTGTATGAGAAAAGAGACTGATCAATAAATAACACCTTTTTATTGAACACGCCCGTCTCTTCCTTCTCTCTACATTCTGATGAGACTAAGAATGCACGTACTGACTGAGTAAAATAATTTGCCTTTTGTTCACACGACTCTCGAGATTGACTCTTGATTAGGGGAGAGCAAAGTTGTCATGTTCTATGGTTGTCAGAAACTAAATCCCTTCTTGTCTAATCAGGGAAGTTAAGTCCTCCCTGAACATTCGAGAAAGTTTCTAGTGAACTCTGAGCTAAGCTGGCAAACCCAAAACTTTAAGTCTAGTATCGACCGTAGTAGACCTAGTTAACGTCTGGCCTAGGCCTTTACTGCTGTAGGTATTATTCCAATGCGCAGAGCCTATTGGGAAGATAGGAACTACACTACATGGCGCCCAACGCGTTTGGAAAGGGCGATAAAACTAACGTAAGACATTTAGAGTAACTCAGTCGTGCTTTCTCACTCAGACCCATTTTCCCAAATACTCCAAAGACGTCTGGAGTGGGTGAAAGGTTATATCCGCCAGACCTCGCAGGAGGGAACTCCTATGTATGGTTCTTGGTATAGTCAACGTTGAAGGATAAACAGTTCCAAAATATTGTGCATCTAATCTTTGTTTCCATAAGAAACCTGATCTGCAAACAAACAAAATAACCATCCTGTCGGTAAAATGGCAGACAGTGATGAAGAAAGAGAGGCAGTTAGATTAGCAACTGAACTCGCAGCAGCTGATGCTACCATGCAGGCAGCGGACGAGGATATAATACTCATCCCGGTCATCAAAAGGAGATCTATAACTCTAAAACTTATAGAAAATGGACTGACACCTAGAGGTGGTACAGTCATATTCGTAATTGAGGCACACGAATATCGGCAGACAGAGGTATACTATTCATGGATACATTTTCCAGCAGCAAATGCTGTAACAAAGTACTTCCACTATTACAAAATAGAGGAACCTCCTAATGAGTACACTCCTTTCGAGGAGGTGGAAGTACCACTCAAATTCCAAGAGCATTTGCTCTTATTTGATGGCGCCCTAAAACATAATAATCACATCACCAGGCTCGGTCCTTTAGGTAGACCAGGAGCAACGTGGCCGGTCCTAGCCGGATACACACCACATCCAGACATCGATGGGATGTCTGCACCAAACCTTTTAACACAGCTAAAACAATTAATAAAAATTCATAGACAATTAGTTCAGTATGTGATGCGGACTTCAACAATTCAGCCAGCGATTAAACTTCCACAGCTGACCCCTCACCAGGGGAACACAAATAAAATTACACCACAGAACATCCAATCCTGCCTAGGTAAAGTACCGGCTAAACCGGAACAAATACCATTCTGGTTGGCACAGAAAATTACCCAAATAGAGGCGGTGTTTCCTGACACCACCCCGCTAGAAAAACACAGGATTCTGACTATCTGTCTCCCAATGGGAATCGCACCACACATAGAGGACTGTGACACTTGGGGTACAGTCTTTGCTTCCATCTACACAAAAACGCACGGTGTTCCATCCATTTCGGTGATACCAGATGTGCTAAAACAAATTCAAGACGAATACGGTCCAGAACCTGCTTTAACTCTTGGTATGAAATTACTGAAAGACTTCAAACAGGTCTCGGCTATATTATTAGCCAACATAAAAGGTGAAGCAGCAAACGTGGCGATCCGCCAGAGGTTAAAAGAGACAGATATAGCAGACCAACCAGCTGAAATTGCCAGAATCATAGAAAAATCCTATGAGGAACTAGGTAGAGATAGTTTAGGTGGAATACCAGTAAAACCGCAACTGACTGAAAGTCCAGAAAAAATATTTTTTAATAATAATTCACCAAAAAAGAACTGGGATGGAAACAAACAATCCAATCCTAAAGAAAAGAAATTCCAGTCCAGAGGAAGGTCTCCTAGGCGAAGAGAGAAATCTCCGAACCAAAGACACAGGTCACCCCAGAGTGACCCCTCTGGGAAAAGATATAACCTTAGAAATAGGGATAATATAAAAAAGCCTGATAGATATCAAGACATTGATACACGTCCCTCTCAATCTTTTCAGACTTCCTCGCAGAAATCGGAAAGAAGAGGACGATCAGAACAAAGAGAAGAGCACGCCAAGTCCAAAGACAAGGAACCTGCTCAACTAAAAAAGAAATTACAATTTCCAAAAAAGAAGGTAGCCAGTATCAAGGTAGTTAACAATGCCGAGAATACTGAGGACACAACTGAAAAACGGAGAGTGGGCTCAGACAATGCTAGACAGTGCAGCAGAAGTGAGCATAGCTCGCAAAGTCCTTATGAATCATCTGGAGACAGTGGACACGAATGAATATCTTCAAGTGGAAACTGCAGACACCAGGGTTAGCAAACCTCACAAGATATACGAGATAACATTACGTATAGAGGGAGATAAGACTAGGAAAATAAGGGGACTATTTTGGGATAACCTCTCCAAGGGTTATGACATCCTTCTAGCTGAAAAAGACTGGCCACCAGAGTTTTTCAGGGAGTGCCCTCATGGCGAAGAAGTAATTATGCCTGCCTTCTCAAATTTAATTCCAATTCATAAAAAATACACACTTGCCAGAAAGTGGGCAGTGGCTCTAGCACCTGCTTTATATAAAAATCATGTAGGATGGGATGAGGACTCCCCTCCTCACAAAATCCAGTTAAAATCACAACCTACTGCACAAAGGCAGTACCCAATTAAGCAAGAAGCTAAAAAACAGGTAAATGAAATACTAGATCAGCTAGAATACCAGGGGGTGATTGAAACTTGCACCTCACAAATGAACAACCCTTTGTTTCCGGTCTCCAAACCAGACAATTCATATCGTCTAGTTTTGGATTACCGACACCTTAACACATGTTGCAAAACCTTTGCAGTGCAAAACTCACACAGTGCTGCACTAATGAATAACATAGTGCGCAAAAAATATAAAACAACCTTAGACATCTCCAATGGATTCTTTTGTCAAAACATAGCACCAGAGAGCAGATATTTAACTGCATTCTCAGTAAATGGCACTCAAAAACAATTCTGTCGGTTAGCCCAGGGGTACAAGAACAGCCCGGGGGTATTCTCAGCGAGAGTAACAGAATTACTTCAACTATATGATGATGAAGCATTATCTTATGTCGATGACATTTACTTAACAGATGATGACTTGGTGACTCACTTGAAAAGAGTGAACACCATAATACTTGGGTTCGCTGCAGAGGGTTACAAATTCAACTTTAAAAAATCCAGAATTGCCCATCTGACAGTCCTATTCTTAGGATATGAGTTATCAAGTGAAGGCAAAAGCCTGGCTGACAATTTCCTAGAGAAATGTGCCGTACTCCAAGCACCTAGAACACTAAAAAACTTACAGTCGATTCTAGGCTTCCTAAATTTCAGAAGAACATACATTGCAAACTACGCAGAAAGGGTCAAACCCCTTTATGATCTAATTAAACCAGATTTTAAAAGATCCAATTGGACTCAAATACACACAGAAATTTTGAGATCCTTACAAACAGACATGCTAATTAAAACAAAATTAGAAACACGTGATAACACACGCAATCTTGTGATTCGAGTCATCCCAGGGAGATGTGGATTCACATACCTGACCTCTAATGAGGGAGAAAAGGTACCAATTGCATTCAAATCACACTTGTACACAGAAGCTGAACAGAAATTCAGCAACAAAGAAAAAATTGTTCATGCAGTTCAAACCGCAATAGCTAGAGAAAAAGATCAAGCAGACGGTAGACATATCACAGTCAGAACAGCTGAATCAGCCTTTGAGGCATTAACAACACCGTGTAATTTACCAACAACAACATTGGATCCAGAATGGTTACAATGGGTGAATTCAATCACAACGGACAAAGTATACTACTACTTTGATCCAGAACTAGAAGAATTGAAAAATCTAGTATATGAAGAAACATATCCTCTGCCAATCGACATTCTGCCTTTACGACATTACGCCTGTGTAATCTATACAGACGGACATGCTCAACCGTCCGTTTGGGGAGAACAAGCATACAACCCCACATGTGAGATTACAAAAGAAGTGTGGCGCGGAGGTAAACTAAAACCTCTATTAACAAAAACACACTCAGTAGAAACTAATTCAGAACAACAAACTGAAATAATAGCATTGAAAATGGCGCTAGATAATGCGGATCGCGAATTCCCGACACTTATAGTGTCAGATTCATATTACTGCGTCAAATCATATAAAAGCGATTTGCAGACATGGATTCAAAACGGTTACAAAGATGACACAGATGCACCAATAAAGCAGAAACTGCTCTGGGAACAAATAGCTCTTTTACAAAAAGAACTACCAAAGACTCACGTGACTCACTCACTGAGTCATCAGCGTGATGGCGTTCACGTTGTAGGGAATTCATTGGCTGAAACAGCCGCAGCGGCAGCCACTAAATCGGCTCCCGTAGTTCGAAAAAAGCGTACATTAAAATACATTGACGGTGAAACAGTGCTGGCGGTGAAAACGTCATCAAAAGGCGACTGCTCAGCGTTACCGATCAACTATCCACTCAATTATACATACATAATCGATGCAAACTCCGTCCCTTTTGCTCGAATCCCTGGAGTGGGGGATAGAGTGATTCCAAACATGGACAGGAGAAACTTGTTAATCGCAGACGCACACATGGGCGAGGGTCTCAGACACCTTAAACTGAAAGATTCTCTGGAAGAATTACAATCACGGTACTGGTGGCCAGGCATGAGCCTGCGTCACACCATGTTTGTAAAAAACTGCCCAAACTGCAACAGAGATCGCAGTGGGGAGAGAAACAGTTTAATACCTCGTCGTTCTACTCCAGGAAAAATCAGGAGTAAAAAGGAAGGGTTGCGATTAACATATACAGGCTAGTTTCCACTTATAATGTAGATCACCAGCACTCGGCTGACGTCCGGACTGTTATACAAAGATTGGCGGGTCTAAATGGCATATACGCTAAGCGCATGCTACGTTTGACTATTGTTTTCACCCAAGCCCTCCAGCCTGGGGGGAAACATGGCCAAATGAGCATAGTCCAGCGGGAATCTTCTCACTTCCTTCCTGAGGGTACGGGATGGTGTAAAGAAAAAACCAAGGCATAAAGCAATCTATAACGGAAAGGATATTAGGTTCGGGAGCTGGGTGGGTCAAACATCTAATAAGTGTCCAACGTAGTCTCAATAACTTGCCAAGAAATTCTCTGAAGGGATTCAGTGCGTACAAATTATTATTTGGAACTAGGATGATGATCTCTGACATTGATAGTCAGACTTCAGTGGTGAAAGAAAAAACCTTTGATATCAAAGACCGTTTGGCTATTTTGCAGGACTTAAACAAAACAAGAAAAGACCTGAGCAACATAAAGTTGAAACAACAGCCAACAACCACTGAAGAACCACCACCTGTCCCAGCAAGACCTGTCTGGATTCCAAAAGTCGGGGATCTAGTCAGGGAAAAGATCGCGGTAAAGAAGAAATTTGGGCCTTCTTACAGAAAAGCAGTTCCTGTCTTGTCTGTCAACGGGACAAGATCAGTTGTACTACCGCCACTTGCTGGTAAAAAGGAGAACCGAGTTGTATCCATCGACCTGGTAAAACCACAACATGTGGCCGATAACAAACAGTAGGCCAAGTGGACTCCCAATAAGTAGCAGAACACCAAGGTTTGCTACCAGTACAGAGGTCCTAACAAAGAGGCTCATCACATTCGAAACGCCTACAGAAGAACAACAAGGACTATGCAGCAATGCAATAGAACTCAGACCTCTGAAAACCCAAATAAAAACATTTAGCAGAGACACACCAATCTATAATGAAGTAACAAGTGAAAATGCAAGAAACAGAAATCCTGAACCAATTGGAACAATTGACAGAACTGCATCCGGCTACTTCATAAACTTCGATGATTCCTCTGAAGGCTTCGGTGAATCAAAGACACAGCCATCATCAAAAACCTTTAAAGATAAAGCTAAGGAACTTTTGAAACAACTGAAAGAAACATATCTGATTTCTCCATGGATTGAATTTTGGGTGGGTTTTGGTGCATTTATCCTCATACTTTGGCTCATCATGGTACTTACTTTGGGACGCTTCATTGAGGGAAAATATGCTAAAATGGACACAGCAAGTCAGAAAATCAACTTGATCCTCAAACCACACACATCCTCACACGTCGAGAAAAGAGAACTTTCTTCAGCCAACTTCACAGCCAATCCGATACCGGGTGGGGTAGCCTGGGACAACACTGACTATGAAATTTATGGTCCGGTCGAGATCCTGAAATATCCACACCAAATTAAGATCTCATTGAGTGACTTTGCAAAACCAAACTCATTTGCTGATGATTGGGACTTCGAAAGCATTAATAATATGATGTCTGACTTAGTAATGTCTGCTAAATTTACCAAACATGATTATTTGCAGGGTTCTACAAATTATGATAGTATGTATTGCTATAACCACTATGGTAACCAGTTTTTACATAGATCTGCACAACCTAGAAATGTTTTAAATTATAATCAATGGGAACATTGTGCAACACCTCCAAAAGGGAGCACAAGAACCGTTTACGACAAATATTCATATTTTTCAGGTTTTAACACAAGTAATGCTGAAACATTTTATTTTAAATTGTCAAACAAAACAGGGACCAAGACCATGATAACCAACACAAAATTGTTATATTCAGACTCATTCTTTGAAAAAATGAATACCTTTGGTTTTGAATATTGGGACAAAAATGTTGAATTGAAAAGTGTTTGGGGTACAAAAGAATGGCAAGGACAGGGTATAGAAGCTTTGTTTAGAGCCTGCATGATCCCAGAACAAATGATATTTTTAAATGACACTGTTCAACAAACCACCTGTCTTGGCCTAGCCAAAATCAAAGATTTAAATAAACCGTCTATTCCAAAGCCAACAATGTTTAGCAATAACTCTGATACAGATGAAGAGATAGACGTAAACCATATATTAAACCAAAACAGAACACATCCTGATTGGAAACAGTGGTTGATCTGGCCCACAGATACTAATAACTGTCAAGACAGATTCCTGAACAAAACACAGGGGTTCAAAATGACCAGGCCAGACCCTAGATATCCTCAAAGACATCACCCAGGGATAATAACCACCTACAGTGTGGGCAAATTATGCCTTCAGTGGCTACAAACTTCCACACTGGCAGAAATTAAGCAACACCTAACTTTACTTACTGATGGTGCTGACTTGCGTGATTTCACTTTGGGACCACGCAAACAGCGTCAAAAGCGTTTCATAGCAGCCTCTGTATATGCAGCATACAATGAGGCCTGGAAGGTTACTCAAATTGAAACAGCAGAGAGAATACGGGAAATTGACCGTATTAATTTGGAAAAATCACTTTCTGTAGTGGACAATGGGTTAATGACTCTGTCCTCCAGAATTTTTTCTTTGGACAGCATTGTGTCTTCAGCAATCGACATATTATCGCAAGACTTACTGTTATTACAACACGGTCAGTCTCAATTGCGTTCTATTGTACAGCTTGGCTGGACGTTACAAAATCTGCGTTCAGGCTATGTGCCTTGGCGTTTAATCAACACAACGTCACTATTCCAAATCTTTAACCTTACTGATAGACAAATCAGTATGGCACAAAAGGGTGCTGATTATACAATCTTGAGCATTGAAAAACTCGAAAGATTACCAGTGACAATGTCAGAACGACCTGTCAGTGAATGGATAATACATGGGATAATAAATATTCCAATTTCAACCTTCAGGTTTCAATACTGCCAAAAATATATACAGGCTGGCATGTACGAGAAATTGGGAAAGGGGTACATAAAAACAACATGGAACCTGCCCTATTCACATGCATGTGTCAGTAATAAAGGACAGAAAGTGTTTCTTAGTGGCAACAATTGTGCGATGTCACTAAGTGGCACACTTCTGTGTAACGGAATTAGTTTGCATGGAGCCTGTGAAGGGAATTCATACAACCTTTCATGTCACCAGCAAGGCGCACCTGCAACAGAAATAGAACCATTCTTTCAAAGACTCTATAATGGGAGTTACATTCTTATTGTAGACCGTAGATGTTGTAGTCTTATGCCCGGGACTCCTTATCTAGTAACTACGACTGCGAAGGTCAAGTGCTGTGGACGCTCATTGTTCCCCAGCTCCTTCCCAGACAGGGAGGCAAGGGCATGGCCCGATTTGAAAATTACTTCTATTCGAATAGATACTTTAAGCAGAATGAAAACAGTGCTTCTTCAGACGCCTACCAGGCTCTCGTCATCAAAAGAAACGTGTGATCTACAAGTCGCAAGGACGACTGCAGAGATACATACATTATTATCAACTAATTCCCCCGTACATTTCGCGGAAATCCTGAATGAAATCTTAAATATTTCTGATACCAATGGGGTCTCAAAGGTATTTAAGACAGTATTTTCGATGGCATTAACACCATTCAAAGCCATACTGGGTATTTTTCCAGATTTCGTCCATTCGATTTTTGGCGGACTTCCCCTGATCTTGGGACTAATTGCAGGAATCCTATTCTTAGTCCTTATTTTTCGTTATGGCAACCCATGTCACAGACAAAACTCTTGCGACAAGGGAAGAAACAATCCTAGCCATTGGATACCGGGACCGGATATCAAAAATCCTGGGACTCTCCCGGCTTAGAGACCTGAACATGACTTGGTTTCTATCATTTCGACCAATGTGGCAAAGATGTGTTTTACCTGTATTGAGGTGTCTGCTATGCGGAGAAGAATGCGTGTTAGACACCTGTCTGACGCTACAATCGGATGCGCCGATGGATGCAGAAACATTGTTGAGCCCGATCAAGGTTCATGCTTTGTGCTGCCCTCAAAGGCTACCAATCCTGATGACGGCATTCGTGGAAGCTTCACCACTACGATTGATGGGTAGTGAAGTTCAAGATGAAAGCAGCATCGAACAGGTACGACCTTCTGTCAGCAATGCAAATCAGAATGTCAATGGAGACAATCATGCGCACGAATGCATGATTACACCTATTTCCGAGTTAGTGGAACTTTCCCAGGAAGCTGTTGACAGTTTTTTCGAAAGCCTAAATGATATGATGTTCTCACCCGAACAGAAATAGAGACTTTTGAACAAGCCCGCACACGGCGTTCCCTGAATTCGGCCTTCAACTTTAAAAATAAAGTCACATGAACAATCTTTCCTCCAGTTCACGGACAGCAATTTTTCAGCAGCCCCAAAATATTTTTTCATATTTTTCAGGGCCCCTATCTTCTGCTTAAAGTAAGAACTATTCTTAAAGAACTAAGGTTTCTAAATTTTAGATAGCTTATAGACATAGTTTATAGACATTAGCTGCCCGCAGGTATGTTCACAAATACTTTATTATGTGATGGAATGGTCTCGAACTTTTTTTCTGTATTAAGAGCCATTTCATGTGTAATTCTCATATACCAAATAGCAATAATGTATACAAATGCGATTACTTTGGCATAATTATACAGCTTGAGTGCATACAATATATATGTCTGCAATTTTTCAGTATATTTGAAGAATTTCAAAATGCATTTATGTATTTTGGGGTGGTAAGGTATACACACTACTCTATAGTATGTTGTACTATGTTATACTATGCCTAGATTAGTAAATATGTCCATAGTTAGCGTGGAGTGGGTGTCATGTATTCCTATAGGTTCTGAATCGATCCCCCTATTCCTGACCCTATTCTAGTTAAACAAACCAACAAGTTAACTAGCAGTCAGCCCATGAGGCAGAAAACCCCCATGATGCAGATACCGTTATCTGACGCAGTCACACTACGGCACAGGAACGTGTTATCTGATTAGGTCATAACGCTTGCGATCTAATTAGACAAGCGATATTCCTCCAGCCCCTGATAAGGCATACGGAGTTCTCATAACAAATCAAACCTATGACAACCTGGGCAAAACCCTGCGGCCATTGTTTTGATTTCACCGAGAACTTTAGTAAAAGAATGTGCTAACGAGCAAATCGTATGACATCTTTATTGACGTATCTATGTCCATCCTTACGTCAATCTCGGCACCTTAAAGGTATAAATATTACCGATCTTGCCATATGCAAACACACGCGTGGTGACGAGACGGAGCAGCCATACTTGCCGAAAGCGAAGAGCAGAGCAGACCCCGCTGGCAGCAGCCCCGCCTTTCTGACGCGCTGAGAGACGCGCTGCTTTCTCCTGCCGAGAATCCAGCACCGGCGTTTTTGGGTAGCCCTCGCAGGCAGCCTGGAATATCGAGACCAGAGAGAGAGATACCATTCCTCATTCATCCTAACTTCCAGGTACAGAACTGAATGACCCCTCACAGAGAATTCTTTAGTTATTCACTTGGCAAAAACAAACTTAACTTAAACTGTAACTTTCTATTCCCGCCCACGTATTAGACTTAGGTCAGGTACACGGGGTAGGCGTATCTAGAAACACCAGTTGAGTACGTTTAGTCAAATGTATATGTGTATGTAATATATTTTATTCATTTTAAAACATCTTATGGCTTAGAAACCATATCAATGTTTTTACAGTATTATTTTATACTATTGCTTTTAATGTATGCACTTTACTTAACTATAAGTATTGCGATAATATAGATCCATTTCTCTTGTATGAGAAAAGAGACTGATCAATAAATAACACCTTTTTATTGAACACGCCCGTCTCTTCCTTCTCTCTACATTCTGATGAGACTAAGAATGCACGTACTGACTGAGTAAAATAATTTGCCTTTTGTTCACACGACTCTCGAGATTGACTCTTGATTAGGGGAGAGCAAAGTTGTCATGTTCTATGGTTGTCAGAAACTAAATCCCTTCTTGTCTAATCAGGGAAGTTAAGTCCTCCCTGAACATTCGAGAAAGTTTCTAGTGAACTCTGAGCTAAGCTGGCAAACCCAAAACTTTAAGTCTAGTATCGACCGTAGTAGACCTAGTTAACGTCTGGCCTAGGCCTTTACTGCTGTAGGTATTATTCCAATGCGCAGAGCCTATTGGGAAGATAGGAACTACACTACAATGGACTCAGCTGTCCATGCCAAACAAGAACAGGGGTGCAAGCACAAATGGGGACACAACATGTGCCCCCTGCATACACCCCCATGCACAGGTGCAACAGTGGGCCCTGTAAGACACTGTTTGTTTCCTCCCGCCAGACTTTACATGGCGGGATCACTTCAATGAAAAGGCTGGTGGTGGGGAAACTTGTAATATGCATGTCTGTGCCACATCGGCACCACCATGCATATTGCTTCCTTAGACCGCCGCTCCACCACCAGGGATCGCGGAACCCTGGGGGTTGCAGCAGTCCCAAAGTGGTCTGGCGGTCCATCGTAATTAGGTCCTAAATCTTTGTTAGCCATGATATTTGCTTCTGAAACTTGTGCAAAATTTCCTGCAATTCCAAGGATCCAAACAAACAAATGCTGTCTTCAGAAAACAAAGACTGAATTCTTACAGGGACATGCCATAGCTTAAATAACATAAAATAAGATATCTTTCGGACTTTGAGCCATGGATTAAACTATGTATTTTCTCTGTCTTGATATTTCTCTTCTGATCAATTCTATCTCAGTTTCAGACCATTTTTCAAATATAAATTTAAATGGTTCATCAACATCAAATAAACTCTTGTAGCGTAAAGAAATTTGATCCTTTTTACATAGGTTAATCACACCACCAACTGAACATATGCTCCAACCATATGTTTATTTGAGCCCTATCAGTTACTTAATGGTAGATACCAATAGAAGATGTGTTTTGGTTGACAAATTATATTTTTCTAATATTTCAGAAAAAGCTTTAGTCCAACTAACAAAGTCTTCCACTTGCTTGATGCCACTTTGTGACCACATTTCTCAGCCTTCCTTCAGATTTGAACTAATAATGGGTGTAAGATTTGGGGGTCTCTAATTGGCAATGGTTTGCACCTTTGTCCAAATGAGGACCCTTGCGTCTAGTCAGGGTAAGTGGCTTCACTCCTAAAATAACCCCTGCTCACCCCTTTGGTAGCTTGGCACGAGCTTGGCAGGCTTATTTCAGAGGCGGTGTATAAAGCATTTGTGAACACATAAGTAATACAGTGAAAACACTACAGATGGACACCATACAAGTTTAGAAAAATAGGTAATCTTTACTAGACTTAACACAAGACCGAACGACAAAAATCCACAATACTGTAATCAAAATAAGACTTTAAAATGGTAGAAATAGCTCAGTTCACTTTAGATTGTATATGCAACACTTTACTCTCAAAGTACTTTGGATGGGTAACGCAGAACAAACAAAAGGGTCACAGGGAGGGTGATCCGTTGGTTCCTTACTCTCAGGGGAGTGGATGCCTCATTTCCGTACTGATGCGCAGGGGAGTTGATGCTCACTTCCTCACTGTGTGGGGAGGTTATGCATCGGTTTCTTACTGCGATCCCCTGCGATGACGCTCCGGTGCAATGCTACAAAATGGCATCTTGGTTACGATGCGACAATGTAGGTGTGATGCGTGCATGCCCTAACAGCCATGCGGCGATTCGGTGATCTTCTGAGCCATGACAGGCCCTGCGACGCGCTTCTCTGGTGATGCAATGGCAACCTCTGCAGCGGCGGCACGCTTCTCTGGTGATGCAATGCGCTTCGGAGATGTGATGGTGACAGCAGCAGCAGCGGCACACTTACTCATCGATGCAAAAGCAACTGCTACGGCGGCGACACACTTCTTTTCGTTGAGTCGCACTTCCAGCTCCCAGCGACACACAGTCTCTCAGAAGGCCCAGCACAACAGCGGGTACTTCAATTCCCAGCAAGGGAATCCAGGGGGGAGCTGGTGGTGAAGTCTTGCATCCCTGAGACTTCAAGCAGGAGGCAAGCACAGTTCAAACCCTTGGAGATTATTCTTCAAGATGATGAAAGCACACTTTTTCTCCTTTCTTTGACCATGCAGCAACCACTGCAGGCCAACCTCCAAACACGCAGCACAGGGGTAGTCGCCTCCTTCACCCTATTTGGTTCTTCTCCTCAGCAAAGGGTCATCTTGATTCCCAGAAGTGATCTAAAGTTTTGGAGTCTGGGTCCCCCTTTTTACACACCAGAATCCGTTGTCTCTGAAGGCAGAGAGCGTCTGTACCTAGTCCAAACCAGTTCTGGGTGCATTCTGCCAGTGCGCAACTTCTTCCTTTGTCGGTGTGGGCCAGGGTCATCAGATGCACCACAGGAGGTGGAGCCAGCATTGTGGAAGGCAGGCAAAGCCCAATTCAGGCCCAGGTGCGACTCCTCCCACCACACCTCATGCAGATATAGGTCTATTCAGCCTTGTGCTGACTCAACCTGTCTCCTCGAGCCACCCCAGCCCCTGTCACTCACAAAGCAGACATGGAATACACAACCTAGCAGAGGCAGGCTTGGATGGTTAGCCAAGAAAATACCTACTTTTTAAAAGTGGTATTTTTCAACACAGAATGTAAAACCAACTTCACTAAAAGATGTATTTTATCATTCTGAGTGCCGGCATACTAAATTCGAATTTCTACCTAGTTCCTTGAGTCAGTTAGGATTATAAGATGTTATAATGAAACTGCCCATTCTGGCCGTTGGGAACAGGTAGCCTTACAATAGTGAAAAACAAAATTGGCTGTAATTCACTATCAGGACATGCCACACACATCAAGGCATGTCCTACCTTTTACATACAACAGGAACAGGGGTGGGAGCACACTGCTTCACCTCCCAGCAAGGTTTGCCCCTGGAAATGTGGTAAATTCAGTTTCGGTTATTTGCTTGCTTAAAGAGTGTTTGAGTGTTTCACCACAGTTGGCGCAGATAGTGCTGATCTCTAGACACGTGTTTCTGGTTCTTTAACCATCATCAGTAGAGATTACAGTCTTTCAAATTTGTGATTTGCTGAGTAGGCTGCCAACACCTTTCTCAGGTCAGGTACCTCTCACAGGCATGCGGGTACTGCTTCATCCAAAAGCTCGTCAGCTCAATGACTCAAGGGAGTACTAATAAACAGGAACAGGGGTGGGAGCACACCGCTTCACCTCCCAGCAAGGTTCGCCCCTGGCATTGTGGTAAATGCAGTTTTGGTCACTTGCTTGCTTCAAGAGTCTTTGAGTGTTTCGCCACAGTTGCTGCAGATAGTGCTGATCTCTAGACACGTGTTTCTGGTTCTTTAACCGTCATCAGTAGAGATTACCGTCTTTCAAATTTGGGGTTTGCTGAGTAGGCTGCCAACATCTTTCTCAGCTCAGGTACCTCTCACAGGCATGCGGGTGCTTCATCCACGAGCTCGTCAGCTCAATGACTCACGGGAGTACTATTAAACAGGAACAGGGGTGGGAGCACACCGCTTCACCTCTCAGCGCGGTTTGCCCCTGGCATTGTGGTAAATGCAGTTTCGGTTACTTGCTTGCTTCAAGAGTGTTTGAGTGTTTTGCCACAGTTGGCGCAGATAGTGCGGATCTCTAGACACGTGTTTCTGGTTCTTTAACCGTCATCAGTAGAGATTACAGTCTTTCAAATTTTGGGTTTGCTGAGTAGGCTGCCAACATCTTTCTCAGCTCAGGTACCTCTCACAGGCATGCGGGTGCTTCATCCACGAGCTTGTCAGCTCAATGACTCACAGGAGTACTATTAAACAGGAACAGGGGTAGGAGAACACCGCTTCACCTCCCAGCAAGGTTCACCCCTGGCATTGTGGTAAATGCAGTTCCTGTTACTTGCTTGCTTGCTGTGCTGGGACTGTGAGGCAGTGTGCTCCCAACCCCCATTCTGTTTAAAAGGCAACCTTGAGCCAGCAAACTGACGAGCTTTGGAGATGCACCTCTGTGCCTGTGAGTGGTACTTTAACCTGAGAGGAACTTGGCAGCATTTCCAGCCACCACAGATGATTTTTCGTTGCTCTCTAAAACTGCTGCTCACTACTGATGAAGGGCTACACCCAGAAACACGTGTCTAGAGATATACAGAAATGTCTGCACCAACTTTGGTGAAAAACTCCAGCTAATTATGAAGTAAGTTGGAACTGTGTACTGCATTTACCAGGATACAAATGGGTGAACTGTGCTGGGACTGGGAGGCAGTGTGCTTCCAACCCCCATTCTGTTTAAAAGGCTCCCTTGAGCCAGCAAGCTGACGAGCTTTGGAGATGCACCTGTGTACCTGTAAGTGGTACTGTGACCTGAGAGGAACTTGGCAGCATTTCCAGCAACCCCAGATGATTTTTCTTTGCTCTCTAAAACTGCTGCTCTCTGCTGATGAAGGGCTCAACCCAGAAACACGTGTCTAGAGATATACAGCAATGTCTGCACCAATTTTGATGAAAAACTCCAGTAATTTTGAAGCAAGTTTGAACTGTGTACTGCATTTACCTGGATGCAAAGTGGCGAACTGTGCTGGGACTGTGAGGCAGTGTGCTCCCAACCCCCATTCTTTTACATACAACCCTCCCCTTGGGCCTACTTTAGGGGTGTCTGATGTGTAGAAAAGGGAAGATTTAGGGACTGGCAAGTGGGTGCACTTACCAAGTCAACATGGCAGCACTAGGATGCACACAGGTTCTGCAATGGCAGGCCTGAGCCACAAGTTACAAGCAGCTCCGGTGGGTGGCACAATCAGTGCTGCAAGCCCACCAGCAGCATTTGATTAACAAGCCCTGGGCACACACAGTGCACTGTACTAGGGTATGACAAGTAAACCAAATAAGCCAATCATAGAGTCACTAATCCATTACAATAATTTACAATAGGAAGCACTTGTACTGTGGCACTGAATAACAGTGGCACAGTGCCCACAGCATCTAGACTAGCAAAACGTATAGCAAAAACACAGGAGGCAACAGAAAACAAGCAGTTACAATGCAATAGGCCTCGCCTTCAAAAAAGTTAGAGCTATTGGCATTGTAAATGACAAACTTGTTATTTATGGGTTGGCTATGAAAACAGATAAATAAATGGCAATGTCATTTACGATGCCAATAGCTTAATCTCTCACAAATACGAGACCTATTGCATTTGCACACACACACACAGAGAGCCACACACACACACACACACACACAGAGCCACACACACAGCCAGACACACACACACACAGAGCCACACACACACAGACACAGAGCCACACACACACACAGAGCCACACACACACACACAGAGCCACACACACACACAGGGGTACATCACAGGGGGAATAATAGCCCGCACTTACCGCAGCTATGCTCAACTCGTTACATAACAACAGAGACCGCGTGGGGAGCCCCCGCCAGGCTCTTGGGGTCCCCATCCCAGTCCACGGCCCTCAAGCACAACTTTCCACTGCTTGAATTTAACAAAACAACAAGGGCAGCACGTGGGCCCAGTAACACCGGATGTATAGGTGTACCGGCAGCCCGCACCCCGGGTCCGCCTCCCTCCAGGAGGTAACCCGAGAGCAGACACAGCCGATGGAATATTCACGAGGGCTCAAGTGGGTCACAGAGAAGAGCAATGGCAGCTCCAAGTGGTGCCACCAGCCAAGTCCCTGCTCTGTCGCTGCTCATGATCCTGACACCCCTTGACCCTGAGGTGTGCCTTGGCGCCCCCTGACAAATCCCTCACCCTTGAGCTGGCCTCGTTGGATCTCCCCCACTTGCCACCTGTCTCCTATGCCTCGTTGGGCCTCCCAGCACTCACCAGGCACCGGTCAGTGTGTGTGTGGCTCAGTGCGACAGCTCCTGCCCGAGCGCTCACTTCCTGCTGTCGGGGCTCCCGTGCCACCTCCGTGGTGCCCCATGTTGCTGTTCAACGCGGGGCTACGGCCCCTCGTGTCCCGGGCTGCTTTCCCCCCCATCTGTGCGCTGTGGTGCCAGTGTGTGTGCCCGGGTGCCGGTTCCTGCTGCCTGCCCGGCCCCTTTGTGTAACCTCACTCGCTCCAAGTTTAATCCGATAGTTCCCTAGCACGAGCGTGTCCGGCACCAGAGAGAGGCAGAGAGGGGCCTCGGAAGACTTCAAGGAGCTGTAAGGGGCAGGGCGGCAGTATTGGTAAAAAACGCCGCTACTATTTAAACTAAAGCAAGGGCAGAATTTTACAGTTCTGGATTCATGTATAATTTTGAAACAATAGTTTATAAAACGGGATAACCAAATTATTCAACGTGGGAGAAAGTCGACGAGGACGCCAAGGATGGAGTTTGCTGCGCATGCCAGTCCTCGACAGAGACATTTCTCTTTTGGAGCCGTCCCACTTGGACGGACTGCCCTGCTGGCATAAAAGGTTTATTATCTTCTTTATGGGGGCCATCTGTTTCACCCCATAAAGAAGATAACAAACCTTTTACGCCAGCAGTAAGTTGGGAAGTCCGTCCAAGTGGGATGGCTCTAAAAGAGAAAAGTGTACGTCACAGGACGCTCTTTTCCAATGGCCGGCCACCGTTTACCCTAAACGGTGAGGCCAGCCAAAGGAAAAGAGGGGCGGGACTTAAAGCCCACTAGGTGAAGTCACCTAAAATCATAAAATCTCGCCAGTGCACCTAAAATCATAAAATCTCACCAGTGAGACTGCACATGTGTGCAGCCTACACAGGCCGAGACCTACAAATGGAAGGGAGACCCACGCCAATGGTGCCACGTCTAACAATGGGGTTCTGCCATATTGGACTTAGCTCCTCTGGAGCTCGACAGCCTGAAGAGAGAAGAGAAACACATTCCAAATGGAGTTTGTTTACTTCAGGCTATGCATGACTGTCACACACAAGCAATACTTGTGTATTTGATACTAGATGGAACAAGAGGAGGGATTGTCATTTGAGTGCCCATTTATTTACACTATGGCTGCTCAAGTGTAATTCTTTTAAATCTAGAGAGCGATTTAGGAATAATTCTGACTACACTTTCGAGCTTTAGTTTCAGCACCATCACTACTGTAGTCAGAATTTTTGGGGTATTTCCTATCAACTGCCTCACTCCCTAATTCTCGGAAGGCCAAAAATGATCCATTCTGGCACAAGACAAAAATGGGGACTGGTCTAAATGTACAGTCTGATTCCTGGCTTCGTAGCTCTCCGAAAATCTAATGTATAAAATGTGCTCATTAATTCATTTACATGATTATCTTGAAGCAGAGATATGAGCAATAAATATCCGGTTGGATTGTGTTTGAAAATGTTTTAGCAAAGTAGCCAGAACTTTCTCTAACCACATGACTCAACTCCTGATCATTCTGTCATTTAAAAATCATGATTTTCCTGTGCAAACATGCAAGGGCTGGAATGAACGATTGAAAAAACAAGGAACATCAGAAACCATCTAGAATGTAGAAAAGCAGTAAAGATGTTGCTGTTTCCAAAGCAATGATACAGGCTACTGTATACTCTGGTTTATATAGGCTGTACACGCATTTTTTCCTCATGCTGCTTTTGAACACTGCCTCATGCAGGTTCTGCTACTTACTGATGCATCAAGTCTGGAGCACAGGTCTGGGTCTGACACATGATAACAAAACATACCACTGTTAGTGGATTGCACAACCGACTGTCTACTATACACAATAAATCGGCTATCTACTTACTTGACCTAAAGACCCGAATGCTGCACTTCAATAAAATACCTTCTGAGACAAACATTAACCAATATGGGGTGGCCAGGGCAGTGCATATATTAACCTGTTTGAGAAGTCACGCATTGTACCACTTTAGCATAGTGACTTTTTAGTCACGACATCATGACCTGGAGTTATTGTAATTGAAACTAAACTTCTAGGTGTAAAAAGGGCACTTTACAGTGTTCAAAAGCTCAGTGTTTACTCACAAGACAAGTAATGCTCATGGAAAGAAGGATTAAAGGTTCTGCGTGGTCTACAGTGATGTAGCTTCGGGAGAGTGGTGTTTGGAGCGTTACACTCCCTTAATAAGTGTATTCTCTAGCAAATTGTTGTGTACAGGGGCTTTCAAACGTATTTCATATGGATTTTACACACACTCACTCCATCTTTTGCCTTTGTTTTGAGGGTCTTAAAAAATGTTGGTTATTTTCCAAAATATTGTGTTTTAAGTGCCCCTAAGTTCCAAACTCCTCTCCCTTTCTACTGACCCCCAAGGGCCCCTATGCCCAGCTTGTCATATAACGTGTTTCAACATGATATGCCTAATTGTTGGAAAATTCGAAGTTTACACCCCCAATCGTACTCACTCAGCTACGCCCAGGGCGGTGTCAGTCAAACGGTATTTAAAAGAAAAAATATCGGTCCTCACACTGGTAGAGAGCTGCATGCAAACACAACAACGACGACATATTTACCTTGTGCTTTCTTATCAGAGACTTTTCACCACCAGCTCGAGAGCACCCTCACAAGTAAGCGCCCTTTTTATGTTGATAGTTTATGTTCTTTCGCTAAAGAAAGGTGAATCATTTACGTGCTTGTATATTTTGGCCCAGAAAATAAACACAGACAGACGCATGGCGGAATGTGTTCAATTAGTGACGGGGGTGGGCTCTAGGGCGTGGGGGCGTCATCGCCGCCTTTTATTGTTGTAAATTAGCTCAGCATGTTCTCTGGTATGCGGTTCAATTACTAGGTTCTTCTAGTGCGCTAGGGTTAATAATTACACGAAAATGAGTCGGTGCCCCTCCTTCTCGCGCGGAGCAACACACCTGGAAGGGAAGGCCCTTATCAGCGTCACATTCTTATGAAGAGGTTCTGCACCAATAAAACAGAAGACACCGTTGGATCAAACATGCACTCACAAGCATGTAGAGCACAGCGACTGTGACCGTCGATGATGGAATGTCACCTTTGCTGATGTCCTTTCGGGGCACTCGTGGCTGCTCGAGCTATATACCTCAAAAGCACTTGAGTATCCTTTCCAAGGAGATAGGGATGCAAGCAAGCACTGGCAATGCCATTGAGTCAGCTTGTGTTTACTGAGAGGTTTAAACAAGCTTCAGTAGGCCACAGCAGGGTTACAGCATGGGCAGCAACAGCTTAAGCAGCCCTAACACGAGGATCAAGCAGAGAATAAGTGCACGCAGAAGAGGTGGAAAGTTTCCTCTCTCGCCTCATTCTTCACCACCCCCCTACACACATACACACGCACACACACACACACATACACCAGGTAACACGCAGTTGGCAGCAGTGCAGTGCCCTCTTCCTCACGCACAGAATCTCCTCTCAAATACCCAGTAGTAATGGCACATGCCTCAGTGGCCGTGACAAATGTAATGTCGCAGTAGCGATGCAAGCTTATCTCCCCCACACAACTGTTATGGACAGGGGATCCGCCATGCAAGGTTTCCTTCCTTACGACACAGGTGCAGCAGAGCAGCAGGAGTTCACGTGCCCACAGGTACAGCACAGCAGCAACAATGCAAGTTTGCCTACTTTTCATAATATATGCAGATAAGACCTCTGTGCAAGCTTCCTTCTCACAAGCAGAGCAGGAACAACACAGACAGCAGTAGTGCACAGTTCTATCAAACATAACATCACCTTTACAGCTTGTGCAGTGGTACTGGTGTGACTAGGACAGCAGCAAAGCATGATTTAGACTAACAATACAGGCACTACATAGGCATTAGCACTGCAAGCTTTTCTCACTCCAACAGAACACTGACAGCAACACAATGGCGGGTGTAGAGAGGAGTTGTAAGGTCCTTTACAGGGCAGAGTACAAATGCAACATAAATATGTGGTATTGTTTAGCACGAACCTAGCTAAAAGGCTGTACACAGTCACAGGCAAAGTCACACTAACTGCACTTCAAGTTGCTAGGGTGGTTGGAAAGGGCGGCAGTTGGGGCGTTTTAACAGATTAAGGTCCCAATTAAAGAAACAGCGCGCAGTGATCTTCATGGAACCTCTCGATTGTGTGCTCAAGTCAGCATCGCTGGATGTTGCATGTAGTCAAGGGCACTTTGAATGCACATAATGAAAAGCAAAGCAAACCCAGAGAAAACAGTTGCGATGTGACAAAGATGTGCATCAAGTCACAGTAAACCAAAACGGTGAAGCAGAATAGTTCAGGTTCCTTTCAGAATACACAGACATAGTACAAAGTTAGTCTCATCCATCCCTTTTGTACTGTGCAATGTACTAAAACACACAAGAAGTGCCCTTTACAAACAAAAAAGTAGCTGCACGATTGGCAGCATTTGTTTTTAGAATCTTTTTATTGGCATTTTGAACATACATCTTACATTTATGCAATGGAAAGGCAGGCAGTGGTCAGCAAAGGCTGGCCTGATACGCAGAAGCAATTAACCATACCCCAATTTCAGACAGCTGGTGTCGTGCATCGTGTAACTATGTTGGGCATTGGTATCTATCCCTACAAACCCTATTTAAAACATGTGTGTCTACCCCAATTTGAACATCTTCCAGACAGCTGCTGTCGTGCATCGTGCAACTATGTCGGGCATTGGTGTCTATCCCCACAAACCCTATGTAAAACAGGAGTGTCGGTCCATGTCTTGGGCAAGACATGTATCCTGAGTGTCTGGTCCGGGCCCACCTCGTGTGGCCTGGCGTTGTCTCTCTCTCCGCTGTTATTCCCCCTCCCACTCATGCTTATGTGGTCCATACTAGTTACAGCCCTGTATCTACCACTCAGGGGGCAGCGTCCGTGAATAGCTGCCCCCCTCGGTAGTCCTGGGGTTCCAAATTCTTTTCAAATTTGCGGGGGCAACCCAGGGGTTTACACACATGTTCCTCCACCCACATACACCAGCCAAGGTTAGATTCCCATTCCCACACTGTGGGCAGAGTGGGGCTCCCCCATCGTTTAGCTATGTCCCGCCTTGCAACTACTAGGGTTACATTGCAAGAGTAACTTGTATCTCTCTAGTGTTTGCTCCACACATATGCCTAGTGTAATCAATTTGGCCGTGAGTTGTATCTGTACCTCTGTCACCTCAGATATTCGTACCCCAACTCTCTCTCAGTACCTCCGCACCAGCACCCCTCCCCCTGAATGAAATGCAGTAGGGTGCCTCTCTGTAACACAACCCCTCAGGCAGGGGTCAGATTCACTGTGTCCTATTTTGTGTAATGTCTCCCTCATGTAATACGTGCTGTACAGCAATTTTAGTCGAAAGGCCGCCCGTATCACCACCTCCCAAGAGTAGCAGCAGGCCTTGCTCCACGCATGGTCCTCCAGTCTTCCCAGATCCCCCTCCCACCTATTTCTAAGTGAGCCCAAGGAGGGGAGGCTATGAGCTAGAAGTGTGGTGTATACTAACTATATAGCATGTGTATGCAGGAGGAGCGGCCAGCACTCTAAACATAAGGGATGATTCCTCCAGCAGGTCGTCCAGGAGTGCTCAATGTTTCTAAAGGACGTACTGCATCTGCAGGTACCTAAACTATTGGCGAACAAAGTGGTACAAAAGGGGGTGGTGATGGACAGAGCATCTGAACCAATCAAACACTCACACCCAGTCAACAGATCTGGGTTTAATCCATCACCGTTCTTTAGCCCACTCTGCCACCCAAGTTCAGAGATGGCCGTATGCAAATCAGTCTGACCCTGTGCCTCATGGGAACAGTCCAGCCTGACCTGCCAAGCCATGCCTTCCCTGGACCGGAAACAAGCTTCCGAGGACCAGTTTTTGGCATTTCAGCCGTCTTCAGCCCGGCTTGCTTGAATCCAGTGGCAAAGTGAGCAAGGGACTCACGTCTGAGTATACCCTGCCAACTTATGGCGAACAAAGTGGTACAAAACTGGGGTGGTGATGGACGGAGCATCTGAACCAATCAAACACTCACACCCAGTCAACAGATCTGGGTATAATCCATCACCGTTCTATAGCCCAATCTGCCACCCCAGTTCAGACATGGCCATATGCAAATCAGTCTGACCCTGCGCCTCATGGGAACAGTCCAGCCCGAACTGCCAAGCCATGCCTTCCCTGGACCGGAAACAAGCTTCGGAGGACCGGTTTCTGGCATTTCAGCCGTCTTCAGCCCGGCTTGCTTGAATCCAGTGGCAAAGTGAGCAAGGGACTCACGTCTGAGCATACCATGCCAACTTATGGCGAACAAAGTGGTACAAAAGGGGGTGGTGATGGACGGAGCATCTGAACCAATCAAACACTCACACCCAGTCAACAGATCTGGGTTTAATCCATCACCGTTCTTTAGCCCACTCTGCCACCCCAGTTCAGACATGGCCATATGCAAATAAGTCTGACCCTGTGCCTCATGGGAACAGTCCAGCCCGAACTGCCAAGCCATGCCTTCCCTGGACCGGAAACAAGCTTCCGAGGACTAGTTTCTGGCATTTCAGCCGTCTTCAGCCCGTCTTGCTTGAATCCAGTGGCAAAGTGAGCAAGGGACTCACGTCTGAGCATACCCTGCCAACCTATGGCGAACAAAGTGGTACAAAAGGGGGTGGTGATGGACGGAGCATCTGAACCAATCAAACACTCACACCCAGTCAACAGATCTGGGTTTAATCCATCACCGTTCTTTAGCCCACTCTGCCACCCCAGTTCAGACATGGCCATATGCAAATAAGTCTGACCCTGTGCCTCATGGGAACAGTCCAGCCCGAACTGCCAAGCCATGCCTTCCCTGGACCGGAAACAAGCTTCCGAGGACTAGTTTCTGGCATTTCAGCCGTCTTCAGCCCGTCTTGCTTGAATCCAGTGGCAAAGTGAGCAAGGGACTCACGTCTGAGCATACCCTGCCAACCTATGGCGAACAAAGTGGTACAAAAGGGGGTGGTGATGGACGGAGCATCTGAACCAATCAAACACTCACACCCAGTCAACAGATCTGGGTTTAATCCATCACCGTTCTTTAGCCCACTCTGCCACCCCAGTTCAGACATGGCCATATGCAAATCAGTCTGACCCTGTGCCTCATGGGAACAGTCCAGCCCGAACTGCCAAACCATGCCTTGGCAGCATGACATTTCGTACTCTGCCTGTAGCTCTGAAAAGGGTACCATATGCCCCTCCTTTCAGACGTCTCCACCGCTGAGGTACCCAGCGTATCCCATCTTTTGAATCCCTCAATCGTCCTGAGCTCTTTTAGGGTGTCTGACTCCCACAGTTGTGTCGTCATTCTGATCCTCCCCCTCCAGTCCATGGTCCATTCAGCCTACCTCCAGATATTTACCACTAAGGCCGTTAATGGTGGGAGCTCTAGTATTCTCCCCCGTAGTGTAGGTAACCATCTATCTGCCTGGAGGGAGGGTTGTGTTAATCGGAAAATAACAAATTGTTTACTACCACCAATTGAGCCACCCATTAGTACAACTTCATGCTAAGCAGGGCAATGCCCTACTCCACGTCTTTTTTGAGAGCATTGCCCGGGCTATCCGAGGGGCCCACCATCCCAGAGTAGCGTTCTAGTGACCCCATCTGTTCCATCGCTCCACGTGACATGAAGCCCGATTGGTCGGCATCCCACCACTTGCGACATGCAGATCTCGAGGACCCGTGTCACCACCTTTACTTGCATGTTGAGCAACGAAATGGGATGGTAGGATGCACAGTAGGATGCACAGTCCTCCCATGGCTTCCCCTGCTTGTGTATGGGGATGATCAGTGCCCTCTGCAGGTCGTACAGCAGTAGCCCCTTCTTCCTCAAATTTGGAACAGCCCCACTAGGTCAGGTACAACCTGCGGCCGGAGACATTTGAAGAATTCTGGAGGGAGACCATTGGGACCTGGAGCCTTCCCACTCTGCAGAAGGGTCAGTGCCTCTTCAATCTCAGAGTCTGATTTCTTAGCCTGTAGTGTTTCTCGTATCTAATCCCCAATAGTTGGGAGGTCATAGACAAAATCAAGTAATCCCTCCCCATCATCAAAGCTGTGAACGTCCCGCAAGTGACCCACCATCTCCCGGGCTAAGCCCTTCAGTGTCTCCACCATGGCTCCTTCTGTCCCCCTTAGCCTGTATATACATTTCTGACCTTATTCCTGCTTTGCCAACCAGGCCAGGAATTTCCCAGTCTTGTCACCAAATTCGTATACCAGCCCCTGTTTCACCTGAAAGTGGGCTGTAGCCCCTTTTCTATATTCCCCTCAGATCTTTTCAATTCTTATCACCAGTTTGGGTGTTGACAAGGTTATGAACTCTGCCTCCCCATGTACACGTTTCGTTTCCAGATCCAGACACTCTGTCACCCTGTGTCTTCATAGTGAGGTCCCCTCCAATGATTGCATGGGTGCCTGGTATGGTCCACAGCCAGTCCCCCATTTCTTCCAGCCCATCTGTCTGCAGTTCCGGTGGAAGGAACCATGATACTACAGTTAGGGGCAGCACATTACAAGTACCATAGGCGTCTGCCTAGCAGGCATTTAGGGTCACCCATGTCCACGTGATGTTGAAGGGGGTGTTTTTACATACCAGGATCCCAACCCACCTGGAAACCTGTGAGAATCATGCATGCACCACCATCTAGTATGTTATTCTATTGAAGATTCCACATCTATTACCCATCAGGTAGGTCTCCTGCAGCAGGACTATGTGTGGATCATGTTGGGATATTAATATTTTGACAACTCCTCTTAGGCTACTGCCAAGATCATTGACATTCCATGGGGGCCTGGTCCCACTATCCTGGGTGTTTTGCATGCGACCTTCAGTACCTGTCCACTCCACTTTCTGCCTCGATAGCCATCGTCTGGTGTTGTGAATTCCCCTCCCCAATAGTTACCACACTCCTCACCACATCCTCATGCAGTGAGCTTAAACTACCCATCACCCGAATGCTTGAGGTGTACGTCACCTCCCTTTAGTACTAGCTGTCCCAACCTGTCAAAATGGGTCAGAACTAGGTTGGAATTGGGGCGGGCCACAGTCCCACAGAGACTTCTTTTTCTCCTCAGAAGCTCCAGTCAGCAGTCATGAGGGTCACCACTGATGGTCTCCCCTCTTCCTGGTCATCTCCCACTGTGGAGGTCTTCCCGTCTGAAGTGTCCTTGTACAAGTCTAGTGTTGCCTATTTATTGCCTGTGTACTAGGACTGACTGCTCTGGATTTTAGTTAACACCCTTGCTCTTTCAGACTCAGTCTGTATTTTGGTGGTGGTAGTCCCAGGTCTACTCCGCCGCCCCAGTCGCGATCTCTGGGGCCTCCAGCTCTCAGTGCAGTTGCCTTCGGTATATCTGGGTACAAGGTGTCCTTATGCCTCCAACGAGTCCCACATCTCTGACACAGTCCCAAAGAACTGTGAGCCATCAGTAACTGTTATATGGAGCTTGCCGGGTAACATTAGTGCACACTTGAATTTCAAATGTCCCAGTTGTTGCATTACCTCTTTGTAAGTCTCTCTCAGGGACATATTTACAAAGAAGTGGCAGAGTGCGGCATTAGCTTCCTTGGCTTAACACCGCTCTCCGCCACTTCTGAAACGCTGGGCTGCACCGTATTAATAAGAATACAGTGCAGCCTTGCATTTCCCCTTGCGCTGGCACTAATTTAGCTGCCTAGCGCCAATGCAGGCACCATTGCACCATAGTGCATGGGTGCCTGATTTGAGGGAAAGATTGTTTATGTGCAGGAAGGTGACTCTTCCTGCACATAAACAATCTTAAATTTTGTTTTGAAACTTCAATGTGTGCAGCACACATTGAAGTTGCAAAACGTCATTTTTTTAATGATGGTTTATGTGCAGGAAGGGACACCTTCTTGCACATAAACAATCAATGGCTTTTTGCTGTTTCTATGTGAGCTGCACAATGCAGCACACATGGACACAAGAAAAACAAGGAGAAAATAAACATTTCTCCTTGTTGTGCCAGGGTAATTCTGGCACTGACTCATATTTACACCGCTCTTGTAAACATGGGGCAGCGTCATAATCAGTGGGTGTTGGGGTGGAACGCCCACCACAACACTCATTGCCCACCCCTTTCACGCTAAGTATAGAATGAAAGGGTGACTTATTCACAAGGCGGCATTAAGCCATGTTAACTGGCTTAACGCCACCTTGTGAATAAGGCGAAGCTCCTATCGTCACCACAAAGTCGAGAAAAGTGAAGCTGTGGTGGTGGTAGGGGTTTGTAAATATGCCCCTCACTTTCTCCACTTTCGCAGTGTAGTCTGAGTAAATCTTTATAGCCCCCCTTCCAGCTGCCATGGTCCATGGGCTTATGCTACTTGCAGAATGTGATCTCGATCACGAAAGTTAAGGAGGCGCACAATCATGCCTTTCGGAAGGCCCCTGGGGGCAGAGGCCCACCCAGTACTTGGTGGGCCCATTCCACTGTAAACAGCTTCGAAAGTCACCCCTCCAGATCCACTGAGTCCTTCCAGTCCTTTAAGTAGAGTTCAAGTTTTCAGCCCTGCATCCGCTATGACACACCCACTAGCTGGATATTGTTGGGACAAGACCGGTCCCCCAGTTCGTCCAGCCTCGAGCCAGTTGCTGCATTTTCTGCTTTCAGTTTCTCTAAACGGTCTTCAGTCCCCACCACCATCAGAGTCAGTTGCATGAGGGTCTCTGCCAATTTCCTGTGGTCTGCCCACAGCAGCCCTACCTCTAGGTTCACCATCTCAATTTTATGTTCTAGAGTGGACTTGCTATCTCAAATGGCCACCAGGATTGCCACTGTGAGCCTCGAGACTCTGTTTGGCAGCCTCCGATGGCGACTTTTCGTGTTCCCCCAAAGAATTACATGAAATGGTTAACAAAGTAGCCCCATGAGAGCTTGGGTGTAGGCTATGGCAGGGTAAGAGCTAACAAGGGAATTCTCATCAAAAAATCATTTAGAATTCTTTGTTCAACTAAATTGTGTAACTTCATTATGGAAAAGGTATCAAAGTCGAAGATCCTACTGTTTTGATAAGCTTCTCAGACAGAGACAATCGCCAAAAGTACAGAAATGTCCAAATGAAAGAAAAATCAATAAATGAATAAACAGAACCGGCGTATATATTCGAATGGTGAACAAACCGAGGGGCATATTACCAACAAGTAGCGATAATTATTGGTAAATAGGCTTAGCGACGATTTTTTTATCGCTGCCTATCGCTGGATATGTTAGCGGAGAAAACATGCTATTAGCAATGTTTTTCTCCATTGTGCTAAAATATCCAGCGATAGCGGCGAAATGCGTGAATATCGCTGAGAATACAGCGATATTCACGCATTAGCGACAAAATGCTCTTAGCCATGTTATCCACCTCCCATTGGATAGCATGGCTGAGAACTGGTCTGAGCAGGCATTGGTTTTTGGCGATAGCGGGACTATTTCCATCGCTACGCCTGCCTTGCTAATAGGCGATAGCGACGTTAGCGACTGCTTTCAGTCGCTAACAGGTTGGGTACGCCCACTTTGCCTGTCATTAGCGATAAATATCGCTAACATGCAAAGCGGGCCCCAAACCGCTCGCTATCGCCTAAAAGCTGTCGCTAACATCAGTTAGCGACAGCTTGCTAATAGAGCGATAGAATTATCGCCGCTTAGCGGCCGAAAACAGCTGCTAAACAGGCGATAATTGCCTATCGCCACCCTTGGTAATATGCCCCCGACGTATTTAAAAGTGCATAGGTCACCCAGGGCTAGCAACAAAGTGTTTCTATATCTTAACAGTTCAGTACATTTGAGATTATCTAAGAAACATGTGTCAATGTATAAAAAGTCCACTCTCATAATTAAATAGTATCAATCTTCACTGCAGAGTAAACAGTCCATGGGTGAAGAGATCAAGTTGCAAAAGAAAAAAGGTGGACTTATCGTCTACATTTCAGTCTCAATTGAAATGAACCTGCAAGACCATATTCAGGACAAGATTGAGGTAGGGGAAATGTTGACTTAGTGCCCTAAAGGAAATCAAGATATAT
Organism: Lissotriton helveticus; assembly: GCF_964261635.1. Classification (NCBI taxonomy): domain Eukaryota; kingdom Metazoa; phylum Chordata; class Amphibia; order Caudata; family Salamandridae; genus Lissotriton; species Lissotriton helveticus. The sequence goes on along the minus strand of NC_136060.1, from coordinate 121,247,812 downwards.
GACATGTCTATATTAAAGTAGTATCAAATAATCGCTAAGATGAAAAGCACAAATTGAAACTGCAGTCAGGGGCGTTGTTTAGTTAGACAAAGCGACTGTTAGTGATAAAGTAACACCAGTTTTCTGTATAAATCTGAAGTCAGCTCAGGAAGCGCATCTTAAATTATTATAAAGGGGGGGCGTTGGCACTCGTTAGTGATAAAGTCACGCCTCTGTTCTGTGTAAACTGTTTGTTGCGTACCCCTAGGTGACCTATGCACTTTAAAATACATAAATTGTACACAATTCAAATATTTACGACTGTTCTCTTTATTAATGTATTGATTTTTCTTTCACTTAGACATTTATGTACCTTCCTAGATTGTCTCTGTCTGAGAAGCTTATCAAAGCAATAGGATTTTTGCCTTTGATACCTTTACCATAATGTACTTACACAATTGAGCTGAACAAATAATGGAAACAAAATGTGTGGAAAAATTCCCTTGATAACTCTTACCCTTCTATATGCTACTACACGTGGTCCCCAGAAGCCATGCAGAATTCTCATGGTGCTCCTGTTCGCTCCTTTGGCACGGCTCATCCCTGTTACATGGATCTCAGCATACTATATGTGAAACGCCAGGAGGACTCCCTTTATGGGCTCCTGTATCCTCGCCAGATTTTGTTCTGGGCCCCAGGAGACTCGAACGCCATGTAGTCCCTTCCTTCACCATAACTCCAGGGTTCGTCAATCACTGGTGAATGCGGGCTGGGGCAGCCCCACAGCCAGTACACCACGCCGTCTCTGCAGGAGCCCACGCTGCCCCCAGACACCCAAGCGTCGGAGCCATCTCCCTGACTGCATCTCCATGGGTAGTACAGACAGGAGGTGCACACCAGCCCCAGCAAAGTACTCCAGCCACCGCCAGAGGGCACGAGCACGCTGCCCCAACCCCACTCTCCACTCACCATGAGGTGCCGGAATTTAAAGGTTGGGCTATGGGTAGTCTGTGTAGTCAGCTAACTCTACTCTCCAGTGGGCCGAAGCTCCACCAGGCCTCTCCAGCAGCTGAGATCTCTTGCGGGCTTCAGCTGTGATAGCTTGGTGACCCGGTATACCTTGTCCTCTCCATGGGCCCTGTCCCGTCAGTGCCATGGTCACTCAGCCGCTGGCTGTGGGCCGCCACGGGTCGTCTATCCTTTTGCTTCTGCCCGTGACAGCAGCTCCTCCATTGCTCCAGGTTCCTCTTCTGGCAGCTTTGCCACGAGGCTCACCACCATTGTGGCCTATGGTTCACCAGCGCTCTCCTTCACTTATCCAACAGTACTGCAGGGCCCCTGGGCTCAGAGCTGTGCCAGTGCCAGCCTCTGTTGGTCTAACTGCCACATGCTCAGTTTCAGGGGCCTGTGGTGCCCCCTTCTTCACAGGATAACTGCCTCTGTCGGCTGATGGCACCAGAGCTCTGAGGTAACACAATTGGCTCCACGCATCTCCAGGCCATGTCCCCCACAGCTGGTAGCATTGGTGCATTCTTTTTTGGGGGGAATTTTTTTTAAATCCATTTTAAAATCCCCAAATAATGTACATCTACATACGCATTTCACTTTCACATTGTATCCAGCCCATACAAGTCACATCCACAGTCCATAGTATGCCCACACCTATCCCAAATCTTGTCATGTTTCCGTAGACAACCTAGCAATGTAAGCAGACTTTTGAAGCTGAGCACACCAGTCCGCTCTTACCACAGAAAGAAATAGAAAACAAAGAGGGAAGCATACAGTGATTGTAGGAAGGCCCCCAGACTCCCTTCTGGAAGGACATTGTGCGGGAGAAAGACAGAATGAGACCAACACACAGGTACTAATAGGCAGACCTGGCTGCCATGGGAGACATCGGTTGGTTCATATAGAACCAGGATCACAGAGGCAGGCTTATATAGGGTCAGTTTGAGAGACCTCTCTCTCGGGTGTACACGTTGGCGAGGCCCCACTCAGTCATCCACGCTGGCTTGGATGTAGAGGTCTCTGATTCAGAGTCCTAAGAATCACATCGCCCATCATCATATGCAGGGGGGTGTAGGAATGGGTCCAGGCTCCTCTGAGCCCTCAGGGAGTGGTTGGCAGTGCCCTGACTGGCTCTGCCACCAGGGCCCAGTCTATCTGGTGGGGCGCGCGGGTCTCTCCACTCCTCATCCCACTCCCACGCCTGCTCAGGAGTGTCGAAGAAAAAGGACTTAGAGTTGAAGAGGACTTTAAGCATTGCCGGGAAGAGGAGCATATACTGAAGGTTTAACACCCAGAGATTTTGCTTGACCTCAGTAAAGGAGCAGTGGCACTGCTCTACAGCCCTAGTATTGTGGGGAAATAACATAACACGTGTTCAGGGAACACAGCTCAGACGGCTCATGGGCCTCCCTGAGGATCACGTCTCTGTCATGAAAGTAAAGGATCCAAGCAATCCGATGCTGTGCCGGGGCCCCGGAGTGAGGGGGTTATGGGGGTGGTGCTGGGCTAGGGATTTATGGGTTCACTCCACAACAACAAACCAAGGAGAGAGAGACAATTCCAGGACTCACAAGCGGAACCAATCCTTCAGGAACTTTGCAGTGTCAGGCGCATCTGAGCCTTTCAAGAAGCCCACTATTACCAGATTATTGTGATGGGAGCGGTTCTCTGTATCCTACACCAATTCTTTTAAGGCCGCCAAAGAGGTCAGAAACCCGGCCACTTGTCGCTTCAGGATCGGCACACCATCTTCCATGTAGGACACCCAGCATTTTGCCTTGCCGACTCTGGCAGCTACGTTGCGAAGGTCTTGGTGAAGGAGTGCTATGTCCCTCTAGACCTCGCCACCCTGTTTTTTAGGACCCTTTTTGAGTCTTCCATGGCCTTATGAATAGTGGCCAAATCAGGTTGGGCAAGGCTGCCGCTCTAGAGGGTTCCCCCGGAGCCCACAGGCCCCCGCATAATAGTAAAGCGGTCCCTTTTGGTCTCAACTGGGGCAGGTGATGGGCCCTTGTCTTTCCCATTGAAGAATATTGCAAAGCCAAGTCCGTAGACCCTTACACAAGAGAGAACTCCTACCCGGCTCACTCGAAACACATGGGATTGAGATGCTGGTGAGGTAAAGATGGAGTGCAGGGATGTCCTTATTGGCCGGCTTGATTGGTGGTAGCATTAGCAGCCAGGTCGCCTCCAGTAGTGAAGTGGGCTCAGCACGAGTAAGCGCCAGGATGCACAAACCAGCTATCATGAATGCGCTAGTCAAGGCAGAGGCCCAGTGGTGAAGATAAGTGATTGGACCAAGGTTGACATGGGCCCCTACAGAGTTAAGTCAAGAGAGGATCCCCCACTCCCTGAGGATACCAGCAGGCCTCTCATCACACAGGCAGGCAAAATGGCCAAAGGAAAATAGGTGGGCCCCGTAGATATGACTGGGCCCCAAAATGTGTTCCAGGAGGGCAGCAGAGGCTGATGCCCCCAAAACAGGAAAATGAGAGGCAGAAAAGTCTTCCCCTGGCAGCAGCCCCACTCCTCCAGCAGGTAGGTCACAATCACAAAAAAGAGAGAGTGCGGATGTGGGACACCTTCACCTGCAGTGGTGAATGATGCTCCTTTAGGGCTGGCTTGCGACTGTCAAGGCTCTGACCGCCAGTCTGCCGCAGCTCGAGGATGCAGGGCCCTCCGCCAGCCCAGCAGCACTCGGGGGAGGAAGGAACAGAGACACAGCTCGTGCTCTCCTGTAATGGCACCCAATATTCACCCAGGGCCAGCTCTAGTAGGCCCATGCCGAAAGCAGTGGCTCCAGAGACCACCGAATGTGGCCCTAGCAGAGGAAAAGAGAGGTCTGGTGCTGCCACGCACCACCCCTTGGGCCAGAGCCATCACTCTCCCGCCAGGTCCAAGACTCAGGAAAACGGCCCCTGGCTGCGTAGCCACATCCAGGAATACGGTGGCCCACCTCCACTGTGCTGCCCCAGGCTCAGCCTAAAGTCTGCAAGTCATCCGGGCATGCACAAGGGAGATAAAAAGGGTAGTAGCACCCAATATTGCCCCAGAGCCAGCTCCATTCCCACGAGGCCCAAATCAGCGGCTCTGGAGACAACCAAATGCAGCCATAGCTGAGGGAAAGAGAGACCCAGTGTGGCCACGCGGACCCTGAGGTCCTGAGCCACCACTCACCCACCGAGGCCCAGGTGCAGGAAATCAGCCCTTGGTCTGCTGCAGCACGGCTGTATCCAGGCAGTATCATCATTATCACATTTATTGATTCAGCTTTGCAGTCAAGCCATACAATAATAAAAACATAAAATACTCAGTTTAAAAAAATCGAACTTGTGTAATCATTATACAGTTCATGATTAATAAACATGCTAGGCTTGTATGGGGTAAGCAGCGCGCCTCCACAGCACCCCAATAGGCTTAGCCTACAGTCTGCATGCCCAAAGTCAGGACACGTGGCTTGCAGCGCTGCCAGACGCCTGGTCTCATCAATCACTTCTGGCCCCCAAGGTATCTGCAGATCCCCCCGCATATGGTGAAGGAATGTAAATCCCCGGGATTGCTTGCCTTGGCAGAATAACGCCAGATTACAAAAGAGGGTCAGGAGCAGCTTCAAGCAGTGACTGCCATCTTATCCTCCATGGCCACGCCCCTGGTGCATTCTTTTTTTACAAACAGTAAGTTGCACAAAAGCAGATATGCCAGCAGTTCTATAAAATGCTGGCATAAGCAGTTCTATGAAAACGTGAGCTTATAATTGTTTTTGTCAAAAGAAATTCAAATGAGTTGTTAGTAATGTTGAAAACAAATCTACATTTGCGCTTTCTAAACTTTAGTGGAAATTAAGGGGTTGGTTTAGAGTTTGGTGGAGAGGATACTCCATCACAAATCCAATGTAGTACTCTGTCCACCAAAGCGATGGTCCACTTGCCTCATATAAAGACAAATAGACCATCAAATTGATGTCAACAGAAACCCCCATTGGCTCCCTCGATTAAAGGCTACCTCCTATGGAGTAGGGATCGTTGCAGTAAAGCCATTACATCGCCCACTTTTTCTGTCCATCACCACTAGGAAAATATTGATGGTGAAAGACAGAAAAAAATGGAATGAGTCCTTTCGCTTGGTAGAAACCCCCCAGGATACAGGGGATGTATGACGGTACGACGCGTACCGTCACAACGCATCCCTTTACACCGCGTCCCTTACAACGCAAGTCGTTACCACGACTTGCGTTGGGGGCGCGGATTTCGAATAGTATAAGTTACTATTCTAACACCAGTCCCCGTGGACACTAGGGAAGGTGTTGGGATAGTAAATTTACTATTTTTAATCATTTAGCGCTCTCCAGCGCAAGTCGTGGTAACGACTTGCGTTGTAAGGGACGCGTTGTAAAGGCCACGCGGAGTAAAATCCGCGTGGTAAAGGATGTTTCCCAGATACAGGGGATGAGTCATTTGTTTGTCACCTTTCAGCAAGGAATTCCTTTTCTGAAAAAGAAAAAAGCTAAAGTTTGGTGGCCGGTCATCAAAACCTACAACGGTCCACCAAAATGTATGTACCTTGACAGGAACTGTCAGCATGGTGGTTCTCTAACTTTGGCAGACATTACTCAGTCAGGATGGCAATCTTAATAGCCTCCACCACCCTGACTGGCAGAGTATGTTTCTAATTGTAATTGTATTCCCTGAAAAATGTGCATGTATAATCTTTTTTATGATTTTAAACCAAAGTAGAATAATAATGGCAAATCCAACAGGTTTGAAGCTGCCACTTAAGTGCTGACTAAGGTAATACACATATCTCCACCTGTGCAATAATTAAATGTGTCATAAATGTGCCATAACCGAATATAGTTTTCAGATTTAAAATGGTCCATCAGACTTTTCATTAACGGCGAAGGATATGCGCAAACATCGAATAGACAGAAGGGGAGATTAAAATATTCCTGTGGAATCATCCAAGAAGCAATTGACAATGTCTCATGCCAAATGCTTAAGATTCCTGATCCCAAAAAAACCTATGGCTATCTGAGGCTGAACCAAAGCCCCGTGGAGTATGTATAAAATACAATATATTTGCCATGACTGTTGCAAGGTTCATCATAAGCCAAACCTAAAAATGTCAGGATTTAATGCATCTGATCATTTATCTTATTTTAAGATATAACTGTCTTTGAGCTGTATAAACAGAGGACGTGTTTCCCTCCCTTGTCATCTACGGAAACACAAGAGCTGGGACAAAGAGGAAAGCTACTTATGGCGACTCCATAGAACTCGTAGATAGTGGCCTAGACCCTAACAAGCAGAGTGAGGCAAAGTGCAAAAAGGTTGACTTAGAACCTACTTGGTTCCCCTCCCTGCTGAGTTTTTTAAAAGTACAAATCAGAGATATATTAAGGGAAGAATTGGCACATATTCATGGGCATATTGATAAAATAATCAGCCTTCAAGGGCCTAGAAATGAGAGGTTATCCGCTCCCGCGGTTAAAAACAGCCCACCAGTCTTAGAAGAGGTGGCGGGCTCAGGGCCATTAGAGATAGGGGTGGGCATCCCTGGCCAAGACGGGGGAAAAAACACTACCTGTAGTGAGAAGGATCTCAATTGTCCTATGGAAAAGAGATTAAATGGAGGGAGCTTGGAGGCTGATGGACCAAGAGCTATTACAAATATTGTCGCCGGATTGTCCTCGGCTGGCAAGCACATTTAGTCCAGAGTTGCCCACCCCAAATCTCCCTCCAGCTTCAATTCCATATATAGTAATTCTTTCTGGAGTCCCGTCTCTTAGTCCAGGGACAAAGGAATCACACTCTGAGTTAAAAAATAAATGCCTCCATTTTTTCTCTAGCAGGGGACAATTTGTCAGTGTAAATAATATTCTGCTGACAAGCAGAGTAAGTTGGGTAGGAAATAGGCCAAAAGACATTAAAGGGGAGTGCATAATAGTTCATCTAAGAAAGCCACACATTACACAACATCTCCTACACTCTATCTCTGACCACCAAGTAAGAGGCGGACGTATTAGATGTCTTCCTCTCACTTACTTCTATGTGCCCAAAAATGCTAGCTCAAGGTGTGTGGATCAGGCTACTTTTCCATCAAAATCCCATCCAGTTTACTCTACCTCTACAAAATTGATTTAGGCACTTAGATGAAGTAGATTGACTGATAGAGACTCTAAAGGGGGCCAGTTAGCGAACAGCAAAGGCCAGATAGTTCACATCACCAGAAGGAGAAATCTGACCCTGGTCAAAGTGATGTTTATCTTTGTCCTGTATGGGCTTCACCTCCTGTTTCTTCGATCCAAAATCTGGCTTTGGTTAAGTTGCAGGCTAAAAGTGGGCATTTGCCCATTAGAGGATACGGGTCTTGCAACAAGGCTGAAGCACCCCTTTACAACATTGCTTGTTCTCCCCTGTTGGTTTTAAATGTGGATGCCTTGGAAGGGAACCATAATATCTCCTTTTCCCCACTAAAATCTAGTCTAAATTTGAAGCTCCTTTCATGGAACATTGCAGGCATCAAAAATAAATTGAATTGTCTGGACTGGGGAATACTGGTAGATTCCTGTGATATCTGCATGTTCCAAGAAACTAGGGCTGTTGAGAAACATACTCGTCCGGGATTTACAACCTATTACAATCCAGCCATCTCTGAAGGGCAGGGAAGACCATTGGGAGGGCTAATTATATGGATTGGGACCCATTTAGGATGCACTGTCTCACAAATAGAGGAAACTGGACCAGATATCTTGAGTCTTATCCTGTCCTTTAACAAGCATTATAAAATCAAATTGATCAAAAGTGTACTTTAGGCCTGTGAAAAATGGAAAGGAGTCACCAACAATAGACCATCTAGACATAGTAATGTCGGGTGCCCTAGAAGATGGCTTGATTCTTTTGGATGGTGATTTAAACCGCCAATTTGAACCCCTAAAAGACTTTGACGACTCTTGTGGCAGAGAAGACAAGGTGTGGGCCATTCCTGAGATAAACTCACCCCGATAAGGGCCTGGTCTTCTCTGGCGCTACAAATTAAGGCTCTTACCTTGAAACATTCACTACGTGCCTGTAACGGTCGATTTAGTTCCGAGTCGCTTGGTAAATATACTTTTAATAGGGTGGGCCACGAGTCAATACCGGACTATGTTCTAATAGAATACAGAGGTTGGTCTCTCGTTACTGAATTTATTATTCTACCCAGGCATGATAGTGATCACAACGCCCTGCTAGTAACCCTTGAGCTCCCTTTAGAAATGGGACCAAGAGATCCAGTTCAGCGTGGCAGGGATGGACTATTTCTCTCTAACAACAAAAGAAAGGTCAAGTGGGCGCAGATGGAAAACTGTCAAGTGAAGCTGGCCATACTCTACGAAAGTATCATTCCTGACCTAACGACCCTGTCAGACCTGATGGACTACGGGGCATTTTGCAGACCCTGCCCGCGGGTCAGAAGGAGCCAACAAAAGGTTACGTGGTTTAATAGCAGCTGTAAACAGGCAAAGAAAACAAACTCTTGTAGAGGCAATTAAACATAAATCCCAGAGTGCCATCAAAACAGCTAGGGCCCAGTATAAGAACAGTATTGCTTCTGCTAAGGTTGCCTGGGCAATAGATAAATGGGACAGGTTAAAAACAGCCCTGGAAGCCAAGGATCCAAGATTATTCCGGAACATTGTTGCGACCGGTAGCAGTGAAGGTCGGACTCCCTTGGACGTGAACATAGCGGCAGAGAGTTGGGTTACCCACTATCAAGCCTTGTACTCTTCAACATTAGACAATGGTGCTAAGGAAGCAACATCTCCCTTCACTCTGCCTATCAAAGATATAGACTGCCCTCAAATCTCCTTGGCTGAAGTTGAAACTGCAATCAAAAAAATTCCCATAAGAAAAGTTGCAGGTCTTGACAATGTCCACGGAGAGCTATATAGAAAAGAGCCCAAAATTTGAGCCCCATACCTGTGGCTGATTTTTAATGCCATCCTAAAAGGGATGAATTTATCTGAATCATGGCTGGGGGCTGAGATAATTCTAGTATTTAAGAAGGGCTATCCTCTGCAACCCTCAAACTACAGACCCATCAGTCTAATAGACATATCACAAAAGGTCTTTGACCGAGTTCAGACCTGGCTGCATCAAAACAAAATAATGTCCCATCTACAGGCAGGGTTTAGAACCAAAACCTCGACTATGGACCAGATATTTAGGCTCCAACTCCTCTATTGGAAAACAGTAGTATCGGAGGGGGGAGCCTTTATCTGATCTTTGTTGACCTGCAGAGTGCCTTTGACCTGGTTCCCAGGGAGACCTTGTGGAGAGTGTTGTGCGAATTGTGGACACCCCCATATCTCCTAAAGATTATCATTCGGCTCCATGTAGGGAACTATGCCAGAATTAGGTATGGGAAAAGGGGGGACCTCACCACCCCAATTCCGGTCAATAGGGGAGTTAGACAGGGGTGCATTTTGGCCCCCACCTTATTTTGCATTTACATCGACTGTCTGGTATGTGCCCTGAGCCAGTGCAAGAACATCGATGCCCCGAAGTTGGCTCGGGGCTGTGTGCCGGCATTGATGTTTGCTGACGACACGCTACTCCTGTCTAAGTCCCCTATGGGGCTACAAAGAATAATGGATGGATTCTCACTTGTTTGTAAGGACAGGGGTTTGGAGATAAACATACAGAAAACCAAATATATGTTTTTTAACCCCTCGAAAACGCTTTATCCCGGCCCCCACCTAAAAGCTCACCCCTAGAGAGGGCAAGCGAATTTGAGTACCTGGGGGTCATCTTGAATGAAAAAATGACCTGGGACCCCAAGTCACAAAGGCAAATCTTAATTAACCCAAATCTGGGGGGGTTTGGCCAAAGTTTTTAGGAACACTCATCACAAACCTTTGAACCTCGTCTTAGAGATTTATAAAACACAGGTGAGAAGTGCGACACTGTATGGTGCTGAGATATGGGGCCACTCAAACATAAACCCAATGTTGATCAACGAAAACAAATTTCTCAGACAAATAGTTGATCTTCCGGCAAGCATCCCTTTATTTCCTCTCTGCTTGGACCTAGGAGTAAGACCAATCACCCAGGTTGTAGGATGTAGACCACTTCTTTTCTGGTGAAGGATATGGGCTACCCCGGAACTCGCTCTATATAGAACTGAGCTAGAGGAGATTCTTAGCACTTCGGGGAACAGGTAATTTCCATGGCTTATGTATAATAAAAACTGTTTGATTGCTATAGGCATTTGTGTGTGTGTATTACTAGGAAGGTCTTGATAAGAAGATATTGGGATGTTCAAATGGACAAATTGTATCTTTGCCCTAGGGCTGCCTCCAGGCTGTCTATATTTCTAGATGTGAAATGTACATATACGCTGGAGACTGTACTTGATGTTATTTATCCAACCCAGGCTAGGAAACATTATTTACAATTTCGACATGGTTGTCTCCTGCTCAATGCATATACTAATCAGTGGGTACCCGCGCGGGATCAGGGTTGCCCTGCTTGTCCAGCCAAATAGGATACTGGCCTGCACATGCTCTTTTTCTGCCGAGTATACAGCAAAATACGTCAGAAAGAGCTTATAAACTTGGGCTTCGGACACTGTAAGGAAGTCTACAGACTTTTAAAAGCGAACACGGACTTGCACATCGTATTTGTAGTTTCTAGGTTTTTGTGTCGTATGTGGTGGGCAAGGGCGAAAATTAAAAAACTGGAATGATTTTAAACTATTTATTATTGTCATTTTTGTAAATATTGACATTTTCTGGGTTTTAACGGTTTTTAAATATTTTGTGAATGTATTCTTTCTTGCTGCTTCTTTTATGGTTTACGCCGAAATAAAGAATTTTTGACTGACTGACTGATAAACAGTGCAGAGCCAGTTAACATTAGAATAAAACTTGACAAAATGCTCCCAAAAAATAAGCAATATGAAAGCTGAAGAGGGTATGAAGCCTGCTAGTGAGAAAATAAGTGAGCAAGGATCAGGATAAAGAAACCTAGTGAGAAATTATGCATCATGCAAGATCTTTGAAAAATTAGTAAAAAATTGTCTTGCCGTATTGTGTACTGGTATTAAATCCAGTGGTAATTTTGTTCCAAATGCATTCAGATAAAAAAAATAGTATATAGTCATCGACTTTTGCCAAGCGTTTTTCTCAGTTCCTTTGCATGAGGAAAGTAATTTTTTACTGTGTTTCAAATTTCAAAATAGAGTTCTCATGTGGTGTAACATCCTACAAAATGTCCTTCAATCTTAAGTCAAATTCTGAAGAAAGACCTAGAAAATGTGAGACTGCTCTATAACTTAGTCAAAGTAAAATATATTGATGACTTGTTAATTGCATACAAAACTAAAGTGGACTGGAAACTTGACACAGTTTCTTTCTTTAATCATTTAGCTGATAGTGGTCATACAGTTTCCCCAACAAAGATAAAGTTCTGTAAAAATGAAGTAATCATTCTTGGTCACCATATTGAAAAACTTGCAAGGAAAGTCTCACAATAATGCGTTTATGCAATTCTAAAAATGAATGCTCCTACCACCAAGAGGTAGGTGAGACTGTTCATGGGGATGATTGGCTATTGTTGACAGTGGATCCCAACTTTCCCTTGACTACAAAAAGCCTTTAATGTGATTAACTCATAGTGACATTAAAGATCATGGTGAATGCACCTGCACCTGTAATGCAACAACACTTAGAATGCCTGACTATAATTTGAATTCTTTTTATACTATGAGAAGGCTGGATGTGCATAATCAATTCTTACACAGAGACATGATGACACCAGTGTCCTACTTTTTTCAGCTGTACTAGACCCAATACCTAAAAATCTTCCTCGTTGTCTGAAATGGGTTGCAGCTGTTTGTGTTGGTATTAAACAAAGTGAAGTAATAGGGATGGGCCTTTTTATAATTGTATATGTCCCACATTCAGTTGAGACCTTGTTTTAACATGAACAAGGACTCAACCTTTGACAAACAGTAGACTCATCAGGTATGAGCTAGAACTTCTTGCAGCAGAAACATTTCAATTAAAATGTGCAATTAATTGAAACCTAGCAACACTGCTTCAGATTCCAGACAAACATTGTGAAAGCAAGGACACTATGAAGAGGAGTATGAAGATAATGAGTGTGAACATGATTGTATTGCAGTTACAGAGTCGAGTTATACTCCAAAGCAAGACAAGATATAAAAGAAACTCCTTTAGAAATGACTGATCTGACTCTATTTGTTGATGTTTCTTGTTTGTGAGACCAATACTAAGCATTAAAGACTACCTATGCAGTATGTTCCATCTCTGAAATTCTTGCAGCATCCTATCTGCCAAATGTAACTTTATCTTAAGTGGCAGAATTGGTTGCATTGACAAGAGCTCGCTGCCTGTCAAAAACTCTTAGCGTAACAATTTATAAGTGTGAAGACAGCCAGTATGGTTTTGGTGTGGTCCTTGATTTGGCACCATTTTGGTCACAGAAAGGTTTCATGACATCTACTGGACCTACCATAAAGAGCAATCTCTATATACACGATCTCTTGAAAACAATTCAGCAACCAAAGAAGATTGCTGTGGTCAAGTGCACTGCCCATACCATTGGAAATGATTAGGTTACTCTAGAAAATAATTATGCTGATGAAGTAGCCAAATATTGTGCAATTGAAGATGAAACAGTAATTCAAGAGACTGGGAAAGATGAATCAAGAAAAAACACCATATGAAATGTAGAAAATGTGAACTGTTGTTTTCAAATTTGACCCAGACTTCCCTCAATGAACTGATGGACCGTCATAAGGAAGCAACAAAAGATTAGAAAAGAAAAAGGCAGAAATTAGATTACAAGAAAAATCATCAAGATTTGTATGTTACTTTTTAGAATAAATATATTCCTCTTGATGCCATGTTGTATCCTATTTGACGGTACATCCACAACATGTCCTACTCAGGAAGAGACAGTGTGATTCGTACGTTTAGAAAGTATTGGGAAAACACACATTTTAGAGATGTTGCTGAGGATTTGTGTTCCAGATGCTTGAGATGTCAGCTTAATATTCATGAAAAAAGACATTAACTGTGATGAATGAAATTGTAACTCAGTATGACCACCAGACTCCACGCACACTTTGCAGAGATGCCAGTTTGCAATGGTTTGAATTATATCTTGGTCATTGTCTGCAGATTTTGTAAATGAGTTGAGGCATACACCACTGAAAGGTCTGATAGTCCTGTAATTGTTAAATTTATGTTGTGGGAGTTGGTTCTAGATTTAACCCCCCGACTTCTATTGAGACAGATCATGGCTCACATTTTAGGAACAACGTTTTGCAAATAATCTGCACTGCCTTTCGAATAAATCTGACATTTTATTGTAGTTGTCGTCCTGAAATCTTATGGTGTGATAGAAAGAGTCAATGCAACCCTCATGAATAAATTGGCTCCAGTCTGGTCTTCAACTGGGTTAAGGGGGCCTGATGCTCATCCTCTTGTTTTAATGAATTTGAAATGTACATCTGACAAAAAGGTAGGTCTGTCGTTTCATAAAGTAATCATAGGTTTAGCAATGAGATTGGTTCATATGCCTTCTGCTGTTTCAGTAGCAAAAGCTGATGACATTGTGCTAGATTACTCCAAAGGTCTGGCTGATATGGTGGAATACGTCTCCCACTGCATGTATGTGGCAGTAAAAGCAATGAAAGACATAGTAGGCCATGGACTTAAACCAGAAGACTGGCTAGTGGTCTGGAAGCACGGAATGCTGTCTTAACGAGCACAGGCTTGGACCCTATTAGGTGATATTTACAACAAGCACTGAGGTATACTGTGCAGGAACCCTGCGGTGGATCCACACTGCTTGCATGAAATGAGGGAAAGTAGTAGATGAAGAAGTGATAAAAACAACCACTGTTTCACAGAGTCAAGCTCAAGTTTGCAGTGTGGATCCAGAGTTTTTTTGAAGTGTTGAAACTGGGGAACATCGAATCATGAAAGTACAGATCAGTAAAAGTGAGCATTCTGGTGACGAACCTGGCACTTCATTCAGTGGTTATGAAGTCCAATTTAAAAGCAGAGATCACAGTGAAGAGTAGCTGCAATATCAAAGTCAAAGGGATGAGTGGCAGCAAAAAGGAGTAGTCTCTGATCCAAACAATGAAAAGTTGCAGTTTAAAATTAGTCACAAGAACGCCCAGAGAAAAAAAACATTTCACATTGAGTCTTAAAGTTGAGTTTGATCAAGGTTCCAGTTCATCATTGAGTAGGTGATAGAGAAAAAGAAGAAGTAAATAAGTCACTTGAAAGAACTTGCAAAAGAAAACACTGTCAGCTAGAGATACCAGAGAGACTAAAATCAATCAATGAAAATCCCAAAATAGTTAAAGTAGACAGAAAATAGTGTGATTTAATAACCCATTGCTAAATGTCTAGTGTGGAAGAGAACACCAAACAAAAGTATGCATCACCTAAATGGGTAAATCTAGCTACAATGTCATATGAAGAATCAGAAACAGAGATCTGCAGCCCAGTGAATGGTTTCCAGTACAGTTTTGAAAGTGAGTTTAAAAATTAATCAGAGGGAGAAGAAGAACCACCTTGAGAAGTTTAAGGATTGTGAAATTATTGTTTTTATTGTGCTATTAATATACTTCTTTATTTTTATTAACTTGTTGTTGTGATTACTATCTCAGGTGGGACATGCCTCCACAAGTGTTTAATTAACTATGGTACATTATGAAGTACAACATAATATGATTAAACATAGGTTTAGTTAGTAGATTTCAAGATAACATTTATACTAAAATGGCACATGAATATTCCGACATAATGAGGGTTAAGAATTGTTTTATATGTGCTTTTATTCCTTCTTATGCAGGTGAAGGTGTCACCTATTCACAGCCTCCAATCTCGTATGGCCTGTCGTTCACATGTTTGCGACACAGTTGGGGTTAGCAGACAAGGGGTGTCATCATGAGGGATTACATCATGGGGGGAGGGAGTCATGATAAAAGGAGTTATTCTTTGAAGGAGCATATTCATGAAAGTCGACCTGCGGGGTATAGAGTCAAAATATCGAGTTTTTATTATTGACTAGACATAATATCGAGTAAAAAATATAGAATAGACATAATATCGACTAGACAGAATATAGACTACCAAAATATCGACTAGAAAATTTTAATATCATATAAAATCGAATCAAAAATATAGAATGGACATAATATCGACTAGACAGAATATAGACAACAAAAATATCGAATTTAAGGTAAGTTAATAATAATTTTTAATATTTGTGTAATATAATTCTGTAGCGGGTTGTGGGTTTATAGGGGAATAGGGTGGGAAGTAATTTAATTATAATTATTAAATATGTTATTTTATTTATTGGTATTTATTTAAAATTAATTGTCAATTAATTATTAATTGGTAATTAATTAAAATATAATTGGTAATTAATTTTAATTGATTAATTGATAAATATGTTAATTTTAGTGATTTATTTTCTGTAGCGGGTTGTGGGTTTATAGGGGAATAGGTGGGAAGTAATTTAATTATAATTAATTAAATATGTTATTTTATTTATTGGTATTTTTTTGGAAATAATTGTGAATTAATTATTACTTTGTAAATAATTAAAATATAATTGGTAATTCATTTTAATTAATTAATTGATAAATATTTTAATTTTAGAAATTTATTTTCTGTAGCGGGTTGTGGATTTATAGGGGAATAGGGTGGGAAGTAATTTAATTATAATTAAGGCTCCCGGTTTTCCGTTTAAACGGATTTTTACATATAAATACAGACAGAAAGCTTTTTGGTTTTTGTCTGTATTTATATATAAAAACGGGAAAATACTAATAAAACCAATGCTCCTCCTGCCTCTGTGCGCTGTAAAATCGAGTCAAAGGTGCACAGTGGCAGCCACAATAAGCGAAGTGTCCTGGCACATAGGAACTAGAGGCAGGGAAGAGCAAAGTTAGGGCATCGCCGTTTGACACAGAGATTGGGAGCTAGAGCCGCAAGGGGGGAATGAGCCAAGGGAGAAAAATCCACAGGGGTTTACATATGCCGTAGGCAAGAGATTTTTAGGGACTGCGATGTGCACTGGGAGCAATTTGCAAAATATGTCTTGGGAAATATGCACTGTTGTGCTAAATAGTTGGAGAGAGTTGTGCAAGGTGAATATGACATTAGAGCGAGAGCTAAAAGCAGTGATAGGATTGGGGGAGGGTCGTTCAGAGACCGCAATTTGCTCCTTGATGGAGGATGGAGGGGCTGGTATGGGAGAAAGCTGCAGGCGGTGTTGTGCTCAGTGGAGGAGTGAGAGGCATGCTGCTGGTATGTGGGCAGAGATAGAGAACTGCATGTATGAGGTGACTTGGTAGAGATATCTGCTGGCTAGAATGTCCCCAGAGGCTGGGTTTGTTGCAAGCAATGATGTGTTTTGGGTGAGAGAGGTGCAGTGGGTGAAGTGCAATGGGAGAGAAAGCTTCAGGGAGCGTTGTTCCATAAGAGAAACAGCTGCAGAGGAAGTGCGGTGCCATGGGGACAGAGAGAGGCCCAGAAGAGATGTGGATGCATCCATGATATATAATTCTGCAAGGTTAATGTACTTTAACAAGCTAAACAACCTAGTGCAAGTGTGCATGCCAACTTAAATAAATGTGGAAAAATACTAGCTTTAGCGTTTTTTTTTTCTTGCGTCAAAAATAAATGTGATTAAATACAGATAAAATGACCAAAAAATAAATATGGATAAATACAGACGGAAATGTGACAAAAATAAATACCATAAAACCGGGAGCCCTAAATATAATTAATTAAATATGTTATTTTATTTATTGGTATTTTTTTGGAAATAATTGTGAATTAATTATTACTTTGTAAATAATTAAAATATAATTGGTAATTCATTTTAATTGATTAATTGACAAATATGTTACTTTTAGTAATTTGTTTTCTGTAGCGGGTTGTGGGTTTATAGGGGAATAGGGTGGGAAGTAATTTAATTATAATTATTTAAAAGTGGTATTTTATTTATTGGTATTTATTTAGAATTAATTGTTATTGTAATTGATTAAGTGATAAATATGTTACTTTTATTACATTATTTTCTGTAGTGGGTTTTGTGTTTATAGGGGAATAGCTTGGGAAGTAATTTAATTGTAAGTAATTAAATGTTTTAAATATTTTTATTTGTGTCTAGTTTTTAATTATTTTTATATTGTAAATTAATTTATTGGTAATTGGTAAATAATTAGGATTAGTAGGTAATTTTTATTATTAGTTAATTTTTATTTGTAATTAATCTATTTTATAAAATTGTAAAATATTTTAATTAATTTGTAATTGGTATTAATATTTATGTTATTTATATTTATATATGAAGTATTTACTTTCCCTACTATTGCACTCACTGGAGTGGGAATAGTTTTTTTTAACCCTACGCTATCCAACGCTTCCCTACTGTTGCACTCTCTGGAATAGGAATAGTAATTTTTACCCCTACGCTATCCAACGCTTTCCCTACTGTTGCACTCACTGGAGTGGGAATAGTAATTTTTACCCCTACGCTATCCAACGCTTTCCCTACTGTTGCACTCTCTGGAGTTGGAATAGTAATTTTTATCCCTACGCTTTCCAACGCTTTCCCTACTGTTGCGCTCTCTGGAGTTGGAACAGTAATTTTTACCCCTACGCTATCCAAAACTTTCCCTACTG
Organism: Lissotriton helveticus; assembly: GCF_964261635.1. Taxonomy (NCBI): domain Eukaryota; kingdom Metazoa; phylum Chordata; class Amphibia; order Caudata; family Salamandridae; genus Lissotriton; species Lissotriton helveticus. The sequence goes on along the minus strand of NC_136060.1, from coordinate 121,230,102 downwards.
TTGCACTCACTGGAGTGGGAATAGTAATTTTTATCCCTACGCTATCCAACGCTTTCCCTACTGTTGCACTCTCTGGAGTAGGAATAGTAATTTTTATCCCTATGCTATCCAACGCTTTCCCTACTGTGGCACTCACTGGAGTGGGAATAGTAATTTTTACCCCTACGCTATCCAACTCTTTCTCTACTGTTGCACTCTCTGGAGTGGGAATAGTTATTTTTACCCCTACGCTATCCAATGCTTTCCCTACTGTTGCGCTCTCTGGAGTGGGAATAGTAAATGTTACCCCTAAGCTATCCAACGCTTTCTCTACTGTTGCTCTCTCTGGAGTGGTAATAGTAATATTTACCCTCCCACTATCCAACGCTTGCCCTACTGTTGCACTCTCTGGAGTGGTAATAGTAATTTTTACCCTCCCACTATCCAATGTTTACCCTTGTGCTATCCAATGCTTTCCCTACTGTTGCGCTGGAATAGTAATTTTTACCCCTACGCTATCCAACGCTTTCCCTACTGTTGCGCTCTCTGGAGTGGAAATAGTACTTTTTACCCCTACGCTATCCAACGCTTTCCCTACTGTTGCACTCTCTGGAGTGGGAATAGTAAATTTAACTCTCTCGCTATCCTACGGGAAAAATATTGTATATGTTTTGTTTATAATATGTATATATATATATATATATATATGTTTTAAAATTAAATATATATATTTTTTAAAGTTACATTAATTATTTATTAATTTTAAGTTTATTTAAGTATTTTAAGAATGTTTAAATTAATTATATGTATTATTATATTAGTTTTAAATTAATTTTAAGATATTTAAAAAATTCGATATTTTGACTGTCTATATTTTTTCCTATCGATATTTTGGAGTCAATATTTTTGTACTTACCTGTTTGTAGATAGGAAGTCGATATTCTGGCATTCGATATTTTTACCTCGATATTTTGACAAGTCGATATTGTGACTGTCGGTATTCTGTCAGTGATCCCCCAACCGCCTGCCAGTGCACTTGCATTATTTTGACAAACTCTGTCCCCCAAAGAAATTGAGAACAAGAAAAGGTTTATGAAGTCGTTCTGTCTAAATTAGTCGCAAACAGAATATACTTAAAAACATTTAAGGTCTTGAAGTACCTGATGCAGAGATCTACTTTTATCCATCAGGGTTTTGCTTATAGTTTAGGTATAACAGCTTAGGCAGTTAATGTAATTGCTGCAGAGATTTGAGTTCAGTTTCTGGTTACAGGCTTGACTCATTATAAAATAGCTTGGAGGAATTACGTGTCTCTTGCAGAGCATTGCGTGTGACCTATTAGTCGTGGATATATTTTCTATGTAATTTGATAGGTTAAATATTTTAATACAAGATCCTGGCAATACATTGCATATCTTACACAGATTCAGAACTTGAAAAAATCACACACTCTTTCAGGTTGCAATGTATCTCTTCTCAGCATGTAAAGCAGAGTCTCTATGCTCCTCTTGTTGGTATAATGAGTTGGGTGGCAAGGTGTGTATACAGCTGTGTTCAGTTTCACTTGAAACTGTTATCCACCAGGACACAATTCATACAAAATAATACACTAATTGACTATGATGTGATGCATTTGCAGCCAGGGTGTGGGTCTCAGCACTCGCACCTGGATGCCATCAGGATGACTCAACGGGACTGTCCTAAACTGAGTTCTGGCTCACGGATACCTATCAGAGCTCCAATCCACCCAGTACTGACTTTATTCCAGCACTGCTGTTCTTACAAGCTATTAACTCAATGATGCATTGTGAGGCATGGTGAGGCAGAGGCATTTTACAAAATGGTATTTCATTATTTTGCCATCTATATTTTGTGAGTTCTAGGAGGCATTCAAAGCACAGATCCTAAACTCAGAAGCACAGACATTTGAAGTTAAATTTGCCACCGAGATAATAATTAGTTCTTCTGTTCCAATGGAATCAGTCAAGTTTATTGAGAAAACGGTCCAAAATAAATGTCTGTATGCCTTTATTTTAACATTGAATTCTGCAATATAATTTCATTGAAGAAATCGGCATAACGTGTTGCTTTCACCCAATTCACCAGACCTTGGAAGATCGGAGCCTGAGTTGGCCGTGCCGAGATTCAAACTGATGCAGATTAAAACAGATATCTCTGGCATGCCTTTGGCACACTTAGCCGTCTTGTCAACTGGTCAAACATTTTAGTGAAAAGCAATTGATTCAACATCTCTAGGATAGCCATCAAGGTTTTGCCTCCATGCATAACTGAAGATCCTTGATTGCAGATTATATGCCATTTATGAAAATCGACCGAGACGTGTCTAAGGAATGCTAAATTCAGTTGATTTGCTAAACAGACAAATTCAAAACTGTCCCTCCTTGCCTTCTATTTTTTTGGTCCCCACATCATAGTGTATTGGGAGCACACAAGCTTGTTTTTATACAGGGAGCTCCCGGTAGCCCCACATGTCTTCATCTACCTTCCTTCGGGCAAAACGCTCTTGCTATCTGCTTTGTTTTAAAGCCTCTGTGTTTTGACGGTTGTTACTTTTCTAATTTACAGTATTGTGTTTTCTACTTACCAAGATTATTTTTCCAACGGTCTTCATGACAGCAGCGCTTTCTTTGCACTCTCTTGTTTTTAGGTCGAGCCTGGGCAGCGCATGCGCTGCTCTGCGATGCATGCTCTATTCAAGTTTGCACTTGAAACCCCACCCACTCTCTGGCCATATTTGTCATTGGCTTGTGTCGTTGTCATTTGTAAATGCTGGCTTCTGATTCGTTAATAGGATTGTTAGTCCCTCCATAGTACTGCCTTGCCTTCATTTGTAGCCTCCAAATGAGGATTGGCCCTTTTACTTCTGGTGTTACATGGTATGTCTTATTTAGTCTGTAAGCAGTATTTTCTTTAATGAGTGTCTCGTACTACAGGCACGGCATGCTTTCCTGAACATTCAGCGCACCATGCACTTTCTCTTTCCAAGAAGCCAGTGACAATGGCGGCCGCTTCTTTGTAATGAAAGAGGTCTCGCATTTACAAGAGTTTGAGCTATTGGCATGGTAAATGACAATGTCTTTTATTTATGTGTTAATTATCAAACCACATAAATAAAACGCAATGTCATTTACAATACCAATAGATTAAACTCCTGCAAACGCGAGATTTATTACATTGCAAATGTTTGTTATTTTCTGTTAGGAAAAGAACAACCCAGCAAATTCACACTACATACACTGACAGTGCAAGTGCAGCTGTGAATTAGACGTATTTGGGGGCATATTATCAAGTACGGCGTCAACATTATCACCGGTTTAGCGGCAGAACACTGCTGCTAAAGCGGCGATAATGGGCTTGCTAATACCCCGTAGAGAATGCCCATAGAAGCCCATGTTCACACCAGAACATGGGTTTCTATGGGAATTCACAAGGGCGTATTATCAAGCCCATTATCGCCACTTTAGCGGCAGTTTTCTGCCGCTAAATCGGCGATAATGTTAACGCTGTTTCTTGATTATATGCCCCTTGGTTTTATAAGAACTTGTCCTTGCCCTCTAATGAGAGATCCCACAATAAATCCATTGTCACTACACTTTCCTACTACAAACAAAGTATGTTTCCGCCCTATTATTTGCAATGCATACAATAAAATCTAGGGGAGCACAATGGGAAGTATTCACACTTTCCTTTAACCGAATTCAACACAGACCGGGGGTGGCAATCAAAGCAGGGTTGCTCATCTGTCTGACTGGATTCTAACCACCCCCTCCCAATATCTTGCAGTGTTTTTCGTCAATGTGTAAAACACTCTGAAATAATTGTAAAGAAACTTGTAGCACTTTATAAAATGTGTGAACAAATCAATATATAAATTCCGATCTGGCCCTGCTCAATGAAATTGTAGAACAAAAGATGTTTATCATTGTAATTTGTAACTCAACATCTTCCAACAATTGTACAAGATTCTTAATAATGCTATAGTTCTGCATACAGAGAATACATGTTTAGAGCAGGAAATATTAAAACTGTCATTATACGAATTAACAATGACTGTTGTTTATAACAAAAGTGAAAAGCAAGGTTGTCTGACACTGTCTTCAAGCGTGTTCTACTTCCCTGGTAAGGTAATAGCTGCTGATTCAGTTAGTTGGTACATGCACCATTTCAAGATGGCTAGTTCATTTAGATGAGTAAGCCATTCATAGTAATGCAATATCACGCTCATTCAACAATATCATTTTGCATAGGAGCACCAAAAGCAAAGTGGCATAATGCACTATTTCAATGATTGGACAAAACGTATGCCTCAAGTTTCTGAGAGAGCGCAAACTGATATAAATGTATGAGTACATCACACTTACCTATAGTAAGCACAAGTCATGATGAGAAATGCCATGAGTGCTAATAGTATCTGAAATTATATTCTAAATGTATAGCTAATATAGAGATTTAAGTAGAAGTGGAACTAATACAGAAATGTGTGACATTATATGATTTTATTAGACGTGATTATTTTGAATCTATGTCGTGTAGCTGTTAACATATAAGATGGTCTGTGGTAAAACGCAGAACGTGGTAGGCCTCAGGGCCAGAGCTGGAGCTAAAAGGGAAGGTGTTTCTTTTCACGACACAGATTGTTTAACGTTTTTGGTCATTGCATTAATGGGCCGTGATTTAGAATAATGTTTTCTAAATAATAGAATAAGAGTTTAACATGCTTTAATTAAATGAAGAATTTGAATGCTATAATCATAATGTGAAATATTGTAGGCCTGAAATGTTTTAGCAGTGATTTACACGTACATGTCTGGGCTGAGAAATGTTGCAAGCCTTTTTAGAAGTCTATGAGAGTTGGGTTCTTGGCGGCAGATATCTGTCTGCAACAGGAAAGGGGGGATCCAATTATAAGTGAATGAATAGAGGTCTGTTCAGTAGACGGCCCAGACATGGAGGAGGGTTCTGGAATGTTTAAGGGGTATCAGCGGGCCGGAGAAGAGACTGAGAAGCAAGGTCAACTCTAACGTCTGAGGCCCAATACAAAGCATCATGGAAAAAGCCTGAAGTTGCACCACGTGAGAGGCGTTTCGCAAGGGGCGTCTCAAATGTTGTTGACTGTTTTGTATTAGGGACAGCACCCCTGGGTGGAGTTAGAGCAGAGACCTGAGGACCCTTTAGAGAGCGGATGGGTAGGCAGTGAGGGGTCATGACTGGAGAACTTTAGGTTTTCACCAAGAGACTTAGAGTGGGTGACTTCCCTTGGGGGTCATTCATTGCTGACACCTTTGTTAGGTTGGGATTTGGTTAAGTAGGGATACCATCTAGAACAGGGTAGGGACGCCTAACCTGTGTTTGTTTTCCTCCAACCTAAATGAAGGAGAGATATGCGTCTATGCTGATAGCTTTGCTATTTTTAGAACTTGTGTTAGTGATTTCTGTTGCTCGTCTGAGGGCTTTTCGAGAGCACATGTATGTAATTGGACCTGTGTATCTCGTGAATCTCATTCTGAGATGCTTGTATTTGCAGCTCATTATATCTTTACAATAAACTTTTGAAACCTAGAAGTTGTCCGTGATCTTTAAGAGTAGAGTCCTTTATTGGGTGAACTAACTTGCAGATAGGTGTACTGTTTCCTTCCAAGACAGGCAATAAAGGTTCAGTCGACCAGATCGAGGTTTGGATCAATAGATATAAGGTATCGATCAAAATCTCGCCCTTTCAGTTGGTAGCTATAGAGGATGGTTGCCTTCTTGAGGACGGTGACCTAGGCCAGGTTAGCTTACCCCAAGGCCCCTAGAAATCGATGATCGGAAGAACAGCCCGCAGATGAAGATCCGGATGACGTGAGACAGAAAAAGCAGCAGTATCAGAGAGAGTGAGTATAAAGGGTTATGCGTGTTAGATTGCGGTGTTTTGTATTGTATCTATGTTGTAATGTCTGGCGGAGTTGAATGTCTGTAGAGTGACTGTGGAACAGGTTGTGAGCGCGCGCAACCGGTGGAAATCTTAAGTTCAAGGAGAGCTTAAGTGGTTCGGGTGTATCGGACACCCAGAGTAATTGTCAACTAGAGTGAAGGGGGTCATGAGGTACCATTGATCACCCGAGAGACCGAGATAGGGGGAACGTAAGAGTGAGTGCGTGAGTAACGGACGCTGGTCGGAAGTTACTGTGTGTGTAAGTAACCTATCAGAAAGACGATAGACATCTCGTCAGTTGTGTTGACAATTACAGATAGACTGTGGACGTACAGTCGAGAGAAGTGACCGCTTGGTCGGAAGTAGTCATTTTTCAGTGTATGAATGGGACGCATGCATAACCGGGAGACGAGTTGAGAAAGGAGGGGTGCTGCTGCGAAGCGGAGAAAAGAGACGTCAGGTGGTGTCGCGCAGTGATTGGCTGACCGGAGAAAGACCGCGCTGTGATAGGCCAGCTAGCGAACACGTCATACAGGGTCGCGACGTGATTGGCCAACAGGAGAAAGACCGCGCTGTGATAGGCCAAGCTAGCAAAGCCGCGACAGGATTGGTGGATTGTCATCAGGAAGTAAACAGAGTAGCGAGGCTGGATTTTGTGCGCATAATTATGAAGTGTTTTAAATGGTTGAAAGCGCTGTTTAAGAAAGAGAGGCGAGGATCGTATGAAGGGGAAGAAGCCCCGCCGGAGGGTACGCCAGCTCGTTATATGGCAGTAAATGTTGGGTTGCATACGATCCTTTGGATATCAGAGTGGAGTAAGATTACTGAAGGAAACGAGGAACTGACGTTCCCGAAGTACGGGACGTTCAGATTAGAGGTGTTACATCGATTGAAATCAGTCATGACCTCAAAGAGACCCTTGCCTAGACCAACCCAGTTTGAAGCCCTTGAGGCATGGCTTAGGGCAGCGCATGAAAGGAATATGAACAGACGACAAGAAAGGGTGAAACGCTCGGTAAGGGCAGTACAGGATGCCAGGTGGGATGCGGATGCTAAAAGATGGAGAGTGCATAATTTGGAAATAAATAAACTGTACCCAGTGTTAGAGGCGCCAGTAAATAAAAGCCCCCTAGAAGAAGATGATGAGAGCGAAACAGAGGACAGCCTGATAAACAGATTACTGACAGACAGGCCACCCCCGTATAATAGAGCAGGGGGAGAGGTCGAGAATACTGAAGGAGAAAAGGGGGGCAATGCAGGAGAGCATAGACCGCTTCCCAGTTCACAGTGGGATCCTGAGCCAAAGAAAGAGTTGCTCCAGCCTAGTCAGGTGCAACAGGTGGTCGGTAGGTTTGTGGTACAAAGAGCGCCGGAAACGGAAAGCGCCACATCCTACCCATTGCCAGATGCACTACAGGTACCTGTTACCATAGGTCCTATAATATCGATATATGACCAAGAGAGAGCAAAAGGGGAAGAACGGAAACGGAAAGACAGAGAAAGAGCAGAGCAGGCAAGGAGGAACGATACCACTAATTCCCCAAGTCAGATGCCAATACCCAGAGAGTGGAGTACCCCGATGCACACAGCAGGGGACCCAGGAGGAGATCCTGGGGGCCCTAGATGGCCAATGGATCTGAGGGGATCTGGACGAAAATCCTTTCAAGAGCTAAATGAGTACATGAAGCAGTGGGATGAGGCAGTGAAGGCTCAAAAGTGCATCAATGCTGCAGAAGCAGAAAGGGAAAGTCAGGACAGCAGAGCACGAACTCACTGCGGGGCTGGGGAGAGTAGCCCGGAGTGGGACTGTAGAGGGAGTAGGGGAGTCACCCATTGGGCCCGGAATGGAGGTAGAACAGACCTGGAAAACGGGGGCCCCGGGAGTGAAGGGGTGGCGTGCCCAATACTCAGTGAAGAGGAGAGGAGAGCGCAAGAGTACAGGAACAGCTTTAAGTGTCCACACTGTGTGCCTGGCACCAGAGAACAGAATGGGAGTTGTGAGAGGTCGCACCATAGTCCCTGTGATGACAGAAATGAGCGCAGCCCAGGGAATATGGGGAACCAGGAAGGATCGTATCGGATACTGAGCGATACGAGGCAAAGGGAGTGTAGCGACCAGAGGGAAAATAACAGAGAGATGTGCGGTGAGAGGAGAGAAGAAGACGAGAGTGGGCAGAGAGAGAGTAGGGATAAAAGGCCCGTGTTCCATCACCTTCCAAGATTGGATGGCCGAGCATGGGACCTGGAGAGATGGGAGCAAGGGAGGCCACCCATTAATTCTCCTGAGCCCAAACGCAGAGCTCGAAGTTGGGATGGGAGGGAGACCAGTGAGCCCCCTTCAAAAGACATATTGCGAGCTGAGATAAAAGCCAAGAGACTTGATGTCTCCAGCTTAAGGTCAGATCTGGATGACATGGTAGATGGTACCCTGCCTTTAGAAAGAATGGAAATGTATGAACAGGATGAAATACTGTATATGGCAAAGGACATCACACGAAAGGCGAGAGCAGTCCATGAGAAGTTAGTCGAACTAGCAGGCAAATATATGGTGGACTTGTCAAGAACCAAAGCATTACAGGGTAACCACAGGCTACATTACTCAGATCGAGATCTAGATGAGAGGAGAACGATTGGGCTGAAAACACACATAAGGGAACTGATTACTGGAATAAGGACATGGAGGGCACTAGATAAATGGGAAGAGAGGTGGTCCAAGAAAGGGACCGGCAGAAGAAGCATGATTGGTATAACACCAGGACAGCAGGGAATAGAAGCTTACCCTTTGCGTGAAGTTGCCAATGGGAGCTATGTACATGTCCCTTGGAGTAGGGGAGATTTAGCTGCTTTTACCACATCTTTCCCCAAGTTACGAGAGAGCCCCGTGGAGTGGTACAAGCAGGTCGAGAGGTTTGTAAAGATCTCAAAAGTCCTATGGATAGATCTGAACACGCTGTTTGACATTGTAGTACCAGGAGATCTGTGGACAGCATGCAAGGTTAGCGCTGAGTGGCCCACAACGGAGCCAGAGAGAGATGCTAGGACTAATGGGCCGTCCGAGATCGTGATGGCAAAATTCGAGAGAGTGATGACTTGGCTGAAAGAAAAAGTGCCAATGCAAGACATAGATTGGGTCAGAATAGACAGAACGAGACAGGAACCCAAAGAGACAGTCCATGAATATTACGAGAGATTGCTGAAGGCGTTTAAACAGTATAGCGGCTTGGATGTAATGGATCCAAAGGACATAGGGCAATTTGTGTCCAAGTTCGTCCTGGGACTGAGACCGGATATTAGTTTAATGATTCAGCAACACTCGATTTGTTGGCAAAGTAGACCCCTAGATGAAATACTGAGATATGCCAGGTACTGCTGTGATGAGGTAGACTCCAAGGCTAAGAAACTAAAAGAGAAGCTGATGGTGGTACAATTGCAGGCAGCAGGAAAGGGGGGACCGCAACAACAGCAGCAAGGGACAGGTACAGGAGGTAAGAAGCAGTACAGTCAGAACAAGGGTAATGAGGAGAGTACTACCTTCAGACCCAGAGTAGACATAGCTACCTTGAAGAAAACGACTAGGTGCCACCAGTGCAACGAGTTGGGGCATTGGAAACGCGAGTGCCCTTACAATGTAGAGATCGGAGAGCAAGAGATAGAGGAGGAAGAGGTCCAGAGCGCACCTATGAGAGGGGCGACGCCATACCAAGGAAAGGTGCTCAAAGGGGGGGGGGCTCCTCCCCGAGCCCAGTTCCCGCAACCTCCTCGAGTAGGGAGTATGGGTAAGACCTATAGACAAATGCCCCTGTTTGTGGAAGGTGAAGAATGCTATTATGTGGACCCATTAACCGGACAGAGAGTGGAAAGAGAAGACTGCACCCTTGGGGCAGCCTTAGAGGTAGATCAGAGGGGACCCTATGTGGAAGCAGAAGTAGCAGGGTGCCCTACGACATTTCTGGTGGACACAGGAGCCACTAGATCCACGATCAGATCAGCTGCAGTTCCAGACCTGCCCATGTCTGGAGAGACCATACAGGTGGTAGGGGTCGCAAACAGGAGAATAACCAGCCAATTGACAGAACCGGTACAGGTGAAAATAGGGAAGTACAGCGATGAGCACCAATTTGTGGTTTGCGATTCAAGCCCTGTGTGTCTGCTAGGAAGAGACCTGTTGTGCAAATTGAATTGTACTATATATTGTACACCCCAGGGAGTGGAGGTATTGACTAATGATGATGATGCAGATTTCAAAGTTGCAAACTCAAGAATATGTGTGGAGCTGTACCCTACTTTGACAGTAGACGAGCTTCCCTGGGATTTGAGAGAGACAGTGGCATCAGAGGTATGGGATTTCACTGGGGAAGAGATTGGATTAGTCAAAGGGGTGGACCCAGTGAAAATTGTAGTGAAACCGCATGCTGAGTTCCCAAGAACACCCCAGTATAAATTGACTCCAGAAACGATTGCAGGCATAAAACCCGTGATCGAGTCCATGATTAAACAGGGAATACTGAAAGAAATCGTGGGTAGTCCATGTAACTCCCCGATTATGGGTCTGCAGAAACCAAATGGGAAATTTCGGATAGTGCAGGACCTTCGAAAGATTAATAACATAGTCGTTTCATGTTGTCCAGTGGTACCGAATCCATCAGTGATACTGTTTCAGATTCCATTCCAAGCAGAGTGGTTCACTGTGATAGATCTTTGTCAGGCTTTCTTTTCGATCCCTTTGGACGAAGATAGCCATTTTCTTTTCGCATTTAAGCTGGAAAATCGCGTCCTAACATGGTGTCGTATCCCTCAGGGGTATACAGAGAGTCCATCGATCTTTAACCAGCTTCTGAAGAAAAATCTTGAAAGTCTAGTGCTGCCCCAGAAGTCAGTTCTGGTCCAGTACATAGACGACCTCCTTGTGGCGTCAGAAACAGAAGAAGCTTGCAGGGAAGATTCCATTGCTTTGTTAAATCACCTAGCTGCCAATGGGCACAAGGTGTCCCCGGGAAAATTGCAGTACTGCCTGACAGAAGTACAGTACTTAGGACACAGAATTGAGAAAGGCAAACGAAAGGTGTCACCAGACAGGATAGAGGCGATCATGAAAATGAACGCGCCTCAGACACAGAGAGAGGTCAGGATGTTCCTAGGGATGGTGGGTTATTGCCGACAGTGGATCGTGAACTTTTCACTGAAAGCAAAGCCCTTGCAAAAACTGACGCACAAAGAGGTGAGTGATCCGGTACCATGGGACAAAGACTGTTTGATGGCGTTCCTACAGTTGCGAGAGGACCTGTGTCGTGCTCCGGCATTGGGAATGCCTGATTACAATAAACAATTCTTTCTTTACTGTTGTGAGAGAGAAGGTTGTGCGTTGTCTGTGTTGGTCCAAATCCATGGGAATGCCCGTAGACCAGTTGCTTATTTTTCAGCTACTTTAGACCCAGTAGCCGCAGCGTTGCCCGGATGTCTCAAATCCGTTGCTGCAACGGGTGTCAGCATTGAGAGATGTGAAAATATCGTTATGGGGCACCCGTTAGAGGTGTGCGTGCCACATTCTGTTGAACTGTTGATGACCAGGACCAAAACACAGCATCTGACCAATAGCAGGCTCACGCGCTATGAGCAAGTTATTCTTGCTGCAGAGAACGTGACCCTCAAGAGATGCTCTGTTTTGAACCCTGCTACCTTAATGCCACTTCCAAATGATATTGATGATGATGATGAATATACAGACCATGACTGTCTCGATGTGACTGAACTATGCACCAAACCCAGACCCGACATCGTGGATGAGCCACTGACGGACCCAGATGAAGTTTTCTTTGTCGATGGCTCATGTGTAAGAGACGAAGTTGGGCAGTTGAGAGCAGCTTATGCTGTTTGTACAATTGAAGGAGTTGTGGAAGCTGGGTGCCTGGAAGGAGTACACTCCGCTCAGGTAGCCGAGATTATTGCCCTAACACGTGCTTGCTTAGCAGGCAATCAAATTCGAGTCACCATCTACACCGACAGCCAATACGGGTTTGGGGTAGTTCATGATTACGGGCAGTTATGGTCTCAAAGAGGGTTCATGACTTCTTCAGGCTCTCCCATTCGCAATGGAGAGTTTGTGCGCTTGTTGTTAGAAGCATTGCAATGTCCAGCAAGTATCGCAGTTGTAAAGTGCATCGCACATACCAAAAATGAGGACTTTGTTTCGAAAGGCAATAGATATGCTGATGAAGTTGCGCGGTATTGCGCAGAACAAGGTTACTCTTTCACAGAGGTGGATGTGGGTGGAATAAATGTAAGAACTGAATTAGCCATGATACTGGAAACTGTTGATACTTGGGATGAATTGTCAACCATGCAAGAAAATGCTCCTGATTCTGAGAAAGAAACATGGGAAAAGGCAGGATGTGTAATGGGTGAGACTCATTTTTGGGTCTCAGCAGACGGCAGAGCAGTGTTGCCCAATGAGATGGTGAGTCCAATGGCTAGACTCATACATGGTCCCGTACACTTAGGGAGAGATGCTATGCTGAGAGTGTTTAGACAGACTTGGTACAATCCTAAGTTTAGAATAGCAGCAGAAGCAGTGTGCCAGCGTTGTGTGACCTGCCAGCAGCTGAATGTAGGGAAAAGAACACCAGTTGCACTAAGTCACATAGGAAGGTCTGGAGGTCCATTCAACAGAATGCAGATAGATTTCATTGAAATGCCAAGATGCAACCGCCTCCGCTATGTCCTGGTGGTTGTTTGTGTGTTCTCCAGATGGGTTGAGGCATACCCTACACGTAGGTGCGACACCCTCACAGTGGCTAAGTTACTGCTTAGAGAACTTATCCCTCGGTTCGGGGTGCCGGCCTTTTTGGAATCAGATAGGGGAACACATTTTAACAGCGAGCTTGTGAAGATGATTTGTGTTGCACTGAATATCGACCAAAAGCTCCATTGCAGTTACCGACCAGAAGCCTCAGGAATTGTGGAACAAATTAATGGCACGATCAAGTCCAGAATAGCGAAAGTTTGCTCCTCAACGACCCTGAATTGGCCTGACGCCCTGCCATTGGTACTCATGAGCCTTCGTAGTACCCCAGACAGAAGAACAGGGTTGTCACCACATGAGGTGTTAATGGGGAGAGCAATGAGACTGCCATCTATTCCAGCTACTGCACTGTTAAATATCACAGATGATATGATCCTGGACTATTGTAAGGGGCTGTCTGACGCCATGCGTTCTGTGTCCCTTCAGGTGCAGGCTGCAGAGGTTCCAGCGTGCCAGGGCCCTTGCCATGACCTGTATCCGGGGGACTGGGTCCTGGTGAAGAAACATGTGAGAAGAAGCTGCTTGGATATTCGTTGGCGTGGGCCCTACCAGGTTATCCTGATCACAAGTACAGCTGTAAAGGTGGGAGGCCTGCCCAACTGGATACACGCGTCGCATACGAAAAGGGTTCCAGCACCTCTGGAAACAGCTCCTCTCTCGGATGGACGTCCAGCTGAGGACCAAGAAGCCATAGAGGGGGCTAGCCAAGCTGTAGAGGTGCCAGTGGAAGCAGGGAACGAGTCTGACCAAGCTGAGGACGGTCAGTACAACAGCGAAACAGAAGACGCTACAGAAGGAGAAGACAGCTGGGAGTACGAGTCTGACCCTGACAGGTCTGAAAGAGAGCGAGAACAGACCAGAAGGAGAAGGAGTAGAAGGGCACGTGGAGAAGCAAATTGGCCGCAAAGAAGAAGTTCTAGCCTGAGGTCAACTCCAGAAGCAACCCTTCCTCCGATATCAGAAGACTCAGACCCAGAAGAAGGTGCTCAGGGCGCTGAAGCACCAGACCGAAGAAGGTCAAGAAGAGTGCGTGTGCCTAACAGAAGATACTCCACACCTGAGTGGACATATCTGGCGACAAATGTCTGTGAAACCGGAGACAGGGAGGATCCGAGCGGTGGTGGTGTCCAGTTCTGAGCCCATTATCACCGTGGAAATACAACTGTTGGTACCCGGTGTCGAACAAGAAGGGTCACTAACATTCGTGCTCCCCAGACCTCCCCGCCTCAGCAAGTTAAAACACATGTTTCTTACAGAATTGAAATTCCCCGACTTTGGTACCACGATAACAGCACATGAAGAGCATACTCTTCGCATGGAAATATTGAACTATGCTATTGAAGCTGCAACCACAAATCTAATAGTCGATTGTTAAAGGACTTTGTAAATAAAGCAAGCAGAAGAAAAGAAGATTACCTAGCGCCCAGGAAGCAGAGAATTTTAGGGAACCCCTTGAGTGGATGGAGAAGGGCTAGGGTTGTCTTTTTGAACTGTGAAAGGACTTTTTTGCGAAAAAGGCTGTCAGCCTCCAGCTGTGTGGATTCTAAAGACAAAAAGGGATTGAAAGAGACTGTAAAGGAACGAGAGGAAAAGAACTTTTTGCAAAGAGAAAGGGAAAGCTAGATTGTCTGACGAAATGGAGGCCGGCACCCCGAACCGCAGAGCTAAATGTATAATAGGTACACTAATAGTAGGAGTGATAATATTAATAGCTTTAGTGGTAACAATTTCTTATGTAAAGGGACATGAGGAAGAGGTAAAGGTAACTGATGCGAATTCTGTAGTAACACTTACACCCACTGTTGCAGGTGAGAAAAGGGAAAACACTCAAGAGAAAGCGTTATTGGCTGCAGAAGCCCGCAGGTTACATGTAGACGAGTCCCAAGGAGACTTTAGGTCAAATGCTTATGCTAAACTTTTGTATGAATACGTGGATGCCATGGAGGTTAAGGATTGCTACGTCTGCATGCAGTTGCCTGCGTCTGTAGATGAAGGAATTCGATATCATCACCTCCCTCTGACATATGGCATTACATGTAGCTTATTGCTTAGTATATTTTATGAGAGAGATAGTTTTGAATACTATTTCTCCAATTATGATTCTGTGTTGCCAGAAGTCCCGAATTATAAGCAGATGAATAAATGGGATTACTGGAAGAGTGAAGACAGATTGGCCAAATTCTTCATTCCTTGGATTACCTTAGATACTTCACATGCCCGTAGAAATAATCTGACATGCAAGGTGTCAGAAGTCGAGAAAAAGTTCATAGGGCAGGTGGATGATCGTTACAGGAGACAAAAGATTTTGAAAAAATCAGGACAAGGGAAATTAGATTGGACCGAGGAAGAGAAGTCACATAAGAGAAAGGGTAGTAGTGGTCCAATAGCTTTAGATAAAGCGCAGAAAGGAAAGTTATGTCTTCACCGAGCCAAAACGTATTATGAAAATGTATACGTGGGTGAAGTTGACTGTGAACATGCTTTTAATTTAGAGTACTACACTAAGGATTTCCTGAAGGGAATGCAAGTAATTCCAAATGTGTATTTTGTATGTGGAAGAAATGCTTACGTGAGACTACCTGACAACTGGTATGGATCATGTTACTTGGCAATTGTCTTCCCCAAAATATATCATGCACAAGACTTATTGATCATTGAGGGCCAGACATCATCGAGGGGAAGGAGAGATTTAGGCGATGCAGAAATGGTTGGAGATGTCTTTGGAGCTATGTTCCCTCTTTTGGGAATAATCCTTAATGATGTTAAAATTAGACGACTGGCAACAGTTGTCGACAGGTTGTCTGCCAGCACTGCTCAGTCCTTAATGCTGGTAGAAGGAGAGATGCAATCGATAAGGGCTATGGTTCTTCAAAATCGGCTTGCATTAGATGTCTTATTAGCAAAAGAGGGCGGAGTCTGTAAGGCTTTGAAGGTTCAGGAATGTTGCACTTACATTCCAGACCTTTCAAAACCCCTTGAGAAAGTTATTAAGAACATAACTAATATACACAAAGAGATCGAAGACTTGAGTAGAGAAAATGTCTGGGAAAAGGTGGGCCACGGAATGAGTACAGTTGGAGGGTGGTTTTCCACCTTAGGCAAAAGCTTTATTTGGTATATCCTAAAGCCTATCATCATAATATTGATCTGTGGGATAATATTGTGGGGATTGGTGAGGGTATTCAAATGGTACAGAGCAAGAAGGTCAGAAAGGGCCCAAAGAGAACAGTTGCAGAGATTGGCTGCCATACAAGATAATCAGTACAGGAGCCTGAGAGCTCTGGAAGCGCAGAGAATGCCAGCAATAACTGCAGTTTAAATGTTAGTGATGACCCCGAGAGGTCATCAAAGGGGGGAACTGAGAGAGCGCAAACTGATATAAATGTATGAGTACATCACACTTACCTATAGTAAGCACAAGTCATGATGAGAAATGCCATGAGTGCTAATAGTATCTGAAATTATATTCTAAATGTATAGCTAATATAGAGATTTAAGTAGAAGTGGAACTAATACAGAAATGTGTGACATTATATGATTTTATTAGACGTGATTATTTTGAATCTATGTCGTGTAGCTGTTAACATATAAGATGGTCTGTGGTAAAACGCAGAACGTGGTAGGCCTCAGGGCCAGAGCTGGAGCTAAAAGGGAAGGTGTTTCTTTTCACGACACAGATTGTTTAACGTTTTTGGTCATTGCATTAATGGGCCGTGATTTAGAATAATGTTTTCTAAATAATAGAATAAGAGTTTAACATGCTTTAATTAAATGAAGAATTTGAATGCTATAATCATAATGTGAAATATTGTAGGCCTGAAATGTTTTAGCAGTGATTTACACGTACATGTCTGGGCTGAGAAATGTTGCAAGCCTTTTTAGAAGTCTATGAGAGTTGGGTTCTTGGCGGCAGATATCTGTCTGCAACAGGAAAGGGGGGATCCAATTATAAGTGAATGAATAGAGGTCTGTTCAGTAGACGGCCCAGACATGGAGGAGGGTTCTGGAATGTTTAAGGGGTATCAGCGGGCCGGAGAAGAGACTGAGAAGCAAGGTCAACTCTAACGTCTGAGGCCCAATACAAAGCATCATGGAAAAAGCCTGAAGTTGCACCACGTGAGAGGCGTTTCGCAAGGGGCGTCTCAAATGTTGTTGACTGTTTTGTATTAGGGACAGCACCCCTGGGTGGAGTTAGAGCAGAGACCTGAGGACCCTTTAGAGAGCGGATGGGTAGGCAGTGAGGGGTCATGACTGGAGAACTTTAGGTTTTCACCAAGAGACTTAGAGTGGGTGACTTCCCTTGGGGGTCATTCATTGCTGACACCTTTGTTAGGTTGGGATTTGGTTAAGTAGGGATACCATCTAGAACAGGGTAGGGACGCCTAACCTGTGTTTGTTTTCCTCCAACCTAAATGAAGGAGAGATATGCGTCTATGCTGATAGCTTTGCTATTTTTAGAACTTGTGTTAGTGATTTCTGTTGCTCGTCTGAGGGCTTTTCGAGAGCACATGTATGTAATTGGACCTGTGTATCTCGTGAATCTCATTCTGAGATGCTTGTATTTGCAGCTCATTATATCTTTACAATAAACTTTTGAAACCTAGAAGTTGTCCGTGATCTTTAAGAGTAGAGTCCTTTATTGGGTGAACTAACTTGCAGATAGGTGTACTGTTTCCTTCCAAGACAGGCAATAAAGGTTCAGTCGACCAGATCGAGGTTTGGATCAATAGATATAAGGTATCGATCAAAATCTCGCCCTTTCATTTCCATATTCCCAACTTCCGTACTTCTATGTACCATTAACAACAACACCATGAGGGAAAAATGGATTACGCCGTTATGCCAGTAGCACCAACATATATGAAATATTGCTGGATCTAAATGTCCAAAGACCAGCAGCCCTAACGAGCTATTGTTTTTTTTAAAAAACAAAAGCAAATTGTTCACATTCTACCAATCAATTCAAGAAGAACATTGTAGTAAGCAATCTAAAAAATCTCAACTAATAGTTTTCAAGTGCTACAACTCTATTTTATGCAAGTTATCTTAAATACACCAATAAAGCATTTATTCGTAAGAGTCTGATCTCCACATCAGCACACACACATACAGAACAGAAGATAAATAGTTGCAATCCAAACCTTTCCTTGATAAGTGTTGACGCCGTCATGCAAAATGTACACAAGTGGAATTTTCCTAGAAACAGGCTACAGATTGCTTTACATAAGATGCAATATTTGGTGAAAACATTGTGGTTTGTGCTAAAAAACATCGCAAGCAATCAATAATTATTGAAAAAGTAGATTAGGTCGGAAAATACAGTGCTGTTGATTTACAAACGTAATGCTGTTACTTTGAGGTATTACTACAAGGTATTATTCAAGGTATCACCTCAAGTCATTACCCTAGTTCTTAGTGATTTGGTAGTAAATATGTTGAATAACCAGCAGCAAAAAAAGTTACCATTTATGCACCCTGCAGCTAGACTAACCTGTTTCTGCAGACTATAGATGGCCCCGATTAGTGCCAGAAATTGAAGAGAGGGGTAATAGTCAATGATTAGATATGGTGAAGCAGTAAACAAGCCTGGTAAGCTTATTCCTGACCAGTTTTGCTGTTCATTTTCCAATTCTTTGGAGGTAAATAGTGGTGAAGTGGCTATTTGAAGATGGTGGCATGGCATTGAGTTTTGGTGAGAAACCAGGAGTAAACAAAACTAAAAGATCTTAATGTTGGACCTTCACATGTAGTTTAAAGCCCTACCAATGCAAAGCAATGGAAGATAGCAGTCGGTTGTTCTGCAACACCCGTTTCTAGACTCACTGGCTAACCAAAGGGATGACCAGCATGTGCAAATCAAATGATGGAATCTGTCTTCACAGAGGCTAAAGTTTGAGTTTACACATTTTCAAAAGGCAACCAGACACTGATCAGCAGTAGTTGCCATCTAGGACTGTGCTTTCAAACCTAAAGATAAGAGGTAAAACGTAGTCCCTTCTTTAAGCTACCGGGCTGCTAACACTGTTTATCGCTAGGCACTATTCATCACCCATGAAGATTGAAGAGATCATTAATAAAAGTGATAGAGAGTAACTGAATTCAATAAATCTAAAAATAGAAAAGGTTTGCTTATTTATTTATTTTAGTGAGAGTATGTTCATTCATTCATTTTGTCTTTATTTTGACAAAAAGATGTCATAAAAGAATACACAATAAAATTACAGTATACAACGTTGCAGAAGTTTAAAAATACAAAGTACCATAAAATTCATTCTTGTAAAAACATTATCTAAGGTTAAAAGGACAATCAGCCCGATGAACCACTGGTCCCAACACCCCCGAATCATCTGGGCATTGTAAGCGAATACATTTGATCTCATTTTACAATGTACTTTCTTCTAATATTCCACATGGCAGCCAGGAATTTCGTAACAGCAAAAACAATTAATGGGGATAAGTCTGTTTTTAATATTCTATAGGAATGAGAACATTTCCTAATCCCCAGGTTTTTGCAGATAGGGATGACCCACTTCTTCCTAGGAATCTGGTAGGAAGGACAGAAGAAAACTATATGTAACTCATTCTCTACCTCCGCAGTGCACGCTGGGCAGTTTCTGGGAGCATTAGCGCGCCAACCGCTGGTGAGAGCTCTTATTGGTAGGGAGTCATACCTCCATTGGAGGTACATCTTCCTAAAACTGTTAGGGCTGATATTATCAAGGACAGGCTCTAATTTGTAGTGGTCTTTTAATATCAAGAATTTACTCGTCATTGTCCCCATTTGGTCATTCATTATGCTGGCAGACAAATTATAATCATAATACAGGCTAACTAGCTCCTTGCGGGATATACCCCTACACGCTTGTTTGGGGTTAGTCCATAGCAAAGTGCAACCTAGCCTGTCAAATTCCTGCCTGATATATTTCAGCCAGGGGAAATTCCAGACATTTGGGGACTTTAACAAATCTACAAGCTCGTGCCTATAACTGGCAAGTTCAGGGGTAACCCAGAGACGCCTCCAAAAAGTTAGAGGCGTGAGTCCTAGTTCCTCCTTGAGGGATCTCAATCCCATATCCAACCTAAGGGGAAGTAGGGGCGTGCTAGCGGGCAGAGATACCAACTGCCTGAGAAACCTATTTTCCGTAACGGTGATTTCTGGGGAACAACTGTGACCCCACAGTTCCCCTCCATAGATCACCGCACCCCGTGCCTGCATTTTATAGATTTCAAGTGGGGCTGAGATTGGTTTTAACGTGGATTGTTTTAGGAGTTTGAGAATCCCCCCTGCTTTTTGCGAGAGCTTTAACTGGGTTTTGATCTGATGTTGTACCCAGGTCATATTTTCATTGAGAGTTAGTCCCAAGTATTCAAACGTTTGCACTCTTTCCAAACGAACACCACCTATAGCAGGGTTTGGGCGAGATGTTTTCGGTGGATTAAAAATCATGAATTTTGTTTTGGATGTATTTATTTCTAGTCCCCGGTCTTGACGAAATGAGACAAAGCCATCCAAAACTCGCTGTAGGCCCATCGGAGTCTTTGCCAGCAACAGGGTATCATCCGTGAACAGAATCGCAGAGATCCCTGAACCAGCGAGCTTTGGGGCGTCTCTGTTGGGGACCATGTTCAGGTGGGCAATTACTCCGTTGACGTAGAGGCAAAACAGGGTCGGCGCCAAAACGCAACCCTGCCTTACCCCCCTGCCAACGGAGAAACTAGATGACAGATTGCCTTGTCTCCCACACCTGACCATTGCGAAATTCTGTGAGTGGAGACGTAGAAGGATATTCAAAAGGGGGATTGGAATACCTAAATCCCCTAATACACTCCAAAGCTTCCTTCGTGGAACCAGATCAAAGGCCGCACAAAGGTCTACGAACACAGTATAAAGCGAACCGCCCTCCACTTTGACCGTTTTCCAACAAAGAATATTTAGTCTGAAGCCTGCTTGATAATCACTTAAAATTTCAGAGTCCTCAACCCAGTCCAAGAGGCGATTCAGAATCAGCCTTGCGAACAGTTTCTGAGATACATCTATTAGGCTGATTTGCCTGTAGTTGGCTGGGAGCAAAGGCGACCCCTTCTTGAAGATAGGGACCAACTCAGCTCCCAGCCAAGTATTTGGAGGTGCCATTCCCCCAAGAACTGCATTAAAACATTTTAGTAGATAGGGTGCCCATATCTCCGGTTCCTGTTTATAGAGGTCCCCCGGGACCTTATCCAGCCCTGGGGCTTTTCCCGCAGGAAGCTTAGCTATAGCCGCCCGTACCTCATCTAAGGTAAAACTAATCTCCGACGAGACAGAGACAAGAATGCTCGCTGCATCAATCATGGAGTTCTCCCCCTCATACAATCTAGCAAAATGTTCCTCCCAAATCTCAGCTGCAATATTTGGTGCTACTGCCAGCTCTGGTTCAGCTGAGCCAGTGCTCACAATTTGCCAGAACTTTCGGGCGTCTTTGACCGCAAGTGCCAGTGTTAATTTTACCCAATTCTCATTCTCCCATTCAATCTTAGCGTGGCGAATGAGGTTCCGGTATACTTGCCTCCTGTTTTTTATAAGGTCCCTATCATTATTCTGTTTTAGTGCCAGAAGTAGCTCGCTTTTCGTCCGTCTGCATGCCTTATTATACCATGATGGCTTCCTTACCAACCCTCCTGCACATGGACCGGGGGGATTTAAAATTTCTGACAGAGTGCTTATTAATATATTATGCAGTTTTCGCAGCCTTTCATGACAGTCATTCACAGGATGCTGTTCAATAAGAGGAGCAACATCTTCCAATACTGGGATTACCTGGGTGTACAATTTAGCTAGCGCATTGGGATTTTTGGCCAACTTATCCCATTTTACCCTGCGTCTATTGCTTGACAGGGTAGCCCTATTGGGTATGTCAGGTTGCAGTGATAAGTTGCCCTTAAGAATGTTCGGGATTTTAAAATCTAAAGTTAGAGGATTATGATCACTCTCCACCCTGTGGATCCAGTTTGGCCCTTTTTACACCCTTAGACTGTCTAGTTCTTTTTCTTTTTGGAACAGCACCTTCACGTAGGCCCCGTGAGTGAGATAAGTTTAGATCACTCCCCTCTCCTCGTGTCAGGACTGGGTCAGAAGTTGGGAGAGGATCCACCTCAGGTATAATATGGAGGGAGTCTTGAAGTGAGGTTGAGGAAGTTCTTAGCTGTTGTAAGACAGACTCAATAGTTTGGTCAATACTATCCAACAGAGATAGATGAGAAGCATCAAGTATTTCCGGGATCTAACAATTAATCCCACAGAAGATCACCTAGTACTTTCGATCCCATCCGCAGTCTGTCTTTCTAGGGCTGTCAATTCGTTATTTACCACAGTGTTAGCTCTAATAAGAAAGCTATCCAGAGTACCTGCCACCATGGTAGACGATGCTGTGGCTTTCCTCCTCGTCTCCCTTGTTGACATATTGCTTAATTTTTCATATAGCCGATTCTCACCCAGGCTAGGACGGTGTAGCACAAGATTTGATGAATCCTGGGAAACTAGCCACCAACCCAGAGGGGTGGCCCGGACCGGTCTCCCCCGGGCTCAAACGGGCTACAACGGGCCCGCCCTTGGCCCGGGCTTCGCCCGGCGCCCTCCCGCGCACGTCCAGCGTGCGCGGTAGTGGGAGGGGCTAAATAGGAGGAGGCGGTGCGGGAAGAGTCTCCAGGTATGGCCGGTTGAGCGCCGCAGTCACCGCTGGGACTCGCAGTCCCGCTCTTACCAATGTCCCCAGGCAATCAGCTGGTCTGTTGTTCGTAATATCCACCAGGGCAAGGAAACATCAGGGAAGTCACCAAACATCTCTCACCTGCACCACGACTGCGAGCGGCAGAGTATGTATATTGAGACTCAAAGAAGGCATAGGAGAAGTTTACACAGAGCTTGGAATTACTTCACAGGTAGTGCTTCAACACTCATTGTAGGTTGGTAACATTCACGGGGTAAATGGTAGCGGATACACATGCATGGTGAAGGTAATAAAGACTTGTGCAAAAAGGTAGAGTGGTCTGTGCAGGTAAGGTGTGGGTAGCTGCAGACAACAGAAACAATGTCATCAGGTAGATTATGGCATTATTTTCAAATTGTTGTAGAGTGGGATGGTGTGTGAGTGTAGGGGGCCATTTGTTTCAGAATCAGGATGCGTAGAGTGCAGTGTTTATTCCACTGTGTATTGCATCTTGTGTTTCTGGTTTTCAAGCCTTTCGCTAGTGCTTTGTACAGTGAAGTTACAGCTGGAGATAACATTCAATAACCACATTTACCTATGAAAATTGTTAGTAGAGATGGTCTTCATGGGGGTCAAGATTGGATAAGAGAAATGATTAGTTAAACTATGAAATGCAATCACATGGAAAATGCTACCAAATATTAAAAGTGCCCTAACCTACGCTCACTAATTTTTCAGCAAAGAAATGCTCTGAAAATTAATAACACCTTTTCAGAGGCACTCCAAAAAGGCATTTCATTGGTTGAGTTATATATTACTTCAGAATTAGTGGATTTACCACTCGGGAAGTCGAGAGATTCCTTATAATTGTGAAAGATGTGATTTAATGAACTTTTCACAGCACATTTCCCCCCATTCATCCCATTAATGCACAGTTTAGAAGAGTGGTAGCTTCCCAACACAAGGAAGTCATCCTTTATTGGAGTTTGTCTGGGTATCCTGACTGGTCCAGCACTGGTGCTATGTAGTGGAACCTGAACAAAGTGTTACTTTCTGGAAACATTGATTAATGAACTGAGGTAGGCTCTTTGAGTCACTTTTTCTCTCAGTAAAAGGCACACATTGGTGTTTCACAGCTATGTCACACTGGGACCTTGGAATTATGGCTCCCTACAATAGGTCAATCTGGTCCCTCAAGCTATTAATCTCTACCCATAACGAATAAAGGAAGATTTAGTATCTGAGCCCATGAATCGGAATGGTAGAATGGCTTTCGGTGTCCAAGGAGAGATATTAAAAAAGCACTTGGACCCTGGTAAATGTGTGGTGCTATGTTTATTGACACTGTGCCTTCTAATTGAAACAGAACCTTTTGCACTTTAAATTGTTTTGCGCATGGTGAGGCAAGTGATGGTGATTCAGCATGGCTCATATTGAAATAAGACTGTGGGTCCCAGAATAGTACATTGCAATAATGAGAATATAAGATATTTCCCTTCAATAAAAAACAGAACAATAAAAATGAAACTTTACAATAATATAAGAATGTACAAAAATATTAATCGCTAACAGAAGGAAGGAGATAACTTAACCCCTTCGATGCTGATGACGGCCCCCAGCCGTCATGCATCACGGGGCTCGTGTGCTGATGACGGCTGGGGGCCGTCATAAACCCGCCCACTTCGAAAAACGCCGCACAGGCGCAGAATCACGGCCGCGCCCAAGGGGTTAAATTCACTCAAATGTTTTGAGTTTAAAGGATGGAATCTTAACTCTGCCTCTAAGCTTGACCAGCAAAGCAACAGAACCAGTTTCATCCTTTGCTATGTTGCCATCATTTGAGTTCCTCAGCTCATCTGCATCGCTTCCTGTCATTAAATCTCCTTCACACACAAGCTTGGACTGAGCTGTAAGAGTTACACAGACACTTGTTTTCCTCACCATTACTAGAAAATCTTAATTTGTTAGTATCGCCAGGTGGTTTATAGATCTTTCTCTCTTGCACACAACCTCCGTCATACTTACCCATGCGCTTAACATTACAAATGTTACCTTACTGTATTACTGCATTAATTAGATTAACTTTAACAATTTGTAATGCCTTACTAAATTAGAGCAATCTAATTTTCTCGGAAAACACTTCAGGATATTTCTTGATGAACTAATGTCCTTTATCCATCTCATGAGATCTAAAATTCTTCCCAGTGCCCATAGATCTTTCCAACCTAAAACATCCAACCCTTCATGTGCAACATGCAATGTCTTTTCAGCATTCCTTCTTTTAAAAAATAAATTAGTGTGGAATAACCCAAACATTCTCCCACCATCAAATACTTCAACCACCACATCTGGAGGTTTCAATCCATTCACATCAATTTGACTTCCAAACTCATTATAAAACACATCCTACATGATAAATGACCCTGGTGAGAATCAGCCATAGGAGCTACCTCTTTAGCCCACAGCCTGGCATGTTTATTGTGTGGACCTATGGGTTCATCAATATTTTAGTTTTTGAGAGTGCCACTAGCCTCCTTCAAAACGAATTCCATTTCGTGCCACATATCTATTTCCTCCTTGTCAATACACCAAGCTACATTCTCTTCACTCTGTGCTTTTTTTTTGTTGCTTTTAAGACACTTTTTAGATTCTCTATACACTTTGGCAAAATTAACTCCCTATTTTGCTCCATACCGTATATTACTTAGCAATAGCAAGACACAACTTAAGTGAGGCAACATGGCTGCTCCTACCACATGTAAAACACTTTTCTCCCGCATGGGTTTGGCTTATATTACCATCAGATATACTGCATACCTTG
The DNA here is from genome assembly GCF_964261635.1 of Lissotriton helveticus. Classification (NCBI taxonomy): domain Eukaryota; kingdom Metazoa; phylum Chordata; class Amphibia; order Caudata; family Salamandridae; genus Lissotriton; species Lissotriton helveticus. The sequence goes on along the minus strand of NC_136060.1, from coordinate 121,204,882 downwards.
AACATTTAGACTATCCCATGTCACTGTTGACTGATGTATTTTGTGCTTTATGTTGTCCAATTGCTATAGCTGCCTTAGCTGTAGCAGTAGTGTCATTCAATTGTTGGTTGCCAATACTCTCCACAGACATTGCATCAGCCGTTATTGCTGTAATATAATAAGCAATTATTCCTTGCTCCTAGACCATGGTATGGGAGGATCACCTTTGCTTTGAAGGAACATAGGAGCTGCTTCAAATTGCATGGCACAAAAGCTCTAGCATTTATGATTAAATATAATTTGCAGGCTGTGTCAGAAATTACACAAGTAAGACACACTGTTATATTGTAATGGTCAACATGTAGCAAGCAAGTATACTAATAAAATGCTCAGATCTCACAATCACCAGGATTACAGGCTATACCATAACCTATATTATGTGTGTGCGTCACAGAAGGAGAAGGGAATACAATATTTTCCTCATGCCCTTCAAAATAAAATATCAGCACTTATCCCAATGGAAAATATAATAAATTGTGGTGAGATAACATGCTTTTAACACTGTACAATGCCCCCAAAGTGTATGTTGAGTAGGCAGTCCTGAGCAGAAAGTGCTACCATAACTTTAACCAATCCAGGGATCATCAACTGATAATCCAGCCCATTGTGGAACCTGCACCCAGTAAGAAGATCATTGAGATGAAAATGTTTGAAGAAAGCAACACAGCACACAGCTGACACTGTAGCCAATAAGATGACCTATTGTAGTGAGGGATGCTGCTCTGAGAAATTGTCACAGCACTCCTAGACCTCTTCTACTGAAACGCCGTGCATGGCAGAAATCTTGTCATGATTGCCCAATGGCACTGGTACTGCATGATAATTACCAAAGTTAATTGAGGCACCATAAATAATACTTACCAGGTCCTGGTATACTGACCAACATTTGTAGCTCAGGCAGTAACTGGCAGTCTACCACATGCTGCAAAATATAAGTTGGACCCTTGTTAGTGTGTGGTACTATGTGTATTGACATAGTGTTTTCTAACTGAAATAGAACCTTTTAGACTTTAAAAAACATGGTGAGCATTCATAATGGTGCACTGTGATAATGCTATGCGACCCTCGGTGAAATAAGACGGCGACGCACAGAACTTAAATAAATTACTATTATGAGAATATAACCCAAACAGTCTGTCAGTTACAGATTTGTTTACAAGTTTCAAACTGGCATAATACTGTAGTCCTTCGGCCAATTTTACACACAGTATTTATCGTTCACACAGTTCTGCCTCTAGCAGTAGAAAGCATTTGTAGGGTCATTGTCAACCCTGCAGGGGAATGGCATTATGGTGCAACCTAAACCTTGAGGTATGTCTGACATTACTCGTGATAGCTCTGTGCTGTAGATCTCATACACAGAAAGCATTAAAAAAAATATCCCTTTCAAAAAGGACTTCAAAATGCATCTTCAAATTTGGTATTTATGGGCATTGTAGGAGAGATGAATTTACAATTTACATCACATAATCACAGAAATTAATAATAATTTGGTATCCTCTACACTGGAAGTTCTGTCATGATCATTATTTCTAAAGTTAAATGTAGTGCACATTTTTTACTCATACAAAAACAAATTAGAGATCTAGGTTATTCTTCATCCTAGAACATGTATTTATTCAGTTTATACAACCATTTCAACGTAGTCAAATTTAAATATCACAGGTTGGAAACTTGTTGAAGCAAATGTTAGGATTTGTGTTGTCTTGCATACAGGAGCATGAAAAGAAATATCTAACACAACTACTAAGGGCTAGAACATCACTGCCAAAATTGTAGCAACAGCATACAGCTACTCATTATCTATGCAAATCTTTGCACACTTTCAAAGATGCTGATAGATGCATAGAATTAATCTAAAAATGTTAACCTCCTCCAAAATGTGTCTCTTAAAGCATCGACACCAAATTTATGAGAAATACTCAACCCTTTGCTCGTCTAATTGCTTCCTGCAGAGCATAATCCATTGGTCCCGTTTATTGTAACAACTTTGTGTTCAGATGATTCTCTTGTTGCTTGTATACACATTTGTTGTAGAATATTCTAAATATTCCTTAAATGCACTTATAAAAGTACATACCCCAGTAGATTACATAATTTGATGTTTGCCCTCTGCGTTTTGCAAATGACAGACAAATAATTAAATGTCATAAGATAATTACATATTTGCCAATGGCACTCTTTGGAACTTATTGACACCTCTACCTTAGTGTTTTCTTAAGTGTCATTGCTATCTCATAATTGAGCAATATTATCCAATTGGAAAGGCACTCCTAGATAGGTAAGGTAAAAGGAGATAACGCTGATGTCTCTTCTCCTGTGTTGGTTAACAACATACAGGACTGCCCTCTCCATTGGATAATATTGCTATTTTAAATCAGAATATTTTTTTCATGTAACTATGTAGGTGGATCTGGGACCAAAATATTGTTATCAGAAGAGCTGGCTTAAATATCATATCCTAAATATCATATACATATCATATACAAAAATATCACCCTAATGGAGTTAATTACCGAATATCTATAGAAAATGGATGATATTTTGAAACGATATACAGGACATAATATTTAGGTGAGACCATATTTATGGTTCCTACAAAACAACCATATTGGTGCTATGTGGTAAGAACATAGCTGTGCCATTTTGTTTTTGGGGCTTGTGAACCACCATTTTCCCTGTTGGAGCAACCTGATCTTCCAATCAAACCTGGCGGAGTAGATGACTCCTTTTAGGACCGAAGAGAGTATGTAAAGTAGTGATCACAGCCTTTATTCAATATCAAATTATATCAGTGGTGATGCATGTGTTTTAGAAATGCTGTGAATTTTTATTTCACTATGTACAAAATGATTGCTCCTCTTAGGATTTGATGTACCATCTTTCGAAAATAATTTATTATTATCTCCAGTTTTTAGTGCCATTATAAAAAGTGGCTCAAATGAGTTCACTTTACTAGAAATTTCATAAATTCCAGCTCATACTTTATTAAAAATTGTAACGTCTTGGCAATCCTCGGGCCCGGTGCCCCAAAAAATGGAAGAAGATCTGGGGGCCTTGGAGAAGATACAGGGGAATAGGGGGAGGTCTGGGATAATGGGTTTTATTTTGATTGTCCAGATAATGGTGAATCGTGAGTATTCTTTATGCTGTACACTGCCTGTTTGTCCGATGCAATGTGACCAATGGATTGACATGTCAACCAGATTGAGCACTGTCAATAAAAAGAGTTTTAAAAAAAGAATAGCAGTATATGACATTGCATCAATAAAATAATTTATGACATAAAAAAAATTGGATCGTCTTAAATGAAACATACAATTCTCAAAGCAGCAGTCCATTGTTGAATTCCAAGTCTGCTAACCTACACAATTTCTTTTTGGTGACAAAAGCGAGGGGCCACTGGATATCATGACACTGGAGAAGGAGCTGTGAAATGTACAGAATTTCTTTTGTTTTGTCATTTTTATTGACAGCAAGAGAACCAGAAACATACAACCAGTCTGTAAGAAAGGCAATAGCATCAACAGTCTGTGGTCATGGGCGTACACTTAGACCTTCATGCATATAAGAGAAACATGAGCCAGCAAAGGCCTTTCTGTAACCGTACCTCCAAACCACTTACCCATGCCCTGTATCAGGCCATGAACATCTGATCACAAAGCAATTGGACTTCCACAGTGGGGTGCCCTTTGTCCATTGCAGAACTCCACCAGGGGTCTTTGCATCTCACTCGTGTGTAGTCAGTAGAAAGGCTTTCAGGGGCCTCAAATATCTCTGGGCCGCGACGAAGGGAGGGAGCATCATGGCATATAATTCAACTTGTTTATTATATTAGATGAGGGATTGAATGCAGTCCTTGTACTTTGGGGACCTTCCTCTGCCCTATCAGCAAGCCACCAGCCCGCATGCCTGCAAAAATGCAAGTGTAGTGTACCAGCGGTAGGATACTGGAACAACCTGTACCCAGCCCAAAACCACAACTCTTGAGTCTCTAGGCCTCTCAAGCGCCCCCAGCTGGTCTCATCTTGCACAGTTGGTATAGTCCTTGAGGCCATACTGATGGAGAGAGAAGGGGGTGTGGCATGCATGTTGAAGAATTTTATAGTGTATAATATGAACCCTAGTGCTCGGATATCATGCTGTTTTGGGTAAAGCAAACAGTCAAAAAGAATTCTCAGATCTCAAGCCCTATCAACCCCTCCCATTTGGTGTGTACAGATTGTGCTGTTGCTGGCGCATCCTCCAATGCTGCCCCATATAGTTTAGTGATTAATTGTGTCATTGAGGTGGCCTTGAGGAGTGTATCCAGTACCCTAAATGGCACAGATTCGTTGAGGAACTCTAGCCTTAATGTCGCCAGCACAGTTTTTAGTCGGTGGTATATAAGAAAGTATCCAAGGAGGTGCACTGTGTGGCATCAGCGAAATCGTCCAAGCTCAAAAATCTCTAATTGACATATATATATCTCCCAGTTTACTAGGCCCTTATTGCACAGGTGGGATAATACTTTTGGTTCATGTGTTACCAGTATTCATGGGTGTTGGCTAAGTGATAGTGAGGGAGAATATAGCACCCTTAGGCCCGTCGTCAGCCTAGTTCGGTCCATGTTCTTAGTGTGTAGTGTGCCGTCGGCATAGTTTTTCACTTCCTATAAGAGCCTTTAGTGATAAAGGTGCCATTTCATCTGTCTCAGGTGCCACATGTGATGTTAACGCTCTCAGACCATACCAATAATGCGCCTGGGCACAGAGATAGTACAGTTCTGGGTAAGGTATCTCAAACCTCCATCAGTGGAAAGGCAGTGTAAGTGTGTCCCACCCTATCTGCCAAGAAAGAGAATGGACATACTACTACAACATCTCCTTTCTCTCCACAAAATATAGAAATCATTTAGATAAGAGAATGCAATAAAATCTAGAAAGAAAGAGAAAAAAATAAACCAAGAAGAAAAAGAACTAACAAAAAACATAATATTATTATTATTATTAGGAAGCTTATAAAGCACTATGGTTACTCCAACCGGAGTGTCCCCATGCCAGGACCAAATGAACCCCAGCGCCCCTCCCAAGCTAACCACCTTCCAACGCGGACATCAACACAGAGGTGGCACTCTACTACTTTAGCCCTCCCGGGGGGTGACGTAAGAGCCAGGTTTTCAGTTTCTTGCGGAACAGAGACTCCAACTCAGATGTCCTTAGAGCCATAGGGAGCTCATTCCATGCCTTGGCTGCCAGGAAACCAAAGGATCTCCCGCCAGCCCTAGCCTTCCGCACCCTGGGCACAGTCAATCTAGCACTCCCCAACGATCTCAGATTATGGGCAGGATGGTAGATCGTCAGGAGGGGGAGGAGAAACACGGCCCCTTTTCCTGAGGATCCTATGACTAAAGCATATGCCTTAAAGGTGACTCTGGCCCGGATAGGGAGGGAATGCAGTTCCGTTAAAGCTTCTCCCATCGAAGCCCTCCTTGGGATATTCAGGATAAGCCGGGCTGCGGCATTTTGGACCTTCTGCAAAATGTTAAATTTTTTTGCAGTAACCCCTAAATACAGGACATTGCAATAGTCAAGGCAAGACATGACCAGAGCCTGTACAATAGTTCTTTTAGCGTCCAGGGAGGAGGTCCAGAATCTTACGTAGCATCCTTAAAATGCCAAAACATGACCCAGCCACAGCAGATATTTGCTTAGAGAAGGAAAGATTTTCGGCGAACCACACTACAAAATTTTTCACGGGGCTTTCGGCACTGGACTAGGTCCTAGTTCATCTGGCCACCAGTGCTACAACCAGAAAGAGGGCTGTTTTCCAACCGCCATCACCTCTGTCTTCCCTGCATTTTACTGAAGGCAACTCAGTCTCATCCAGTCCATAAGCTCGCCCAGGCAAGTTCCGAAATCAACAGCCCTTCCAGATTCCTTTTGTTCCAGGGTCACAACTAGCTGAGTGTCATCAGCATATGACACCAGCTTAATTCCATGTCACAGAACAATATTTGCAAGCGGGCGCATATAAATATTAAACAGGGTAGGGCTGAGAGCTGATCCCTGCGGCACCCCCTGGTTTTAAGGACAGACTCTGGAGTTGAAAGGATGTTGCAAAACCTGGAAGGATCTATTTTCCAGAAAATTCTTCAGCCAAATCCACGTGCCACCTCTGACCCCGACTTCCCATAACCTCTCAAGTAGAAGGCTGTGGGACACCGTGTTGAACGCGGCACTTAGGTCCAGCAGAATCAAGGCTGTGGTCCTACCTTCATCAGCCACTGTCCTCACAACTTCGGCTGCCAGGAGGAGAGTGGACTCTGTACTATGCAAAGGCCTAAAGTCGGACTGGGTATCATGAAGAACCTGCCTCTCTTCCAAAAACGTTGAGAGTTGGCCATTCAGATGTTTCTCTGCAATTTTAGCTAAATAGGGAAGTAGAGATATGGGTCTTAGATTTTCAGGAAGAGCGGGGTCCAATGAGGGTTTCTTCAATATAGGGACAACCATAGCATGTTTCTAATTACTGGGGACCTGCCCCATGCTAAAGGACAGGTACAGTAGCGAGGTGAGAACAAGAGCAATGATTTTCTTTCCTAGTTGCAAACATTTTGGAGGGGCTGGATCAAGAGGTGACCCAGATTTCACCGCTTCCATCAGTCTGAGGACCTCACTTTCCACCAGAGGACAGAGGGCAAACTTATCCTCGGTCCACGGGGCCTCCATACCAGACCCTCGTGCCCATAATCGATTATACAAGATCTCAAGGCAAAAGGAGGAACACATTTATCTACACCACAGCTTTCCAAACTTTTCATGTTGGTGACACACCCTCTTGTGAAAAGAATTTCAGGGACACATTAACGCGAGGAAGCGCAGCGAGTGAGCCCGAACCACCTATGGTGGGTTCGGGCCCCACACACACACACCCCACCCCACACACAACCCCACACACACCACCCCACAGACACACCACCCCACACATACACACCCCACACACACACCCCACACACATAACCCCACCCCCACACCCACACACACACCCCGACACACACCCCCACACACACACCCCACACACACACACCCCACACACACACACACACACAGCCCACACACACACACACCCCACACACATCCCCCACACACAGAGACTTGAAGGGCACTGTTAAAGGGTACTAGTGAGGGAATCAGTGGCGGAGGTGGCCTTTCCCTCCATCTGTCTCCCTCCATCTGTCTCCCTCCGACTGTCTCCCTCCCTCTCTCTCTGTCTCAATCCCTCTCTGTCTCACTCCTTCTCTGTCTCACTCCTTCTCCGTCTCACTCCTTCTCTGTCTCACTCCTTCTCTGCCTCACTCCTTCTCTGTCTCACTCCCTCTCTGTCTTCCTCCCTCTGTCTCACTCCCTCTCTATCCGACTGTCTCCCTCCCTCCCTGTCTCACTCCCTCTCTGTCTCACTCCCTCTCTGTCTCACTCCCTCTCTGTCTCACTCCCTCTCCCTCCGACTGTCTCCCTCCCTCTGTCTCCCTCTCTCTCTGACTCACTCCCTCTCCCTCATTTTTAATATCCTTGCAATAGGGGGTCAAAACAATAGTGCACAGGTGCCGATTCCCACTGAAAACCAAGATTACAATATTTTTACAAGCCAAACTGAATGTATATAAATATTCCTCGGCTTCTTGGAAAAAATATTGGGAATTCACAGGGAAATAAAAAATGCTACAATGTATGACTAGGTACGTTCTGAAAGAAATCTTCAAAGAAGGTGTGCAATTCATAAGTGACAGTGTGCATTAATCTGGGATGCTTCCCTTCCTACGAGCCAGAGCATGGGTTCTATCCGTTACCTTTCAAGTTCTCCGATAGCAAGGTCACAATATTTCACCAATCTGCAGAATTGCTGTACATCTTGACCCAGCACACACAATGCAGTCGCCTCATTAATAGTGTGTATCCCCAATTTTAAGAAACAGGGCCTTAATAAACTAATTCTGAGCCCTAATAGGAGGAGACACAGAGTTTAAGAGGGAATGATTCACAAGTATAGTTACAACCGCAATAATATTTACAGTGCATTGAGTCTTGTTATTTCCAGCTCACTCATACTTCTCCTGAGAGAAGGCAGAACCTGATTTGTATACATGTAATTCTTTTCTCAGATTTTTCAAGTGACTCTTTGGCCATTTCCTTGAGGGAGATGTAGCTCTGATGACTGTTCCAATCTTTGTTAAGTCTTGAATCGTTTATAATTCTGGTAAGATTCGTGATGACATTTGTAATATGCATTTTTAAATCAGTACAACGCTACTTCCCTGAGAAATTCTTGAGCAGGCCTACTACAGCTTTTTTTTCCCCAGACACTATTTAATGAAAAGTAAAATCGCCCATCCTAGTTAAATTAGTAAGCCTAAATTCCAATCTTAATTGACTGACTTGAACATACTTGGAAGCCCCAAACCATGTCAGACTGCGGTGGACAAGACTGTCTCCGGATCTTTTTTTAATTTAGAGCCATATGAAAAGAAGCAATATCGAATAGGTGGAAAGAATTTTTCTCTGAGCAGTTCCTGGATAGAATCTACACATGGGCTACTTAATTTAAAATACATCTGGCGTAGTTAGTACTGCACGTAGCATGCCCTGTTTATCTCTGCCTTATATTGAATTGTGGCACGTTTTCCTGAGGAAAGTCAGAAAAATGGTCAGGCGATTTAGTCGATGTTTCTTAAGTAATTTTGCCCGGTGTAAAACGCCTCTAATACCATACGAAGTTTATCAAATAAAGAGGCAGGCGCTGGAGACAGGAAGACAGGAAACAAGTTTTATTCCGAAGGAGCAGAACACATCAGATCGGACAACAAGGTATCGTCTCAAGGTGCTCTCTCTAGCCTCTCTGAGGCCTGGCCTTTTATACACTGGTTTACGACATGTGACCGCTCTTTATTACAATAAAGACATTGTGAAATAATGAAAAACGACATCCCCGGTACCCCCCCAGTTCCGGCTCATTCCAACACGTGGCTACAGTAGAGGTCCTCACCCCCCATACAATAGGAGGGGGCTATCACGCAGCTGAGTGTTCCGCCGATTCCTGTGGAATGTGTGCGCCTGATCGAATCTCAGGGGGTGGGGAGGTCATGATCAATAGTAGCTCCTTTGAAGAGGGGCGAGTGCATACAGTAGTGGGCAATAAACTGTATCCTCAGGCTAAGGGATGACCAGCGGTCCGTGCAGACAATCGGGCTCAGAGGAAGGGGTCATCAAAGGAGAGATATTCATGAAAGGAAGGATCGGTGTGGACAATCGAGCGTAGAGGAAGGGTTTATCAAAAGAGGGGTATTCATGAAAGGAAAGGAGGTGTTGGTCAGGCGCGGGGTGTGATACCCAGAGACAGAGTCATGCGGAAGGGGAGGGTTCATGACTTGTGCATGTGAGAGCGGGGGCAGCCAGGGTGCATGGGGGATGCTTGCAGGGTCAGGGAAGTGCGCTGATGATGGATCGTGAACAGGGAGACCATGGTACCTAAAATGGCTGTTGTGTATGTTCATACGTGAGTCTGAGGAATGGGCAAGATGGCGCAGATGATGTTCAGTTCACGAACTAAAATTCCACAGTCCTCCCTTTTAACATGTCTCGCCAGCTTGTCAATTCGGATCTATCCCCATAAGACCACGTATTTCTATCTCATAGAGGGGACTCATGTGCTCAGTTCTATAGTCCAAAGTCTTAGGGCACATACAGTTAGAAATGAGTGAACACAAAGGTGGCAAACATTGAATACCTAAGCAACACCCACACAGTACCACGACTGGTATCAGTATAAATGTAAACAACCTCCATCCCCAGTCCTTCAAAGTGTCCCAAAACCAGCTTCCAAGCGACCATCCTTCTTGCTCCTGGTGAACCTCTGAGGATAGTCTGTGGAGGTGTTCGATTGCTTTGTAGACTGAAGGCGAGTTATCCGGCACGTAGGTGCAACAGCTGGAGCCGATGATGCGGCATGCTCCTCCACGTTCGGCCAGAACCACATCTAGAACAAGGCGGTTTTGAAAAGCCACCAGGCGGACTGCCTGAAGCTCAGCCGTGTTGTTAGCGAGGATGCCAGCAGTGATGTTAATGGTTGTTTCTACTGCCTGAGTCAGGTGTCGGATAGCGCGGCTATTTGCCATTGGGCCCCACAGAGGAACAAGTCCCTTCACCGCATCCAGGAACTGTGCTTCGGTGGAGTCGGCTTGTCCAATGTCTCCGGCGCGCTTTTGCCGGTGATGGTTGGCTGGGGCCACATACGTGGGGGGAGAATGAAGGCGATGTAGCACGTACCCCTCCAACCTTTCGGGAGCCAAGTGTAAGCTTTGATGCCTCAAACAAAGTACATATTCGGAGAAGCAACAAAGGAGGGGGGATCAACTGAGACCAATGTTCTGGTGATGTGGCAGGAACTGTGACCCACCAGCTGTGTTCCCTGGCCTTCGAGGCACACGAGACCTGTGACATTGATGACAGACAGGGCCACAGTCAGAGTGGCAGCCGTTCGCTTCCGCAGGTAGGAGAAGGTGGGTCTAGCTGGATTGTGGAGCACTTGCATTTCAACTCGTTCTTTGGCAGGGATGTTCATATGGAAGGCGGAACCTGAGGTCACAGGACAAAAGGGGGCAGACGTCCTTCCTGTTTTGTTCAGCCAGAACCCATAGTAGAAGTGTGACACTGTTTGACCAGAAGCGGCGTTGTCCTTGTGGCTTTCCTGCAAGAGGATCAACCAGGCGAGGCAGGAGCCGTGAACTGAAAAAGGAGAAGGGATGAAGGGGATGGAGTGTCCAGTGGCATGCGGGAGCAACCCGCAGACCCAGCAGTTCGTGGCATTTGCAGCAAGGTTGTGCTGGTGCAATAGTTGCACGAAGGAATTGTTCCAGAACTCCTTACGCCTTTCTCGGAGCTGAGGCGAAAGGGAGATCAGGTGATGCTCTTTCATGGTGGTTGGCTGTGCAGTGGTCAGCAATATCTGATGAGCGGGTGTGCTTTCCTCCAAGATCCAGAAGGAAGTCATGAGGAGGAGGCACAGGAGGAAGAGAATGAAGAAGGCGATTGTCTTTGATTTGTGCAAATTGTCAGCCTTTGGGTTCCTGTAGTGGGTATTTCCGGTTGCGTCCATCATCTTCTTGTCTGGCGCTTCCATCATCTTCTTATCTGGCGCTTCCATCATCTTCAAGGTGCTCGGTAGTGGGCAGAACCACAGACTTTGTTTAGCTTCTCTCCGGGTAACCCTTGGTTGTTTTAGGCCACCGTTCTGAGATTTTAACTTAGTCCGTGGTCTACTTAGCCGAAGCTTCCTCCTTTTCGACGCAGGAAATACCCTTCCCGGGATGGCACAGTGGGATCAGAGAATTTTGCAAGTTCAAGTGCCTCGGTATCAGGATAGCAGTTCAGTGATGGCCGGTCTTTGTTCAGGAGCTCTTCTTGGGTGTCGACGTTTTCTGTAGTGGCCAGGGTCGAGGAGACCTTCTTGCAGTGGTGTGCGTGCAGCCAGTGCCTTTTTCCCTCTACTCGAAGAGCCGTCCGAGTGGTGATCAGTACTTGCCAGGGGCCCGTCCACCGGGGTTCCAGACTCTTTGCCCGTTGAAAATTCCGGACTAAAACATAATCTCCCGGTTGGATATCGTGACCGGGACCCCTGGAAGCATCGGGGATGGCCTGCTGCACCTGTTGATGAATGACAGACAACGTTTTAGTTAATTTGCACAAATAATCTGACAGCAGGACGTCGGGGACGTCGTGAATGGAGGTCGGTTTGGGGGCAGTCCAGAGGTTCATTGGTCGCCCAAACACAACCTCGTAGGGGGTCAAGTGGTGCTTAGTGGGAGTGGAGCGCATCGATAGCAATGCCAGTGGGAGGGCATCTGGCCACTTAAGTCCTGTGGTGGCCACTATTTTTGACAGTTTCAGTTTTAGTGTAGCATTGTGTCGCTCAACTAGGCCAGCGGATTGGGGGTGGAAGACCGCATGGAACCTTTGCTTTACCCCCAGCCCCTTCAAGATTAGTTGGATAACTTCAGCAATGAAGTGGGGGCCATTGTCGCTCCATAAAATTCGACAAAGGCCGTAGCGAGGGAAAAACTCTTTCAGTAGTACTTTGGTAGTAGTCATGGCAGTGTTATCACGGGTTGGATAGGCTTCCACCCATTTGCTGAAGGCGCATACAATGACTAATACGTACTTCAAGCCTTGGCATCTCTCCAGCTGGATGTAATCCATCTGGAGGACCTCAAAGGGGTGGTCGGGGATCCCAAACCCTCCCCGGGGTACCACAGTTCCTTTCACGGGGTTGTGTTGTAGGCAGATAAGGCACTGCTGGACCAGGCGTTTGGCTGAGTCGGGGATTTTGTTGTTGTGCCAGACTTTGGAAATGAGTTCAATCATGGGGGCAGAACCTATGTGTGCAGGGGAGTGCGCCATAGTCAGTATGGGAATCAAGTATGAGTCAGGCAGCAACCATTTGTTTGTGTCTTTTGTCCGCCAGCAGCCTTCATCGTCCTTTAGACCCACCCGTGCCCACTCAGTCAGTTCGTGAGGTGTGCTGGCGACTGGATGTCCCTAATCGTTTCCCTAGCGTCAGTCCATTTTTCTGCTTGTGACCTGGTCACAAATATGTGTGTCGTCGTCCTATTCTCAGCTGTGGTTCGGGCAGTGATGTGGGCCAGTGCGTTTCCCTGTCCAACTAAGTCCGTCACCTTCTTGTGTGCCTGGCATTTGATCACTGCTAATCGTTTGGGGAGGAGGACTGCTTCAATCAGGGCGGAGACTAGATCTCCGTGAAGGATGGGCGTGCCGTAGGACGTCAGGAATCCCCTTTCCCTCCACAAGAGCCCAAAATGATGAACCACCCCGAAGGCATACTGGCTGTCCGTGTAAATGTTTGCCGTGGTTCCTGCTGCTATGATACATGCTCGTGTGAGGGCAATTAGCTCTGCCGCCTGTGCGGATCGTTGCGTGATGCGGGCTGTTTCAACTACTGTTCGGGCTGTCGTCACCGCATAGGCAGCTGAAGTGGTGCCGTCTGGGAGTTTGATACAAGAGCCGTCTACCCATAGTTCTCCATCAGGGTCTGTAAAAGCAATGTCTCGGAGGTCAATTCTACTCCTGGTCTGTTCGCTAGTGAGGGTCACACAGTCGTGTATAGGGGGCACATCGGGGTCATTTTCAGGCAAGGGCAACAGTGTAGCAGGATTCAAAGTTGTGCATCTCTTCAGAGTGATGTGGGGTGCAAGTAGGGTCAATTCGTACCCCGTCAGTCGTGCACTAGTCAGGTGTTGGGTCTTGGTCTGGTTCAAAAGGGTGTCAACTGCGTGGGGTACTAACACCGTGAGAGAGTTCGAAAGTACAATTCCCTCACTCTGACGGATAGAGACAGCAGCGGCAGCTACTGCTCGAAGGCAGGCAGGTAAAGCTCTGGCGACTGGGTCAAGAGTGGCAGAGAAGTAGGCACAAGGGCGTTGTTTGGAACCGATGGGCTGAGTTAGAACAGATAATGCGCAACCCTCCCTTTCGTGAGTGAAGAGGGAGAAGGGCTTGGAGTAATCTGGTGTCCCTAGGACGGGTGCCAAGCAAAGGGCATCCCGCAACTCCTTAAAGGATGCTTGGCATTCGGGGGTCCAAGGGAGTGGGAAGGGAACATCTTTGGCCAACAGGGAAAGTAGGGGCTTTATAATGAGACTGAAATTTGGTAACCATTGTCGGCAAAAAGAGGTAAGGCCCACCAATGAACGGACTTGCTTCTGTGTTTTTGGGATGGGGGTGTCTAGGATGGTTTGGATTCGGTCGGGCGTAAGTTTCCTCCCTTCTTTGGACAGGAGATGGCCTAGGTATGTCACTTGAGGCTGGCAGAACTGCAGTTTCTTTTTGGAGACTTTGTGGCCATTCTCCGCAAGAAAGTGCAAGAGTTGGATAGTGGCCGTGATTGCAAGTGGAGTGGTGTCGGCCGCCAAAAGGATATCATCGACATATTGGATCAACACCACTCCATCTGGTAGCTGGACGGCGTCCAGCTGTCTTTTGAGGGCCTGGCTGTAAATGCTGGGACTTTCAGTGTAGCCCTGGGGAGCTCTACAAAATCGGTACGAACGGTTTTTTAAGGTGAAGCCGAAGAGATAACGGCTGTCTGGATGGATGGGGATAGAGAAAAATGCATTCTTGAGATCAATAGCGGTGAAGGTGGTGGCAGTGGACGGGATGAGGGTCAGAATGGTGGTGATGTCTGAGACTACGGGGTACTGTGGCACCACCACTTTGTTGACTTCTCGCAGGTCGATGATGAAGCGGTACGCTTTCTCATCTCCCTCACCTTGCTTCTTAACAATGGGTAGGATAGGGCTGTTGCAGAAATTTCTAACCACTTCCTCTACCACTCCTGCATCTACCAGGGACTGAATAATTGCTACCAATGCCTTCTCGCCTTCGGGCGATATCCGGTACTGTGGGAGTTTCGGGAGTATTGCGTCTGGTCGAACAGTTATGTGCACAGGGTTGATCATCATTCGTCCTACATCCGAGTCGTTTCTGGCCCATAGGTACGGGGGTAGGGTGTCGAGCAAGGATAGGTCAGCATCAGTTATAGAGTACATATGTCGTGCGGGGCGGGATCTGGACATGTTCGGGTTGTCGTACAGGATGACCCGGACTCCATCTGGGGAACACCTAATAGTAGCTCGGAAATGTTTTAGTAAGTCAATACCCATAATGGCGTCAGGGGAGTTGGAGGAGAGCAGAAATGTTGTGTCAGTGGGGTTGTTTCCTAGGTCAAAGGAGATAGGTACAGACAGGGGATTAGTGGAGGGCGTTCCATCGAAACCTATCGATGTAATGTGTGAGCCAGACAAGGGTGCCCTTGGAATCAGTCGCTTTGATAATACACTACGTGTCGCTCCAGTGTCTACCAAGAATGGAGACTTTGTACCCAGGACCTTAGCGGTGACGTAAGGACCTTGCTGGTCAACACAGAGCTCGACTGGATCCCTTCCTTGCCCCTGGCAGTCCTATGCGAAGTAGGGAGTGTTCTCACTGTCAGATAGTTGGTACTGGTTCTGTCGGGGACGGTCAAATGTGTTCGATCTTCCTGGTCTGTCGCTGTTGGTGTCGTTTGTGTACCCCCGTCCCTGTCCTCTAGTCCTGGGGCCATTCGTCATGTCCCTCGTTTCTTTATTTTTAATTAGTTCCAGAAGAACCGGACATTGAGACTTCCAATGCCCGAATCCTTTGCAAAATGCACACTGATTATCTTCTATATCCCTACGTCCAGAGTAGGGAGTGGGTGTGCGGTCTTTTGGGGGTGGATTTCTAGGGGCGATTGATTGGTAGCTCCCCCTGTGTAGTTCTTTCCCGACTGCCACCCCTTGTATCTGGGCTATCATCACCCTTTCTTTCAAATCTTTCTTCTTTCTCTCGATTTCCCTATCATTCTCATCCTTTTGGTGTTCGTAGTACTGAGCCATTTGGAGAATAGCGGCGGGTTTGGAGGCCCCCCAACTACTCTCGCTCGTTTGTAACTTTTGGGAAACCTCTCGTGACAGACCCTTTACGTAGTTTTGCACAAATAGGTGTTGTCCGGTTGCGGTGGTCATGTCTTGGCCACTGTAGTCGGAGAACACCGTTTCAAATCGGGAGAAGTATTCTGATACGTCTTCCTGGGGTTTCTGACGGCAAGCCGTGACTATTGACCAATCTACCTTTTTCTCTGGGATCAAGGTTTTTAACTTCTGAACTATTTTGTCCGGAAGTTCCAGTATGTCTTTTATCGGTTTCCTTCCGGGCTCTCGTCGTCTATCTAGCTCACTGAGTTGATTCCAGGTATGTCCGAACAGATCTGTGTGTTCGGCTTTCCGGATTTGCTTCCACACGTCAGCCGGCAGACATAACCCGAAAAACAAATCAATGTCTGCTAGAGTCATTATCGTTGAGCCCAAGGCTGTGCCTAATTCGGTGTAAAATGCTGTTGGGTTCTTCCTTAAATCAGGCAGGGTTTGCCTAAAGGTTAAAATATCTTGTCGATCCCATGGTTGGTAAACCCAATTGTACACAACCCTCCCTTTTGCATCTGCGTGGTTGATATCGTCGTTTGTTCCCTGACCTCTTGGGGGAACCCAGTAGGGGGCGGCTTCTCTGATAGGCATCATAGTGTTGGCTACTTCTAATGGGGACTCATCCGTTTCAGGGACTGTGATCTTGACCTCTGGTTTCTGTTCCGTGAGGTGGCGGAAGACTTCAAGCGTTTGCATGAAGAGGTCCGTCACATCGCGCTCAGTCCCATCTCCAACATCGACCTTTCTATATAGAGCCGTCAGCTTAGCAGGACCCTTAGTTTGATATCTATCCTCATATGTGTTCAGGGTGTGGTAGCTGAACCGTAAAATGAAATGCCGTCTGTGGCTACCGGCATGTGAATTGTGCATATCCATCGTATATTCTTCGCTCTCTTTCCGTTCTACCAGTGTCTTTGCTATCTTGTCAATCCCATCCCGCTCGTCTTTGCTCAACCTATTTGGTCTGGCTGTTGACTGCTTGTTAGTCTCGAGTTCATCTGATGTTGTTACCAATGTGGCCGGTGCGAAGGCCGTAAGAGCCGGGGCACTAGCGCTAGGGTCACCCTCGCCCGCACTCAGAACTGGTAGGTGCTGTGCCAGAGGCTGGCAGGGGGCATAAGGAGGGGGCATGTAGATAATCGGAGGACCTAGCAGTAACTCGTCGTTTGCCCGTTGTTTGGAGGGCATCTCCGGGTAGAGCGTAGAGGGGGTCCTAACAGGGCATTGACCTGCCGACCCTGATTCTTGCGTTTGTCTAACTTCCTCTCTCCTTCTTATTTCTTCATCTAGTTCCTTAGCGGCCAGGTGGGCTGCCTTTCGTAACTCTTTCCCTATTTTTGCTTCTTCTCTTTTCCTTCGTTGCTCTGCCTCTTTGCGCCACATGCCGATACTATCGAGCATGGTGGGCGTTGCCTTATTTGTTCTAACAGCTGCTTCTAACGTTTTTATTTTATGATCATCAAAGGAACCTATCAGTGGCCACTGACTTTCGGGGTCCTTTTTTGTATATTTATGCCATAACTTACTATAAGCTATAGCGACTAGTCCTTGTTTAGTGAACATGTCCTTATTAGGGGTGCCTTCCAATGGAGCTGGATGGTTCATCTCTAATAAGCGGTCCGGGTTGTACCAACTTCCAATCAGTGGGGAGAAGACAGGCATGACAGATACAACGGGGGACAAAGGTCCGCACTACCTATCTTTCACTATTTGCAAAGACTAGACAGAATATTGCTATTCTACGTTATTTGCAAGCAGAGAACCTCAAAAGAACTATACTCCAAACAATCTACGTTCGGACAATCAATCAGTGGGGAGAAAAATAGGTACGGCAGATTACAATGGGGGACAAAAGTCCACGTTACCTACCCTTCACTATCCGCAAAGGGAGATAGAATATTCCTATTCCTCCCCGTTTGCAGGCAGCGAATATCTCAAAGAGCGACAAAGCAAATACTAGTATTTCAATCAATCAAACAATCAATCAATTCGCAATTCGTCGTGTGTCACGACCTTACCCGGACCGCATGGACAGTTTCTCGTCTTCCGCTTCCAGCGCCCGATCGTCCTCTACTCTCTGTTGCTACCGCGGCACTCCTGATGGTTCCCAGTCAGGACCGTAGATCACTCGGGAGAGGTCTGCTTGGAACCAGTGAAGTTCGGATGATCGGCTGTCAGACGAGGGTCTATCGGACAGGAGCTCTCCCGATCGTTGCAGTCGTTCACTCTGTCGTCGGGACCTCTCCCACTGGATCCACGTGTCGTTGATGGGCCCCACGCTTGGGACGCCAATTGAGGAAAGTCAGAAAAATGGTCAGGCGATTTAGTCGATGTTTCTTAAGTAATTTTGCCCGGCGTAAAACGCCTCTAATACCATACGAAGTTTATCAAATTAAGAGGCAGGCGCTGGAGACAGGAAGACAGGAAACAAGTTTTATTCCGACGGAGCAGAACACATCAGATCGGACAACAAGGTATCGTCTCGAGGTGCTCTCTCTAGCCTCTCTGAGGCCTGGCCTTTTATACACTGGTTTACGACATGTGACCGCTCTTTATTACAATAAAGACATTGTGAAATAATGAAAAACGACTTCCCCGGTACCCCCCCAGTTCCGGCTCATTCCAACACGTGGCTACAGTAGAGGTCCTCACCCCCCATACCATAGGAGGGGGCTATCACGCAGCTGAGTGTTCCGCCGATTCCTGTGGAATGTGTGCGCCTGATCGAATCTCAGGGGGTGGGGAGGTCATGATCAATAGTAGCTCCTTTGAAGAGGGGCGAGTGCATACAGTAGTGGGCAATAAACTGTATCCTCAGGCTAAGGGATGACCAGCGGTCCGTGCAGACAATCGGGCTCAGAGGAAGGGGTCATCAAAGGAGAGATATTCATGAAAGGAAGGATCGGTGTGGACAATCGAGCGTAGAGGAAGGGTTTATCAAAAGAGGGGTATTCATGGAAGGAAAGGAGGTGTTGGTCAGGCGCGGGGTGTGATACCCAGAGACAGAGTCATGCGGAAGGGGAGGGTTCATGACTTGTGCATGTGAGAGCGGGGGCAGCCAGGGTGCATGGGGGATGCTTGCAGGGTCAGGGAAGTGCGCTGATGATCGATCGTGAACATTGGAGACCATGGTACCTAAAATGGCTGTCGTGTATGTTCATACGTGAGTCTGAGGAATGGGCAAGATGGCGCAGATGATGTTCAGTTCACGAACTAAAATTCCACAGTCCGGGGGTACACCCAAGCACTTCACAGGTCTTTAAAAGACCATTTAACGTGCAAATAAGGATTTGTTGTTATTCATATTAGAGCCCCTGCAGAGCCACTCTGCTTGTTGCTGGAAGGCCCGCGGGGGTGATCTAAACAGCATGCTAAAACTGGGACATTTGGATCCGCACCCGAGCACTTCAAAAACTTTGCATGTTAATAGGGCTTTGTTGTTGCTTCGCCCCTTCTAAGAGCCCCTGCAGCTCGACTCTGCCGATGCGACACACCTACATATGTGGCGCGTCACAGGAATGTGTGGCGCCACATAGTTTGGAAATCTGTGATCTACACGCATGATCATCTCACTGCCTTCCAAAGTAAGCTCATTCGCAATCTTAAAGAAAGGTTGCAAGTCAATGTCTAGGTTTTCCTCTCTAGGCCAACATGAAACAATAGGACTCTCGTCACCTTCCCAAGAACAGAATCAGACTCCATGGCACTAAACCACTCCTTTTCCTTAAAACAACCAATAGAACAAGCTTCAACTACAGCAATCAAACCCTCTTCATCTGCTTCGTGAACAGAAGGATCACGTCCATCCAACGGTAAAGGTGATCTAGAAAGAAAATCTGCCCTCGTGTTCTTTCCACCCGAAATGTGTCCCGCCTCAAAATTATACTGAATTAACTTTGAACTAAGTCCTGCAATTCTAGGAGTGTGATCTTTGACAATATTCTCATTAAGAATGGGAAGGAGAGGTTTGTGATCAGTAAGTAGTTTAAAAGTCTTAATCCCACAAAAAACACTTAAACCTCTCTGCGGCCCAACAGCGTGCCAACAACTCCCTCTCGATGACAGAATATTTTTTCGCATTGTCGTAATGCACAAGAGGCAAAACCAACAGCATGCTCTATGCCCTTCTTGAACTGAGTGATCATACCACCAACCCATCAAAACTGTCATCCACAGACACCACACACTGCACATGAGGATCAAAAGGGGTGAGAATGCCACAGGAACCAAGCTCTTCATCCTGGCACACTTAATCTCATACACATGAGATCTTCCGCTTAAGTAAATCTCTAAGATGCACTGTTTTTGCAGCAAAGTTAGAAATTAATTTAGTATAAAATTCACAAACACCCAAAAACGAAGAAACTTGATCCTTGTTGATGGGACAAGGAGCATTCACAGTGGCTTCAATAAGACTATGTCTTGGTTCAATACCATCACCGTAAAAGCGATGCCCCAAATATTCAATTGACTCAACACCAAACACACCCTTAAGTTTGTTCGCCACAATTCCCTTTCCTTGCATTCTACTGAAAATTTCACACTAATTTCTGTCATGCGTCTCTTTGGAATCACCAGCAACCCAAATGTCGTCCTGGAAAACAACCATGTCCTTCACACCTTCCAACACTTTCTCCATTACATGTTGAAGTTCAGAGTCTGTTGAACCCAACCCCAAAGGCACCCTTTTAAATTGAAAGGTACCCACAGGAGAGACAAAAGCGGTAAGATGTTTTCCAGAAGAATCCAACCCCACCTGGTGGTAGGCTGATGCAAGATCAATCTTATAAAAAAACTTAGCACCAGAGAACTTAGCAAGAATAACATCAATATGGGGAAGGAGGGGTGAATCAATCCAAATCTCCTTATTGAGACTGCACAAATCAATGCACACTCTTTGTATACCATCCGTTTAGAGTGCAACCACCAACGGAGATAAGCAAAGGGAAGACTCATTGGGTTCATTGACACCAGATTCACACATCCTCTTCAGCTCAGCAGACAGATCCTCCCTGACACTTAATGGCACATTCCTAAGTTTGTGCTTGACAGGCAAAGCATGTTCCTTAACTTTAATGAGATGTTTGAATCCTTTAATGCATCCCAATTTATCATGAAAAACATTCTCAAACTTGTGGGACCAAGAAGATAGATTCTCACCCTGGACAGAGTCACCTACCACTGACACATGTACAGATGTTCCAGGCCTCAGAGTAATTCGAAACAGAACCTGGTGGTACCATCCCAAAATATTGAGACCTTTTCTCGCAACATAAACCTTTCCATGAATTCATCTATTCTTGAAAATAAGAGTGGTCTCAAAGAACCTACTCAACTCGATTTTCCTGCCTTCATAAGAAACGGGACATATGTCTGGAGGTTGAAGTGGTTTGTTAGCCCACTTACACTCAAACAATTCTTCAGTGACCATCGTCATGCGTGCTCCCGAATCCACCAAAAGTTTAAAAAACTGACCATCCACAATGACATCCACGATAGGAACAACTCAATCGTCAGAATCATCTCTGTCCACCACAACAACATCAGACAAAGAACTCACAACTTCATTTAGTGAATCACTCTTATCCTCCTCAGAATAAACAACATTAATATTCCCACGGGAACCACACATCTTAGGAAAATTCCCTTGCTTACTGCACTTCCTGCCACAGGCATTCTTTGCAGGAAACACCAGAGTATTGGGAAAAAGGGAAGGGACCCCACACTTAGGACACACATTCTTATTAAAATAAAATGTCTTTTCATATATGACAGGGTGATTAGAGCCCTTAGGATCAACAAAATATTTGCCTTTTTCCACCTGACGCTTGGCACCTTGATCTTTTTGTTCATTAACAACAGATGCAACACTTTTCTCTGGTTTGAGCTCTCTTGAAGCCTTTTGAGAAAGTTCAATACCTTTTATGAGGGTGATAGTTTCTTGTAAAGATGGGTTTTTTCAGAGTTAAGAGTTTCTCTTGAACTTTTTTGTCTCTGCAATGAACAACGATTTTTAAAAAGACAGTGCAAAAATAGCAGTACAAGCAAATATCTGCTATATATAATAAGTGGTCAACATGTTTCTGCAGACTAATGGACACGGGTGTCCTCTGCTTTCATCAGGACCTTTGAAAGGTGTTCATGCAACTGCAATAAGTGAATAAATCAAAATTCTAAGTCAAAAACCATATCACCCAGACTCCTAGGTGTGGTTAATTTCACCTCCTTAAATCTCTATTGTGCAGGAGGGATTTGCCTCACCTCACCAGGCTGCGGCTCAGGCGAATGGAGCACCATTCTCTCCGTCGGTACTCCCAGCTAGCATCCAAGCCGACTCGGGGAGGTCAAAAATTTGGAAAAGTGAGCGACACCATTAAACCGTTTTTTTTTTCTCTCTCATTTTCTCCAATTTTAATTACACATTATATATACTTTTCACACACTTGTTTTGCACTGCAAATCAGTAGCTATAGATTTCTACATGTCCTGGTCTCATTCCATCGAGCTCACGCAAAGATACGGGACATACACATCTGGTCCCTGTTGGTGAACTCCTGAACCA
Organism: Lissotriton helveticus; assembly: GCF_964261635.1. Taxonomy (NCBI): domain Eukaryota; kingdom Metazoa; phylum Chordata; class Amphibia; order Caudata; family Salamandridae; genus Lissotriton; species Lissotriton helveticus. The sequence continues at coordinate 121,182,731 of NC_136060.1, read as the reverse complement.
TACGGTATGAGGAAGCCCAAATGATGAATAGGGCGGTACAGGACAGCTACTGATGGGTATCCTTTAATACCAATAGGTATCTAGAGATAGCGTTCTAAATTATAGAACACTACACATTTTTTGGAAGGTTCTCGTCATATTTAAGTACAAAGTTTTCTTTATTCTAGACCCATGGACACTTGTTGTTTGCTTCAGAAAATGAAATTGACCATCTAGATGACCACAGATGAGGCAGGAACATGACCAAGGAGACTTCAGCACACGTGGGTTTGAGAGAGGAACAGACCAACTTGTCGCCAATTTTGTAGGGATCACACTGAGGCAGGTAAGTGTGGAATCACTAGGTTTATTGTCTGTTCACCTCCACAGCTTCCAGGGAACCCAATAACTGCACCCAGTATTCAAACATATAGATTCCGTCACCATGGCAGTGACATCATAGAAACTAAGAACTAATACCAAGGAGAGAGAGTTGAAAGACTACTACAGGAACACTTACACGTTTACCTGTCAAAGACAGCAGTAAATATGTTACTCTGTTGTGAATGGGGTGGCATCCACCCTAGATTCAGTGGGTAGTTGAGGAGGGATTTTCTCCATAGAGAAAACAAAATGTGACATTACACATGTGGGTGTGCATGTGCTATCACTTCAATAATCTGCATGATAGTTGAGCCCACTTGCTGGGATTGGATGCAGTAATTAACAAAAACAGAAAAACAGCCTACATCAAAAATGTGCAGCAAATCAACAAGAATTTGGGCACAGTCTCTAAAGCCTCAGAAAAGGGTCATGGCTCATTCACAAATCCAAGGGTCTTTGATATGAACTGTTACCATGGACAGCAATAAAGAATTGCATAGTCAGCATTGGGTGAGTAAATGTATCATTCTAATGGCAAATCACTGTTCAATATTATAAAACTTCCTATAAACCCACCATGTTGGCACAATCCCACAACTTGCCCCATTTGACCCAATGTAATCGGAGGTAGCTGAACAAATATGTGGTAATAAAAAATGGAAAGACGCATAGATATTCTGTCTACAGCATGCACGCAGGAAAAGTCTTGAATGTACAAAGGCTTCCTCCAAAGTTCTTCGAGAACAGAATATCATTACAAAAGAAATAGTGCACATTTTGCTGTATGAAATGTCAAATGAGAAAATATGAACACATGAAGATTATGATGACACAGCGCACATATTTTTCAAGATGGAAACAAGGCTTAGATGGAGACTATTTAAGCACAAGCTAGAAAAATGTATTTCTAAGAATCTGAGGGGCACATGTACAAGCCCCTATCGCTACCACAGCATCACTTTTTCCATTGTTGTGGTGGCGATAGGGGCTTAGCCTTATTTACAAGGCAGCATTAAGCCACTTAATGTGGCTTAACTCTGCCTTGTAAATAAGGTCCCCTTTCACGCTATGGTTATTGTGAAACGGGTGGGCAGTGGGTTTTGCGGTGGGTGTTCCACCTCAACATCCATTGATTTTGATGCTGCCCCCTACGTGCAAGGGGCACACTTTCAAAGATGCTGATAGATGCATAGAATTAATCTAAAAATGTTAACCTCCTCCAAAATGTGTCTCTTAAAGCATCGACACCAAATTTATGAGAAATACTCAAACCTTTGCTCGTCTAATTGCTTCCTGCAGAGCATAATCCATTGGTCCCGTTTATTGTAACAACTTTGTGTTCAGATGATTCTCTTGTTGCTTGTATACACATTTGTTGTAGAATATTCTAAATATTCCTTAAATGTACTTATAAAAGTACATACCCCAGTAGATTACATAATTTGATGTTTGCCCTCTGCGTTTTGCAAATGACAGACAAATAATTAAATGTCATAAGATAATTACATATTTGCCAATGGCACTCTTTGGAACTTATTGACACCTCTACCGTAGTGTTTTCTTAAGTGTCATTGCTATCTCATAATTGAGCAATATTATCCAATTGGAAAGGCACTCCTAGATAGGTAAGGTAAAAGGAGATAACGCTGATGTCTCTTCTCCTGTGTTGGTTAACAACATACAGGACTGCCCTCTCCATTGGATAATATTGCTATTTTTAATCAGAATATTTTTTTCATGTAACTATGTAGGTGGATCTGGGACCAAAATATTGTTATCAGAAGAGCTGGCTTAAATATCATATCCTAAATATCATATACATATCATATACAAAAATATCACCCTAATGGAGTTAATTACCGAATATCTATAGAAAATGAATGATATTTTGAAACGATATACAGGACATAATATTTAGGTGAGACCATATTTATGGTTTCTACAAAACAACCATATTGGTGCTATGTGGTAAGAACATAGCTGTGCCATTTTGTTTTTGGGGCTTGTGAACCACCATTTTCCCTGTTGGAGCAACCTGATCTTCCAATCAAACCTGGCGGAGTAGATGACTCCTTTTAGGACCGAAGAGAGTATGTAAAGTAGTGATCACAGCCTTTATTCAATATCAAATTATATCAGTGGTGATGCATGTGTTTTAGAAATGCTGTGAATTTTTATTTCACTATGTACAAAATGATTGCTCCTCTTAGGATTTGATGTACCATCTTTCGAAAATAATTTATTATTATCTCCAGTTTTTAGTGCCATTATAAAAAGTGGCTCAAATGAGTTCACTTTACTAGAAATTTCATAAATTCCAGCTCATACTTTATTAAAAATTGTAACGTCTTGGCAATCCTCGGGCCCGGTGCCGCAAAAAATTGGAAGAAGATCTGGGGGCCTTGGAGAAGATACAGGGGAATAGGGGGAGGTCTGGGATAATGGGTTTTATTTTGATTGTCCAGATAATGGTGAATCGTGAGTATTCTTTATGCTGTACACTGCCTGTTTGTCCGATGCAATGTGACCAATGGATTGACATGTCAACCAGATTGAGCACTGTCAATAAAAAGAGTTAAAAAAAAAAAGAATAGCAGTATATGACATTGCATCAATAAAATAATTTATGACATAAAAAAATTTGGATCGTCTTAAATGAAACATACAATTCTCAAAACAGCAGTCCATTGTTGAATTCCAAGTCTGCTAACCTACACAATTTCTTTTTGGTGACAAAAACGAGGGGCCACTGGATATCATGACACTGGAGAAGGAGCTGTGAAATGTACAGAATTTCTTTTGTTTTGTAATTTTTATTGACAGCAAGAGAACCAGAAACATACAACCAGTCTGTAAGAAAGGCAATAGCATCAACAGTCTGTGGTCATGGGCGTACACTTAGACCTTCATGCATATAAGAGAAACATGAGCCAGCAAAGGCCTTTCTGTAACCGTACCTCCAAACCACTCACCCATGCCCTGTATCAGGCCATGAACATCTGATCACAAAGCAATTGGACTTCCACAGTGGGGTGCCCTTTGTCCATTGCAGAGCTCCACCGGGGGTCTTTGCATCTCACTCGTGTGTAGTCAGTAGAAAGGCTTTCAGGGGCCTCAAATATCTCTGGGCCGCGACGAAGGGAGGGAGCATCATGGCATATAATTCAACTTGTTTATTATATTAGATGATGGATTGAATGCAGTCCTTGTACTTTGGGGACCTTCCTCTGCCCTATCAGCAAGCCACCAGCCCGCATGCCTGCAAAAATGCAAGTGTAGTGTACCAGCGGTAGGATACTGGAACAACCTGTACCCAGCCCAAAACCACAACTCTTGAGTCTCTAGGCCTCTCAAGCGCCCCCAGCTGGTCTCATCTTGCACAGTTGGTATAGTCCTTGAGGCCATACTGATGGAGAGAGAAGGGGGTGTGGCATGCATGTTGAAGAATTTTATAGTGTATAATATGAACCCTAGTGCTCGGATATCATGCTGTTTTGGGTAAAGCAAACAGTCAAAAAAAATTCTCAGATCTCAAGCCCTATCAATCCCTCCCATTTGGTGTGTACAGATTGTGCTGTTGCTGGCGCATCCTCCAATGCTGCCCCATATAGTTTAGTGATTAATTGTGTCATTGAGGTGGCCTTGAGGAGTGTATCCAGTACCCTAAATGGCACCGATTCGTTGAGGAACTCTAGCCTTAATGTCCCCAGCACAGTTTTTAGTCGGTGGTATATAAGAAAGTATCCAAGGAGGTGCACTGTGTGGCATCAGCGAAATCGTCCAAGCTCAAAAATCTCTAATTGACATATATATATCTCCCAGTTTACTAGGCCCTTATTGCACAGGTGGGATACTACTTTTGGTTCAGGTGTTACCAATATTCATGGGTGTTGGCTAAGTGATAGTGAGGGAGAATATAGCACCCTTAGGCCCGTCCGTCAGCCTAGTTCGGTCCATGTTCTTAGTGTGTAGTGTGCCGTCGGCATAGTTTTTCACTTCCTATAAGAGCCTTTAGCGATAAAGGTGCCATTTCATCTGTCTCATGTGCCACATGTGATGTTAACGCTCTCAGACCATACCAATAATGCGCCTGGGCACAGAGATAGTACAGCTCTGGGTAAGGTATCTCAAACCTCCATCGGTGGAAAGGCAGTGTAAGTGTGACCCAGCCTACCTGCCAAGAAAGAGAATGGACATACTACTACAACATCTCCTTTCTCTCCACAAAATATAGAAATCATTTAGATAAGAGAATGCAATAAAATCTAGAAAGAAAGAGAAAAAAATAAACCAAGAAGAAAAAGAACTAACAAAAAACATAATATTATTATTATTATTAGGAAGCTTATAAAGCACTATGGTTACTCCAACGGGAGTGTCCCCATGCCAGGACAAAATGAACCCCAGCGACCCTCCCAAGCTAACCATCTTCCAGCGCGGACATCAACAGAGAGGTGGCACTCTACTACTTTAGCCCTCCCTTGCTTACTGCACTTCCTGCCACAGGCATTCTTTGCAGGAAACACCAGAGTATTCGGAAAAAGGGAAGGGACCCCACACTTAGGACACACATTCTTATTAAAATAAAATGTCTTTTCATGTATGACAGGGTGATTAGAGCCCTTAGGATCAACAAAATATTTGCCTTTTTCCACCTGACGCTTGGCACCTTGATCTTTTTGTTCATTAACAACAGCTGCAACACTTTTCTCTGGTTTGAGCTCTCTTGAAGCCTTTTGAGAAAGTTCAATACCTTTTATGAGGGTGATAGTTTCTTGTAAAGATGGGTTTTTTCAGAGTTAAGAGTTTCTCTTGAACTTTTTTGTCTCTGCAATGAACAACGATTTTTAAAAAGACAGTGCAAAAATAGCAGTACAAGCAAATATCTGCTATATATAATAAGTGGTCAACATGTTTCTGCAGACTAATGGACACGGGTGTCCTCTGCTTTCATCAGGACCTTTGAAAGGTGTTCATGCAACTGCAATAAGTGAATAAATCAAAATTCTAAGTCAAAAACCATATCACCCAGACTCCTAGGTGTGGTTAATTTCACCTCCTTAAATCTCTATTGTGCAGGAGGGATTTGCCTCACCTCACCAGGCTGCGGCTCAGGCGAATGGAGCACCATTCTCTCCGTCGGTACTCCCAGCTAGCATCCAAGCCGACTCGGGGAGGTCAAAAATTTGGAAAAGTGAGCGACACCATTAAACCGTTTTTTTTTTCTCTCTCATTTTCTCCAATTTTAATTACACATTATATATACTTTTCACACACTTGTTTTGCACTGCAAATCAGTAGCTATAGATTTCTACATGTCCTGGTCTCATTCCATCGAGCTCACGCAAAGATACGGGACATATACATCTGGTCCCTGTTGGTGAACTCCTGAACCATACGGTATGAGGAAGCCCAAATGATGAATAGGGCGGTACAGGACAGCTACTGATGGGTATCCTTTAATACCAATAGGTATCTAGAGATAGCGTTCTAAATTATAGAACACTACACATTTTTTGGAAGGTTCTCGTCATATTTAAGTACAAAGTTTTCTTTATTCTAGACCCATGGACACTTGTTGTTTGCTTCAGAAAATGAAATTGACCATCTAGATGACCACAGATGAGGCAGGAACATGACCAAGGAGACTTCAGCACACGTGGGTTTGAGAGAGGAACAGACCAACTTGTCGCCAATTTTGTAGGGATCACACTGAGGCAGGTAAGTGTGGAATCACTAGGTTTATTGTCTGTTCACCTCCACAGCTTCCAGGGAACCCAATAACTGCACCCAGTATTCAAACATATAGATTCCGTCACCATGGCAGTGACATCATAGAAACTAAGAACTAATACCAAGGAGAGAGAGTTGAAAGACTACTACAGGAACACTTACACGTTTACCTGTCAAAGACAGCAGTAAATATGTTACTCTGTTGTGAATGGGGTGGCATCCACCCTAGATTCAGTGGGTAGTTGAGGAGGGATTTTCTCCATAGAGAAAACAAAATGTGACATTACACATGTGGGTGTGCATGTGCTATCACTTCAATAATCTGCATGATAGTTGAGCCCACTTGCTGGGATTGGATGCAGTAATTAACAAAAACAGAAAAACAGCCTACATCAAAAATGTGCAGCAAATCAACAAGAATTTGGGCACAGTCTCTAAAGCCTCAGAAAAGGGTCATGGCTCATTCACAAATCCAAGGGTCTTTGATATGAACTGTTACCATGGACAGCAATAAAGAATTGCATAGTCAGCATTGGGTGAGTAAATGTATCATTCTAATGGCAAATCACTGTTCAATATTATAAAACTTCCTATAAACCCACCATGTTGGCACAATCCCACAACTTGCCCCATTTGACCCAATGTAATCGGAGGTAGCTGAACAAATATGTGGTAATAAAAAATGGAAAGACGCATAGATATTCTGTCTACAGCATGCACGCAGGAAAAGTCTTGAATGTACAAAGGCTTCCTCCAAAGTTCTTCGAGAACAGAATATCATTACAAAAGAAATAGTGCACATTTTGCTGTATGAAATGTCAAATGAGAAAATATGAACACATGAAGATTATGATGACACAGCGCACATATTTTTCAAGATGGAAACAAGGCTTAGATGGAGACTATTTAAGCACAAGCTAGAAAAATGTATTTCTAAGAATCTGAGGGGCACATGTACAAGCCCCTATCGCTACCACAGCGTCACTTTTTCCATTGTTGTGGTGGCGATAGGGGCTTAGCCTTATTTACAAGGCAGCATTAAACCACTTAATGTGGCTTAACTCTGCCTTGTAAATAAGGTCCTCTTTCACGCTATGGTTATTGTGAAACGGGTGGGCAGTGGGTTTTGCGGTGGGTGTTCCACCTCAACATCCATTGATTTTGATGCTGCCCCCTACGTGCAAGGGGCACACTTTCAAAGATGCTGATAGATGCATAGAATTAATCTAAAAATGTTAACCTCCTCCAAAATGTGTCTCTTAAAGCATCGACACCAAATTTATGAGAAATACTCAAACCTTTGCTCGTCTAATTGCTTCCTGCAGAGCATAATCCATTGGTCCCGTTTATTGTAACAACTTTGTGTTCAGATGATTCTCTTGTTGCTTGTATACACATTTGTTGTAGAATATTCTAAATATTCCTTAAATGTACTTATAAAAGTACATACCCCAGTAGATTACATAATTTGATGTTTGCCCTCTGCGTTTTGCAAATGACAGACAAATAATTAAATGTCATAAGATAATTACATATTTGCCAATGGCACTCTTTGGAACTTATTGACACCTCTACCGTAGTGTTTTCTTAAGTGTCATTGCTATCTCATAATTGAGCAATATTATCCAATTGGAAAGGCACTCCTAGATAGGTAAGGTAAAAGGAGATAACGCTGATGTCTCTTCTCCTGTGTTGGTTAACAACATACAGGACTGCCCTCTCCATTGGATAATATTGCTATTTTAAATCAGAATATTTTTTTCATGTAACTATGTAGGTGGATCTGGGACCAAAATATTGTTATCAGAAGAGCTGGCTTAAATATCATATCCTAAATATCATATACATATCATATACAAAAATATCACCCTAATGGAGTTAATTACCGAATATCTATAGAAAATGAATGATATTTTGAAACGATATACAGGACATAATATTTAGGTGAGACCATATTTATGGTTTCTACAAAACAACCACATTGGTGCTATGTGGTAAGAACATAGCTGTGCCATTTTGTTTTTGGGGCTTGTGAACCACCATTTTCCCTGTTGGAGCAACCTGATCTTCCAATCAAACCTGGCGGAGTAGATGACTCCTTTTAGGACCGAAGAGAGTATGTAAAGTAGTGATCACAGCCTTTATTCAATATCAAATTATATCAGTGGTGATGCATGTGTTTTAGAAATGCTGTGAATTTTTATTTCACTATGTACAAAATGATTGCTCCTCTTAGGATTTGATGTACCATCTTTCGAAAATAATTTATTATTATCTCCAGTTTTTAGTGCCATTATAAAAAGTGGCTCAAATGAGTTCACTTTACTAGAAATTTCATAAATTCCAGCTCATACTTTATTAAAAATTGTAACGTCTTGGCAATCCTCGGGCCCGGTGCCCCAAAAAATGGAAGAAGATCTGGGGGCCTTGGAGAAGATACAGGGGAATAGGGGGAGGTCTGGGATAATGGGTTTTATTTTGATTGTCCAGATAATGGTGAATCGTGAGTATTCTTTATGCTGTACACTGCCTGTTTGTCCGATGCAATGTGACCAATGGATTGACATGTCAACCAGATTGAGCACTGTCAATAAAAAGAGTTTAAAAAAAAAAGAATAGCAGTATATGACATTGCATCAATAAAATAATTTATGACATAAAAAAAATTGGATCGTCTTAAATGAAACATACAATTCTCAAAACAGCAGTCCATTGTTGAATTCCAAGTCTGCTAACCTACACAATTTCTTTTTGGTGACAAAAACGAGGGGCCACTGGATATCATGACACTGGAGAAGGAGCTGTGAAATGTACAGAATTTCTTTTGTTTTGTAATTTTTATTGACAGCAAGAGAACCAGAAACATACAACCAGTCTGTAAGAAAGGCAATAGCATCAACAGTCTGTGGTCATGGGCGTACACTTAGACCTTCATGCATATAAGAGAAACATGAGCCAGCAAAGGCCTTTCTGTAGCCATACCTCCAAACCACTCACCCATGCCCTGTATCAGGCCATGAACATCTGATCACAAAGCAATTGGACTTCCACAGTGGGGTGCCCTTTGTCCATTGCAGAGCTCCACCGGGGGTCTTTGCATCTCACTCGTGTGTAGTCAGTAGAAAGGCTTTCAGGGGCCTCAAATATCTCTGGGCCGCGACGAAGGGAGGGAGCATCATGGCATATAATTCAACTTGTTTATTATATTAGATGATGGATTGAATGCAGTCCTTGTACTTTGGGGACCTTCCTCTGCCCTATCAGCAAGCCACCAGCCCGCATGCCTGCAAAAATGCAAGTGTAGTGTACCAGCGGTAGGATACTGGAACAACCTGTACCCAGCCCAAAACCACAACTCTTGAGTCTCTAGGCCTCTCAAGCGCCCCCAGCTGGTCTCATCTTGCACAGTTGGTATAGTCCTTGAGGCCATACTGATGGAGAGAGAAGGGGGTGTGGCATGCATGTTGAAGAATTTTATAGTGTATAATATGAACCCTAGTGCTCGGATATCATGCTGTTTTGGGTAAAGCAAACAGCCAAAAAAAATTCTCAGATCTCAAGCCCTATCAATCCCTCCCATTTGGTGTGTACAGATTGTGCTGTTGCTGGCGCATCCTCCAATGCTGCCCCATATAGTTTAGTGATTAATTGTGTCATTGAGGTGGCCTTGAGGAGTGTATCCAGTACCCTAAATGGCACCGATTCGTTGAGGAACTCTAGCCTTAATGTCCCCAGCACAGTTTTTAGTCGGTGGTATATAAGAAAGTATCCAAGGAGGTGCACTGTGTGGCATCAGCGAAATCGTCCAAGCTCAAAAATCTCTAATTGACATATATATATCTCCCAGTTTACTAGGCCCTTATTGCACAGGTGGGATACTACTTTTGGTTCAGGTGTTACCAATATTCATGGGTGTTGGCTAAGTGATAGTGAGGGAGAATATAGCACCCTTAGGCCCGTCCGTCAGCCTAGTTCGGTCCATGTTCTTAGTGTGTAGTGTGCCGTCGGCATAGTTTTTCACTTCCTATAAGAGCCTTTAGCGATAAAGGTGCCATTTCATCTGTCTCAGGTGCCACATGTGATGTTAACGCTCTCAGACCATACCAATAATGCGCCTGGGCACAGAGATAGTACAGCTCTGGGTAAGGTATCTCAAACCTCCATCGGTGGAAAGGCAGTGTAAGTGTGACCCAGCCTACCTGCCAAGAAAGAGAATGGACATACTACTACAACATCTCCTTTCTCTCCACAAAATATAGAAATCATTTAGATAAGAGAATGCAATAAAATCTAGAAAGAAAGAGAAAAAAATAAACCAAGAAGAAAAAGAACTAACAAAAAACATAATATTATTATTATTATTAGGAAGCTTATAAAGCACTATGGTTACTCCAACGGGAGTGTCCCCATGCCAGGACAAAATGAACCCCAGCGACCCTCCCAAGCTAACCATCTTCCAGCGCGGACATCAACACAGAGGTGGCACTCTACTACTTTAGCCCTCCCGGGGGGTGACGTAAGAGCCAGGTTTTCAGTTTCTTGCGGAACAGAGACTCCAGCTCAGATGTCCTTAGAGCCATAGGGAGCTCATTCCATGCCTTGGCTGCCAGGAAACCAAAGGATCTCCCGCCAGCCCTAGCCTTCCGCACCCTGGGCACAGTCAATCTAGCACTCCCCAACGATCTCAGATTATGGGCAGGATGGTAGATCGTCAGGAGGGAGAGAAGAAACACGGCCCCTTTTCCTGAGGATCCTATGACTAAAGCATATGCCTTAAAGGTGACTCTGGCCCGGATAGGGAGGGAATGCAGTTCCTTTGAAGCTTCTCCCATCGAAGCCCTCCTTGGGATATTCAGGATAAGCCGGGCTGCGGCATTTTGGACCTTCTGCAAGATGTTAACATTTTTTGCAGTCACCCCTAAATACAGGACATTGCAATAGTCAAGGTAAGACATGACCAGAGCCTGTACAATAGTTCTTTTAGCGTCCAGGGAGGAGGTCCAGAATCTTACGTAGCATCCTTAAAATGCCAAAACATGACCCGGCCACAGCAGATATTTGCTTAGAGAAGGAAAGATTTTTGTCGAACCACACTCCAAAATTTTTCACGTGGCTTTCGGCACTGGACTAGGTCCTAGTGCATCTGGCCACCAGTGCTACAACCAGAAAGAGGGCTGTTTTCCAACCGCCATCACCTCTGTCTTCCCTGCATTTAACTGAAGGCAACTCAGTCTCATCCAGTCCATAAGCTCGCCCAGGCAAGTTCTGAAATCAACAGCCCTTCCAGATTCCTTTTGTTCCAGGGTCACAACTAGCTGAGTGTCATCAGCATATGACACCAGCTTAATTCCATGTCACAGAACAATATTTGCAAGCGGGCGCATATAAATGTTAAACAGGGTAGGGCTGAGAGCTGATCCCTGCGGCACCCCCTGGTTTAAAGGACAGACTCTGGAGTTGAAAGGATGTTGCAAAACCTGGAAGGATCTATTTTCCAGAAAATTCTTCAGCCAAATCCACGTGCCACCTCCGACCCCGACTTCCCATAACCTCTCAAGTAGAAGGCTGTGGGACACCGTGTTGAACGCGGCACTTAGGTCCAGCAGAATCAAGGCTGTGGTCCTACCTTCATCAGCCACTGTCCTCACAACTTCGGCTGCCAGGAGGAGAGCGGACTCTGTACTATGCAAAGGCCTAAAGTCGGACTGGGTATCATGAAGAACCTGCCTCTCTTCCAAAAACGTTGAGAGTTGGCCATTCAGATGTTTCTCTGCAATTTTAGCTAAATAGGGAAGTAGAGATATGGGTCTTAGATTTTCAGGAAGAGCGGGGTCCAATGAGAGTTTCTTCAATTTAGGGACCACCATAGCATGTTTCTAATTACTGGGGACCTGCCCCATGCTAAAGGACAGGTACAGTAGCGAGGTGAGAACAAGAGCAATGATTTTCTTTCCTAGTTGCAAACATTTTGGAGGGGCTGGATCAAGAGGTGACCCAGATTTCACCGCTTCCATCAGTCTGAGGACCTCACTTTCCACCAGAGGACAGAGGGCAAACGTATCCTCGGTCCACGGGGCCTCCATACCAGACCCTCGTGCCCATAATCGATTATACAAGATCTCAAGGCAAAAGGAGGAACACATTTATCTACACCACAGCTTTCCAAACTTTTCATGTTGGTGACACACCCTTTTGTGAAAAACATTTCAGGGACACAGTAACGCGAGGAAGCGCAGCGAGTGAGACCGAACCACCTATGGTGGGTTAGGGCCCCACACACACACACCCCACCCCACACACAACCCCACACACACCACCCCACAGACACACCACCCCACACATACACACCCCACACACACACACCCCACACACATAACCCCACCCCCACACCCCACACACACACCCCGACACACACCCCCACACACACACCCCACACACACACACCCCACACACACACACACACACCCCACACACACACACACCCCACACACATCCCCCACACACAGAGACTTGAAGGGCACTGTTAAAGGGTACTAGTGAGGGAATCAGTGGCGGAGGTGGCCTTTCCCTCCATCTGTCTCCCTCCATCTGTCTCCCTCCGACTGTCTCCCTCCCTCTCTCTCTGTCTCAATCCCTCTCTGTCTCACTCCTTCTCTGTCTCACTCCTCCTCACTCTTTCTCTGTCTCACTCCTTCTCTGCCTCACTCCTTCTCTGTCTCACTCCCTCTCTGTCATCCTCCCTCTGTCTCACTCCCTCTCTATCCGACTGTCTCCCTCCCTCCCTGTCTCACTCCCTCTCTGTCTCACTCCCTCTCTGTCTCACTCCCTCTCCCTCCGACTGTCTCCCTCCCTCTGTCTCCCTCTCTCTCTGTCTCACTCCCTCTCCCTCATTTTTAATATCCTTGCAATAGGGGTCAAAACAATAGTGCACAGGTGCCGATTCCCACTGAAAACCAAGATTACAATATTTTTACAAGCCAAACTGAATGTATATAAATATTCCTCGGCTTCTTGGAAAAAATATTGGGAATTCACAGGGAAATTAAAAATGCTACAATGTATGACTAGGTACGTTCTGAAAGAAATCTTCAAAGAAGGTGTGCAATTCATAAGTGACAGTGTGCATTAATCTGGGATGCTTCCCTTCCTACGAGCCAGAGCATGGGTTCTATCCGTTACCTTTCAAGTTCTCCGATAGCAAGGTCACAATATTTCACCAATCTGCAGAATTGCTGTACATCTTGACCCAGCACACACAATGCAGTCGCCTCATTAATAGTGTGTATCCCCAATTTTAAGAAACAGGGCCTTAACAAACTAATTCTGAGCCCTAATAAGAGGAGACACAGAGTTTAAGAGGGAATGATTCACAAGTATAGTTACAACCGCAATAATATTTACAGTGCATTGAGCCTTGTTATTTCCAGCTCACTCATACATCTCCTGAGAGAAGGCAGAACCTGATTTGTATAAATGTAATTCTTTTCTCAGATTTTTCAAGTGACTCTTTGGCCATTTCCTTGAGGGAGATGTAGCTCTGATGACTGTTCCAATCTTTGTTAAGTCTTGAATCGTTTATAATTCTGGTAAGATTCGTGATGACATTTGTAATATGCATTTTTAAATCAGTACAACGCTACTTCCCTGAGAAATTCTTGAGCAGGCCTACTACAGCTTTTTTTTCCCCAGACACTATTTAATGAAAAGTAAAATCGCCCATCCTAGTTAAATTAGTAAGCCTAAATTCCAATCTTAATTGACTGACTTGAACATACTTGGAAGCCCCAAACCATGTCAGACTGCGGTGGACAAGACTGTCTCCGGATCTTTTTTTAATTTAGAGCCATATGAAAAGAAGCAATATCGAATAGGTGGAATGAATTTTTCTCTGAGCAGTTCCTGGATAGAATCTACACATGGGCTACTTAATTTAAAATACATCTGGCGTAGTTAGTACTGCACGTAGCATGCCCTGTTTATCTCTGCCTTATATTGAATTGTGGCACGTTTTCCGGGGGTACACCCAAGCACTTCACAGGTCTTTAAAAGACCATTTAACGTGCAAATAAGGATTTGTTGTTATTCATATTAGAGCCCCTGCAGAGCCACTCTGCCTGTTGCTGGAAGGCCCGCGGGGGTGATCTAAACAGCATGCTAAAACCGGGACATTTGGATCCGCACCCGAGCACTTCAAAGACTTTGCATGTTAATAGGGCTTTGTTGTTGCTTCGCCCCTTCTAAGAGCCCCTGCAGCTCGACTCTGCCGATGCGACACACCTACATATGTGGCGCGTCACAGGAATGTGTGGCGCCACATAGTTTGGAAATCTGTGATCTACACGCATGATCATCTCACCGCCTTCCAAAGTAAGCTCATTCGCAATCTTAAAGAAAGGTTGCAAGTCAATGTCTAGGTTTTCCTCTCTAGGCCAACATGAAACAATAGGACTCTCTTCACCTTCCCAAGAACAGAATCAGACTCCATGGCACTAAACCACTCCTTTTCCTTAAAACAACCAATAGAACAAGCTTCAACTACAGCAATCAAACCCTCTTCATCTGCTTCGTGAACAGAAGGATCACGTCCATCCAACGGTAAAGGTGATCTAGAAAGAAAATCTGCCCTCGTGTTCTTTCCACCCGAAATGTGTCCCGCCTCAAAATTATACTCAATTAACTTTGAACTAAGTCCTGCAATTCTAGGAGTCTGATCTTTGACAATATTCTCATTAAGAATGGGAAGGAGAGGTTTGTGATCAGTAAGTAGTTTAAAAGTCTTACTCCCACAAAAAACACTTAAACCTCTCTGCGGCCCAACAGCGAGCCAACAACTCCCTCTCGATGACAGAATATTTTTTTCGCACTGTCGTAATGCACAAGAGGCAAAACCAACAGCATGCTCTATGCCCTTCTTGAACTGAGTGATCATACCACCAACCCATCAAAACTGTCATCCACAGACACCACACACTGCACATGAGGATCAAAAGGGGTGAGAATGCCACAGGAACCAAGCTCTTCATCCTGGCACACTTAATCTCATACACATGAGATCTTCCGCTTAAGTAAATCTCTAAGATGCACTCTTTTTGCAGCAAAGTTAGAAATTAATTTAGTATAAAATTCACAAACACCCAAAAACTAAAAAACTTGATCCTTGTTGATGGGACAAGGAGCATTCACAGTGGCTTCAATAAGACTATGTCTTGGTTCAATACCATCACCGGAAAAGCGATGCCCCAAATATTCAATTGACTGAACACCAAACACACCCTTAAGTTTGTTCGCCACAATGCCCTTTCCTTGCAACCTACTGAAAATGTCACACTAATTTCTGTCATGCGTCTCTTTGGAATCACCAGCAACCCGAATGTCATCCTGGAAAACAACCATGTCCTTCACACCTTCCAACACTTTCTCCATTACATGTTGAAGTTCAGAGGCTGCTGAAACCAACCCCAAAGGCACCCTTTTAAATTGAAAGGTACCCACAGGAGAGACAAAAGCGGTAGGATGTTTTCAAGAAGAATCCAACCCCACCTGGTGGTAGGCTGATGCAAGATCAATCTTATAAAAAAACTTAGTACCAGAGAACTTAGCAAGAATAACATCAATATGGGGAAGGAGGGGTGAATCAATCCAAATCTCCTTATTGAGACTGCACAAATCAATGCACACTCTTTGTTTACCATCCGTTTAGAGTGCAACCACCAACGGAGATAACCAAAGGGAAGACTCATTGGGTTCATTGACACCAGATTCACACATCCTCTTCAGCTCAGCAGACAGATCCTCCCTGACACTTAATGGCACATTCCTAAGTTTGTGCTTGACAGGCACAGCATGTTCCTTAACTTTAATGAGATGTTTGAATCCTTTAATGCATCCCAATTTATCATGAAAAACATTCTCAAACTTGTGGGACCAAGAAGATAGATTCTCACCCTGGACAGAGTCACCTACCACTGACACATGTACAGATGTTCCAGGCCTCAGAGTAATTCGAAACAGAACCTGGTGGTACCATCCCAAAATATTGAGACCTTTTCTCGCAACATAAACCTTTCCATGAATTGATCTATTCTTGAAAATAAGAGTGGTCTCAAAGAACCTACTCAACTCGATTTTCCTGCCTTCATAAGAAACGGGACATATGTCTGGAGGTGTAAGTGGTTTGTTAGCCCACTTACACTCAAACAATTCTTCAGTGACCATCGTCATGCGTGCTCCCGAATCCACCAAAAGTTTAAAAAACTGACCATCCACAATGACATCCACGATAGGAACAACTCAATCGTCAGAATCATCTCTGTCCACCACAACAACATCAGACAAAGAACTCACAACTTCATTTAGTGAATCACTCTTATCCTCCTCAGAATAAACAACATTAGTATTCCCACGGGAACCACACATCTTAGGAAAATTCCCTTGCTTACTGCACTTCCTGCCGAGGCATTATTTGCAGGACACACCAGAGAATTCGGAAAATGGGAAGGGACCCCACACTTAGGACACACATTCTTATTAAAATAAAATGTCTTTTCATATATGACAGGGTGATTAGAGCCCTTAGGATCAACAAAATATTTGCCTTTTTCCACCTGACGCTTGGCACCTTGTTCTTTTTGTTCATTAACAACAGCTGCAACACTTTTCTCTGGTTTGAGCTCTCTTGAAGCCTTTTGAGAAAGTTCAATACCTTTTATGAGGGTGATAGTTTCTTGTAAAGATGGGTTTTTTCAGAGTTAAGAGTTTCTCTTGAACTTTTTTGTCTCTGCAATGAACAACGATTTTTAAAAAGACAGTGCAAAAATAGCAGTACAAGCAAATATCTGCTGTATATAATAAGTGGTCAACATGTTTCTGCAGACTAATGGACACGGGTGTCCTCTGCTTTCATCAGGACCTTTGAAAGGTGTTCATGCAACTGCAATAAGTGAATAAATCAAAATTCTAAGTCAAAAACCATATCACCCAGACTCCTAGGTGTGGTTAATTTCACCTCCTTAAATCTCTATTGTGCAGGAGGGATTTGCCTCACCTCACCAGGCTGCGGCTCAGGCGAATGGAGCACCATTCTCTCCGTCGGTACTCCCAGCTAGCATCCAACCCGACTCGGGGAGGTCAAAAATTTGGAAAAGTGAGGGACACCATTAAACCGTTTTTTTTCTCTTTCATTTTCTCCAATTTTAATTACACATTATATATACTTTTCACACACTTGTTTTGCACTGCAAATCAGTAGCTATAGATTTCTACATGTCCTGGTCTCATTCCATCGAGCTCACGCAAAGATACGGGACATACACATCTGGTCCCTGTTGGTGAACTCCTGAACCATACGGTATGAGGAAGCCCAAATGATGTATAGGGCGGTACAGGACAGCTACTGATGGGTATCCTTTAATACCAATAGGTATCTAGAGATAGCGTTCTGAATCATAGAACACTACATATTTTTTGGAAGGTTCTCGTCATATTTAAGTACAAAGTTTTCTTTATTCTAGACCCATGGACACTTGTTGTTTGCTTCAGAAAATGAAATTGACCATCTAGATGACCACAGATGAGGCAGGAACATGACCAAGGAGACTTCAGCACACGTGGGTTTGAGAGAGGAACAGACCAACTCGTCGCCAATTTTGTAGGGATCACACTGAGGCAGGTAAGTGTGGAATCACTAGGTTTATTGTCTGTTCACCTCCACAGCTTCCAGGGAACCCAATAACTGCACCCAGTATTCAAACATATAGATTCCGTCACCATGGTAGTGACATCATAGAAACTAAGAACTAATACCAAGGAGAGAGAGTTGAAAGACTACTACAGGAACACTTACACGTTTACCTGTCAAAGACAGCAGTAAATATGTTACTCTGTTGTGAATGGGGTGGCATCCACCCTAGATTCAGTGGGTAGTTGAGGAGGGATTTTCTCCATAGAGAAAAAAAAATGTGACATTACACATGTGGGTGTGCATGTGCTATCACTTCAATAATCTGCATGATAGTTGAGCCCACTTGCTGGGATTGGATGCAGTAATTAACAAAAACAGAAAAACAGCCTACATCAAAAATGTGCAGCAAATCAACAAGAATTTGGGCACAGTCTCTAAAGCCTCAGAAAAGGGTCATGGCTCATTCACAAATCCAAGGGTCTTTGATATGAACTGTTATCATGGACAGCAATAAAGAATTGCATAGTCAGCATCGGGTGAGTAAATGTATCATTCTAATGGCAAATCACTGTTCAATATTATAAAACTTCCTATAAACCCACCATGTTGGCACAATCCCACAACTTGCCCCATTTGACCCAATGTAATCGGAGGTAGCTGAACAAATATGAGGTAATAAAAAATGGAAAGACGCATAGATATTCTGTCTACAGCATGCACGCAGGAAAAGTCTTGAATGTGCAAAGGCTTCCTCCAAAGTTCTTGGAGAACAGAATATCATTACAAAAGAAATAGTGCACATTTTGCTGTATGAAATGTCAAATGAGAAAATATGAACACATGAAGATTATGATGACACAGCGCACATATTTTTCAAGATGGAAACAAGGCTTAGATGGAGACTATTTAAGCACAAGCTAGAAAAATGTATTTCTAAGAATCTGAGGGGCACATGTACAAGCCCCTATCGCTACCACAGCGTCACTTTTTCCATTGTTGTGGTGGCGATAGGGGCTTAGCCTTATTTACAAGGCAGCATTAAGCCACTTAATGTGGCTTAACTCTGCCTTGTAAATAAGGTCCCCTTTCACACTATGGTTATTGTGAAACGGGTGGGCAGTGGGTTTTGCGGTGGGTGTTCCACCTCAACATCCATTGATTTTGATGCTGCCCCCTATGTACAAGGGCGGTGTACATAGGAGGCAGCGCCAAAATTAAGACCAGGGAAAACCTGGTCTTAACTTGGCAAAACGAGGAGAAATGCATTTTTTCTTCTCGTTTTTGCCTTTTCAATGTGTGTTGCCTTGTGCAGCACACATGGAAAAAGCAAACTGCCATAGATTGTTTATGTACATGTAGGTCCCCCCTTCCTGTACATAAACAATCTGTAAATAAAAATCAAATCAATTTTTTGACTTTCATGTGTGCTGCATTAAGAAGCACACATACAAGTGACAAAATGGCATTTTAGGATTGTTTATGTGCAGAAAGGGGGACCTTCATACACATAAACAATCTTCCCCTGCATGCAAACACCCGCAAGGTGCCTGTGTTAGTGCTACACTGCTAAATGTAGCGCCAGTGCATGAGGAAGTGCAAGGCTGCACCATATCCTTCTAAATATTGTGCAGCCTTGCATTTCAGAAGGGGCGGAGTGAGGCATTAAGCCATGACGGCTAACGCCTCACTCAGCCACTTCTTAGTACGTATGCCCCTCAGTGTTTTGGTTTCGATTTCAATAGATTCATATTAATATGCGCATATGATTCTAATCAGAAAAAAAAGCATTTGTATTAAGTTCCTCTATACAGAATTTTACTTCTGGTGGAAATTCTACTCATGTGAGTACACCTACAAAACTATGACTGTCATATATTTATTTTGCTGTGAGTGATTCAGGGAGTATTGTGTAGCCCTTTAAAGCTCATATTTGTCTCCAAGTGTTGTATTAATGCAAGGGGTAGCAATTTTTACAAATGATCCTTTGCCTTTCGCGAATTGGTCCCCCATCCCATACTTTATATGCATATCAACATTATCAATAAACAGCACTCAATCTACCGTGGATACACCATTTAAATGTAACTATTCGTTCTTCACTTGGAGAGTAAACATAATTGCGTACAGTATAGCATGCCAAGCAATGTTTCTTTGCTGTTTTGGGTTAAGGGTGCTACTCCCAAGAACATGACGCACCTGTGCCTCAAAGAGGATATATTGTTTATCAAAATTACTCCCGGATATAACTCTACACCCAGGACTAACATAAGGAGAAAGAACAAATTCGAATAACACAGCTACATTACAAGCACGTGCCCCACATGGTTTAGCATATGAATATATTACCTCATTTATGTGGCAGTTCTTACGATTTTCCAACATGTTTCCAGTATAGTTAATAAAATGTTTTTATTTAGATATTCGTGTGCTTAATATTTTGCAGGGAGTTGGAAGATTAACAAAAAAGAAATTACCTCATAGTCTGGCGCCATACTGAAAATATTCAATGAACGTGAAAAGTGGATATTTTTAATATGTCAACTATTTAAAGAGATAAGCTATGTTCATTTTACATTTCACGGTTGGCTGAGAAAAGCAGAAGTTTAACTACCAGTCTTACATATTTGAAGATCTCATGTTGTACAACTGAAGACTATTAATTTCCTGTGCAACTTTTAAAGGTGTATGGAAACCCTATTTATCATTTTAAACCAGATTGAACATAATGTTGGTGTAATGTTATTTAAGATTGCTTGGTTAAAATGAACTAAAGACATAAAATAATAGAGTGCAAATTCTATGTAAGTAGAACCCTTGTTAGCCTGATTAATTTTAATGTCATTATGTAGTCCAATACTACCGTGCAGAGTGGCAAGTCAGAAAAGAAAGGTCCATAGAAGATTAGATGTCAATTTGTCTTAGAGCATTTACAGCACCCGATAAAATCCGACACCCTAGTGTTTGGAATTTATCATGTGCGAGGAAGAACCTTCCTTGAGGACCCCCAACGTTTTCCTACCCAAAATCCCCTGCAAACCTCAAATATAGCTGTAAAAATGACATTTTACACACATTTCTGTGTGGCTAGCTGTAATCAGGGGCATATGGCTGATAAAGCCTCGTAGCCTACACTCGTAAAATTCTCTTAAGTGAGCTGGTCTGAATATATATATATATGGAATTTGTCTTCACAGTTATGTGCTTAGTCACATCCTTTGATAAAAGTTCAAATAAACATTCATGAACAAAGAATTATGTGCATTTTCCAGTGCCAGGATAGGCACATACAAAAAAATACACACACACACACACACACACATATCTGCAAAGAACAGATGACAATGGCAATACCAATTACAATATCTCCAGCATCCAGAAGATAGTTTGAATGTTTCGTGATATGTATACTCAGTCCCATGCTCATGGCTGACGACAGCTTTGAACAGCAGCTATGTGTGGCTGCAACCATGGTGCACTGTGGCCTGAGTACACTACACAGCAGTCACCAGCCGCACTACTCTCAGTGTTTTGCACATAACCCATAACCCATTGGTAGATGGACAAGGAAGAACTAACTGTAGTAAACCACTGGCTCCACTACAAGTCTCCTATCACCATCGGAAAATAACATGGGGCTGATATTAGCCCTCTGTATGTTAATTTTCGATTATGAGCCGGGAACAACGCAATATTCAACTTACAATGAAGGCAGCAAATCTAGCATCTTGAATGACATTTTTAGCGCTTTCTTCAGACAGTTTTAGACAGGAGCTAAGTGGGTTTGCATGGAGTGTTGACGGGTTACAGTTTCACGGTGCTACAGTTTCAATTACATGACTTGCACATCTGTGAAAGTATATCCCAGAATGCTCAACAAATGGTGGTCGATGCAGGCTGTTGGTGCAAGGTGCTGATCACGCTGGAGTCAGAGGTCCGTTTGCTGTAACGAGGAGCCCAAAACGTTCTGTATCTTCACCTTTTCTTCAGCAGGTGTACACTCTGGGGCAATCCAGTGGTTCAGGGCCCGGGGGGGGGGGGCACCTCGTGGTCATCAAGACTTATTCCAGCAGAGGCTAGCAGCAAGCCTCAGGAAGGTCCAGGTGGTCTGGTCAGAGAGATAGCCTACAGCAGTGACAAGCGACTAGAAGTTTTCAGTGCCAGGACATGTAAAATTTAAACCCACATGTCTTACTTTTAGATACCAGGCAGGATGCCCTATGATTCTTTAGGCCCTACCTTAAGAGTGATTTAAAGTGAAGGTTTAGGCCTCGCAAAAGGTTTATTTTGGCAGCAGTGTTGTCACTGTTTGCCAGGTCGAAATGGCAGTTTAAAACTGCACTACAGGCTGCAGTGGCATGCCTGAGACATGCTTTACAAAGCTACATTAGTGTGGGTGGCACAATGAGGGCTGCAGTCCATTAGTAGCATTTAATTTATAGGCCCTGGGTATATGTGCTACGACTTACTGGGGAATTATACGTAAAATAAATGTACCAATTCTAATAGGCGTGGGCCAATTTTACTATGATTTAGGGAGAGAGCACAAGCAGTTTACTACTATTTAACAGGTAAAAAGTGCAAAAAATCCTCAAAGACAACATAAAGACTGCAGAAAAGGAAGAGAGAGTGAGGCAAAACATTGGGGTGGCCCTCGAGAAAGGGCGAGGTCTAATAAAGCTGCACTGGTCTGGGGAGCCAGAGATGTTATTACACACTCCATACAGGTAGTGAGTGTTTTTGCAAGAAACTTAATTTCAATATTAATCAAATATTGATCAAACTGGAAGATAGAAGGAAACATCTCAGTATATGGATTGCCAACATTTCAGCCATTCATTTAGCCATTAAGTCTTGTGCCAAAAACTCTTTATGAAAACAAGATTCTCCTAGAATTGCCTTGAAGGGTGGGAGCGCCTTTGCTGAGGACTGCTTAAAAAATTCAGCATCAAAGCTGTTTGGGGCAGGGATTTACTTGGCTGAAGGCAAACACCAATTCCTGAGCAGTCAAGACTTCCTCTAGAATGTCACGCTCCTTCCTGGATAAGTGTCTTATAGAAGGATCCTTCATTGAGTTCTCTAATCATAATTATAATTGTGTGTGGGGAGTCTATTACTCTGTATTGTAGGAAGCAAAGGTGTACACAATAGCACAGTCACCTGGTACAACACGTCCCTATGCATACAATATTTGGGTTATGTTGTCCTGGCTATATCTCTTTTAACAAAGCAAGTGGAATGTTTTGCTAGCCTTGTTGCCCCATGGATATATTTGAATGTGGGAGGCCACCATGCTATGTTAGCTTCCCCAACAGAGTTTGTATGAGTACCACTTTTTTGTGTTACATGTTGCTGAGTATCGCCGGGTCTTTCACAGCTGGATACTGAGACTCCAGTTTTAAGAGTCACAGCTCCAATTCCACCACCTTCACCTGAAGGTGTTTGTTTTTCCCTTTAAAAAAAGCTGGTCATTTTCTCTCTAATTATCACCTTATAGGCCTTCCAGAGTGTTGTTGGGGATTACATCATTCCTTGATTTCAAACGAAATACACCTCAGTTTCTGTGGCAATATGGGAACTCACCTCTTGCTCAATCAGCCATCGCGAATTAAGCAGTCAACTCTCCCTACCGGACCTTAATTCCTGTTCAAGAGTAAGTTCTACTGGTGAGTTATCCAACAGGCCTATGGCCAAGATATTTGCCATTACCCCCTCCCCACCATCTCATCAGGGAATAGTCTAACCTGGAGAAGGTCTATGAGGTTCTGAGTAATATTATATTTAACAGCGATCATTTGGTGAAATCTGCTCCAAACACCCATGAAGACTAAAACCCTATCCAAACCAGTGGTTGTATGCTGGACTGGTGCTGTCCTGACGTCCAGTCTAACTCCCAGGCAACAACCCACTTAAAGTCTCTCCCCAATACCCAGTCTCCCCTAGGGAGATGATTGAGAAGTGTCCCCAAAGTCTCCATGCAGGTCACTCTAACTGGTAGTGAAGGGCATGTATACTAATCAATGACTGGGGGTCTACTACGTCATGTGTCTAATCAACAGAATGGCAGATGGTTTCTATTAGCAATTGAAACCCTCATAGATCCTCTGGTATAAAAGCAAAAGCAGTGTGTCTGGGTTGTATCACTTGGCTGTCTTGATGACCTGCTCCTCTCTTAATATTGTTGAGTAAGCCATTCACACTATCTTTGCTTGTCACTAAAATATAAGGTTTTTGGTAATGCTGCTCTAAGCAACCTGTGGTTCATAAAATGTATGCAAATGACGTGCTTCTGATCATAGTCCAGCCCATAAGAAGCAGGGATACCTATGAAAGTATTGGCTGTCTGCAAATATCAAACTTTAAAGGCTGTACCATACTACATTCGACTCAAGAATATCTGATTGTATTATAATAAAATGGATTTCTGTTTTAACATAGCATTCGAGACACAAGTCAGAGAGAGACAGATATTCGATGTTTGTGGAGGAGCTTTTAGAACTTGTCTAAAATTAAGAGAATCTAAAACTAAATCACTATGGGGCAGATTTACAAGGCCTTTGTGCCACGTTTACGCCGCCTTGCGGGACTCAACAGCGGCGTAAACGTGGCGCATCCCTGCGAGGCATTTACAACGTGACGCATCTAGGGAGATGCGTCACGTTATAAAGCCCAGCGCCACAATGGGGGCGTTCCCACGCAGGGTGGGCGCTCCGGCACCTGTGCGCCTGGCAAAAGAGCCTGCGTGAAATCTCCAAGATTTCACGCAGGCACTTCCGCGACGCTGCTACGTCAATTCCTCATGCCTGCTTGAAGCAGGCATAAGGACTGACGCAACATTTTAAGGGGCAGATTTACATGCCCATTGCAACACTTTTACGCCGCAGGTGCGTCACTTTTGTGGCGCAGCGGCGGCATAAACCATGCGCCACGTTGCGACTTATTTACAACATGACGCATCTAGGCAGATGCGTCACATTGTAAAGCCCTGCGCCACATGAAACCTGAGTCAGGTTTCATGTGGGTGTTCTGTCGCAGGGTGGGCGTTCCCTCGCAGGAAAGCCCCGTAAAACTGACGCAGTGAAATCTACAAGATTTCACTGAGTCAGTTTTACGAAGCTGCTGCGTCAAATCCTTATGCCTGCATGAAGCAGGCGTAAGGAGTGAGGCACCATGTTGAGTATGGGCAGCCCCTGTGCATTGCAGGAGTTGCGTCGCACTTGCGACGCGACTAGAGCAATGCGCCGCCCGTGCGCCTCAAGATGCGTCACGCATCTGCCCCTCCTTGCACCATGGTGCGCCGCATTGTAAGTGCGACACATCTATGGTGGCGCAAGGGGGGGATTACGTGATGCATCTGTTCTGGCGCATCCCTGCTGATTTGCAGAGATGCGCCAGAAGACGTAAATATGCCCCTTAGTATTGGGTGGCCCTGAGCATTGCTGGAGTTGCGTCGCGCTTGCGACGCGACTCCAGCGATGCGCCGCCCTTACGTCACGAGATGCGTCATGCATCTGCCTACCCTTGCGCCACGGCGTGCCGCATTATAAATGCGGCGCATCTGCCGTGACGCAAGGGTACTTTTGCGTGGCGCATTTGTTCTGGTGCATCCCTGCTGATATGCAGAGATGCGCCAGAACTCGTAAATATGCCCCAAAATCTCTAGTAGTAATATGTAAATCTTAAGATTGATTGGATGATATTGTCCTCCTTGAATGATTTACTTTGCTTTTACAACTTGTGTTTCAACTCCTGAGCTGTAAAATAGCTTTGGCATTTAAACATCCTAATAACTATCCTAGCTTTGCCACCATCCACCCACACTCTTCTCTTCATGAAGCATGAAGTATGTTGTCGTGGCTGTGTCTATGGGCTCCACCAGAATGGCCAAATAGCAAGGAACACTCTCCAACATCCATCCAAATTGCACCTCCACATTCAACTGGGTCTTAAAATTTCAAAATGATAAAAAGACATGAAGGTGAAGAAGCCCTCGCAAGAAAAAGAGAAAGGAAAAGAACAGTTTGGCATCATCAATTATAGCTATGTCGGGCGAGTACTTTTAGGTCCGTATGTTTATAAGTAGAATAATAGTCACTTAACTTTTTGGACATAACTGAGCTATCAGACATGGACCATTGCCAAGCTAAGGAACATGTTTATTTCATTCAAAGGAGCCAACTAGCCCTCAAATGACCTGTGATGGTTCTTTCATTTTGCCCCTTTTTCAGCTTGTCGACTACTGTAGGGTGGAATTCATATTTTTCTGTAGTATCTCATGCCGAATATGAGTGAGACTTTTGTTCTCACATTTTAATAGTTCCTTCACCTTTTGATCTGGGTCTTCCTCCTCTGCTGCAGTTTCCCTCATTTTTAGATTATGTGGGCAAATTACGAATAAACGATCCATCCTCCATTTTTAGGTTCACCCATCACTTTCTTCCCTGCTGCCCAGTCGTATGTCACCCCAGGGATGTAGAAGAAATAAGATATGGCATGGAACAGAATTTTTAGCATTGCTGGATACATCAGTCTGTACTCCAAGTTTGTTGCTCTCAAAATCTGTTTCACTCTCTCAAATTACTTTTGTGGTTGTTGCACAATTCTCGTGTAGGCCTGACGAGTACCCAAAATGATTATCCATCTCTCTTTTGTGCAAGCCCCACACAAGACATGCCCATGTGTTTAATATTCTTTTTATGCATCAGTAGGGCAGGGATAAATAGGCTTAAATTGTGGGTTCACATCCTGGGAGTGACCCAGACCACTCCTGCACTAGGGGGACAGAACAGAGCCCCCTAGTTTCTTGTTCTTACCAAACAAATATGGGGTGTCCTCCTATACAAAGAGCTGCAATTGAGATGAGCCTTCTGCCTTTCCATTTCCCTTTCGATGTTCATGCAAGAAAGAGAAGGGGGGTTTCATATCACTGTCCACATCCAGGTGTTACAAGGAGAAGCCAGGTCCATCGCCCAACGGCATCACTCACTTCTCAACCATTCATTGGCTACTAAATGAGCCAGACCCTGCTCTCTCCACTGCCCATTCGGGCCTTCTGCCAGAACTCTTTGGACTAGGGGGGCATATGCAGTCCACCAAACCTCCTACATTATGTATTTGCCAAAATGGCCGCTCACCATAGCAGCACAGTGCCCATTCAGCAGTCCTCTCCCAGTAGTTAGTACTATGCAGTGAGGCCCATAGAGCCCCCGAAGCGCAGGAGCACCACAATTAGGGATTGCACATCTGGGCCCTTGCCAGTTGAAAGTGATCCAGTTGGTCTGGGGACCCACGCCATTTCAGCGACAATCGGCCACTACTCACCCTGCTGCCATCGCAGAATCCCACCGCTTGCTCTCTGTGATCTTAGGTCTCCCCTGTCTGCTGTATTAAGGAGACCGCAGTGATATGGCCCCAGCTCATGCACTCTCCTTGGGATCCTCCCTTGTCTCTCGGAATTCCGCTCCCACATGGGTTCACTCTCAGGCCCAACCCTCAGAAAGGAGGAAACAATAGTCCTTTGGCTGCCAGGGTCTAGAGTGACAATATCCACCTTTAGGTCTTCTTCATTAGTTAGCACAATCCCTCTCATTGCACCAGGCAGGCCTCACAGGTCCTGCCCACTGACTTTGCCTCTAGAGGCCACTAGGAAAGACCTCACAGGACCTGCCTGGAGTTTTTACCTGTTGAACTCACTTTAAAGGGAACGATTGGGCTCAGTTTCCACCTGCCAACACGATTCCTCCCATCATTCTGGTACATGACAAAACCTGGGCAACAGGATTTTAGAGGATTTTTTCAGATACGAGCAGTGCTACAGAGGGCCACTGCCTTTTGGCTAGATTTGTGCAACATAACTTCCACATGCATACATACATGCACACATGTTCTTGCCACTCTCCCTGTAAGAATGAGAAGGCATACATGAAGGTAGTAATAATTTCGGTATCATGTCAATGTGATCATTGTGTGATTGTCCTACAATTTTAAACTCAAATCAGTAACACTGAACACATCTGCACAAAATGTGTCTCATACCTCAAGTAAGGCATTTATGATCTAATTAATTAAAAATTATGAATGTGATGCAGTGTGCAAGTAGTGAACATATAGTTGGCACATGCTTAGCTTTATACTTTCAAAAACGATATAATGGTGCAGTAAAATCCACCTGTGCTCCTAGAACCGAGCTATCCTTCAATTCAGTTGTTGACTATATCTTTGCTGTTGACCCTTTACGTCAATCCAGTGCCTTTTACCCAAGTTCATGGCTTACACATACCACATACGCACACATAGAGCAGTGGTCCTTTCACTACCCAAAAAACTGCACATTAGTCCAGACCAACTCGATAATCTGCGCCCAATCTCCCTACTTCCTTATTTCGCAAAAGTTGCGGAGAAGGTGGTAAACACACAGCTTACAGGGCATATCGGGAAATACAATCTACTTCATCCCACTCAGTCTGGTTTTCGGGCTCTCCATTCGACGGAATCGGCCCTGCTACTTGCCACTGAAACCATTAGGAAATATGTGGATGCGGGACAGACGGCGGCCTTAATTCTGCTTGATTTAAGTTCCGCCTTTGACACAGTTGCCCACCATACTTTGTTGCATTGTCTGAGGAAAGGAGGTGTGTCTGGCAGTGCGCTGAGCTGGATGAAATCTTTCCTATCTGAGCAAAGTTTTCAGGTGAGGCAGGGCTCCCACTATTCCAAATTTATCAAATTGAAACAGGGGGTGCCTCAGGGATCGACCCTGAGCCCGACCCTGTAAAATCTCTATTTTACGGCTGTAGCTGAGATTGCAGATAAATATGGGATTATGGTTGTGTCCTATGCCAATGACACTAAACTGGTGGTTTCCCTCACACAGGCACAGGACACGGCGGACTCCAATTTCGTGGCATGCATGCAAGACCTAGCATTGTGGATGGCTAATAACTGCCTGAAACTGAATGGCAATAAGCCCAAGGTGCTTGTGATAGGGAAAGCCCCTTCAGTGTGGTCATCGGCATGGTGACTGCCAGGGTCTGGGGCCCACCCCCACGCCCTGCGCTCAGGTTAAGAACCTGGGGGTTTGGTTGGACACCAAGCTCTCCTTAGAGCACCATACCAGGTGGGTAGCAGGCGCCTGTTTTGGAGTCCTGCAATGCCTTCGGAAAACCTTGGATGTGCTGCCTACTGCAGCCAGGATGACCATGGTGCATGCTCTGGTGACAACACGCCTTGATTATGGCAATATACTGCATCTGGGTGCTACGGCTAAATGCATGCAAAGACTCCAAGGTATTCAGAACGCGGCAGCACGTCTGGTTCTTAGGATCCCGAGGAATGCCTCGTCGAAGAGGGCGTTGGTTTCCCTCCACTGGCTGCCGATAAGGGAGAGAGTCTTGTTCAAGGCACTGTGCGTTTGCCACTGTATCATCCAAAGGACGGGACCATCATATTTGTTTGACTTACTGACTCTCTACTCTCCAACTGGCCAACCTAGATCATGTGGGACGGGACAGGTGTGTGTTCCAGCAATTATGAGAGCAAGGATGGGTGGCCGCTCCTTCCGCTTTGTGGCCGCACAGCAATGGAACAAACTCCCCCTGAGCCTCCGGTTGGAGGTTTCGGAGGGCATCTTTCAGAAAAATGTGAAAACCCATCTCTTCCCTCTGGGTAGCTCCCCTGGTTAGGATAAGGTGTAGTGGTCAAGGCTAGTTTCACACCGCAGCGCGGGGATACACTGGCCTAGTGTAACCAGGCTCTTTATAAATGTGCTTGTTATTATTATTATTATAACATAATGCCTTGAATTAATCACAATGTAAACAGTGAATTCCAAAATGCCAAAACAATTTGCCTAAACTCTTCCTTGAAGGTTTCACCCCTATGCATTGTTTAAGGGCAGCCAATAGATCAGAAGAAAGGTGGTAAATTAAGCAGACCCATAATGTAAGTGGGGGGCATTTACAGTGTCTCCATACTGTGAATGAAATAAGAACTTTCCATAGAGTGCATCTCAAAGAAATCTGCATTTCAAAGCATCCCACTGGAACTTTAATCACCTGCATATTTAAAGGATTAGAACATGTAAGCCAACTAGGAGCAAAAAACACAGGGGCTACAAACCTATGGTAACCTTAATGAAAGGTGGTCATGTGAGCAACATTGGCCCTCTTAAAAACCACTATGCATTCATTCTCCTTTCCCAACTATCTGAAGGCTTCCAGGACTATTTATGGCATTGTCCTAACTTCTTCCCACCAATGCACTGACTGACCACTACAAAACAAATTAAAGGTTCCTGGAGCCAAACCAAAAGAACAATGAACAAGGGGTGTTTGCCTTTTTAACAACCTGAAGTTGACTCCCTTTAGAATATATGTCCATCCTGGAAATGTTTAAGAACGTCACATCTGTAATTCTTAAAATACAACAGCACCATAATAATGGGTGATTTTCCTGATAAGGCAGATGTGGTTTTAAGGGACAAATAGCCATTTGGCACATAGCCTTTCAAGAACAGTCATTGAAATAGCAGAACAATAGAAATTGGCCCAACAGGCACGTCCTGTTTTAATGTTAAAAAAGTAAATTTAAGATAGCCTTCAAAGAAGGGTCAAAGTCAACCTGAAATCCTCTTCTCCCAGATTAAGAAAACACCATTTCCTAAAAGACCAGAAAGCACCAAGAATCCCCTGAAATCCTCCACACCACTATTGTCAGAAACACATGCTGTCCAACAGATGAAGGGCCATGGAGGGGGACAGGAGAGGTTGTGCGACTTGACTAGACACAGTTATGTGATTGGTTTAGGTCCTGATCCAGGTGAAGCAACTTCACGTCATGCCAGGAAGCGGAAGTGAACTTGCTTTATAACTTTTCTCTTAAAATGTAATTGCCACTTTCGCATTATGATCACACTACAGTTTTGTCATTAAGGATGCACTAGTTTACTTTGGCAACCCTGCTTATGTGCCTCATTGTCTACCAACCGACTTCAAGTTTTCCCACTGATATACTCCTTCCTAGTGATCACCTTTATTCTTGAGATCCTGTAGTAGTACTGATGGAGCGAGGTGGCAAACGCAAAATTTTGTGTACCTCTCGCAAAGTTAATGTCCCATAACGTTAATATTTACTAAATGCACGTTTTGCAAGATTAACCAACCATAGAGTAAAATGCACACATTATTTTATTATTACACATGGGGAGAACTAACTTGCTTGCATGATTGCAATAAAACTAGCTAATATGTACTGTTATTGTGTTGTGAATTAATGCACAGCTTGAAAAATAACCAAAACGCAATTTAAATGTGCTTATTGTATTCATTTATGTGGTGTAGAGGTTGAAATGTAAGTATAAAATGCATTTTCGTGGCTTATTTGCAAGGTAACAACTAACTGGGAAACATTAGTTAGGTGGGAGGTAAACAGAACGGGTTTAAATTCAATAATTAACATAAATCTGTGTTTCTTTTTACGATAGTTCCAAAAGTGGCCTCTGAGGCCTATGCGAAAGATGGCTGCTCGGGTAAACTGTGAGCAAGAGCTGAACTGCACAGGCACGCCAAAAACCTGCAAGTCAGAGTGAACTGCCTGTGCTCGAGGAGGTTCAAAGCTACCATGGCCCAGAACCTAGGATGGGTGCCAAGCATGGACGATGTAATGCTTAGAGCCTGGGAGATTTGATGCATGTTTCAAATGCAAGGAAGCGCCTAGGCCACGGACTGATTTAAACAAAGACCCTTTACTTCTTGCTGACACGTTGTGAAAATAATGCTGTAATGGTGAAGAAATGTTCACCCACCCCGATTTTGTCCAATGAGAGACCAAATAAAGGATGGTAGTTACAATTTAGATAGATTAAGTTGGAGAAATAGGGGTCGCTTTTCCGATTTCTACTGGAGATGCTGCCCGAATGCTGACCGATTCCTGGATGTAAGATCCTTATGATTTTATACTTGTTTGCTTTGCAGGATTGAAGGATAAGATGAGGGTGTTAGTTAGGGATGTTAGGAGAGAATGAAATTGGAACTATCTATTCTTGGCTAAACTTTAACTGTTTTCTAAAATAAAGCTATTTTTCTTGAGCTCTAAATAAAATGATCATTTTGAAATAAAGTTTAAGTTTTACTGAATAAAGATTTACTAATGCATAAATGTCAGACATGATAAAGTTTTGTTCTGAATAAAAATTAGATAAATGAAGAAATAAAAGCTGGTCTTTGATTCTTCCTACGCCTAATTTTCATTCTAGTAGATCCATTGCCACTATGGTGGTGTGTCTGAATAATTAAAGTCTGAATAAAACCATGGTAAACATGTTTTAAATATGCAGGTGTAAATAATGAATAGTTAAATAGGTTTCGACGCTCCACCAAAATGTTACAGCATTTCTCCATTGCGATTCACCAGAGCCTTGAAGCCGAGTGTAAGTGAACAGGGTAAAAGCGCAGTGTTATGGGCCCCACTGATGCATGAATTGTGTGTTTTAAGGTTTCAGGGAAATGGTGAGTATTGATTAGAAATGATTTCTGGAGCCACGCTGTAGCAGTTATATACTTGGTAGCAGAGCAGTGGTTACTAAGGAAATTAGCTAGGGTTATGGTAAAGTACTATATAGAGTTTGATGTACAGAATTATGACTAACATCTGTTGAGTTTGTATTACGTTACATGTAGTCCTGGAAAGGCTTCATAGAGTAGGGTGAAGCCAGTGCCTCTGTCTGCAGATGGAGGAAATGTGGCTAGGTAAAGTCGCACAGTGAATTAGTCTGTTTAAAAAAAGGAGTATTGCCGAATACTGCGGTGGGATCGTCGCATATCACTGTTTAGGGACCTTAGGTGTGAAAGGATAAATGTATTTTGAGGACAGTCTATGAAATTTCAGCCTTCAAGTGTAGGGATCATTCCGTGCTTCCCGACTAAAACTTACTGCTGGGAGAGTAATAGGTCTTAACCCGAGCTTGATTGAAGGGTAAAGGGAGTGGCGTCTCTCTTTTGCTAACAAAAGAGGAATTCTGGGGTAGGTTAGATGGACGCGCTACCTACTGGTAAACAGAGTTCATGTATATATGAATAGGGTTTTCCGTATGAATGTGTGTAAATGATATTGCAATACGCGTTCAAGTGAAACTCTGGGACTGATTCTAAGGAGGTGAAAAAGATCTCTGTATGTGCTTTCATAGAGAAGCGAGATCGTTATTGCCTGATAGAAGGGTAAAGCCAGTAGTGTTGCTTTATCGGTGATTCTAAAAATTCTGAGGAGATAAGCGTCGTCTACTCCGGTTACAGAATACTTGTACGATTGAAAATTCTATCACTTTATTAGCGAAACAGATTAGTGGATTTGTTTTGTGTAAAGTTACTAACTGATTTTGTAAAATATCTTGTAAATACGGCTTCTTGAAAAAACCCTGTAAGGGAGGGGTCAGTCGGTGCTGCAGAAGCCGGAGCGCTGGTGACGTCAAAAGTGTTGCGCTGGGATTGGTCCGTGTGACCAAGACAGAGAAGGAGTTGATTGGTTCATCACAGAAAGCAGCAAAGGCTATTGGTTAAGCACTATAGTAACGTATCATATTCTAACTGGTGCATTAGTGCGAACCGCGCTGTGATAGGTTGGTGTTACGGAATCAACAACAGAATAGTACGCGATCTTTTGAAAACAGGAAAGTTTACTGAAAATGTCATACTATTATTATGATGATGACAGGAAGAAATCTTCATGGTTTAAAAAGCTGAAAACCATGTTCGTAAAAGACAAAGAGGTAGTTACGAGAGAGGGAAAGATACTTCCTTCACGAAAACACCTGCTTCCTATATGTTGACGAAATATGGTTACCATACATGTGTTTGGTTGGAAAATTGGGTACATTATACCAAGGATGATGGTGTGTTAGCTTTTCCGGAAGGAGGATCATTTGATTTGGCTATTCTGAGAAATCTGAGAGACAAAATGATGAAACTTGAACCGAGACCCAGACCAACTCAATTTGAGGCGTTAGTTGAGTAGGAAAATGAGATGCATCAAATGGAGAGTGAGAGGTTGAGTAGGCATCTTAGACCGAGAGGTAGAGGCAGAGATTTGTGGGGAGAAACACATGAGACTAGAATGCAAAGATGGAGGGATGGAAGTATGTGCGATGGCATGTATCCCGTCAGATTGGTTGAAGAATATGAGGGACGAAAAAGTACAGAAAAGAAAAAGAATACAGAAGTGGGAAATCAAATCTATGGTGAAAGCGAATCAGAGGATGCTGTTTTAGAAGAAATATTTATTAGGAGACCACCCCCATATCAACCAAGTTCTTTAAGGACTACCCCAAATGCCCCGATGACAGAAGAAAGAGTTAACGAAACACCAAGACAACCATCAAATTTTAGAGATTTTCCTGAAAGAGTAGAAACAAGATATGTTCCGAGTACACCGATAGGAGAAGCTAGAATTACAGGAACTCCTGTACAAAGTAATGATTCACACAGAATTGTGCTAAGTGCAGAAAGACGAAGTAATGAACAGCCGAATATGTCTGATTAGGAGCGTTCTGCACATGAATTAATTCAAAACCTTACTAAGAATATGGAAGCTGTAACTGTGCCAGTAACAATAAGACCTGTGATACCGGTATTTGAAGACCAGAAAATAAAAGAGCAAAAAAATTCACCATTCCATTACAGCAAAGTTTACGAAGAGCAAAAGAGAATACTTGTCCTGATCTATCAGAAAGAAGGCAGAATTTAAGTGTAAATCCACCAGAGTTAACTTTTAATCAAAATTTGTCATGCGGATACCCGACAGGAGCAGAATCTGACTCTGCTACTCCAGAGAGAAGTGCAGATAAAGTAGATTTTACGCAGACACCCATGGGACCATCAAAAAAAGAGTTAAGTGAATGGATAAAATCGTTAAAATTAAAAGAGCAGGAATTAAAAGTGTTGGATGTGACTAAATTAAAAATAGATATGGAAGAATTAATAATTGGAACGATTGGGACTGACAGATTAAAAACTTACCAGGATGATGAGCTCATGTTTTTATGTAAAAGTATATCATGGAGACCTAAGACAAGGTACGATCAATTGGAAGAAGTGGCAAGTGAATGTGGAATAGATTTTTCCAAAATAAAGTCATTGCAGAAAACCTATCGAGTAGATTTTGCAGAAAGAGACATTGAAAATATGAACACTGCAGGAAGACAAGTTCAGAAAAAAATTTGATTGTGTTGCGCAAATGGGGTGATGTAGGCAAATCGAGAGTCAAGTGGGCAAAGAAGAAAGAGGAAAATAGTGATAAGTCTACATTAGCTTTCCCCATTAGAGAAAAGGGAAAAGTGGCAACTGAATTCCCTATGAGAGAAATTCCTGGAGGAGGATATGTACATGTGCCCTGGAGCAGACAAGATATATAGTCATTTACGAATGATTTCCCCAGATTGAGGGAGAAGCCAGTAGAATGGTATCGACAAGTTGACAGATTTGTAAAGGTGTCAAAGGTACAATGGATTGATTTAGATGGATTGTTTGACATAGTGGACAGAATGTAAAATATCTGTGGATTGGCCAAGGGAGGAATATCCCAGAGATGAGAATGCAGGAGCTCCCTCACCAGACGTGATGATGAAATACGAGCAAGTGATAGTATGGTTGAAAAACAAAATACCTCCAAAAGAAACTGATTGGGTAAAGATAGACAAAACAGTGAGGGAGCCTAAGGAAACTGTGCATTCATTTTACGAAAGGTTGTTGTTAGTTTTTAAACAGTACAGTGGTTATGAGGAATTAAATGAGAAAGACATGAGTCACTTTGTATATAGATTTGTATATGGATTAAGACCAGAAATTTCAGACATGATTAGACATAGCATGATGGATTGGCAGTCGAGTTCAGTAGATAAGGTTCTGAGACAAGCAAAATATTGTAGTGAGGAGATTGATGCAAAACAAAAGAAGCTGAAAGAGAAAGCCATGTGGGCACAAGTTAAAGTAGCCGAACAACAAGTAGCACAGATGGAGAATAAGAATGCAGGGAATCAAGGTGGGATTAAAGGTAAACCTAAATTGGTGGGGAATATTGATGAATTGAAAAAGAAATGCCATGTTTCAACTGCGGCCAGACAAGGCATTGGAAACGAGAGTGTAAATGTCCGCCTAGAGGTGCCGCAACCGCCACTGCCATACAGTGGGAATCAGCAGAGATACAGTGCAGAGACAGGATTCTGCGGTGGCGAGCAGGTAAAAAGACCGCAAAGAGTAAATGTGTGTCCTCAATATTAGTTGCAAGAAGAGAATGTCAGTGAGCCGGATTAAAGTTTCTGACGGTGCCTGATAGAGGAAGAAGAGTGTGTGCTTGGAGCCACTCTTGAGGTAGATCAGTCAGGTCCATTTGTGAGCGGAAAAGTGAATGATGTGGAAAAAACTTTCCTAGTGGACACTGGTGCTACCCGTTCTACTGTTAGATCAGTGGAAATTCAAAATCTTCCTCTCTCGGGTGAGACAATCCAGGTTGTAGGTGTAGCTAACAGACAAATAAATACTCCTTTGACAAAACCAGTTGAAATAGAGATTGGGACATATAAAGATATGCATCGGTTTGTGGTGTGCGACAGCAGTCCTGTTAATTTGTTAGGCAGTGATATATTGTGTAAAATGAACTGTGCCATATACTGTTCACAAGATGGCATAGAATTGCAGACTCCAGACGAAGATAGTTTGTATAAACTGACAATGCTCATGATTGAGGCAGAACAAGACAAACTGTTTCCTGTTTTTGATAAAGAGAAAATTCCTGTTGAATTGAAAGAGGCAGTGAAAAAAAGTGTGTGGGATTTCACTGGAAAAGATATAGGTTTGATTAAAGGAATTGATCCTGTGAAAGTGTCCATAAAAGAAGGTGCAAGTTATCCAAATATACCACAGTATAAAATGACTGCCGAAGTAATTGAAGGAATTACTCCAGTGATTGACAAAATGATTGAGCAGGGAATTGTAAGAGAAATTGAGAGTAGTCCTTGTAATTCGCCAATTATGGGATTGAAGAAGCCAAACGGAACATTTAGAATTGTGCAGGACCTGAGAAAAGTCAATAAAATTGTTGTCCCATGTTTCCAATTGTCCCAAATCCAGCAGTAATTTTGTACCAAATACCTCATGATGCAGAATGGTACACAGTGATTTATTTATGCAATGCGTTCTTTACTGTTCCAGTGCATCCAGAAGGCCAACCAATTTTTGCGTTTCGTTTCCAAAATCGTATCCTAGCATGGTGTAGAATTCCACAAGGGTACACTGAGAGTCCATCGATTTTTAATCAGCTGCTAATGAAATCGTTGGAAAATTTGAGCATGCCTGGAGAATCTGTGTTGGTACAGTATATTGATGATCTTTTGGTTGCATCAAAAACAAAGGATGCCTGTATAATTGATAAAGTAGCATTATTGAATCATTTGGCTGAGGAGGGACATAAAGTGTCTCCATCAAAATTGCAGTTTTGACAGAAAGAGGTACAGTATTTAGGCCACAAGATTGCAAAGGGAATCAGACAGGTCACAATTGAAAGAATTAAAATGATACAAGGAATGCAGCCCCCCAAGACTCAAAGACAGGTAAGAATGTTCCAAGGAATGGTGGGTTATTGCAGACAGTGGATACGTGGATTTTCATTGATTGTAAAACCATTGCAGAGACTGACAAAGGCAGACATCAAAGACCCTATTGTTTTGACCAAAACAGAGATGGAAACATTTCAACGGCTAAAAACGAAATTGTGTGAAGCACCAGCTTTGGGAATGCCTGATTACGAAAAAGAATTTGAACTGTTCTGCAGTGAGCGAGAAGGATGTGCTCTGTCAGTATTAATTCAGAGACATGGAAGAATGAGAAAACCAATTGCGTATTTCTCAGCTGTTTTGGACCCTGTTGCAAAGGCTTTGCCAGGTTGTCTGAAAGCAGTAGCAGCAACCAGTGTAAGTCTGGAGCAAAGTGAAGGAATTGTGATGGGATTTCTTGTGAGAGTCTATGTACCTCATTTAGTGGAGATTCTCCTCACAAGAGCAAAGACTCAGTACATGACAAACAGCAGAATGACACGTTATGAGAAAATAATTTTGGGAGCTGAGAATGTGACAATTGCAAGATGTGTGAATGTCAACCCATCAACACTGTTACCTGATACAGTTGAAGCAGAAGTGAAAGGTGAGCTTGATCACAAGTGTTTGGATGTTCTGGAATATTGCACAAAGCCTCGTCCAGACATTAAAGATGAACCCTTGCTTGAATCAGATTTTGTAATGTTTGTGGATGGATCATGCTTGAGAACAGAGAGTGGTGTTCTAAGTGCTGCATATGCTGTTTGTGCAGTGGCAGAAGTGTTGGAAGCATCTTGTCTGAAAGGAATTCATTTTGCTCAAATAGTGGCATTAATTGCTTTGATACGAGCATGTGAGTTGGGAAAAGAGGTGAAAGTAACCCCAGTGACTGATAGTCATTATGGTTATGGAGTTGTTCATGATTATGGACAGCTCTGGTCCCAAAGAGGTTATTTAACCTCTGCAGGAACACCCATTCAAAATGCAGAGTTTGTAAAGACACTGATTGATGTGATACAGTTGCCTGAAAAATTGGCTGTGGTAAAATGTTCTGCTCACTGGAAAGTAGAGGATTATATCACCAGAGGAAATAGTTACGCTGATGCAATTGCAAAGCATTGCGCCAAGAGTCAAATTTCAATCAATCGAGAGAAAACTGAAGAACATGTTCCAAGTCCTTTAATGCTAACCACTGTAGTGGAAACTTGGCAGGAAGTGAAGCAGATGCAGGAAGAGGCAGGAACAGAAGAAAAAGATATTTGGTTAAAATCAGGTTGCAGACAAAGGGAGGAAGATGAAATTTGGGTTTATAAAGATGAAAGACCAGTAATGCCCGATAGCATGATTTCAGATATGGCCCGAATGTACCATGGGCAAGCACACATTGGCAGAGACGCTATGATTCATCTCTTTAGACAGACTTGGTACAATCCTAAATTCAGAATGATTGCTGAAAGTTTATGTCAGAGATGCCTGGTCTGCCAGCGATTCAATCCAAACAGAAAAACTGTTGTAAGTTTGGGAACCATAGGACAGGAGGGTGGACCATTTACAAGAGTTCAGATGGATTTTGTTGAATTACCTCCATGCAACAGACTCAGATATGTTCTTGTGATAATCTGTTTGTTCTCTCGATGGGTAGAGGCTTTTCCCACGAGATGGAATGATGGATTAACTGTTGCTAAACTGTTCTTGCGTGAGATAGTACCACGTTTCGGGTTCCCGGTCACGATTGAATCGGACAGAGGCCCGCATTTTCAAAACAAGTTGATGCAGATGATTTGTGAAGCTCTGGACATTCGCCAGAAGCTACATTGTGCATATAGACCTGAGGCTTCAGGAGTAGTTGAACAGGTGAATGGAACAATTAAAAATAGAATTGCAAAGATGTGTTTGGCAACAGGAATGAAGTGGCCAGATGCTTTGCCACTTGTGTTAATGACATTAAGAAGCATACCTGACAGAAAAACTGGATTAAGTCCTCACGAATTCTTGATGGTAAGGGTGATGAGGCAGGCTTATGTACCAGTTAATAAGTTGCTAACCATAAATGATGACATCATTCTGGATTACTGCAAGAATATATCCGATGTAGTAACTTCTGTGCTCCACCAGGTGGGAACTGAATCAAATACCAAAGAGAAAATTCCAGCTCATGATCTAGTCCCTGGGGACTGGGTACGAGTGAAAGTTCATCGCATAAGCAATTGTCTGGTACCAAGGTGGCAAAGACCACGTCAAGTGATCTTGGTCAGTACTACTGCAGTTAAGTGTGCTGGACTGAAAAGGTGGGTTCATGCTAGTCACACCATCCGTGTGCCTGAACCTGAACACCCATACAACGGTGAAAGTACAACTGACTCTGATTCTGAAGGTGAACCAGAAAAGGATCCAGATATTGAAGATCGACAGGAACGTCGACATCTGGAAGTATCAGAAGCCAGTTCTGCGTCTGAAGGTGAAGGTGAAAGGGAGATTGTTGAAATACCAGATTCAGAAGATCAACTTGAAGGTCGAGAATCGGTAAAGACAAGCACCAGTAAAGACGTAAAAGAACGTGAAGAAAAAGTTGTTGAAAAAGAGAAAACTGAAAAACAAACTGAAGACTCTGAAAGCAGGAACGGAAATCCTGAAACTGGAGAAAAGGAAGTAACTCACGACAAGGACCAGTTATGAAGGTGTTCCTAACAGAGTAACAGTAGAGAAAAGTGAAACTGATGAAGACAAAGATCATAATCAATGATATAGTAGAAGACACTGAAAGTGAAACTGATGACAGTGCAGATGAAACTCCATTAAGAAAAAGCACAAGAAAAAGAGCTTGGAGAGTGGAGCATAATACAATAGAGCCGAAGACTAAGAAAGTCTGCAAAGGAGACAATTGGCCTAAAGGAACTGGAGGATTAAGATTCATAATAGTGAACAAAACAAAAGAGCAAGAAGACCAAGTGAATGATATCTCTAGCCAAAAGGAAACATTGTGAAAGAAAATAGAGACTATTCGAAGGACTAAAAGAGTAACACGTCCAAATCAGAGGTATAAATCACCTGAATGGACATACATTGTACTGCCACCAATTGTTGAAGTTAATAGTAGTCAAGAAAACTTGTACAACCCAAAGCCAATTGGGAAAATTTAGTAAAGAAGTCAATTAAAGAAATGGAAAGTTAGGTGCCCAAAGTATATGATATTCAAATAAAAGGTCTGAAGTCCTGTGAGACAGATTTGCAAATATAGAAGAGGTCGGAGTTGACAAAAGGTTGAAGAAAACTTGTTAGAAAATCTAATTATAGTATAATTTAGAATAGAAACTGACATAAGGTCGAAGAAAACTTGTTAGAGTGCTAAGTGGTGTGAAATCTATAGGTGACACAAGGTCAAAGAAACGGTGTTAGGGAAGATGGCAATGAATAATCACAGAACAAAGTGTTCTATTTTTAGAAAATGGTGTAGATGCTTTACAATATGTATGGGGTTGTTGATGATATTGTGGGTAATTTTAGCTATTGTGATACCTTTCCAAGGTAATTTAACAAAACTAAAGCCAAATGTGAGTTCAAGTAAACAAAGTGAGAAAGAAAAGGTGCCTGAGACTCATGTATATAAACCAGAATTGCATCAAGATAGATCCATCAGTGATTACACCCAGAAAACTTTTTCAAAGTTATTGCTTGTGTATATTAAAACTATGAATGTTGATGACTGTTATGTTTGCGTAAAATTGCCAGCATCAGTGTCAGAAGGGGTGACCTATCACCACCTTCCTCTTACATATGGAGTAACTTGTAGTGTAATTGCAAGTTTGTTTTACAAGACTGGGAAACTGGAGTATCATTACTCTAATGTAGATGAGATATTTGCAAAGTTAAAGATTGACAATACCTTAAATAAAAGAAAACATGCAGAGGTAATGGGAGAATATTTTTTAGCAGTAGATGAGTTAACGCACGAGTATGCATTTAATAATAATTTGACATGTAAAATGAGAGTTGAAGAGAAGGCATTCTTAAACATGGTTGAGGAAAGGAGAATTGCTTACAAACGAAAAGAGAAGATGAAACATGCAAAGTCTAAATATTACACATTTGATGATGAGAACATTGAGGATAAAAATGTGAATGTAGCAATCAATATAGATGCACCAATGTTGGGAAAATGTTGTATTAGGAGAGACAATTCGATGTAGGACAATTATTTTGTGGGTGCAAGTCAATGTGAGGATACCTATAGAATTATAGGGGGTTGGGGATTTAAAGGAGGAAATGATCCTGTTTTTCCTGGAATTTATTTCATATGTGGGAATAGAGCTTATTATAGACTGCCAGATCACTGGTATGGGACATGTTATGTGGGTTTGGTCTATCCTAAAATTTTCCATGTAGATAGAGGTACTAATGGAAAGCATGAGATAGGTAAAGTTGTAAGTAGAAAAAGAAGAGAAACTGTGTTAGAAATAATAGGTGATGTATTTGGAGCACTGATACCAGCAGTGGGAATTTCGTTTAATGCAAATAGAATCAGAAAATTGTCTACAATAGTTGATAAATTATCAACAGATA
The DNA here is from genome assembly GCF_964261635.1 of Lissotriton helveticus. NCBI lineage: Eukaryota > Metazoa > Chordata > Amphibia > Caudata > Salamandridae > Lissotriton > Lissotriton helveticus. The sequence goes on along the minus strand of NC_136060.1, from coordinate 121,140,822 downwards.
CAGCAGGAGGATTCCTAATGGTGGATACTGAAATGGTTGCTATGAGAGCTATGGTTATGCAAAACCGACTTGCCCTTGATATAATTTTAGCAAAAGAGGGACGAGCCAGTTGAATTCTGAAAGTTCATATGTGAAAAAAACAATTCCTAGGCAGTCATAGTGGATACAAATATATGGGCGGAGGGTATCACAGAAACCAATGACAAATACCAATGTCCATAGAGGTAAGTTTCCGCCCTCAAATTGATCGTAATGGCCATGGTATTGTCAAAAATCGACTACGGGAACATCGTTCTCAACGGTGCTCCCGCATATGCCCTTCATCGTCTCCAGCTGGTCCAGAACCAGGCAGCCCGCCTGGTTTATGGCCTGGCCAAGTCACATCACTCCACCCCCCTTTTAAAAGCCCTCCACTGGCTCCCTATTAAGCAGCGGGCACTGTTTAAATTGGGATGCCTCACATTTCAAGCCCGAGCGGGCACTGCCCCGGCATTTATCAACTCTGCCGTTACAAATTACTGCCCGCCGAGAGCTCTTCGTTCCTCTTCTTTGGGCTTGCTAGCAGTACCACGCTTTAAGAAGAAAAGAGTTGGTGGTCAGAAATTTTCAGTTCTGGCCCCCACCTTTTGGAATGCCCTTCCCCCTTCAATAAGACTCCTATCGTCTTATATGGAATACCGCAGGGCCTTAAAAACCCTTTTGTTCCAGCAAGCGTTTACTGGTTAGCCGCGTTCCTCTGTTTGCCTGTTTTTTACCACTGTAGCTCCCAGCGCCAAGAAACTGTTTAGTACATGAGCGCTTTACAAATGTTTTTAAATTCAAATTCAAATTAAGTATCATATTTTTAATACATCACTAGTTAAAAACAATAATCATAATACATTCCAATTACAACTCGAAATCTCAATTCATAAAATCAGGTAAAAATTACAGTCAGTAAGAAATAGAATTTACAATCAATAATAAATCGGACAATAATTATCTAATCGATAAAACAATACAATTATACAATCAGTAATAAATCAGGTAGTAATAATTCGACGCGCGTTTCGGCGTAGTGGACGCCTTCTTCAGGAAATTACTACAACACAACCTACAATAAAAAATTATTGTTACAAGTTTGTAATTATCATATTCAGTTATTTAACCACAACATGCTCAAATAGTTACATCACAATTATTAGTCGTTGATTATCTTAATCTATGATAATCCACAATGTTAATCCCTATCATTGATGGACTGTACAATTTTAATAGCTAAAAATCGACAAACTTTATACAGTTATGAGTCTATGGACATCCATCTATACTGTCTGTTAAAGGGATACCACTCCATTCTTCATATACATAATTGACATACAGTGATTAAAACTAGACCATATCTCCTAATAGAGTACTCTACCCTTGTATGTAGTAGGCTAGCAATATATATTTGGTGCAAATGGTACCACACTCTTTATTTAACCAGTGTGTAAAGACTAAATAGTCAAAACATTTCAATATAGGGAGAGATAAAAGGTTAAACGAGAGGTAAAAAAGTTTCCCCGGATAAAACAAAGAATACATAAACCAGATTAGGTGATAGATAAGATAAAAAGAAAGAAGGGAGAAAATTAGAAAAAATATATATAAGAAGGCGAATATGAAGAGAAGTGATGTTTTGTCTGTTATAGAGATAGATTTTTAAATCTACTTACTTATTATTAAGTGGAGTCTGGGAACAAACTTTAAATTAAAATCACTTATTTTCTTAATTCTGTTGGCTTTATGATAGATTTTTCTGAAATATACATATATAAGAAGGTTTTGGTTATACCGGTCTGTTCGGATATAAACTACAGCATAAACTAATACGGATAGGTTTAATGGTACTTACTAAAAGGTCCCACTTTCATTGATATAGGGATCAATAAAAACAAATATGAAGATCAGAAGTTCTCATTAAAAAATCAATCCAAGGATATCCTGTTAATAAAATACAGGAAAATGAATAGATCTGTCTTATTTATTTAAATCTACACAGATATACTACATGAGCAATTATATTTTATTTTCTCTCTCTGAACTAATATGTTCCATTTATTGTAGGTATCACTGTGTGCATAGTATTGCAACAATAGAAATTTGTCTTAATACTCTACCTAGTATTTATTCTATTTCTACAATGAACATATCAGATATGCCACGAGTAAAAAATCGGCATATATCTAACTTACTTACTAACTTACTTGTGTGACTTATATGATTAGAAAAACTAACTTCTCTCTCATTGTCCATTATAGTTGTAATACAAAACTTTAATATATATAGGTCCAGATACATTACTCCTACCTGTATGTAGAGTAGCCTTGTTTAGTATATAAGATTAAACATAGAAGCGGCTTGATGACTTGTCCTTGTAAATATCTATTAAAATTCGGCACGAGTAAATCTAAAGGAATAGATATTGATAGAGCGTGATCAATAATATAGCAAAGATCAAGAGCTTGTGTCAATCACCTAGTATCGACATCTGACTGGTTAGTACATACCTTTAATCGCAATAAAATGGGCGCAGCAAAGGCACCAATTGTTTAACTGCCACACCGGATATGGTCGACAGTAAATCTTGCATTTAAGGTTCGTTACGCTGCATAATAAAAAGAAAGAACAGATAGGGGCGCAACGTCAATCACTAAATCTGATCTATTGTGAGATTCTATATTACCGTACCCGAATTGGGAAATCGGAGTACTTACATACGAGTTGGTGATAGAAAGTTTCGTCTAGGAGGCTCGGCCGCTGGTGGCGTCTGACGTCACAGGATAAGGAAATCAAACATTGCAGCCCGTCGGGCGGCCGCCTTAAATAATGGCTGCTGATTGGTAGTAAGCGGTCATGTGATTACGGGACTGGTTCCGTTACGGATTGTTATCATAAACGATCCTAAAAGCGAGTCCGGAGATACTAATTTGTGGTCTTATTTGATATATGTAATATAACAATATTTTATTCTATAAAAAACTGCATGTATGATCTTATTTCTCTTTTTGTTTTTTAAGTTTTTTCGCGAGAACAAATTAGTATGCACATATTCATATGGACATAGACAAAAGACTATATTAGGACAATTTTTGGGACTGCAATATGGTAAATATGCTCTCGGCTCTATTCTATCATACAACTCTTATATGTATATTTATTGAAAGTTCAACACTGTTGTACTTATATTCCAGATAAAAGTCAAAACATTGAAAAGTATATTATAAATATTACAGATTTGCATAAAGAAATTGAACCACTGGAGGTTGAATGTGTCCTTAAAAGACTGGGTAAAAGTTTCTCAGCAATTAAGCATTGGTTTCAAGAAATAGGTAGTTCAATTATAGGTAAAATACTGATACCAATAACAGTCTTAGTGGTAGTAATCCTTATGATAAGGTTATGCTGTATATACAAAGGTAGAAGAGATTTTAGAAACTTGATAAAGAAAAGGAATGAAGAACGATTAGCAAAAATGAGAGAAAAGAATGAGATAGAAATGGAGGAAGTAAAAGAAAAGGTTTTCAAAAATTCGAAAGAGAAAGAGACAAAATTATAGATGACATTAACAAAAAGAAGTAGAAACATGTTCTGCTAAATTTTCCAAAATTTTGAGGGTTATTTGGTGATAAAATCACCAGATGAGGGAATTGATGGAGCGAGGTGGCAAACGCAAAATTTTGTGTACCTCTCGCAAAGTTAATGTCCCATAACGTTAATATTTACTAAACGCACGTTTTGCAAGATTAACCAACCATAGAGTAAAATGCACAAATTATTTTATTATTACACATGGAGAGAACTAACTTGCTTGCATGATTGCAATAGAAACTAGCTAATATGTACTGTTATTGTGTTGTAAATTAATGCAAAGCTTGAAAAATAACCAAAACGCAATTTAAATGTGCTTATTGTATTCATTTATGTGGTGTAGAGGTCAAAATGTAAGTATAAAATGCATTTTCGTGGCTTATTTGCTAGGTAACAACTAACTGGGAAACATTAGTTAGGTGGAAGGTAAACAGAACGGGTTTAAATTCAATAATTAACATAAATCTGTGTTTGTTTTTACGATAGTTCCAAAAGTGGCCTCTGAGTCCTATGGGAAAGATGGCTGCTCGAGTAAACTGTGAGCAAGAGCTGAACTGCGCAGGCGCACCAAAATCCTGCAAGTCAGAGTGAACTGCCTGTGCTCGAGGAGGTTCAAGGCTACCATGGCCCGGAACCTAGGATGGGTGCCAAGCATGGACGATGTAATGCTTAGAGCCTGGGAGAGTTGATGCATGTTTCAAATGCAAGGAAGCGCCTAGGCCACGGACTGATTTAAACAAAGACTCTTTATTTCTTGCTGACACGTTGTGAAAATAATGCTGTAATGGTGAAGAAATGTTCACCCACCCCGATTTTGTCCAATGAGAGACCAAATAAATGATGGTAGTTACAATTTAGATAGATTAAGTTGGAGAAATAGGGTATAAAAACCCCTGGTTTTAGCTAGAAGGGGTCGCTTTTCTGATTTCTACTGGAGATGCTGCCCGAATGCTGACCGATTCCTGGATGTAAGATCCTTATGATTTTATACTTGTTTGCTTTGCAGGATTGAAGGATAAGATGAGGGTGTTAGTTAGGGATGTTAGGAGAGAATGAAATTGGAACTATCTAATATTTGCTAAACTTTAACTGTTTTCTAAAAAAAGCGATTTTTCTTGAGCTCTAAATAAAATTATCATTTTGAAATAAAGTTTAAGTTTTACTGAATAAAGATTTACTAATGCATAAATGTTAGACATGATAACGTTTTGTTCTGAATAAAAATTAGATAAATGAAGAAGTAAAAGCTGGTCTTTGATTCTTCCTATGCCTAATTTTCATTTTAGTAGATCCATTGCCACTATAGTGGTGTGTCTGAATAATTAAAGTCTGAATAAAACCATGGTAAAAATGTTTTAAATCTGCAGGTGTAAATAATGAATAGTTAAATAGGTTTAGACGCTCCACCAAAATCTTACAGCATTTCTCCATTGCGATTCACCAGAGCCTTGAAGCCGAGTGTAAGTGAACAGGGTAAATGCGCAGTGTTATGGGCCCCACTGATGCATGAATTGTGTGTTTTAAGGTTTCAGGGAAATGGTGAGTATTGATTAGAAATGATTTCTGGAGCCGCGCTGTAGCAGTACCTTCACCACAAGCAAAGTAACTCTAGGGCACACATACACTTTAGCTGCCTGTTGTCACCTTGCAAAGCATGGCATGTCCTCTCAGAAGCACAATACTCTCTGAACAAAACAGCAGGCCCTACCCAGAACTATGATCATTTGCATTGTGGAGGAAATTCTGCAAAGGCTAAACAAAGTGGCAAGGAAGAGCATCATTGGTGGACATGCCAAAACATTATTTCATCTGCACTTCCCATAAGGAAAAAGGGTCTATAGTATATTTTCTTCGTTATTCAATACAAGATTTTAAAAATGGTTGCTTGGCATTCTAATTTATTTGTTGCACAAGGCTTGCATGATCTGCATCCTCCAATAAGATCTCTGTTGGATTTGGCCCTTTCTGTAGGGTTATCCCCAAACTTTTTTTGCTTTCACTCTGTTGTTTCCTAATGTCATTTTTGTTGGCTTTTAGGACTCAGAGCACTTTACCACTGATAACTAGTGCTAAAGTGCTTGTGCTAGCTCCGTAAAGCATGGTAAAGTTGGCACATTTAATTTACATGCAAGTCCCTAGTTAAGTAGTACTACATGTACCCAGGACCTGTAATGCTTCTAGTGACCCTTCTAGTGACCCTGCAATATTTATTGTACCACCTACTTAAGTATTCCTTTTAATCATGTTTTAGGCTGCCTGTGTGTGCTGTTTTAGACAGCAATTTAGACCTCACAAAATTAACCTTTTAACACACCTGAACTTTCTTTTTTAATATAGATAAGTCACTCTTGAGGTAGGCCCTGAGCAGCCCAGAGGGGAGGGTGCAGTTTGTTTAAAAAGCTGGGCATGTACTTTTAAGTTTTCATTGTCCTGGTAGTGAGTAGTTTTAAATTAGTTCTTCACTTCTGCAAGGGGTGCCTATCCCACAGGATAACATTGGGTTAACACATTACATTAAATACATGATAATATTCAATTAGCAGAAGGTAGGAATATTGAGTTTGGTATCTAGGGAATTATGAGTTAAATGATTCTTTAATGGTAAAGTCTAATTTTAAGTCACAAGTCTGAAAATGCCACTTTTAAAAAGTTTGTAGAACATAACAAGGTTACCCCAATCTTTGAACCTGGGGTGTACGATAGTTTTACAAAAGACAATGGTTCATAGAAGGCCAATAGGTCCTTAAAGAGATCTATTATCATAAGAAATTATTAATCATTTAAACTCTGGCAGAAAAACCTCTACTAGCTAAAGGTTGGAAGGGACACAAGTAAATATTGAAAACGGTTTATTAGTTGTTTGGGTTTATAGATCTGGTGCTCACACAAAAGTGAAAAAGAGTGTGATGTGGTAAGAGAAGAAGTATAAAAGCATACATCAAATTAACAACATAAGTAAAACTCCTTAGTACAAACAAGGCCAGGGAAGTCGTGGAAATTTTATGTGCGGCAGGATGAGCCGATTCGGGACTAGACGGGCAGCCGCTCTGTCTAAGTTCAGTAGACTTGCTACACACGGTCACGGGAGCTTATTTTGTGTACATATAAAAAATGGACTCTCAGACCCAACTCCTCAGTACAGCACTGGACCTGGAGATAATACAGAATAATGACTGCTTTGCTGCCAGCAGGACTTCTACTGTGCTGCTCTGCTGTTCTGCTGTCTTGCTACGCTGCTGCCTTCGTACCAGGCTGAAGTGATTCCAAGGGTCAGCTGACTGACCACCTGTTTTGAGCTACAGGGACATAACTTCAAGAGGTTCTGGGCAGCTGTGCTACTGATCAGCTGCCTCGATATGCAACTGGACCTGCCTGAGCCCTTCTGGCCTCTGCTGGAGTGACATCCTGATCCCCAAGAGGTGCCCCTCAGGCACTAGAACATTGTTGTGGCATCAGTGAGCTCTCACTCAATGAGAAGGAGAACTCTTTAGGTTTTGGGCTCTCCGCAACCACAAGTGGGCATGTTAACAGGAAGATATTACCACCCGCACTGCCCACCAATGCGACGATCAAGAGAACTCTTCTCTTCACTCCACTGTGACCACCAGCGATAGCCGGCAATGTGAAATCTACAGCATCAACAGCTACCGGTGACGGCCGATGTGAGGCTCCAGCAACGACTATCCGCGATGCCGTACAGGATCCTCGTGCTTCATTGACAACCATCAACAATGCTCTCCCTGCTCCTCACTGCTCTCTCCACTGCAAATGGAATTCTTCACACTGGAGTTTTGAAAATTACTCTTTCAGAGAGACTAACCTAGTCCCTGCATCTAGCTTGACTTCATATATCGCGGACAGCCAGAACTTGTGACTCTGTCCCAGTCCAGCATGGCCAGATAACGACATTTGCCACTTTGTATTTCTAACACTATTTTTACTTAGATCATTGAAATTGCATATCTCCCATTTGACTGATTAGATTTGTGTCACTTGGTGTTAAATAATGTATTCAATTTTGCTCTATTTTTCTAAATTGGTGTAGTATTTTTCTTGTGTTGGGTTTTCTCTTTATTACTGTATGAACAGCTGCATAACTACTTTACACATTGCCTCTAAGTTAAGCTTTACTGCTTCTGCCAAGCTACCAGAGGTTAACCGCTACTGCGCTAGCGGGTTTTCCCCGCTGTGCGCTGAACTTTGAAAAACGCGCGGTTTGTGACAAAGCCAGCTCGTCATCCGCGTAGCGCAGGTAACGCCCATGACGAGCTGGCTTTGTCATCCGCATCTAAGGGGTTAAGCACCAGTTAATTAGGGATTTGCTTGTGACTTTACCCTGACAGAAAATGTGGCTGCTGCTTGAATAATGTTTCACCCTTCTCAACCAGAAACCCAATTTCCAACAATTGTCAACCATCCAACAAAAACTCTTTGCACAGAACGACTCACAAGCATCCAAAATAGCATAAATGTGCCTTTAATTGCCAATCGCATGGCCCTCAAGCCAGAACACAGCATTCTATAGGCTAAGTGATAGAACACTATTCAAAATCCAAATCAGCCCAAATATTCCATAAAGTTGAGTATAAACATACTGACAACAACATATAAAACATCCATCACAAGACAATTGACAGAACACTTAACACACATTTAGAACCATACAGATAAACAATAAAGGCTCTCATTATGAATGGCCCTGAAAATGGACCAGATCTTCCTCACCTCCTAAGTTAACAATACTACTGGTACTAGTAACTGCTAACCTTGGGGAAAATCTACACCATTATGAGTTGGATTGTGATGGGCTACTAAGAAATAAAGAGTTACCAGAGGAATTGGTAATTTCGGGCACAATTCCCTCAGAATTTTCAAATTTTTCAAAGACTTTCACATCAATATTTCTGTTGTTTTTAGCATACAAAATCTAATTGTGAACATTATAAACATATAATTCAAATGGGGCTGGTAACTCAAATTACTAGGCCAATCAATATGTTCAGACGCCACTCATAATGAGGGTCATAGTTGGGTACTATAGTACTCTCAGTACACACACACACCCCACACCAACAATTAGCTGGACACATTAAACGTACCTCCTAACATCCTCCCAATGCACTTGAGCTAGGTCTGTGGAGGTATATCAGGGTTCTCCAACACAACTCACTACTTTCATATAATGTACTACATACCAACATGCCAGGCAATGTTCAAGTCAAGTAATTCAGATAGAAACGAAAATCTTAGAAAAGACTAGGGGGTTACCCAGTAGCGGTCGGTGGTGGGAATCCTTCTGGGCGGTGATGTGAGTTTCGGGAGGGGCAGGGTTGGGGTAGGAAACTACGGAATAAGGCCAAATACAGGTAAGTAAACATATAAACAAAACAAATTTTGTTGCGCTCACTGCATCGCATTTGGTGACCCTTGACCCTGTTTCCAGGCAGGTCGCTCCACACGCCGCACAGCTCCACCTGTCTGTGCCCATGTCTGGAGACCAGCTGCTGCTGTGTGTTCGAGGCCCGCCTCCACCCGCAGGCTACCACCTGCGCCTCTTCCCTGGTGGCCAGTGGTAGGCCTTAGGTTTGCTTTTTTGCCTGTTTTTTACTGTTGCTGCCGTTTTTGTAACTATTTTAGTTTGTGTGTGTTTTCTCCTGCTCCCTTCATTTTCCCCTGCTTGTTGTGCATGTTTTGCCTTCTGTCCCTTCGCTGATCCCGCTTTCCCGCTGCTGCATCTCCTGCGGCCTGCCCCCCTGCTCCCATTCTTCCGCTCACCCCCTCCTAGCTGATCCTCCCTCCCACCTCTGCTTCTTTTGGCGGCCATAGCGCGGCCACGCCGCTGGCATGCCAAAGGCATGCCTAAGGCAAGCCCGTCTGCGCCTGGCCGCACCTGGACTGCGCCCAGCACCAGAACCCCTTACCCCCGTGAACACCACGACACACAACTCTGCTACGACGCCAGCACCCTCCATGCAGTCAACACCGGACGAGCATTGTCCTGCTTCCAGGCCACCCGAAGCGCAACCATGGCCCTTTCTTCTGCCGGAACTGCAACCTCACCAGCAACAGACCCGCCAATCCACCCACCAGGACAGGACGCAACCACCTCCGATGCATACTCCTGAACACCCGCTCCACACACAAACACGCCTTTGAACTCTGGGACCTGCTTGACGCGTCCTCCCCAGACGACGCCTTCCTGACAGAGACCTGGATGAACGACTCCTCGGGACCCGACATCGCCATAGCCATCCCGGACGGCTACAAGATTACCCGCAGAGACCGCACCAATGGAGTAGGAGGTGGAATTGCCATCATCCACAAGTCCACCCTCAAGGTCTCAAACAACTGCAACGACACCCTCAACACCGCCGAACACCTTCACTTCCTGATCCACACTGATCCCACCACCACCCTCCGAGGAACTCTGATCTACAGGCCTCCTGGACCCCGAACAGAGTTCAGCGACTCCATCGCCGACTTCGCAAGCATGCACGTCCTTGCGCCCAAGGACTACATCCTCCTCGGGGACCTGAACTTCCACCTTGCGAAAACAAGAACACCAACTCCACCACCCTGCTCGATAACCTCGACAACCTAGGACTCAAACTGCTGGTCACGACTCCCACCCACTCTGCCGGACACACGATCCCATCTTCTCCGCAAGCTCCCACATCTCCTTCAGCCACACCACCGAACTCCACTGGACTGACCATCGCTGCATCCACTTCACCTTCAAGAAGCCCACCATGCACCACCTCACCCAACAGATCCCCCGCCGCTGCTGGAGAAAAATCACTGAAGACCAACTACACACCGCCCTCGCCTGAAGCCCACCCACAGACTCCACCGATGCCGCCACCAGCAATCTCAGACGCTGGATCGAAGACTGCTCCTACATCCTCGCCCCGATCAAGAACCCCTCCAACAGCCGCACCAACGAGACTGCCGGCTGGTTCACCGTGGACCTCCAGACCTCCAGACATCCAAGCAAAACTGCTGAAAGCTGGAGAAGAAATGGCTCCATGAACAGACACAAGAAAACCAAGCAGCCCACAACAACACCATGCGCCAACATCATCACCTCATCAGAGCCACCAAAAAGACCTCCTTCAAGGACCACCTCAACAACAACGCACACAACAGCAAAGAGCTCTTCAACATTGTGAAGGTACTCTCCAACCTCAGCGCCAGCACCAACGACATCCCACCCTCGCAAGACCTGTGCGACTCCCTGGCCTCCTTCTTCCGCTGCAAATCGCAGACATCCACGACAGCTTCGACACCTAGGACTCCACCACAGCCAACAACAACTCTGACCTCACAGCCTCCACCCACAGCAACCTCCTTCTCACCTGGACCAACATCAACGACGACGACACCATCAAAATCATGAGCACCATCCACTCTGGCTCCCCATCAGACCTGTGCCCCCACCACATCTTCAACAAAGCCAGCGCCACCATCGCACCTCACCTTCGCAAAGCCATCAACATCTCCTTCGAGACCACGACCTTCCCGGAGAGCTGGAAACATGCCGAGATCAACGCCCTGCTCAAGAAGCCCAAAGCAGACCCCAAGGACCTCAAGAACTTCTGACCCATCTCCCTGCTCCCGTTCCGGGCGAACGTCATCAAGAAAACTGTCAACAAACATCTGACCCGCTACCTAGAGGAGAATAACATCCTCGACCTGTCCCAGTCCGGTTTCCGCAGCAACCACAGCACCGGAACGGCCCTCATTGCTGCCACCGTTGACATCAGGGCCCTGCTGGACAACGGCGAGACAGTGGCCCTCATCCTCCTGGACCTGTCAGCCGCCTTCGACACTGTCTGCCACCACACTCTACGCACCCAGCTCCATGACGCAGGAATCCGAGGCAAAGCACTGGACTGGACCACCTCCTTCCTCTCCAGCAAAACACAGAGCGTCCGCCTCCCTCTCTTCCGATCCAACGTCAACAATACCATCTGCGGCCACCACAAGGATCTTCCCTCAGCCCGACACTGTTCAACATCTACATGGCCCCACTCGCCCACGTCGCCAAACTGCAGGACCTCAACATCATCTCCTATGCCGACGATACACAACTGATCCTCTCACTCACCAAGGACCCTCTCACTGCCAAAACCAACCTCCACGAAGGTATGAAAGTCATCGCCGAATGGATGAAGAACAGCCGTCTGAAGCTGAACTCAGACAAGACGGAGGTCCTCATCCTTCGCTGCACGCCTTCGGCCTGGGACGACTCCTGGTGGCCGACCACCCTGGGAGCAGCTCCAACACCCACCGACTATGCACGCAACCTGGGATTTATCCTCTCCATGACCAAGCAATTCAACGCCATCTCATCGTCCTGTTTCAATACCCTCCACATGCTCCGAAAGATCTACAAGAGGATCCCCACTGACACCAGAAGAACGGTAACCCAGGCCCTCGACAGCAGCAGACTGGACTACTGAAACGCCCTCTATGCGGGAACCCCGACCAAGCTGCTGAAATGACTTCAACACATCCCGAATGCCTCTGCCCGCCTGTTCCTCGACATCCCTCACCACAGCCACATCACACCCCACCTTAGAGACCTGCACTGGCTTCCCATCATCAAGAGGGTCACCTTCAAGCTCCTCACCCATGCACACATAGCTCTCCACAACACCGGACCAGTATACCTCAACAAACAGATCAGCTTCTACACCCTGAACCGCCAGCTCCGCTCCGCCGACCTCGCCCTTGCCACTGTCCCCCACATCAGGAGAGCGACCACCGGCGGCAGATAATTCTCCTACCTCGCCACCAAGTCCTGGAACACCCTCCCCCATCCTCCTACGGCAAACCGAAGACCTACTAACCTTCAGGAGGCTACTCAAGACCTGGCTGTTGAAGCAGTAGCAGCACTCCCCCCCCCAGCACCTTGAGACCCTCAAAGGTGAGCAGTGCGCTTTATAAATGTAGTGATTGATTGATTGATTAATTAAGAGAGGACTTTGCCTAACGGCTAGGGCGGTCGACGTTGAATCTGGGGAACTGGGTCCTAGTCTCAGCAATGACGCTGAACATCCTGTGATTCTGGGCAAATCACTCAATCTCCCCGTGTCTAACAAAAAAATGAATGTGTCCTCATGTAATGCAACTGGTGCTATGTAAAGCGCTCTGATACCCGATTTGGGTCAAGTTCACAAATATGTAAAACTCCATAAAAAAAAATACTTTCTTTGGTTTCAGTCAGAAGGGATTTATTTGTTCCGGTGAACCCCGTGGGGATTTATGAATGGCAGTGGCGAGAAGCCGTGGAGTGGGACGGAGTTCATGGCGAAAATTGGCGGCATTGATTTAAACAACTGGTGCCCACCTCTCAGAAGCATGGCTGTGGCCCAGATAGGATCTTCATGTCAGTGAGTGGGCATGAACTTACTCCAGACCATACTATCCAAATATAATTTATTTTTTCTCATTTTCATTAGGATTGAACTGCAGTTTACTTCATCACCGAAGGTATTCAAATTGTACCACAGCAGCCCCCTCTCAGCACCTCATCGCCTTTAAAACCCCTGTTCAAGGCTTCCCTCAAGTGATCATACGATGACCATTCAGTACTTTTATAAACTACCTAATTAAATAGTCTACCTTCGTGTCTACTTTCTTAAGAGACTCTCCCTACAATACAAGTCACCTGCAAAATCCCCTCCCTTCAGGTTTAGCCAAAGAGAATATAGACTGTGATGGATGTAAGTACGGCTGTTGGAGATGTATCCGCTTGCAAGAAGGACTATTGAAGAACCACATTATGAACATCTTGAAGGGCCTTAGTCGAGCCTCCTTTAGTTACGATTGCCTTAGAAACATGTTTGTACATTTTCTATTAAAAACACACTAGGGGATATTCTCAAGAACGTGTGATAAGTATCGCAAAATTAGCTTAGCACAAATTTTAACATCACAGTCTATCTTGCAAAAATGACGCTGTGTTAACTAAGTATTCACAACATGGCAGTACCATGCGATAGTCTCACAATAACGCGTCAAATGACTGCGTGAAAACCAACGTGATGCCGCAAAAATGCAAAACACAAATGCAAAAAAATCTGCATTAAGGCCAATCGCAATATAAAAATCAGCAAAAACCAGCGACAGGCTTGCAATTCACATGCGTCAGGTGTGAAAAATCACCACAAAAGTAGAAAAAGACAGACAAACAAATGCCAACCAACAGCGAAGCTCAATGGATGTTGCCGGAGCAAGTATGGAGGAGAACCAGAACCCCACAAGCCCACCGGAGGACCAGCCTGGGACCTTGGGGTCAGGCAAGGCCAAGGAGAAGAAGAGTAGGAAAAAACGCTTCAGTCCACAGGAAAACAGGATCCTGACAACGGAGGTGGTAGAACACCATCAACAACTGTTCGTCGCCTCCACTGTGTCATTGGCAACAAAAAATGGACTATGGCAGTCCATTGTGGACAAGGTGAATGCAGTCGGAGTGCTGAAGCGCACAATGGAAGAGGTTAAGAGGCGCTGGAATTATGTCAAGTGCAAAAACAAGCTGAAACTCGTCAACAACTGGAAGGCAGCAATGCAGAATGGAGGTGGGAGTCCAGCGCCACAGGAGGAGCTGGATGAGATGTAGGAAATGCACAGTCATCAGTGGGAGACGGTGGCAGGAGTTGGGGGACCGGACACTGTGCTACATGACCGGACGCCATACTCACCAGGATGAGTAACGACCAGGGACGGGGGGAACTGGGGGGACGAGGGAGATGGGCACAATGGCACACATGTACAATTGAGTCGAACACATCTGCGAACAAACCATGCCCCAGCCCCCAACTCCCACCAAGAGACCAATGTACCCTAGTATGCAACATCTCAGCACTCTATAAGCACAGAAGTCAAAGGCATACCGCATGAAAGGGATAAGGGGCAGCTAATAAAGAGCTGCAGGGGCGACTCCCCGAAATGCAGCACACACACATAACATGCAGAGCACATCCACACTGACAACAATGTGGTACAAACCACAACATGTCCACAACAGAATACAGGACACAACTGGTGCCGACTGGGTGTAGACACTGGCCATTCGCATTTGGCATTGCAGGGAAATGTGAGTTGACAATGTACAAGTACAAACACACACACGTCATGTTGCTGAAATGTCCACTGTCCCCCATCAAACAGGCAGCACCTCCCAAACAGCCACAATGTACACAGTCATGCAGATTTTATGAAAACATGTACAATACAACAACATGCATGTGGACACATTGTTAAACTGCATCTCCCCTTCACATTGCAGTGGGACAATCAACACCACCTGCAGAGCAGGCTGAACCTCTCTTCTCTTATGATAAAGAGGACCACCACAGCTTTGACTCCGACGCCCTCCAACAGCTTGTAGACAGCCTCCGCAGCCCACCTCCAGGAGCAGGGCAGCCCAGCTGCTATGAGGAGAACCCACACCCTGCACAGACCACACAGCAGGCAGCACCCACCACCACGGCTGCCTCCCAGGACCCTGTGAAGAACACATGGCCTTCCAACGCTCTGTGTTGGGGTGCCAGGAGAATCTAGCTGAACAGGTGTGGGGGGGCTTCGACCGCATGGCAGCCAAACTAGATGCCAATACGTGGGTGTCTAAGTCCCATCAGGGACCACTCACAGTCCCGAACAGACACCCACAGTCCTCTCCATGCTCTCCAACGGACCATGGCTGAAATCGCTGGAGCCCTGACTCAGAGAGTAGTACAACTTTCCAGTCAGAGTGGCTCTAGCGATGTCGCAGGGGAGTTGGGAAACATGCGGAGTTTAATGGAGACCATGGAGCGGGCGAATGCGGAAAGAGCAGATGCCACGGCTAGTAGTGGTAGCTGGGTTTCTCAGTGACCTCAAGACCATCCTCATGGTATTGCTGCTACAAGGCCTAGCGCTGATGCATGCTGCTGCCACCACTACATCCACATCTCTGCCCCCTGAAGTGTCAGTGCCACACAGTGCAGCAGACATTCCACCTCTGGCCCCTGAGTGCCAGAGACAGAACACCACCACCCACACGTGAGGCACATGCAACAGCAAAGGACGAAAATACGGATGAATCTGCCATCGTGGTAAGAAGGACGCAGTAGCATTCTTCTCTGCCATATGGCCTGTTTCGGCTTGGTTCTGCCCTCTGCATTATCACATTCCACTGTCCCCCGATGCACTCTGCAACACTCACTTGGACCTCAACATCAATTGCAATATGCCGTTTGATCACTAACGACACAGCAAACAGACGGCGGACTGAACTCTTCCTCTTCCTTTGGACTTGTCATTCCCTGGAGGACTCTGGCTGGCCCTCCAACGGCCAACATCGTCATCTGAGGTTTGCATGGCTCTGTACTGCTCCAGATGCAACACTCCACTGAATGTGCATTAAACATTCCTAACCACACAGATGTGTCATGTCTATGGTCTTTCAGGTGTGAAAGTACAGATGAATGTAGGCTCAGTGAACTCCTCTTACGTCCATGTGGCTCATGTCATAGAACTGGGGTCACAGGGTGGCACATTGCCGAATGTGGTCCAGGTTGCGCTGACACAACAACTGGGACACACGCATTAGTTACTTCCTTGTCCAGCCCAGTACGGAACCATGCCCAGAGCCCTGGGGTCATTGTGCATACCCTTACGCTGGACTGCATAGGCCAGGCCAGCCCACTCCGCTTACACTCATGGGGGGGACAACGCTACATTTCCCAGGTCTTCCCTGCTGGTCACAGGTCTAGTTGTTAGCATGCCACAGCCACTCCCCCACGGCTTTTGAACACCCACACCACACCCATCCAGCACACGGATCACAGGACATGTGACCCTGCCAATAAAAAGGGCCGGGCCATTTCCACTCTCTATCTGGGTGTATCCATGTGGTCTTCATGTAGGCAGGCCTAGGGACCTGCAACATCACATTCCTCCGGCCCAGATTTGATGTGATGCCGTCCGCACTACGATACCCAATCATACAGGGTCCAAGACTTGCGGGTCACAGACTTGGTGGCACCAGTTACCTTCCCGCCGGCACAGGCACACCGCCACGGGGCGATGACTTTTGGTGCACTGAGGTAGGAGCACCTTAAGTGCTGAGCGGGTGTGCAGCCTGCGATGATGCCCCGTCCCGGCGGACGGGACTGTTTGGATCCGGATTTGTGTGCCCTGCTGGCCCGCAGGGTAGGCCAGAGCCAGCGGGCAGCCCGGGCCTACTACCATGTGGCGTCGCCTCTCCGATCACAGAGTTAGTGGCACCTCAAGGGCTGAGCGGGTGTGCAGCCTGCAATGATGTCGGATGCACTGGTATGTCCCCTGCCATGGTGAAATCAAGGCCCAAAATCAAATGTGAGACCTGGAGGCCTGCGGAGCGGAGCTGCATGATGTGGAGGGTGCCATGTTTGTGGACCCTGGGTTTGGGGCTTGCACCGGCACGTGGTGGGCCCTCATTGCGACACGCCGGTGGCGGAAGGTGAGCTGTGAGGCCTGGGTACACGGGGCGGGCATGCACCGCTGGGTGGCGGGAGAGGCTGGGTTAGAGCTGCCTGGGTGTGCAGGGGCGGGCACGCACCGCTGGGAGGGGCTGGGTTGCAGCTGCCTGGGTGCGCAGGGGCGGGCTTGCACCGCTGGGCGGCAGGAGGGGCTGCGGTGCAGCTGCCTGGGTGTGCAGGGGCAGACAGGAGATGATGTTGTGTGCAATTTAATGTACTCTGCCATTCATGTATCTGGACTTTGTTTCAGATGACAGATTTGTTTCAGATATGGGACATGATGAACTGCAATAAATACCGGCACATGGTTGCAGACACACCGGTGTCTGCAGGTGTGCAGTGAGGCCTGGGTGCGCAGTGTCGGCACTCTCTCCGTGTCTCTCTCTTCTTGTCTCTGTGTCTCTCTTTCAATCTTACTCTCTCCCACCCTATCTTTCCATCTTTCTCGCTCTCCCTCTTTTTCCGTCATTCTCTCTCTCCCCCTCTCTTTCTGTCTTTCTCTCTCTCACTCTCTTTCTGTCTTTCTCTCTCTCCTTTTCTCTCCGTCTGTCTCACTCTCCCCCCTCTTTTCGTCTTTCTCTCTCTCCCTCTCTTTTTGTCTTTCTCTCTCTCCCTCTCTTTCCGTCTTTCTCTCTCCCCCCTCTCCGTCTTTCTCTCTCTCCTTCTCTCTCCGTCTGTCTCACTCTCCCCCCTCTTTCCGTCTTTCTCTCTATCCCTCTCTTTCTATCTTTCTCTCTCTCCCTCTCTTTCCGTCTTTCTCTCTCTCCCCCTCTCTTTCCGTCTTTCTCTCTCTCCCTCTCATCACTCTCTCTCTGTATCGCCCTCTATGTCCTTTGATGTGCGCAAGACACACCTTCTCATCTGGATTTTTGTCTTGCAGGCTGTGACCTACAGATTGTCCCGAAGCGAGCCGCCATGTGTCTTCATTTCTGTTCTGTGTTTATTTGAATACATTTTCAATTGTTAATTCAAAGGTGAATGTGTGATGCTCATTTTTATGATGACACATGCATGTCACCAAATGTGATTGTGCGGCATCAGGCAGATTATTTGGTACATGATTCTGTGTAGTTGATGTGGCATGTCTTTGACTGGGGGTTGGGGGGTGCCCTGCCATTTTATTTATGTCTTTTCTGAATTCTCATTTTTATTTTTTTATTGCAGTAAGATCCATGCGCCCCATACCATATTTTCTGTTTTCCTAATGTTTTCCTTCTTGAATATTTCTAAATGCTCTAGTTAATTACTTTAGAGAATATTTTTTTTTTAATTTGAAGTGACACTTTTGAAGTTTTAAATTAAGGAATGATAATTTCAAAGTGTTGAAGTAACCTACAATTAGCTTATCTCTGTCAGATGCCACACAACCACACCTTTGGTGTCCAGTTGACGAGCAGCGCATAGTAGACAATTGTTTAGAATAGTAGAATGTTTCAGTAGGTTGCTGCCTTGTGTTTAAGGAAAAAGTGGAGTCCGAAAACATTTTGCTAACATTTTATACTGAAATTCCAAAGGCGTAGGTGGCTTGTACATATACAATCACAGTGTCTGACCTCCCCAAAAGATAATACTCTTCTCAGCCTCCTTCATCTCCCCAACCATCACATTCGTATACCCCACTTTATTGGACACAAAATACACATTTCTACTCTAATATGAACTTGAAGATGTTGCTCATTAGCAGTGAGACCCACATCATCCTGCAACTCAACCATACCTCGTGCTTTGCTAAAGACATCCAATCCGCATTTACACGCCCTGCAAAGAACTCCTTTCTCGCACCCACCAACGCAGATACCTGTGATCCAGGCAACAAAGTGAACAGAAGACTGCAACATCTAATGATTTTTGGATACAAGCAATGGGCAATGTGCTGAGTGTGTGTTATTGTACGTTTCCCTCCTTTGACTGTGAGGCTTATTGACTTCCTCACAATGTATTGCACAGTGCAATGGCCATAACTCGATGTGGATTGTTCAATAAAGCTATCCTGCTATGTACATAGAGCCGAGCGTTTGCTTAATGCTCCCCTTGCCATTTCTGTGTAGTAAACATAGACTTTAGCACAGTGAACTTAACAGGTGAGGGGTTGTCAACTTTCCCAAGAAGCAAAGACTTTGGCACAGTGAACTTAACCATAGAGGGAATCTCAACGTTCCCACTGTAGATCAGCAACCAGAAACTTTTCATACAATTACACATCTCCTAGGTATTTGTGTAAACAAATGCAAGGATAATCATGCACAAGTGGCTTCCTTATTGCACAGCTGGATCACATGGAGCAGCCATATTTCCTCTAGATCCAATTAGGGTCTCATTTAGAGTTTGGCGGAGTGGGACCCTACCAGTAAATCAGTGGAGCTCCTGCCCTCCAAACTCATGGTTTCCCGCTGCATTTAAAGAAGGGTGGAAAAAAGGTTTTCCACAAGCAGAGCATCAGCTGGCTTCATTGGTGGCAACCATTAACACACCGACCCATTGATCACTGGGCCGCCAAGACATGGTGTCAATTGCCCCGTTCTACTTAGGGGCGGAGACCATCACTTAATTTCCCTGTTGAGGACTTCCATGTGTCACAGCGCAGGCAGGGAAAATCAATGAATGGACTCAATGTGTATTGAATACACACCCTGCTCGCCAGGGCCATTCATATTTTGCTTTTCAGTAATGAACTCTAGCTTTAGGAATTTGCTCATGAAAAATGAAAAACTTTGCTGGGAGAGCGAGGCAAACGCGGTGCCTACCCAGCAAACGTACATATGTGATTTACCTCTTCATCGCCTCTTAGAATTTATGAGCCTTCAAAAAAGTCGGCATCACGACAAAAGATGTGTCGCCTGTACCATTTCCTCTCTGACCTGCATGGCAACGAAATTTTGGATTGGACTAATTTGTGAATAAAAGTTGGTCTGTGAAATAGACCGATCAAAATGACTGTATTTGTGTCGTGCTCTGGATTGTGTAAACTTTTGAAATTTTGATTACCTGTTGTCAAAATCCACCCCATTATCCTATATTCACTATCGTCTGTTTTTCCTGCTCAACACTGAGTTGTCGTATGCCACAGCAATGTAGTATGACATTGCAAAGTCTTAGGGCAACTCAACCATGATCAAAAACGTGACAATAATTCATAACTGAAACATGAAATGACAAAAAACATCAGATTATAGACAAATACAAAAATGGATTTTATTAAGGCAATACAATAAATACGAATAATAACAACGATCCACAGGCAAACTTCAGTCATGTCAGAATTCACTCTAGTATCATACTGTACACTGAAGACAGAAAATATATAGACATAAACATTGGCAAAATATACAGAACGATGTCAATTGATTTCTCGATTTATGGTAATATTTGATCCTAATGATATAATCTGTCTACATGACATACGATATCATCATGAATGGTTGGTAGCCAAAATCTGTTTCAACAACATTCTATCTGGTAAATATTGGTTTGTTTCAGCAACAATCAGATGTTATCCACAGCAATGTAGTGCCATCCTGTACCTCAGAGAGCCCATTCCAGTTCGTCTAAAAACCAACAATGGTCTTGCTGTCTCCTTCCCTCTCATTCCTTAAACCCTGTTCCCCTTTTCAAAACTGGTGAACTCTACTCTCCTGGATACGAATACTGGTAGTGGCACCACCTTTAAGGTGGGATTAGCCTAGCTATCCTTCGAGGCACACCACAAGGGTTGTGTCAACAGGTCAGTTCCTTCCTCTCATCCTTTGAATTTCAAGAGTACCTCACTCCAGAGAGACCCTTCCAACTAGACAAAATAATTCTGACGGGCCAGATGTGCAACGTATTAACAGTTTCTCCTATCCAGCATGATTGAGGCTGAGTATCCCCTCATCCAAAGGGGGTTCCATTCATCTCAAACAAAAATAACCATCATATAAACATGATCCAGTGAGAATCCATTATTCTCTTCATGCGTAATGCAAACCAGGTTCCTGATACATCCTGAATAATCTTGCTCATGATCCTTTGGGGTCCATATAAATCCTCTAGCAATGGTAATTTCACCTAGAATGATTGTACACCCCCCTATTTACTCTCCTCAATCTTTAACTTCTATCCAACAGATCTCTATACAACAGCTTAGGCAGACCATCATTTCTTTTGGTTTCTTGCTAAACTAAACCTCATCTCTTTGAAAAATACATTATCCTCTCAACCTCCTTGAGGGGCTAAAAGAAACCTAGGTGACATCTCCCCCCAGTAGTACCCTCTTCTCTGACAAGGAGCAGTGATATATAAACTTGCTTTGCATGTATACATCTTACCTGCTACCAGCCACAAGTCATAAAGGAACACAATGTAAATGTAGTAGTACTTGTATAGCGCACAAATCGACCCATGAGGGTATCTCGGCGCTTGTACACATACCGCTGTGGAACCCTTCCTGGCTTTTCCCTGTGAAGTGCCCACTCCTGGGCACCCCCAAGGTGAAGCCAGGCATCCTAGTGTTGTTGGGACCACTGTGGAGATTAAACAAGCTATTGCCCAGAGTTGCAGAGTGGGACCCATGATTAGAATAGGCGCCGAGGCGAGAATTATCAGGTCCGAGGAAATTGAGTCCAAGACCCGCCGAGCCGGGAATTGAACCCTGGTCCTGGACTAGACCTCTGCATCAGGGTCTGCCACTCTAACCATTGAGCCACACTGCTCCACCTATAGAAGCAAGACACCTAC
This sequence comes from Lissotriton helveticus, assembly GCF_964261635.1. Classification (NCBI taxonomy): domain Eukaryota; kingdom Metazoa; phylum Chordata; class Amphibia; order Caudata; family Salamandridae; genus Lissotriton; species Lissotriton helveticus. The sequence goes on along the minus strand of NC_136060.1, from coordinate 121,118,989 downwards.
TAGTGTCCTCGTAACTCACCAAGATGACTAGGCTTCTAGGGCCACCTCTCACTAGAAGTAATCTCCAATTCCCAGGTTTGCATTAACTGATTCAGGACTCAGTTAGTAGCCTGGGTCCATCATAATGTAAACCATGAAAGGGGGCCTGGACAGCTCCTTAAGCAGGAACACTCCGGAACTATGTTTATAACAATTATCTTCTGCAGAAAGTCTGCTTACAGGGCAGGTTGTATTGTCCATCAACCTCCTTCTACCACAAATTGCGGGAATATTATACAAAAACAGCTCACGAGTTGCCCTATGTGGCTATGTGATGTTATCAGTTACTTAAGGGGTTGCCCAAAGGAAATGGGAGGGAGACATCAAGGAGTATACTATGCAACAAAAGGTGGGTGACCATGATAGTGCTTCCTGGCTGCATGCTAAGTCTTTTCCTAAATGATCATTATTGGAAATTGTCCCTTCCTGCAGGGTCCCCCCAGATTTTTGCCTGCTGCACCTTAACCCAATTTTGTTGGCTTTAGGACTCTGCGCCCTTTACTCCTGCTAACTAGTGCTAGCGTACGTGTGCTTTCCCTTCAAAACATGGATAAATTGATTGGAACATTTAATTTACTTATGCGTCCCTAGTAGATGGTACTAGATGTAAATTAAATTAAATGAAATGCTATTAGTTGGCTGCAGCACTCATTGTGCCACCCATTTAAGTAGCCTTGTGAATATGTCTCCAGGCCTGCCTTTGCAGCCTGCATGTGCGGTTCTAAAACTGTCATTTCGACCTGGTAAAATAAACCTTTAACCAGGCCCAAATGTTCCTATTTAATACGGGGGGCATGGTTTTTAAAAAGTAGGGCATGTGTTTGTACGTTTTACATGTCCAAAGTTGTTTTTCACTGTGGCAAAGCTGACTCTTCCATAGAAAAGCACTAGGTTACATTATAACACCTCTTAATGACTCAAATTAATACTAATTCAAAATCCAATCTAATGGTCAAGTCGTATTTTAAATTAATATTTTGAAACTGTCACTTTTAGAAAGTTGGCATTTTCTTGCCTGAGCCAAATGTGCCTTTCTGCCAGTGTTCAGTGACATCTGACTCGTAATGGCTCTCCTGTGGTGAGATGCGTATTGCTCCCAGACAGTGGATTAATGGTCCCTGGGTGGGGTGTGATTAGTATTCCTCGCCTGAGCAAGAATGCCTGGGAGGTTGTACCAAGTCCTTTCTTGTGCTTGAAAGGACAGCCTGGGGGTTGTACACTGTCACTCACTGACTTCAGAAGATGCCTACCCTGTACTGACTAATGCATCTCACATCTGGGCCTGCTTGTGCTTTGTTTCATTAGACAGGCTGGAGCCAAACTCAGGGTAAATGGAAGAACTGACCAGAGTCAGTTTAGGGCTAGACACTGGGAATAAATGACATCCCCAGTACCTGAAATCAAAACACTCCATGACCTCAGAAAATTCAGAAGAAAGACTGCCCTGCTGTCTGAAGAAGGATGACTGGACCTGCTTGCTTTGAAACCAAGGCCGCACAGTTGGACGCATGTTGGCGATAAGAACTCGACAGGCAGTTACTAAGGGACAGATAACTGAAATGATCACAGAAGGAGGAGTGGTAGTTAAAAACCCAAAGGAAATCTGCGCAGTTTTTCAGAACTTTTATAAAAAACTCTATAATCAAGAGGGAGAAGAGCCAAGAAAGAGAGAAATAGAAAGATATTTGGAAGAGGCTGTACTAGATAAAGTTACGGAGGAAGATAGGATCAGTCTGGAGACAAAATTTACTCGAGAAGAAATTCAACTGGCTTTTAATGGACTACCATCAGGGAAAGCTGCAGGACCTGACCTTATACCCTTAGAATTTTATAAGAAATTCTTTGCAATACTAGAGGGGGATATCATTACACTCATGGTTTCGATCCAGGAAGGAGCTGAACCGCCCGATTCCTGGAGTGAAGCGACAATGGTGGTTTTCTTAAAAAAGAATAAAATTTCCACTGATCCCGGGTCATATAGGCCAATTAGCCTGATGAATAGCGATACAAAGGCCTATTCGAAAATATTAGCTAATAGATTGAGTTCGATAATTGGAAAGGTGGTCTCACCCCGCCAACATGGGTTTATCCCAGGCAGGGGGACAGCCGATCACATTAGAAGAGTTATTACCTTGTTTGATGGAACGACAGCCTCACGAGACCCTATGTCTTTAATATTATTAGACGCAGAAAAAGCTTTCGATAGGGTCTCGTGGGGTTTTCTTTTAACAACAATGTATAAACTCAACTTTGGGCAAAAGTATATAGGGGGATTGAAAGCGCTATATAAAAACCCAGTCATAAAAGTAAGAGTAGCGGGGGAACAGAGTGAAAATATTAACATCAAGCGAGGAACTAGACAGGGCTGCCCCTGTTCACCGTTGCTCTTTGCCTGTTACATTGACTCTTTCATAAGACACATAGAAAGAAATATGCTCATATGTCCTATTGTATTGAATGGCTACGAGACAAAAATGTGGGTTATGCAGATGACCTAGCAATCACGTCACCTACCCCAGCAACAGCGCTAGTGGAAATAGAAAAAGAGGCAAAAAAATATGGGTTTTGGTCTGGGTACAAATTGAACCAGACTAAAACACAGATAGTTATTAACCAATTTGCCATAATAGATGATGCTAGAGTAATAGATTCGGCTGTCTACAAGGGTATAACTATAACATCTAATCTGTCTAAGCTAGTGGAGGAAAACCTTACTCCGGTAATCAGAAAGGCTAAACAAGATCTAGATAGGTTGGGTAATTTACATCTTACAATAATCGGACGCTGCAATGTAATTAAGATGATGTTTCTTCCCAAAATGTTATATTTCTTTAGAACTATTCCTTTAATATTTCACAATAACTGGTTTAAGGATATTGAAAGGGTCTGTAATCGATTTATATGGGCAAAAGGTAAAACTCGGAGGTCCATAAAAAAGATGGCACTATCTAAGGAAAAGGGAGGTTTAGCAGCTCCAGATTTTAAAGGATATTATCTAGCAGCATCTCTACAGTATCTTAGAGGACTTCTTGGGGGGAACACTAATGATAGATGGCGGGACGGACTTAGTATACCAGACACATATGATTTATTAGTTAGAGATTCTAATAAAGGATTACTTACATTTAAAGAATTTAACTACTACAAAAGAACAAAGTTTAAGGTATATGCAGCAGCCAAATCGGTATGGTCTATGGTCCGGAAAAAAATCAAGCTGGGACGGATGAGTTTCTATACACCTTTATATAAAAATGAGCTACTCCCTGAAGTGTTCCATGATCAAGTTATGAAAAGATGGGATAGTGCTGGGGTTTGTATTTTAGGAGATATTATAGATGATACGGGCATAATTTCATTTGAAAGGGCTTGTCAAATATATAAGTTAGATCGTAGAGACTTTTTCAAATACCTACAGATCAGATCAGTAATACAAAGGAAACTGCCCAGGGGAGATAATTTTAAAAGAGAGGATTTGATGGAATATATTCAAAATGAGAAGGGTTGCTCAATCTCACAATTATACGGGGCGTTGAGTGAATGCAAAGAAGACGATAGGACTAAAATCTTTGCTAAATGGAGGACGAAGTTAAACTTAGTGGGAAACGAGGGCGAAAAATCGCTGCAGTTTGCTAATTCTATTGTTAAAGTTGCTAATTTACAAGCACAATGCTACAAAACCTTCCATGAATTATACTACACGCCGCAATAAAATAGCACAATGGGGGGAATTAGTGGAATATTTTGTCCCAGATGTCAAAGCACACAAGCTGATACTATCCATATGTTTTCGGCATGTCCAAAATTAAATCCTTTCAAAAAGGCGATCGAAATATTTTTTAGGGATGAATTAAGGATATCAATTGGCTTAACAAACGAGATTATGATTTTGGGTGTAGGGAGAGATGGGCAGGATATCCCCCATGAAGAATTTATATATATTGCAATGGCCATATCCCGACTTTGTATAGCAACCCTGTGGAAGGATCCTAATCCCCCGTCATTTAACCAATGGCTTATAAGAATGCTATCAATGTATACATTGGAGAAATCATTGTATGAAAAAAAAGGTCGTAAAGCGATGCAATTAGGTAAACGGATTTGGGCACCGGTAGAGCATTGGAAATCAAGAATAGAGGGGTAATCTATTCTACAATATTAGTTTATAACATTATAATAATTCTTACTTTTTGTTTCTTGTTTTCATGAACTTTAGTTCGTTTGTGTAAAGACATATGACCTGTGAAATTATTATTTTTTCTCTCGTTCATAATGATGCATATCTGCTAAAAGAAATTTATATTTGGAATGAAATAATTGATTGTAATCATGTGGAACTGTACTCTCTGATGATGAAAAATAATTAAAAAAAATAAAAAAATAAAAAGAAACCAAGGCCGCAGAAGTGACTCCAAATGGTCAACTGGCTGACCTCCTATTTGATCTACAGGGACACAACAAGCTTCCATAGGCCTCTCCTGCTTTCCAGCTGACCAGCACCAACAGGCCCTAACCTAGTCCCCTTTGCTGGTTCTGTTGGAGTGAGTCCTGACCTTCAAGTGCTGTCTTCAAGGTCATGCCCCCTTGGCTGGAGTCAGAGTGCACAATTCCCTGCCTAACTGAAGGTTTCACTAGATCTGACGCAGAACAACACAGAGCTACAACAGAGCCATGATGCGCCGATCCCGACCGAAAGCTTCACCAGATCAGACATAGAGCCACGCAGAGCCATGCCACACAGCTCATGCCGAAAACATGCACTGAAACTAATGTTCTTTTTGCTTCAATATCCGGTCACTCAAAAAGGCTGTGTGCAGAGCATGCTGTGCTCACGAGTGTGCAGCCGAAACTTCCCAACGATTTACCTGTACCAACATGTATTAACTCTTTGACCTCTCAGGACCACCATCTTGGAGGTCTCTGAACAGTAATGAGAACAAGGAGGCCCTGCCCAGTACCTTTCCTATTGGTCAAACAAACCTCCATTCCTCCCTGATCTACAGAAGGATGCCAGCACCAAAGAGCCGGGAGAACTGATGTTATAGTATTGTAATTATGAACCACATAAATCAAGAGTTGTAGAATGTAATCACCTCTTGCAGCTAAATGTTTTAACCCTTCCCTGCCTTTTGACCAAGTAACGAAATGCAAACAAGCCAGTTAACTATTTGAAAAACTCAGGGACTGATTTAGTAACATTTTGGGTTGTGGATGCAACACTTTGTTTGGTGCAGCCCCTGCACAAAATGTTATTTGTGATTTACAAAGCCTCACAGATTAGATTTGCAGGGCTCTGCCTGTGAGTTTTCTTAAAAAGTAATGAAAGGCAGCGCGTTATTTTGCGTGAGGGAGGCATTCCATGGAGGAGAGCATGGGCGTTCCCATGGATTCACCCATGGAATTTGGTGCATTCCCAAATGTATCAAAGCTATACCTTCCTGAAGCAAGCGTAACAAGAAGAAATATGTTTATTTGTGCTTATTACTAACTTTCTATGCATGCTGCATTCTGCAACACTCATAGGAAGAGGAAAATGCCTTTAAGGAATGTCCTTGTGCAGGAAGGTATCCCTTCCTGCACAAAAGCAATCCTGCCTGTAACGCAGGCAGGTCTGGACTGGGAACCACAACCGGCCCTGGCAAAGCGCTCGGCCGGCCCCTCCCCTCCACCCTGTAACAAAAACGGCTCCCAGGGGCCCAAAACCGGCCCCCACCCGAGCGGCGCACCGGGGGATTGCCGGTGCCCGCTATGGCCAGTCCGGCCCTGAACGCAGGCATCCTTGTACCATGGTGCAAGGGTGCCTGCTTTGGCGCTAGGCAGCACACAGTGCTCCGGCACTAGCTAGGAGACAGCAGAAAAGTGGCATACCTTAGTTGATATAGCACATTTCTCCTGGCTCCCTTTCACGCAGCGCACAACTTTGCTTGCTACCCTGCGCTGCCTGAAAAATTAGAAAAATTAGAAAAATCTGCCTCTCATTCTTGTGTGTAGTGCTATTGGCATTACTGAAAATCAGATTTCTCTGAATGTTTGCTTTGAACATGGTATGTGGCAGATGTACATGCTCTGCCGCTTTCCAGCTCCCCCCAGGCTAAGGAAAACATGAAACATTGACAGATACATGTTTATGTCTAACACGTTTCGATGCATGACACTCAACCCTCTGAACCTCCCAGGGATCTGCTGGCTTCCTCGCCTTTTAGTATTCAAGCGAGGCAGCCTCGTGCACAGGAACACACACAGCCACGCGCTTGCTCGTGGCAAAATGACAGAGAGAGCGCCGTAGATCTTAGATAGTCTCTCGGTCAGGGGGCTTATCAACCTGACATAAGACTCGCCAGTTGGGCGGATAGAAAAACATATTTATCTACTAAAACGTTAAGAACCATTGAAAGATACGATTTTCCCACCATCACTCGAGATTCATCTCAAAACTGCTCATCAGCCGCCGCGACTGTTTGTGGCCACAGACACATCCGACATTAAACGTAACTTTCACCACACATACCATAGTTCTGTACGTGATATTGTTGTCTTCGAAAATGTATAAAATAATATTTTGACCATTTATGCCTCTTACAAATTATTCCAGTACAATTGTATAAATGTCTGCTCCAAAAAGTCAATTTGTATTTTTTAGCTAAATAAGAGACAAACGCTCCTATGGTTGTTTCATGTGGGTTTTTTTTTTTTTAAGTAAAGTAAATAAAATGTCTGGTTGTGGTGTTTTCTTTCAAAAAGCCAATAATTGCAAATGTTTGTTTCTTTAAATACTTTTCTAAAAAAATCGCGAAATTTATGATGTTCACAATGTGTTGAAGCACAAGGGGAAAAGCCTGCAATTTCCACATCCTTAGCCTTATGTAAGCAGAGGGTTCTGTATGTCAGATGCACTTCAGTATTCACTAAGCTTGCTCCCTACTGCTTATAGCAGAAATATTAAAACGCCCCGAAATAGTCCCTTTAAATCTTTTTGTAATACAATATCATTCAATAAGCCGTTGATATTTGGATAGAAAATAAAAATGTGCCTAATAAATTGCAGCCACGTGGCTCTGACACGGCTGCAGTAATTTCCCCTTTGTGTCTGCGCGCTCCATCTAGTAAAAAAGGAGAATGGTTCTACTTTTCCATCAAAGCAGGGATCGGCAACCTGGATTCGTTCACTCCCCGGTCCCACTGTAAGTGAAAATCCAAGGGGTTTAACCCACAACATTGGGTACGTTTTCCTTTATGTATTTGAGGAGGCGCCATATTGGTAACCTTTCTGGTCTCATCCAATTTGGTCTAAGAGATTCCACGTTACCTAACTCATACATTTTCGGGAGGTGGGAAGGCCCGTCAACGCATTTACAAACTCATCACTACTTCAATCCACAGCAAAATAGTGTCTAAACATGCTAATGGTGTACAGCACTCTGGCTCGTTATTATAAATGTAACACCATCTACAGAAAACAAGCTGCCTCCTTCCATCAGCATCTCGTAGGACAATCACATGACTGCATGATAGTCCCCCCTTTTCACTCAGCAGACTTAGACTAATAGCAACCATCTATACAAAAGCTGTTCGGGTGCATTCACATCCTGGTGCAAGGACCATATAGCTCTATATACTTTGTGTTCTATATTGGTGGGTCTCAACTACTGTGGACCCCTTCTACCAATGGGGTTCAGACAGGGGTAATTGAGGTTTCAACAGGTTGAGTCGTTTACCTGAACGTATATTTCAGCTCTATATGAGGTAATTTCCTCCCATCGGATCTTCCTATTCAGCCCTGAAAAAGCTGCCCACAGGGACACAAAACAAGATCTTCATAGATGCATTTGGTCACCTGTCTGAGGCGGAATCCTGGAACCCAGAGGAGGTTGTGAGGTATATCCTCTCTCTGGACTTTCCTAGTCAGTGACCCTGTCGGGGACTTATATTTTCACCCACTGAACCATGGCTACCACCCTGTGTAAGTCTTGCATCTTACTACTTTTGTACCCCATGGGGCTGTGGGCCTCAGGCAGATCACATCTAGATTTTCACAAGGCCCCTTTGGATGATACAATCCCTGGTCTTCAGAGTTTTGTTTATCATGAGATGCATCTCACAACTTTAGTGAGAAACATTTTCCCATAGGCAAAATGGCCTCCCATCTGCCCTAACTTGCTACTAAGATGTGCTGGTATTATAACAGGAGCCTTCACTGGACACTCACATTCCGGTCATAGTCCTATCAGCTACCTGTCACCAGGATCCTGTTAGAACCACAACACTTAAAAGGACCCTGGTAGTACTCCAAAACCAAGAACTTCCGGAGTCCACTTCTTACATGTGACAATGTACAGTCCCAAAATGTTGAATCACTTCGTTTCAGGTAGATTGCAAGGGTCAGTGGCCCCTCCAACACTAAGCATAGAAAGGACCATGATAGGGCTTTCAATAATCACCTTCCTGGGCAAGTTGTCTTTCTGAAAATAAGGGTCATCATCTGGACTTTGAAGGAAGAGCTGATCCTATCTTACTCCTCCCACTGGCTACCAGCTCAAATTCCCCTGGGTCCATCACCAAGAACCAGTTCCAAACCATATGGCTTCCCTACTGTGCTATCAGAGCTCACCCCGCCCATGTGGTTGGGTAACATGAATCAGGGAAACTTTAGAGTATATTTACAAGGAAATGGCGCAGCATGGTGCTGCAGCAAATTTTGCAGCGCTGATCTGTGTCATATCAAAAACGCAGCAATCTGCTGTATTTACAAGAATACTACGCACCCGTGTTTTCCCGTGAACTAAAAATAGCTGCCTAGCGCCACCACAGACACCCTTGTGCCATGGTGCCAGGGTCCCTGCGTTGCAGGAATAATTTTCTGCAACACAGACACCCTTGCACCACGGTTCAAGGGTGCCTGTGTTGCAGGGATGATTGTTTATGTGCAGGAATGGATAAGTTCCTGCACATAAACTACCTTTGAAGGTGATTTGCTCTTTCTATGTGTGCTGCAGAATGCAGCACACATAGAAAGAGCAAAAACAAGGAGAAATAAAAGTAGTTCTCCTTGTTGCGCCAATCTAATGCCTCCTTTTGCATGTGGTTTACCGCCACTTTGTAAATATGGAGCAGGCACAATGCCAGCGATTGTCAGAAAAAGTGACTTTCCGGTGTGAAATCCTCTTGCAAATATGCCTCTTTATCTGCACAGCTAATTGCACTCATGCAGAAGATTTATTCACACACACCCGCATGCAGTACACTCACATGCACCCACACATGCCTACACAAATGCATGCACACACACACATATGCAGCAGACTCACGTGCACACACACATGCCTACACACAAGCATACACACACGCACCCTCATGCAGCACACTGGCACCTACACACGTGTATATAAACAAAGACACAGCCCGTAATCCACTAAACATTGCAGCCTCCACTGCACCACAGTATTAATCTGGGACAGAAAATAAAGAGTGGAAATTATAAAACATATTTATTGTGTCAGGAGATTCCTTGATATCAATGATATACCAAGTCCAATGGAAGGTGAAAATGGAGAGCTGCACAGAAATCAGGAGAGGAATATGAAACTTTCAAAACAATATTTTTGTCATTCATTTTTTAAAGTTATTTTTTTCAAGAGTGTTTCTAACACTGACATGTTTAGTTTTGAACGGTGTATCTTTTTCTGGAATACCTTGTCGCAGACTAAACGTTGGCTGCCAATTCATATAATTGCTATAATGCAATCATGATTTGTGGATCACATATCTATCATACCTGCTACTTGCGTGAAAATAACTAGTCCAAATACTTTAGGAACAGATGGCAAGCGAAATTAACCATTTCCAGGTGACAAAGGAGGAAGGCAGGGCTATGTTTCAGCCTCCACTCTCTTTAATAATTTCATAAATGATCTTGAGTCTTACTCACAAACTTTAGATTAATCTTAAAAGGTACAAAGTTATACCAGCCCGCTTTTGTAGACGATGTTACCCTACACAGAATGCTCTGGTAAAAACCTTTTGAATTTCTTTTAATCGTAATGCAGTGGGAAAGACCGCCCCATCCATATTAATAAAACTAGAAAATTCCCATGAATTGTGTAAATGAACATGTAACTCATATAACATTAATGCAGCTAGAACCCGTGTCTGGATTAACTAGCTGTTCAACCAGGCACTACTTTGTGTCTGGAGGAATGTGGGCGTATGTAGGCCTGCACAGATCCCAGCCCTCTATCTCCCGGGTCTATGCAGCCAAGCATTAGCTGTAGTGCAAGCAATTTACAACCTGCCCCGGTCCGATGGCTTCTACCGTGACAACGAGACTAAGGCTGCACGGGGTTAATTCATTGCTGCAAAGGAAAAAGCAAAATGAGGATGGAATAGGAAATATTTGCAAGACACGTCTCCATATGCACTGTAAATATAGCTTTACACCATCTGTTTTCTCTCTTTTAGGTCTTGTTTACCAGACAGCGCTAGCTATTTATTGGCAAAAAGACATATTCCCATCAGTGGTAATGTAAAATGATGGGGGGCCCTTCAGACTATGATGGACTGCTCCTGATTCTCCCATATCTCAAATATATTCATTGGTCTTGGGCCGAATCGGGGGCCTCTGAAGGGTTGCCCCTCCTATACTGCAGGGGCTGCAGGGTCCTGCATTATTTATTTATTTATTTATTTAATTGCTTATATCGCGCAAGAATCGACCCAAGAGGTATCTCCGCGCTTTGCTCGCAAAAGTTCTAAAATATATTGTCTCTGCGGAAGCCACATGGAGAATTATGCCATCTGAAACAGGAAAGTTTTTAAGGCCTTCCTAAAACACAAGTGGTTGTCATTGTGTCTTAGGTCAGATGGAAGTTTATTCCACATGGTTGGGCCTATAAATGATAGGGCACGTCCACCTTGTCTGACTTTTTTTACATTGGGGGTTTCCAGTAGGCATTGGTTGCTGGAACGTAATAAACGTTCAGGTTTATATATCTGAAATTTTTGTGCCAGATATCTGGGGCCTTGCCCATAGAGACATTTGTGCACCAAGCAACAGATTTTAAATGTGACACGTTGTCGTATGGGCAACCAATGAAGATGACTTAACAGAGGTTTGGACGGGGTCCTTGCGGGAGCATTTAGAATTAATCTGGCTGCCGTATTTTGGACCACCTGCAAACGATTTAACGCCTCCTCGTTTGCTGATATGAGGAGGCCGTTGCAGTAGTCTAGGCGACTTATCACCAGTGCCTGTACAAGGGTCCTCTTGTGATTGTCAGGCAGCATAGGGAAGATTCGCCTTAACTGGCCAATTGTTCTAAAACAAGCTCCTGTAACATAGTTAGCATGTTCCTTTAAACTCAAGGTCTGATCTAGTTTTACCCCCAAGTTCTTAACAATTGGCTTTGGGCATGGGACGGGGCCAAGATCTAGAGGCCACCAGTCGGGAGACCAGAGCATGCTAGCTTTCCCAAATAGCATTACCTCGGTCTTCCCGACGTTACACTGGAGGCAGTTGGTGGCCATCCAGTGGGACACTGCTCTCATGCCCTCGGCAAATTTGTTCTTCACATCGGGCGTAAGAGAGTTGAAAGGGAAAAGCAGCTGTGTGTCATCAGCATATGACACTGGTGTGAACCCAAACCTTCTCACAATCGCTGCAAGGGGGGCCACATACACATTAAATAATGTGGGGCTTAGACATGAGCCCTGTGGCACCCCCTTAGTGAGTACCCTCGAGGTGGAACGATAGGGTCCCATGCTAACAGATTGTGAGCGGCCGGAGAGAAAGCTCTCCAACCAGGACAGTGCCAATCCTCCAATACCCACTCTCTGCAATCGGCCGAGAAGAATCTCATGAGACACAGTATCAAAGGCTGCCGACAGGTCTAGCAGCACCAGAATCATCGATCCTCCTCTATCCTGTGACATCTTGATGTTATCAGTCACGGAGAGGAGCGCTGATTCTGTGCTGTAGTTGGGCCTGAACCCGGATTGTGATGGGTCCAGGCCCCCTGTCGCCTCTATGAACCTGGAAACATGGATGTTTACGTGCTTCTCGGCCAATTTACCTAAAAAAGGTAGGAGAGAGATGGGACGGAGGTTGGAGAGTTCTGTCCATGGCTATGTTATGCCTTGGATTACCGCCTTACAGCAGTCAGAGAGTCCACCTACTGCTTACCATTGGTTGGCTTTATTGTCACTCTTATTTGGTAGCTTTTTAGTTGTCAATTTATGTGGGCTTCACTTCCTGTTCTTGTGTTTTTCTGTTCTCTGGAGCATGGAAACATCGTGTGTGTCCTTCCACTGCTCACTCATTAAGCACATTTTTTTTTCTTTTTCGTTAAGCACTCCTCAAGAGTGTCTGTGTTTTCCAAATGCCTCCATCCTGTACTGCTGTACAATCCTCCGCCACTGAAGAACTGTAATCTTCATTCTCAGGGGTCTCACTAATACAAAGAACTTGGCACAGAAGCTGAAATATGAAAAGACATATTTATTAAACTTAATTAAGTGAGACTACGTCACACAGGAGCCTTAGCAACTGAATGAGGCAGTCCAAAGAGTACAAAACAGAGAGGCCTTTTATATCCTTAGGGTTACAAACTCAGCACAAAAGTAAGGGGCAGTCCTAGCTTTTGCAAGCATGCAAAATACCTAATATGGACATACAAGATCTGCAAAATATTAGCCAATAGGAAAACATTCAAAACAAGGCATCATATAACCAGAACGCCCCCTTACGTCGTGTTTCTGCCCAACCCACAAGTAAATCAATTACAACACCTATAGGTCAATCAGTAATGGCAGGACATGTCTGTATGCAGTTAGGCCAGCTGGGGTCTGAGATTGATTTCAAAGCAAGGACAGAGAGGGGTTTTCAACACGTTGCAGTCGAAAGGGCAATCGCACGGGAAATACCCAGAGTCCGTCGAAGCCTCTCTGGCAGGCTTCTATTGTCCATCAAATCTGCTTCTGTTGTTTTCTTCCGCATGGGCCTCTTCATTCAGGCCTTTCATAAAAAATGGTGCTTCTCAGTATCCGTTGGAGTGCCTTCCTGGCAAACACTCACAGCTCACTTGAAAGTCTCAATGTCTCAATGCAGTGCACCAATATATTTTCTGTGCTGCAGGCACTACAGATATTGTGCTCTTCGTTAGTCATGGGCACAGATCATCTCATGCAGACCCGGGTCTACATTCTCAGGCTCCAACACTCATTATTCAGTGTCAGAGGACGCTCGAGCTGCACTTTCATTTAATCATAGGTACCACAATGTAGTGCCTTTTGCCAATCCTGGATCCTCCGGTGCACTGCACTTCCGTTGGAGCAAAGAAAAGGGGGTGTGTGGCCAAAACTCAGGCCAAGGGGCTCAAGGGACTGCACACTGTCAGAGGTTACCAGCCCATGACAGGTGGAAAACTGAAGCCTCAAAACAACAAGAATCCTTCTCTTTCGCTCTTTTGCACTGAAATTCTGGTTCTGTGATGTCTAATGCCGTCTGATGAAGCAAGCACAATACTTTAGAGATACCACTGATGGCACGCTGGCGCTCGCTGTCCAGTCTTGCTTCTTTTCTGGGTGCTGGGACTTTTCATCTATAGCTGTCACTGATGGGATTGTGGGTGAGTTCCGCAGGTTATTATGACTTAACCCCGCAGAACCTAGTGACATAGGAAATGTGGCACAGTTGTTAGTTTCCTTCAATTTAGTACAAAAACAGTTCATTGTATAACAAGGGGACTGCAAGCAGGTGGCCTGCAATCTTTAAAGGAGTGGCCATACGTCATGGGACAATTCTGGTCTAGAACACAGTGTCATTCTCAAAGGCAATACAAAGACAAAGGCAGTAGACAAAACAGTGCCTCTAGCCTCTTCAATTGGTTTCCATGTGAGAGCATATCCTCTACCATCTAAGGGTAGATAGATAGCTACATGGGAATTCTATCTGAATGGATGTCCTCACACATGGTGGCATTTTCTAATGGGGCAAACATTTCTTTCCCTCAATGATTACGTCTAGGTGTTCCTAAATTCCTTATCTAGAACACCTCAAAAGAGAAATCACATGATACAGATTATCAGGGACATGTAGATACCTCCCTTTTAATAACTGTGCATTAGGTGCACTATACAATACAAAGGCTAATGATCAAAATGTGGAAACAAAAGACAAGAACTAGAGAGTCCTGGTATTTCCATGATTTAGAACACATCTAATCCACCAAAAATTAAAGCAGCAGAAAAAAAGAACTAAAACCAAATTAGAATAGGCATTGAATTTGTCATATTCAAAAAAACTTAAGGTTTCTTCTATTGAGGTGGAAAACTTATCTTACTATAGTATTGAGTCAGTTAACCAGTCCATCACTACCATGACGGTCAGACTGGAAAACATCGGAGTAGGCCTAAAGAAAATTCTTGAAAACCAGTCTGGTCATACAAAAGGGAATTATACATAATATGGGTGTCTCTGGTACATTACTGCAATCTGGAAGTGTGAACCTGAACAATACAAAAATAATAAAAGGGCTAACTGGTGAAAGGAATATGGAAAAGAGAAATGGGACTAGGACACAGCTAAAATCCCCAATAACTAGGCACGATGCGACATCAATCAGGGGAGAAGTAACAAAAGAAAATCTATAGGAAGAACAAGGAATTACTTGGGTGAACAAAAATCAAAAATAGTTCACAAATGTTAGCTCTACCTCTGGCCGCTACACCATATACTGTAATCTCAGCTAATGTTCCAGTTCCTTTTTCAGGGAAAAAATGAAACGTTTAGGTCACCTTTAGCAAGAGCCACAAATCTATAATTTCATCCTTAGGTCCAATCAAGGAAACATAACTTTAGGGCTGCCTGTTCCTTAAGGGAAGAGGACAGTATTGTGACTAATTGCAGGTGACACACAGTTTGATCCCGTATATCTCTTTTATTTCACTTCAATACTATATAGCAAAATTTGACATACACTGGTGAAGTGTTGTCTGTCTTGTTCACAGCATAAAAAATCATATCTGTGAAATTTAGTATCAGGGCAAATTCACCCAACTGTTGTGCAGCGATATACATCGTCATGTAGAACCCTTCACAACACAGGTGAACTTGTAATAGTATCTAAAGCGGATGTATGACATTACAACGCATGCTTTTACCACGCATGCCTTTACAACGCTGTTTTTACAACGCATGCCTTTACAACGCATAGTGCTTTGGGGCGCTGGATAGTGAATAGTTTAATTTACTATTCCAACTCCAGCCCCCGTGGATAGTAGGGAAGGTGTTGGATAGTAAATTAAACCTATTCCCTATCCTAGAGCGCCCCCCAGCGCAATGCGTAATGGTTTGCGTTGCAAAAGTTGCGTCGTAAAGGCACTGCGTGGTAAAAGTTGCGTTGTAAAGGATGTTTCCCGCGCTGTATATCAAGCACAAAAAGCATAGACAAAGTACAAATAGCATATGTAAATAAGCGGTGACACACAACACCATTGCATGCACTTTATGCACTGTGAACCTGCAGCCCAAAACCCAATACTCAGGCCTGCTTAATTTGTCAGGTTTAAAATCAAAATTACACATTCTTTTACGCACTTTCTTTTACTTTCCTCACACTTTCTTTTACTTTCCTTACCCTCCTTTTGACAGCTGGTCACTAGTCAGTTGTGATCGGCTGTCAATACACTCTACTGTGTCACTTCTGACATACAGGACCAGCAAGAACAATTCATGATAGGACCAAATACACAAACATAAAAAAAAAACATGAACATTTCTTTCCAAAGGAATTACGCAAAAACAAATCTCTTTTCAACCAACCAAACTCACATGTCTTGTCAGCCTTAAAATCGCCCAGAACAATCCATGAATGAACTGTGGGCAGAAGCAAAAAAAAATACACAACACACAGAAGAGAGACATTTCTCATAACAAACAAATATCCTTTATAACTTTTAATCAGAAGACAAAACATGATACACATTAATAAACACAAAAATAAATTTCCATTACTTAACTGTTACCATCTTGTCAGTCATTAAACTAAAAGTAAAATTGTTTCACTGACACTCCATGTTAGCTTTGTGCCACAATTTCCACTGTGAAAAATAATTCTTAATTGGCAAATCGTTCTCACTTAGGCTGTAGCCTTCAAAATTTTAATAAAGAGCTTTGTCTTATTTTCTGTCTAAGGCTTAATGCAATACCTCATTTTTTGTCAAATAAAAGCAACTAGCGGACATTATTTTTTTTAGAGCAGAGATACAAATGTATAATTTCTGCAAAGCATTTAGCATGATGTTGGAACTTTCAAAGAAACCCTTTTTTCATATTTTCCCTTTGGAATTAAGTTCTTTAATGTATTGAGAACAAATGCTTGTTGCAATGGTACTTATTTCATCAACCTTAAATAGATAAAGGTCTCAGTAGGTCCAGCTAAAGTTAAAACCTTCCACCCTGATATTAAACTCAAACCTCTGCACTGGGCACATTGGCGCACTGAGCCATTTAAAAGCAAACCCAAATGGGAACAACCTGCAAATTTGTATTATACCTAAATGTATGCATTTACTGAAGCCTAAAGCACTTTAAAGCTATTGTAAATGGCAAGAATGCCCACATTTTACCCAAATTCGACTTTGATATTTGGGGCACTTAAAAATAAAGATTTTACAATTGTGATACATATTAATCATCCTCAGAATGTTGTTTACAGATTACAAAGATTGGACATTAGACATATCTCATGTAATTCCTTAGAAAAATGAGTTTGTCACGCCTGCGCCAAGTGAAATTCTATATGCTAATGTCCTCATTATACAGTATAACATAACTTAAATTAAATTATAATGCTAGGAGGTCACAGTATAAGTATTAAGCTTCATGAATAGTAAAAAACTAATTTTGTAGCACTTATTTTTAATAAATATTTTGCTTAATTAATAATTATTTTTAATAAACCCAATGATTTTTGATAATTCCACATATTAAGGTTCTGTAATTCCTCGAATCTGACTTCATTTTCTTTTTTTTGGCTCTGTGCCACGTAGGCCTGCAAAGATAGCCTGGCAAACAAGGTGGCCTGGCCTCCCCTGTTCATGTACACATTAACCAGGTTTACTCTGAAGTAAACTGTAACAAACTGACCTCTTCACCTGAAACTGACCTCACAAAGCCAATTTCCCTGATTGATCTTTATCTGAGATTGCCAATCAATGTTCAAGACATCGTTACCTTTTTAGTTTCCTTGCACTTGCCTTATCTTGTTTCAGCATCTGTTACTGTTTCTTTCTTTTTAAGTGCTTCGTCATTACATGGGTTAATTATTATTTAGCAACAGAACCAAGAATATGCTTAGAGAAATGCTTAAAGAGAGGAAAACCCTTAATTGAAATGTCTTCCTATAATACAAAATAATGAACCTTAGTCAGTCAGTCAATCAAAATACTTTATTTTCGATAAATTAATATCATAAAAAGATATAGGCATAATTCAATTTCACACAATCATCAATACATAATTAATACAAAATTAAATATTAATTGATTTACATACTGTATCTATCTACAAAAAAAGAATAGAAGAAAATATGTTCTTTTTTAAAAACTCATTCATAAAATGTATTAAAAAGAGGTCAGTTAAATAAAACTATCTATTCTCATCACTTGCATATTGCAATTAATTGTATTAATTTCATGAGGTAAGCATTTCCTAAAAACCAAAATTAAAATTCAACCATTTAAGACCATATTAATTAGATTATTGGACAACCTCCTTTTCTTGATCCTGACAGCCCCCACTAGAAAACTAGCAACATGGAACATAGTCCTGGGGGTCTGTATTAACTGTAAAAACAGGAGCGTTGGCTTAACCTGGATAAACCCTGCCTCCTTTAGGATCGGGATCAGATATTTCCTTCTTGGTGCCGTATAGTGATCACAGAACATCAAGAAATGTAATGTGTTCTGGATCGAAAAGTTATCACAAGTACACGGCATCGCATTTTCGGGAGTGCTCCAGGTTGGGAAGTGTCCAAGGGTTAAATTAATCAAATTAAACCGAAAACGAGTTAAAAGAAAGCGATGATAGGGTTGGTTTACAGTAATTAAGTATAATTCGGGGCCTACTTGAGTGCTCAGAATAATGCTAGTCCGCACCGTTGGTTTCTCAAGCTCTACTTGTTCCCTTTCCAGACTTAGCAATTCACCCATCATGCCTTTAATCTGGGCAATGTCTTTAACAGATATAGAGGCCGGGGTAAAAAAGAGGTCCGGTCTCCCCAACTTAACAAGACAGTTTTTAATGTAAACTAGCCACGGGATTTTGTTTACTCTATCCAGCTGCAAACAGTCTTTTAAGATGATATGGTTAAGGGGGATTTCTTGGATCAACCAGGTCTTTAGCCAAGCCAGAACAGGGGCCACTTTAATCAAGTCTGAGATATATCCTAAACCAAGTTCAGTATGAACGATATATGTTGAGGTGGACTGTGGTACAGAGAGAACAGCGCTTAAAAATTTGTTCTCAGTAGTCTGTATATTTTCCGTAGAACAGTATCCCCATATAGCACTTCCATATGTAGCAACAGCAAGACATTTTGCTTTATACATTTTTACAAGAGTTACTATTGGCCTTGCTCCCAGTTTTTTTGTAAAGCCCTGCAATGCAGAAGATGATCTAGCAAGGGAAATATTTCTGTTTTTTAACTGGGGGCCCCAGGTGCCTCTATCATCAAAAGTGATCCCCAAGTAAGAGAAAGTGGCTACTCTGCAAAGCTCTTGTTTTCCACAAGTGAATGTTTTTAAGAGCTTATTATTCTTACCCTTGCCCAATATCATAATTTGAGACTTTTTACGTTAATCTTTAGGTCCAAGGAACCCATAAAGTCCTCAAAAGCATCCAGTAAACGTTGAAGACCAACACCAGTGCGTGAGAGCAAGACGGCATCATCCGCGTATAGAAGAACTGGAATTCCAAGTTCTCCTATACGTGGGATGTCAGAGGAAGCCTCTCTAAGTGCAGGTTCCAGGGCATTTATGTAAACAGTAAATAGGAGGGGTGCCAGGATGCACCCCTGCCTAACTCCCCTTTTTGATTTAAAGTAACTCGTGCAACGCCCCTCCAGGGTCACTCTGACCGAAGCTATTAAGTCGGTATGTAAGTCTGCTAAAAGACTAACAAGGGCCCTGTCCAGTCCTATATCGAGCAGAATTTTCCATAGTTTAGAGCGATTTACAAGATCAAAAGCTGACGAGAGGTCCATGAACCCCAAGTACATGGACCCCTCCTTAGCCCTCGTATATTTTTCTACCACTAAGTGCAAATTAAGGCCTTGATCTATTGTGCTCCTTTTTGATCTAAAACCATACTGGACGTTTGATAAGACCCCTTTCTCAGTTAACCAGTCATTTAGTTTTGATAAAATAACCCGGCCCAAAATTTTCACCGATGAATCAATCAATGAAATGGGTCTGTACCAGGATGGGTCTTGCCTGTTACCCGTTTTAAAGACCAGTATAATGATGGATTTTTTCCAGGAGTCCGGGATTTTATCAATTGTAAGAACATTAAAAACATTGCATAAGACTTTGGACCAAAATTTCGGGGCAGTTTTGAAGACATCCCCTGGTACCCCGTTACCTTTTTAGTTTCCTTGCACTTGCCTTATCTTGTTTCAGCATCTGTTACTGTTTCTTTCTTTTTAAGAGCTTCGTCATTACATGGGTTAATTATTATTTAGCAACAGAACCAAGAATATGCTTAGAGAAATGCTTAAAGAGAGGAAAACCCTTAATTGAAATGTCTTCCTATAATACAAAATAATGAACCTTAGTTTTGGAACCTTTTTAAAACAACATTCTGAAATGCAAAGTTTCACCCGTGCAACTGAGGGCAAAGTCCTGGCTGAATAAATATTACTGTTTATGTAGCTTGTCTCTCAATGTTTGTAACATGAGCACGGTGGCTGTCTATTTAAAACTAAAACTAAGACATTTCAAGTTTCAAAATGCGTGTGCAATACAGCAAGGTCCAATGTATTCAGATGATGTGTTTGCCTGTTAATATCTAATTCAATGTATCTAAGGAAAATGCTGTAAGTTTATTTATTTTTTGCAAAACACCCAATTTTGTTTTTGGGGGCTTCCATCACCGTTTTTTAGCTCACTGCACCATCCCAGTTCAGAACCTGGCTACATGCAAATTAGTCTGTCCCTGGCCCAGTGCATCATGGGAACAGGGCAGACCAAACTACCAAGCCAATTCTTTACTGGAAAGGAAACAAGCTTCCTTTATGAATCGTTTTGGCCACCACAAGTGTGGAAGGGTATACTCAGATGTGAGTCCCTTGCTCACTGCACCATCAGGATTCAAGCAAGCCAGGCCGAAGACGGCTGCAATGCCAGAAACCGGTCCCCGGAAGCTTGTTTCCTTTCCAGTAAAGAATTGGCTTGGTAGTTTGGTCTGCCCTGTTCCCATGATGCATTGGGCCAGGGTCTGACTAATTTGCATGTAGCCAGGTTCTGAACTGGGATGGTGCAGTGAGCTAAAAAACGGTGATGGATCAAGCCCTGATCTTTTGACTGGGTAGGAGTGTTCTGCTTAATTTAGATACTCTGTCCATCACCACCCCCTTTTATGAATCGTTTTGGCCACCACAAGTGTGGAAGGGTATACTCAGATGTGAGTCCCTTGCTCACTGCACCATCAGGATTCAAGCAAGCCGGGCCGAAGACGGCTGCAATGCCAGAAACCGGTCCCCGGAAGCTTGTTTCCTTTCCAGTAAAGAATTGGCTTGGTAGTTTGGTCTGCCCTGTTCCCATGATGCATTGGGCCAGGGTCAGACTAATTTGCATGTAGCCAGGTTCTGAACTGGGATGGTGCAGTGAGCTAAAAAACGGTGATGGATCAAGCCCTGATCTTTTGACTGGGTAGGAGTGTTCTGCTTAATTCAGATACTCTGTCCATCACCACCCCCTTTTATGAATCGTTTTGGCCACCACAAGTGTGGAAGGGTATACTCAGATGTGAGTCCCTTGCTCACTGCACCATCAGGATTCAAGCAAGCCGGGCCGAAGACGGCTGCAATGCCTGAAACCGGTCCCCGGAAGCTTGTTTCCTTTCCAGTAAAGAATTGGCTTGGTAGTTTGGTCTGCCCTGTTCCCATGATGCATTGGGCCAGGGTCAGACTAATTTGCATGTAGCCAGGTTCTGAACTGGGATGGTGCAGTGAGCTAAAAAACGGTGATGGATCAAGCCCTGATCTTTTGACTGGGTAGAAGTGTTCTGCTTAATTCAGATACTCTGTCCATCACCACCCCCTTTTATGAATCGTTTTGGCCACCACAAGTGTGGAAGGGTATACTCAGATGTGAGTACCTTGCTCACTGCACCATCAGGATTCAAGCAAGCCGGGCCGAAGACGACTGCAATGCCAGAAACCGGTCCCCGGAAGCTTGTTTCCTTTCCAGTAAAGAATTGGCTTGGTAGTTTGGTCTGCCCTGTTCCCATGATGCATTGGGCCAGGGTCAGACTAATTTGCATGTAGCCAGGTTCTGAACTGGGATGGTGCAGTGAGCTAAAAAACGGTGATGGATCAAGCCCTGATCTTTTGACTGGGTAGGAGTGTTCTGCTTAATTCAGATACTCTGTCCATCACCACCCCCTTTTATGAATCGTTTTGGCCACCACAAGTGTGGAAGGGTATACTCAGATGTGAGTCCCTTGTTAACTGCACCATCAGGATTCAAGCAAGCCGGGCCGAAGACGGCTGCAATGCCAGAAACCGGTCCCCGGAAGCTTGTTTCCTTTCCAGTAAAGAATTGGCTTGGTAGTTTGGTCTGCCCTGTTCCCATGATGCATTGGGCCAGGGTCAGACTAATTTGCATGTAGCCAGGTTCTGAACTGGGATGGTGCAGTGAGCTAAAAAACGGTGATGGATCAAGCCCTGATCTTTTGACTGGGTAGGAGTGTTCTGCTTAATTCAGATACTCTGTCCATCACCACCCCCTTTTATGAATCGTTTAGGATTACAAACTCAGCACAAAAGTAAGGGGCAGTCCTAGCTTTTGCAAGCATGCAAAATGCCCTAATATGGACATACAAGATCTGCAAAATATTAGCCAATAGGAAAACATTCAAAACAAGGCATCATATAACCAGAACATGTTGCTCATTCTTGCATGTGTGGTTCCCCCCACCCTTCCCCATGTTGTGTTTACTCTTGTTTGCTTCTGTCCTGTATTGCTTTCTCGCCTGTGTTATTCTCTTCAAAGACTACACGTTCCTCTGTAGCCCATCTGCGTCTCTTCTCCCACCCTCCATATTGCTTTGCCCACACGCATCCTTGGTGTAGTTTCCACCCCTAACTGTCCGTGTTGTTTCTTCCCCAGGCAAATCTATCCTTTGTGAGACTATTGGAAGCATCAAATCTAAACAAGCATTAGCAATTAAAATAGGTAATGCCTTTGGGACATATCAGCTTTGCCAATGGTTTGATGTGATGCTCTAAGCCATCCTCGACGCTGTGCTGAATGACTTAAGAGTAAACAAAAAAAGAAGCATGAAGCGTCTGCCTGCGCCTTTGATATATGTGTAACTTTAGATATGTGGAGTAATGGTGGTTATTTATTTCATAATTTCAGTTACACCTGAAGAAGGGCTTGTGAAGCCCGGAATGTATTGGGTTGCAATAAAGAAAATTGCTTTGGACGAAACATGCATTTTCATCGTCTTCATCATGTTCTTAAGAGAAGCCCGGATGGGCACCTTTTGAGCATTGGAAGCTCGTTAAAAAGAAAACAGCATGTCACCCTGCATGTGGAATAACGATTCAAGATAAAAAGAATACATGAACAAATTGGAATAAAGTGGTGTGGAAAATGGAATTAAACAAAGGATGAGATTTGCATAATTATGCGATTCAGCAATTTGCTGTGCAACTGGGCTTGAAGTGAAATGTCGCTAGTTTTGTTGGTGCGTCATTGTGCAGGCACGCACATGCATGTTAACCACATTGGTGCTAAGGCAATTCCCGCTGGGTGCTGATGATTGAGAATCCCATTGTTCATGACAAGGTCAGCTCGTCATTAGCACAGCTCCAGTGCACTGCATGACGAGCTGACCTTGTCATGAGCATGGAAGGGGTTAAGAAACTTCAAAATTGCAAGAAGACCATAATAAGACTTGAAAAAAGCATTCTCAGTTCTGTATGTGTGAATTTGTGGTAGTCAATAGCACAAATCTGGCAAAAGGCAGCTGAGCTTTGTACATAGTAAAAGGCAAGCATACAGTCAAAGTTTGATATGACATGCTGGCTGAATACTGGGAGAAGTGTACTGTTATTGCATTGTGATGTAGCACAGTGGCGGCTCCTCTATAGGGGTGTGGGGGTGTCGGCCCTGACTTTCTCGCAGTGTGAAAAGCAGAAACATAAAATTGTAAAACTAACATTTCATCTTCCTGCTTCTTGCTCTGCGAGAAAGCAGAAGTGCCTGGAGTGCCTGGTTGTGAGAGGGAGGGTGGGCGGTCCTTCTCGAAGGGCAGGGAGGGCGTGGCTAGCCCAATGCTTTGGGCCCTGACTGCTTTGGTCGGCCTGTTGCCGACCAAAGCAGTCATTCGCACTCTCCCTTTTCTCTATGTAGGCTGCATGCAGCCTACATAGAGAAAAGGGCCTCGATGAGGTGCCAGGCTGGGGCGCTGTGCGCCTGCACCGCACCAATCACAACGCTGCCATTGCAGCATTGTGATTGGCGGAGAGGAAGGAGGCTGCCTGTGGGTGGCAGCGTCCTGTTTGAGGAGGGTTGCAGCAGCAAAACGCAGGACCCGAGGGAAGGTATGTTTTATTTTATTTTTTTAAGTTATTATAGCGCGAACTCGACCGCCACTGTGTAGCATTCTTTAAAGAGTTCCCCCTTCAACTCTTTCCTCATCAGAACGTTGGAGGAGTCCTAATGGATAGGGGGGTGTTTCTTCAGATTCTGGATGAAAAGATGGAAAAGGCCTCTGTTGTAAGCTCTTCCCTTTCCACTGAAATGTTTTGTTATGAAGGTTCTATTGTTTCTGTGCGAGGTGTGGAACTCTATTCACCGGCAGTTACTCGCTGACTGGAGGAGTGAGGACCATGACTGAGTTTGATCCTCAATAAATAATTTTTATCTACAAAAAGTTTTCTGTAACAGCATATTTTGGCAACGATTTTCTGGCTCAGCGATTGTTTTCCCTTCAGGTTCAGTGAAACTCAGCGTGGTTACAATGGACCTACGAAATTGTTAAGTAACCCTCGAGCCATTTATTAGGTACTGTTTATGTTTCTTTGCTGTCATGGAGTTCAAGGGCACTCTTGACAGTGTGTTTTGGAGGCAAAGAAAAATTGTGGGGCACACACATATATGAAAGCCAATGGCCGGGCTGTCAATGTGTGTTGTACACTTGGAATTCTATGGCGTGGATCTCTACGTGCTCATTTGCACGCAGCAGAGTGTCCAGAGCAAACCACGGGGCATATTAGCAAGAACCTCATTAAAACTATCGCCGTTTTAGCAGCAGAAAACTGCAGCTAAAACAGCGATAATGGGCTTGCTAATATGCATTATAGAATTCCAATAGAAGCCCAGGTTCGATGTGCAGGACATCTAACCTGTGCTTCTATTGGAATTCTATAACGCATATTAGCAAGCCCAGCCCATTATCGCCGTTTTAGCGGCAGTTTCCTGCCGCTAAAATGGCGATAATTTTAATGAGGTTCTTGCTAATATGCCCCCACGTGCTTACTGTTGTGCGGCTAATTGTTTTGTGCTGCCTGCGAGCCCTGAAACTTAAGGTCGAAGAAGATCACTGTCTTGTTTGTTGTTCTCGTGCATATCTGCGAGCATAAGTCTCACAGCAGCGGCAAATGCTTTCCATAAGCATAACCCTTCACCTGTGTTGCGAGGAGCCACATCATTCTCTCCTGCCTCTTGAGAGTTATGTCATTGTCAGATGTATGGAAATGTATTGGTAGCCAGTCTCTACGTTAGAGGAAATGTTCTATTCTCAACTGTTTCCTTATCAGCAATATCTCCATCACCTTTGTTGCTCATTAAAACCAGGCAATCCACCAACTGAATGGAAAGAACGGGGGAATATTTTTGATGATTATCTGGAGGCACTGGATGGTAATAATTTTGGACCAAGTGGAAAAGTGCAATTTTACTCAATATACTGGGTAAATAGGTTCGGTATGTCTTTAAATATTTACCTCCGGCTACAGGTCAAGACAGACAATGTAAAGCAGATATATTTTGTGAGCCAAGGAAAAGATTAGAAACAAGAGTGCTAAGAGATTTAATGTGGTTATGAGGAGACACAAACTTTATATGGAACCTCAAAAAATGGGAAAATCAGTTGATGAATTTGTAAAAAGTGTATTAGAATTATCAGTCAAGTGCCAATTGTGGACAATGGCAGATGAAATAATAGGAGATCAACTCATTATACAATGCAAGAGTAAAAGGAAGCAAGACAGATTATGAGCTACAAAAATAAAAATCTGTCTTTAAATGATGTTATAGGGATAGCCAGATTTGTGGAAGAGTCTGAGTATTGTATGAGAGAGATGGAGTGGAAAGATTTTAAAGGGGTAAATAAAGTGGCGGCTGTACACAAAATAGAAAGTGACTAGGTGGTTACCACCAAAGTTAATGCTAAAGTATGAAGAGAAGCTTTCAACAGTAAGTCGTAAAATATGTAATAGGTGTTCTAATAATAATTATACTTCTGAGCCTGGGAGCGGCTTTGAAATTGGGGATGAATGCAGGAAGTCTGATGAAAGGGTCACTTTGCTAAGATGTGCAGAGACTGTGGTAAAGCAAGAGTGGCAATGTTGGCAAAATACATTTCCTTGCCAGATGATATGAGTTTGGACAAAACCTTGTGTGCTGGAAAAGCTAATAGAGATTTGGGTAGGAGGAATAGATCCAATGCAGTGTTTGTGATTAGGAATAAGAACGTGGAGTTGGTGGTTGACTCTGGTTCATTTTATACCATTTTACCAAAATATATGTTTGATGCCCAGTGGCTGTGAGTAAGATTGCAGCTAAAGAAATAAATCCTGAGGATATTAGGTTAAGAAGATGATATAATTGGCTACATGCTTACTGATGTAGAGTTAAAGAACTGAAGGGCAAAAGCAAAGGAGTAGGTGGGAGATCTGCCCCACCTATTCTTGGTTGGCTCCATCAGTATGACTTACACTTTATAACTGATCCATGTGCTCCCAAACAGGTGATGGTTGTGGAAGACACAACGTTTGATTATATTGTTGAGGGTGTCAAAAATGGGTTATGGGAAGAAATTAGTGAATTGAAAGGTTACGTACACAAGATAAGGTTGAAACAGAGGGCAGCACAAGGTGAGGAGAGTGCCATTATTGGTGAGGGATGAAGTTAAGAAATTATTGGAGGATATGTTAAAAAATTGTGTAATTTAACCAATAGAAACATGTAATTGTATTTCTCTGGAGGTTATTATGGAAAAGGAGGATGGGAAATTGAGATTTTGTTTGGACCTAAGAACCTTGAATCAGAATATTGTAACAGAATATTTCCATTGCCTAATATTAATGAGTTTATTTTAATGCTTAAGGGATGTAAGTACTTTCTAAACTGGATCTCAAGCCTGCCTACCATCAAATTCATCTTCATGATCAGTCAACGCCTTTGACAGCTTTTATAGCAATGGAAGGCAGCTTTCAATTTACCCGAATGCCATTTGGTTTGGCTTCGGCCGCTAGTGTCTTGCATAGGATGATGAGTGAGATGCTCAAAGGCTTGGGCAAAGTCACTTATTTTCAAGATGATGTTCTGGTTTTTGGTGGTAGTGTAGAGAGTCACAGTAGTGCTTTTAAACAAGCACTGGATAGAATTGCTGAATCAGGTTTGACACTGAGGAAACTGAAAAGTGTATATTTGGTAAATGAAATTGAATATTTGGGTCACACCTTGTCTGCTGAGGGTGTTAAACCAATGAAGGTTTTGAGTTCCGCAATAAAATTGGCACCTACACCCCAGGATAAAGGCTAGTTATGATCTTTTCTTGTTTTAATAGATTACTAGAAAATGTTGTCCGTAAGACAGAATGTTTAAAGGAACTGTTGAGAAAAAGTGTAAGCTTCATATGGGGAGATGAGCAACAGGTATGTTTTGACAATTTTAAGGAAGTATGTAAAGCTGGTACTCTTGTGCTTTTTGCCATGAAGAGGAAAACTGTTATAATTGTTAATGAAAGTGCTACTGGTATTGGGGCATTTTTGTCACAAATTCATTACGTAAGTGAAAAGACTGTAGTATTTGCCGAACATTCTCTTACTTGTACAGAGTGACATTGTTCTGTGATTGAGAAGGAGGCACTTGTAGCAGCCTGGAGGGTGGAGTATTTTTATGACGTGTGTGGGGATGTAAGATTATTCTTCCCACGGATCACAAGCCTCTAATGACGATATTTTCTCTGGGAGGAGTCAGCAAGTGTTCATTGAGACTCGCCAGGCTGGCGTCTCATTTGCAAGAATATAACTACACCATTGAGTACATACCAAGCAGGAGAAATGCACAAGTGATTTGCTTTTCATGTTTGCTTTTGGAGTGAGAATGTGTGGATAATGAAGCGGTGGTACAGAATTAAAAGGAAGGAACAGTGGTGTGTGTGGGTGACATTGTTTAATGGAGTCATGGATCTGTGAGTGACTTGGAGACGACGTTTGCCAAGGAGGGAGATGAGATTTTAAATGTGGTGATTCAGATAATTGTGAAAGGTGGGAGGAGAGAAAGTGCTTTGCCTGTTGCATATTGGATGAGGTGGCAGTGGTGGGTGGAAATATGGTTATGTGAAGAGAGAAAATGGTGCCATCCACTGGTGTGCAGAAGAGCCTTTTAGAGAATGCACATGAGGGCGATCTAGGCTAGACTATCACAAAAAGAAGTTTGAGGATACAGTTTTGGTGACAGGGAATGAACAGTGATGTAGTGTCTTGGGTGGAGAGCTCTGTTGAGTGCAGAGAGAGTGAAAAAAGACTCAAGGATGGTTGCCAGGCAGATTCAGGTGCTTTTTGTTACCTAGGTCAAGCATAGCACACAGTGTATATTGATTCTATTGGTCCTATCACCAAGGAGGATGTTTGCATTAGTGTTGTGTATGTACATTCTAGGTGGTTGGTAGTATCAGGACTAAAACAGATGCTTTTCAAGAAGTGTTTGAGGATAAGGGTATTTCTCTTGGGTTTGTTACCGGAAACAGTACTCAATTGATATCCCACGAACTGAAGGATTTTTTGTCTTCTTGTGGGATTAGTTACCACCAACAAGGGTAGCCCTATTACCTGAACCAGGGGCAAGGTAAAGACTAGAATCCTAACAAAGGTTCAAGTAAGACATTACATTCAACATATACTAAAATAATGTAAAAAATGCATCACATAAAACAAGACAAACTATGCAAAACATTATGATATTGCCAAGTGATATGTTGTAAATTGCTTCATGATGTTTAGTCTGTTTTCTGTGTTTCTTACCTGGAACTTTAGCGTGTTCCTAATGTAATGATTCTAGTTAGGAATTCCAGGTTAGTCAGTTGGTGCTTGGCCAGATGGTGTTATGCTGTTTATTCTGTGCTGCCAATAAACTTGTGCCTAACAAGTCTCTACCTGCATGGAACATCATTATTATGATTACAACATTTGGCGACAAGGACTAGTATCTGGCCAGAGGATCAACAGTGCAGCGGAACAAAGAATTACAGAATAAATCGGCTTTCACCGCAAAAGAACTCCGTGTGCATCAAGTGAGTCATCACTACTTTCTGTCATCAGAAAACGATCATCGTTACAAAAGTCTTCGGAAGGTGAGCACTTTTCGCAATATTTGGAGGATTGTATGCGTACCACAAACTTTCAAAAATCAGTTACCTTGGTTGCCTGGCTACCGCTTCCTAGTGTCTCGCGACCTGCATCCTCCTTGTGGCCATAGCGACGCTCCTCGCGCATGCTGTCTTCAGCGCGAGCCTTCCGACACAAACAACGAGAATCAAGTCATTTCGTAATAGACGCTTCTCGCCATACGCACGTCAGGCGTCAATTTCCCTTCGACGCTGCTCGCTATGCGCCTGTAATTGTCGATTCCTATGGAGCCAACAGATTTCAGCGCGACCTCGCTGAGTAAAATCATTACTATTTAGCATGCTCCTCTAAAGATTCTACACAAAGAAAATAAGTAAGACAAATACTTTTGCAATATTGATGGTGTTGGAGTAGAAATTCATCAAAGGGAAGTTTAACAAGTCAGTTATTCTCACATAACATTTCATTTATTTTTCCTGTGTATTTATACATTTTGCTTATAATTTATTCCTTTAAGAGTAACAATGTCGCAACAAGTTAATGTGGCACTTCCTCCCCAATTCTTTACTGAACCAGGGAATCCCTCTACTTCCTGGGAAGATTGGATTGTAATGTTTTACAACTACATTGAAGCGTTAGACGGAGAAGATTTTTCTCCTAAAAGGAAAAAAGCACTTCTGATGACCACCTTGGGAAAAGAAGGTCAACGAATTTTCAAGTATTTACCCCAAGTTTTACCTTCTGGTTCCCAGTCTCCTCTTGATGAATATAAAGAGGCCATTGCTATACGTGAGACTCGTTTTGCCAAAGAGGAGAATCTTGTTTTACAAAGATTTAAATTCTACAAAAACAAACAACGTGAGGATGAATCCATAGATGATTTTGTCGCACGATTGCGAGAACTCTCCGTAAAGTGTAATTTTGGCCAGATGACGGATGAACACATTCGCGATCAATTAATTGTTCAATGTAACAATCGGAAAATACAGGAACGCCTATGGGCAGCAAAAAAAACAACTTTAAAAGTTGCCATTGAACTTGCAAAAAATTGTAGAGGAAAGTGAGAAATGTATGAAAGAATTACAAAAAAGTGGTATTGATCTCAAGGTTGCAGAAATTTCCAACAAAGCAGTTGTCTCTAGCGATAACAGTGATACTGATAGTTGTGCTGTTGCTAGAAAAAAAGGGTACGCTTTTCAAAAGAAAAATTATAGTCAACAGTACACTAAATCTCAATCTAAAGTATGTTCTAGGTGTGGTAGTGATACCCATTCTTCAGATGCGAAATTTTGTTTCGCCAATAATAAGGAATGCTTAAAATGTGGCAAACAAGGTCACTTTGCTAAAATGTGCAAAAATAGAAGTAACTCTAGAGTGACCGTTGTGAATGATTATAGTGAGTTGAATCGTGATGTTAACAAATTGCTTGTTCTACATGATTCTGTGTGTTCTTGTCAAGACAGAAGAGAAAGGATTGCAAAAGCTGATTTTATTATTGAAAAAAAATCTATTAGCCTAATGGTTGACACTGGTTCTAAGTGGACTATCATCCCCATGTCATTAGTTAAACAACACTGGGGTCAGAAAACTTTACTGGACTGCGACATTTTTCCTTCTGGTTATCAGGGAGAAAAAAAATAGATCTTCTTGGGTATTTTAAATCTGAAATTCTTTTTAAAAACAGATCTACGTTTGGTAAAGTTTATGTGTCTGTTGATGGACCAGCAATATTAGGTCGTATTCATCAATATGATCTTCACATAGTTCCCAGAGCAGAGGAACCTGTAATGGTAGAACATGATTTTAGTGTGATTGACATACTTTCAACCTTCAACAATGTTTTTAGAGAGAAATTGGGAGAGTTACAAGGCTATTCTCACAAAATAATATTAAAGGAAGGTAGTATCCCCGTTCAGCATAAGGCTAGAAGAGTTCCATTTACTGTACGGAAGGAAGTGAAGGCTGTTCTGGAAGAAATGCTACAGGGTGGGATTATTGAGCCAGTTGAAGCATCCCCGTGGATTTCTCCTGTGGTTATTTCCCAGAAGCCTGATAACAAAATTAGATTTTGTGTGGACCTTAGGTCACTAAATAAATGTGTTGTTGCAGATGTTTTTCCTTTGCCAAATATAGGGGAGCTAGTCTCAACTTTGAAAAGGGCTAAATATTTCAGCAAACTTGATCTTAAACATGCCTACCATCAGATTCGACTTGAGGAAGGGTCTAAACATCTGACTGCTTTTATTACTGGTGAAGGAACGTTTCAGTTCACAAGATTATCTTTTGGGCTGATTTCAGCCACGAGTATTTTTCAGAGAATGGTCTCTGAAGTATTTAAAGGGTTAGAGAAGGTCATCTATTTCCAAGATGATATCTTAATCTTTGGCGATTCAATTGAAGAACATAATAATGTTCTTCAAAGTGCTTTACGCAGAATAGATGAAGCTGGTCTTACCTTAAGGAAAGAAGTGTGCATTTCTAGTTTCTGAGATTGAGTATTTAGGTTTTTCCCTCTCAGCCGAAGGTGTTAAACCAAAAAAGAATTTGTTGGAAGCAATAGAACTTGCTCCTTCTCCTGTGGACAAGGACCAATTGCGGTCCTTTATGGGATTAATTGAATTTTATTCCAAATTTGTCAGAGACTTTTCTAGTAAAACTGCTCCATTGAGAGGTTTATTGAAAAAAGGTGTGAAATTTTCGTGGACCAGTGAACATGAGGTTTGTTTCAAGTCAATTAAATCTGAACTGACATTTGCTTGTGTAACAGTATATGAATGGCAACAGGTTACATTATCACCCTTATTCTTTTCAGCTATGTTATTCCCTGATGAAGGGCTAAGGTAAAGCCCGAAATGCATTGGATATGACAATTTGACAATGATGCCTCATGGGATAAAATGATAATTGTGCAAATTGAATATAAGTTTGAAGAACAAGTACCAATAAATAAATATACTCACTATGAACTCTCAACAAATGGTGTGAGGAATCCTTTCT
Organism: Lissotriton helveticus; assembly: GCF_964261635.1. Taxonomy (NCBI): domain Eukaryota; kingdom Metazoa; phylum Chordata; class Amphibia; order Caudata; family Salamandridae; genus Lissotriton; species Lissotriton helveticus. The sequence goes on along the minus strand of NC_136060.1, from coordinate 121,087,097 downwards.
AAAAAAGGAGATATGGTAGCCCTCGCTGGGATGGTCCTAGTGCCCATTATGGATGACGCAGCATGTGTTCACCGTATGTGTAGGGTATTGAGAGAGTGGCCTGAGACTCATGTGTTTTTGGGGGGAGATCTAAACACTTATTTGAATGCTGATTTAGATAAGTCGAGTCCGTTAACTCATGGCACCCCACATGTGGCCAAGGCGCTGACTACTGCAATGGAAGAATTTGATTTAATTGATGTGTGGCGGGTAAGGAATCCACAGGTGAGGGAGGGGACACATGCTACACCTGCACACGGAAGCTGGTGGAGACTAGACTATTGGCTAGTGGGAACTGGGGCGGCAGGCGGGCTGTAACGCCATTAGCTTGCACACTTTCAGACCACAACCCAGTTCAGCTAAACGTGGTGTTCCCAACAGCCGGATGTCCCCCATTCACGTGGCGCTTGCGATCCGAAGCCCTATTAGACCCTATCTTTGAAAAGACGATAAGAGAAGCCATTGTACAGTATTTTCAACTAAACAAGGGCACGGTTGCGGATGTTGCTACGCTGTGGGAGGCCTTTAAGGTCACGATTAGGGGAGTGTGCATTAGTGCAGCGGCGGGTGTCCTAAAAGATATACGTACAAAATTACGCACCACTGAGTCTGAACTGCGTGAGGTGGAACGCAAATATGAGGCGGACCCTAGAGCGGATACCCTAGCTGACTTGCAGAAACTGCTTAAGGAGTTTGTGAAACTGGATGATGCAGAACTAAAATATCTATCACGTAGACACACGGCCAGGTGTTATGGTGAGGGAGGATGGCCGGGACGCGCCCTGGCGCTCAAGATTAAGACACGTCTTGAGCAACCACGTATTGACAGTCTTACAGATGAAATGGGGTCTGAGCACCTTGATCCTACTGACATATTAGAGCAATTTCGAAACTTCTATGCGGACCTGTATAAGTCCCGTGGACAGGTTCAAGAGACAGAATTTGAGGATTATTTAAAGGATATTGCGTGTGCCTGGTTATCTGACGCTCACAGACAATACTTGTGCTTACCTATAGACGAACAGGATGTGAGATCTGCGATTGCGGCACTAGCTAATGGAAAGGCGCCGGGACCAGATGGTCTGACTGTCGAGTTTTATAAAAAATATGTGGATATTCTGGCACCGCAACTACTTGAAATGTATGCGGAAGCTCATGAATCTGGGGAGCTCCCTCCATCTTTAAGAGAAGCGTTGATGATCACATTGCTTAAGAAGGATAAACCACCGGACAAGTGCGACTCCTATCGTTCATTGTCACTGCTTAATATTGACGCTAAGATTCTGGCCAAAATCTTAGCTACTAGAATACAGCCCTTGATGCAGAAATTGGTATTACCGGATCAATCTGGTTTTATACCTGAGCGATCCACATCCTATAATTTACGAACGATCTTTTCAATGTTTCATGTACTGGAGCCGAAGCTGCAGGCGGCGGCAGTGCTCCTAGATGCGGCCAAAGCTTTCGATTTGGTCAAATGGCAATATCTGCAGTACATACTAAGGCGCATGGGATTTCCACCGCTATTTTTGCAGTGGATATCAGTGCAGGTCGAGTGCTCTGGTGCGCGTAGGTGGGCTCACATCGGACTCCTTTCATACAGGGAGAGGTACGCTGCAGGGGTGTCCGTTATCACTGTTAATATTCGAATTGATACTAGAACCATTGGCTTGTGTGATCAGGCAGTGACACAGGGAAGCAGCGCTTAATTTCAACTCCAGACCAGTAGCTATATCACTCTATGCAGATTATATGGTTCTCTTTGTCCGTGAAACAGCTCGGTATCTAGCACAATTGCTCAGAGAATATGTACGCTTTGGTCAGTTATCGGGGCTGTTTATAAACTGGGATAAGTCCTTTGTAATCCCACTGACAGAGTCGACCACTTGTCCGGATTTAGAGTTCCCGCTGGTGTGGACCGCAGATCCGGTAAAATACCTCGGAGTGTGGGTTCATAGAGACCCAAAGACAGTGGTTAGAGAAAATTATGGTAGAGCATATTCATCGTTAGAGAGTCAAGTGGATGGTTGGATAGCTCTCCCGCTCTCTTTGGCGGACCGAATTGCCCTAATTAAGATGGTGGTTTTGCCACGTTTTTTATATCTCTTTCTTAACATCCCGATAGTGCTCACTTTACAATTTTTTAAGACTGTTAGGAGTCAGCTGATTAGACTGGCACGGGCAGGCAGACATGCCCGAGTGCAATGGACTACGTTGGCCAGGAGCTATGAGAAGGGGGGATTTGAAGCACTGGACTTTTTTATTTATTACTTAAGTGCGCAAGTGCAATATCTCTATTATTGCTACAGACCTCATGCATTCACACCACACGTTGCAGTGGAGGAGGGAGACGTGGCCCCAGTTCCGCTCTGTAGCGCGATTACTCAGCGCATTCGTGGCACTCCCAAGACGGAAATTAATGCAGTTGACACTACTGTTGCTGTATGGTGGAAGATCGGACACTTGGCAGGCAAACTTCCGTTATATGCCCCTTCTCTGTGGTTGGCAAACCACGCTGCCCTGTCGGTGACACAGGAGGCGCCATCCCTCCGTCTACTACGAGAGGCGGGTTTTAGATACATGTCAGATGTTTATGTGAATGGATCTGTGGTAGTGGAAGAGGACTTGGCCTATGTTAATAACCAAACGCTCGCGTTTCGTTTTGCGATGCATCGCCTGAGACATGCACTCAAAACACATTACACTACATACCCGCAAGAACCCCCTACTCTGGCCTCTTTGCAATATGCGATCACTACCTCCAGCAATAAAAGTATAATCTCGAAATTGTATAAGTTGATAAAGAATGAAAGCGTGGAGATCCCGGATCAGAGTTGGGAGCGCTGGTCTGTTTGTTTGCCTGAACCAATTTCAGAGGCGGATTGGACATATGTATGCGGTTTGACTGGGACGCTTAGCATGAATGGGAATCTGAGGATTATCCATTTCAAATATATACACCAGGTGTATTATACTCCATTGCGGCTGTACAGGTATGGGATATGTACAACGGCGGACTGCAGGCGTTGCGGCCGTGCAAACGCGGACTTTATGCATCTGGCTTGGGAATGTCAGAAAGTTTGGGTATTCTGGGAAGAAGTTGTGTTCTGCCTGAAAGATATGGTGAGTGTGGAGCTGGGATGTGAACCGCTTGCCTGTCTATTATGCTGTGTACCACACATCCGAGGAATGACTGGCAAGTTTGTGAGGCTGGGTCTGCTGATGGCAGCTCGTCGGGTTGCGATCATATGGGGGAGTAAAAACAGGCCTAAGATAGAGACATGGATCACAGATCTAGTTTATTGTAGAGACAACTTGGTGGCATATGCCTAGGAGCTGCCCGCGATTTCGAGACCAAGGGACATATGGGAGCCACTGAGGGTGTATTTACTCAGTCGGGTGGAATCTGCAATTGTTCAGTGAAGTACGCGGAGGGGTGCTCGAATCGTTTCCCACAGATTGCCTGGTAACTGCTGCGTATGTATATGACTAGGAATAATACATTGCACATGGTGTGAATGGTTAATTTCCTTTTCTTTTCTTCTCTTTTATTTTTGTTTGCTGTTGTTTCTCTTTGTTCAGGAGCCCTCCTCACTTTGTGGAGGCGGAATATGTACAGCTGAAAGTATACTGCTCAGCTAAGTTTGCAAGAATTTATACTAGATGAAACATGTATCTTAAAGACGCTAGATGTTATGAGCGAAGTCAATATGGAAATGTTATGCAATTACATTGACATTGTATCTGCCTTCTGAACTTGTTTAATAAAATTTGGAGAAAAAAAACCCAATGTAAACGTAAACAGTGGCTGAGGAAAAATTATTACACACAAACTGTTCAGACAAAGCAAAAAACAGAGATAGCAAAGATTGCGTCCTCTTCAATCAAGGCCATAAATAGGCGTCAACGGCGTTTCAACCAAACTAAACTTGAATGGTCATCATCAGGCCAAACTGTATTTAATGGTAGAGCGTCCAAAAAGTAAATCTAGAATAAATATGTACACATAGGGAGTATCACATTTAATATGAATATTAATATAAAGGGGGTCACTAATTACAACCAGCATAGCACAAGATCAAAAATCAAAAGTCAGTGTCATGCATGTGAACCGTTATGATAAACCGCTAAAACAAAAATTAAATTATAAAATGAAAAGATGCAGTAATACCAGAAGAAAAGTCAAGAAAAATCAAGAAATAGTCATAAAAAGATCAAGAACCAATCGAACCAAACCAAGGGCTTGTGAAGAAATATAAGCCCAAGGTGAAAAATGAGTATAAAAAAAGTACCAAGATGTTGAGAAAAAACCTCAGTATACTTTTCAATAAATCATGGCAGAAAAGAACTAAAAGTCAAAGCACGACCAACGTTTTCCCACGGGCATTAATAGGATAATACAATTCATAAACCTCCAAAAATAAATAAAATAAGAAGCCAGAAAAAAAGGGAGGGGGGGGGGTCACACCTACCTGCTCGGAGCTACGAGCAAGTCATCATTATGAGTGCCGTACAGACCGTAACAGTGTCTCAGTGATAATGCCGAAGTGATCGCGTGGTGAAAACAGCGTGTATTTGAATGCTGTCCCATGGCCAAGGAAACAAAAAAGAGACTGTCAGTTAACCATTCATGCTTAAAATATTGTGAGTAGTGAATATTTAAACACTGTTCACATCGAGTGCTGCGCAGACCGCAAACGCGTCTTGGAAACAATGCGGAAGTGGCTGGCATAGTGTAGCCTGCGTGTATATTGACGCTATTCCCACAACTAAAAAACAAAATGTTGTGAGCATTGTATATTTGAACGCTGCTCACGTCACTGGAGCCCAAGAAAGGACTGTTGGTTCGCCATTGAATATTAGGTCAATCAATTGGGATGAAAACTGGGAATACTTATACCGCCAGAAAGTTACAAAATCAGTTCTACACAAAAGAAAAACAAGTAAATTTAAACCAAGGAAATATTTTTGATATGCATGCAACAATTATAGAAATAAAAAAAAAGAAGAAATGTAAATATTACGCTATACTGGACCCCACAGAAGTAAATTACAGGGACCAGGGCATAATCATATATTCGAATACAAGAAAGAATGCAATGACATGTATTCAATAGCAGATCAATAAAACCATATCCTAAAAGAAATACTGGAATTTCAAATGGAAAGGAATATTAAATATTATAGTATACTAAAGGCGATTACAAGGACCAATGTAATGTCATGTATTCAATTACAAGAAACAATGCGATTACATATATAGCAGAGCTCAATGGAAAATGATACTACTGTATCCAAAAAGATAAGGTCTATACTGCAAAATCAATACCCAATACAGAAAAGCCAATTAAAAATGCAAAAAATATCAACAGTCAAATAATACACAAAAAGAAAGCATGTGCAAGTTTCTATACAACATTTTTAAAGGCTAGGTAAAGATCCCCCTGAAAACAGATGCAGGAGGCCATAATCAAAACAATATTATGTGTTCAATTCAAAACAGAATACAGTAAAATGTATTGAGAAAAAAATATATACTGAAACAAGGAACATAAAGGGTGTTAGTTCATAATTACATCATCCAATATTAGACAAAGTACAGTTGAATCATCAGGATGACCCATGTCGTATCCGAAAAAGCAGTTGCAAAATGATGACCCATGTAATTTCTGAAAAAACAATTGCAAAACGAGAGTTGGAATAATCGAACATCAACTGAATATTACAGAATTACATTTTTCAAGGATATTCAGTCCCTTGTTGATGCTATCACTTCTCAAAATCCAGCGACATTCAGTCTTATTCAGAATGTTGTGAATATTGCCACGTGGCAATACACATTTTTTTATTTTTGTTACTTTTCGCTTCATTTCTTTAATAGTTTGGGATAGCTGTTTAACCCTTTGTTTGTATTTTTTCTTTTGTATTTCTGTAGTCATTCATCAATTCCCTTCATGTGGATTGAATGTCTCTGGAGTTAATTACATTAATAAACTTTAACTTCCATTGATAAAAGAAAAAGTAGGTCGTCCTTTGACTTTTAGGTCTTTTCTTTCACCTTTTATTATAAAATATACTAAGGTTTTTGCTAAGCCCGGGCGGAGAACTCTGCTCTGCCTGCGGAGTGTGCGAAGATTTGCCTACTCCGCGCTCCATGGAGAAGCCCCCGCCTCCACCCCCTACTAACAATTAATTATACATTAATTAAAAGTAAATTAAAAACCACTTACCTGTACTGAGAAAACTGGGCAGGTGCGCACAGTTTTCTCAAGGATTACCCCCTCACTTAAATCAAATCTACTAGAAATGCTGTGGCAAAGCCCAGCATATGTGTAGAACCTGGCTCTCCACTATGTCACAATTGGAGCCCTTAACTCAATGTAAGCCTAGATTACTCATTCAACAGTTACTCATGAGAATGACAAACCGAGAAATATCAATGAGCCTATAAGGTCCTAGATCGGAAATACCACGAAAGCTGAGATCTGAACCCATCTGCTTGGTTCTGGTTGAAAAAACTGCTGGAAACTGGACTATTCAGATTTACCATTAACTAAACTAAACTTAGAATTGGGGGTCTGAAACAAGAATTTCAGTCACAGTCGAACACCCATACATCAGATTAAGAGCCTGGGGGCTGGCTTGATTCCACTTTGGGATTTCAAGTTCAGGTCAAAAAAGTTGCTGCGACTTGCTACGGTCTGCTTCGAGTCCTCAGGAAGTTCTTGACTCTTCTCCCCTTTGAGGCTAGACGCCTGCTGGTCCAGTCGTTAATTCTCTCATGGCTGGATTATGCAAACGCTATCGGAATCTTCTCCCCGACAAATTCAGGCTCGAATCTAACCACCTGGCCTTCAGGAAGCTCTTGAAGACATTCCTGTTTCAGTGAGTGTCTGTACCCTGTTCCTAGGTCACACAGCGCTGGGATGCCTTAGGGTGGTAATTGCAAACACAACAGTGATGGACAGAATGTGGATCGATGTCACACATTCACCCCAGTCCAAAGATCTGGGCCCAAATCCATCGTTTTTCCACTCCACACCACCCTGGGTTAGACAATGGCGATATGCAAATCAGCACTGACCCTGTGCCCCATGGGAACAGTCCAGTCCGAACTACAAAAGCCATGTCCTTCCCAGAACGGAATCAAGCATCCGAGGACCGGCCCGGTTTCGAGGTAACACCTCTCATCAGCCCGGCTAGCTTGACTCCAGTGGTGTGGAGTGCCTGGGACTCACGTCTGAGCATCCCCAGTACACTTAGAGCGGTAATTGCAAACACAACAGTGATGGACAGAATGTGGATCAATGTCACACATTCACCCCAGTCCAAAGATCTGGGCCCAAATCCATCGTTTTTCCACTCCACACCACCCTGGGTTAGACAATGGCGATATGCAAATCAGCGCTGACCCTGTGCCCCATGGGAACAGTCCAGTCCGAACTACAAAAGCCATGTCCTTCCCAGAACGGAATCAAGCATCCGAGGACCGGCCCGGTTTCGAGGTAACACCTCTCATCAGCCCGGCTAGCTTGACTCCAGTGGTGTGGACTGCCTGGGACTCACGTCTGAGCATCCCCAGTACACTTAGAGCGGTAATTGCAAACACAACAGTGATGGACAGAATGTGGATCAATGTCACACATTCACCCCAGTCCAAAGATCTGGGCCCAAATCCATCGTTTTTCCACTCCACACCACCCTGGGTTAGACAATGGCGATATGCAAATCAGCGCTGACCCTGTGCCCCATGGGAACAGTCCAGTCCGAACTACAAAAGCCATGTCCTTCCCAGAACGGAATCAAGCATCCGAGGACCGGCCCGGTTTCGAGGTAACACCTCACATCAGCCCGGCTAGCTTGACTCCAGTGGTGTGGAGTGCCTGGGACTCACGTCTGAGCATCCCCAGTACACTTAGAGCGGTAATTGCAAACACAACAGTGATGGACAGAATGTGGATCAATGTCACACATTCACCCCAGTCAGCGCTGATTTGCATATCGCCATTGTCTAACCCAGGGTGGTGTGGAGTGGAAAAACGATGGATTTGGGCCCAGATCTTTGGACTGGGGTGAATGTGTGACATTGATCCACATTCTGTCCATCATTGTTGTGTTTGCAGTTACCGCTCTAAGTGTACTGGGGATGCTCAGACGTGAGTCCCAGGCACTCCACACCACTGGAATCAAGCTAGCCGGGCTGATGAGAGGTGTTACCTCGAAACCGGGCCGGTCCTCGGATGCTTGTTTCCGTTCTGGGAAGGACATGGCTTTTGTAGTTCGGACTGGACTGTTCCCATGGGGCACAGGGTCAGCGCTGATTTGCATATCGCCATTGTCTAACCCAGGGTGGTGTGGAGTGGAAAAACGATGGATTTGGGCCCAGATCTTTGGACTGGGGTGAATGTGTGACATTGATCCACATTCTGTCCATCATTGTTGTGTTTGCAGTTACCGCTCTAAGTGTACTGGGGATGCTCAGACGAGAGTCCCAGGCACTCCACACCACTGGAATCAAGCTAGCCGGGCTAATGAGAGGTGTTACCTCGAAACCGGGCCGGTCCTCGGATGCTTGTTTCCGTTCTGGGAAGGACATGGCTTTTGTAGTTCGGACTGGACTGTTCCCATGGGGCACAGGGTCAGTGCTGATTTGCATATCGCCATTGTCTAACCCAGGGTGGTGTGGAGTGGAAAAACAATGGATTTGGGCCCAGATCTTTGGACTGGGGTGAATGTGTGACATTGATCCACATTCTGTCCATCATTGTTGTGTTTGCAGTTACCGCTCTAAGTGTACTGGGGATGCTCAGACGTGAGTCACAGGCACTCCACACCACTGGAATCAAGCTAGCCGGGCTGATGAGAGGTGTTACCTCGAAACCGGGCCGGTCCTCGGATGCTTGTTTCTGTTCTGGGAAGGACATTGCTTTTGTAGTTCGGACTGGACTGTTCCCATGGGGCACAGGGTCAGCGCTGATTTGCATATCGCCATTGTCTAACCCAGGGTGGTGTGGAGTGGAAAAACAATGGATTTGGGCCCAGATCTTTGGACTGGGGTGAATGTGTGACATTGATCCACATTCTGTCCATCATTGTTGTGTTTGCAGTTACCGCTCTAAGTGTACTGGGGATGCTCAGACGTGAGTCCCAGGCACTCCACACCTCTGGAATCAAGCTAGCCGGGCTGATGAGAGGTGTTACCTCGAAACCGGGCCGGTCCTCGGATGCTTGTTTCCGTTCTGGGAAGGACATGGCTTTTGTAGTTCGGACTGGACTGTTCCCATGGGGCACAGGGTCAGCGCTGATTTGCATATCGCCATTGTCTAACCCAGGGTGGTGTGGAGTGGAAAAACGATGGATTTGGGCCCAGATCTTTGGACTGGGGTGAATGTGTGACATTGATCCACATTCTGTCCATCATTGTTGTGTTTGCAGTTACCGCTCTAAGTGTACTGGGGATGCTCAGACGTGAGTCCCAGGCACTCCACACCACTGGAATCAAGCTAGCCGGGCTGATGAGAGGTGTTACCTCGAAACCGGGCCGGTCCTCGGATGCTTGTTTCCGTTCTGGGAAGGACATGGCTTTTGTAGTTCGGACTGGACTGTTCCCATGGGGCACAGGGTCAGCGCTGATTTGCATATCGCCATTGTCTAACCCAGGGTGGTGTGGAGTGGAAAAACGATGGATTTGGGCCCAGATCTTTGGACTGGGGTGAATGTGTGACATTGATCCACATTCTGTCCATCATTGTTGTGTTTGCAGTTACCGCTCTAAGTGTACTGGGGATGCTCAGACGTGAGTCCCAGGCACTCCACACCACTGGAATCAAGCTAGCCGGGCTGATGAGAGGTGTTACCTTGAAACCGGGCCGGTCCTCGGATGCTTGTTTCCGTTCTGGGAAGGACATGGCTTTTGTAGTTCGGACTGGACTGTTCCCATGGGGCACAGGGTCAGCGCTGATTTGCATATCGCCATTGTCTAACCCAGGGTGGTGTGGAGTGGAAAAACAATGGATTTGGGCCCAGATCTTTGGACTGGGGTGAATGTGTGACATTGATCCACATTCTGTCCATCATTGTTGTGTTTGCAGTTACCGCTCTAAGTGTACTGGGGATGCTCAGACGTGAGTCCCAGGCACTCCACACCACTGGAATCAAGCTAGCCGGGCTGATGAGAGGTGTTACCTCGAAACCGGGCCGGTCCTCGGATGCTTGTTTCCGTTCTGGGAAGGACATGGCTTTTGTAGTTCGGACTGGACTGTTCCCATGGGGCACAGGGTCAGCGCTGATTTGCATATCGCCATTGTCTAACCCAGGGTGGTGTGGAGTGGAAAAACAATGGATTTGGGCCCAGATCTTTGGACTGGGGTGAATGTGTGACATTGATCCACATTCTGTCCATCATTGTTGTGTTTGCAGTTACCGCCTTAGGGTAGCCATGCGCTATAGAAGAGAGTATTCATTCATTCATTCATTCATCTGGACTCTAACAACTTGCCACATTGCTGTGTACCTACATACCACTGTCAAGTGTTCTGAAGTAACCAAAAGGAGATACAACTCTTTACAACACTATTAAATAAATAAATACTTAAATGCAGTTCAAATGTCTCACACAGAGAAGTAGCTGTTAAGAGTTATCTTGCTCTCAATTCAGAAACCTGTAGTCGGGTGCAAATAGTCACAAACGGAATGAAAATTTTCAAACCTCAAAAGGGGTTAATTTTTTGTTGGGTTTCATCCTCTTCCATCATTGGCTTGTACAAAAAATCTATAGTGTACTTTATAGTTTTCCCCAATATTCCCCAAAACATCCCTGTGCATTCACAGTGTTGTGCAATAGATTAACTTCAGCAAATTAAAGGTGATATCATCTGGGCAACATCAAACAGCACAAAACTGTTTTAAAGTATGGGGTTGAATGGTAGAACTGTAGCCACACTTTACAATCCGAAAAGTTTTTGCCTTAAATTGCAATTCACATACTCAACCATTATAGGTGAAAGGAAAAACAGTAGAAAATGCAAGCATCTGCAACAAACACGTAAATTCTCTCCTCAGTTGAACAAGTACTCATGGTGAAGTATGATAGCAGTCTGGCAGATAGCCCTGGTGGAGAAGTAGGCCAGCAGTCTGGGGAAATGTTCCTAATACCACCAAGAGAGCGATGAGTGAGAAGATGACATGGGAGAAGCTGATCATGCCCCCAAAGAGCTTACCTTCAAAAGCACCTGGAGCAGATGTACAATATCATGTACTGGAGACAGTGCCGGGCTGCCCAGCAAAATATTCAGTCAAATGCACTACTGTTGCCACACAACCATAAAGTGTGGGATGAGTCCCTGAAAACAAGAAAGCTTCATAACATATATGTGGAATTAAAGCAAGATGTATTTGTAAAACTATGTAAAGGCAGATGTCCATTAAACTGAGAATAAAATTGTCCTTCAAAAGACACTAAAGCAGAAACAGTCTCTTCAATATAAAGCAAAAGTAAAAGAAAAAATATTGGGCCCTTTTCACAAAGATATTTCAGCCTTAAATCTAAATTTATGTCTGAAAACACCTCGTTTAGTTCTTTTACAAATTTACAGAAAGATACCTGGGGCCGTATTATGGAAGTGCCCCGGGGGCCCAACGGGCGTTTGCCCCCTCATTGGGCTCCCCCGGGGCACTTTGGTATTACAGAAGGGGCCACAGACACTTCTGTAATACTGATAGATCTGAAGCATATAAAGCACCAGCAAAATACCCACACATTGTCAATCTGTGTAATATTGCTATTTGCACAAACAATGTTTTGATATATAACCACCCACCTGTAATTGTAAAAGATTATTTTTATATAATAACAAAATCAATTTGCTTTTATCAAAAATTTTACGTTTAACCTGTGTGTACTTTTATGGATGAATTAATTCCGAATAAAGATCATTTGAATTGAATTGAATAAAGCACCAGTGCTATCTTCAGAGGGTGTTTTCTCTTTTGCAAGGGGGAGTGGCCCCATGCAAATGAGGGAATCCCTTTGCCTCTGCACCGTATTATAGATGCAGGCGCAGGGGCAAAGAAGCTGTCAGTGCTCCCCCTGGTGGCAGCCCTCTGGAGGGGGTAAAGGAGAGTGGTGTGGCGGTGCAGCGGCCAGGGTGACTGACTCCGAAGCATGGGGCTCACGGTTCGATTCCCAACGCTGGCGGCAGATGAGCTCAGTAACATGTGACTCTGGGCAACAGCTCACTTAATCTCCCCAATGGCCCCCAGTGCCTTGACACCATTAAGGGTGATTAGGTCGCGCTTTACAAATACCGGGTTACAAATACCGGGAAGTTCCATGGACCACCAGACATCCCCTTGCAGGCAGGTGCAGTCACTCACTGCATCCACCTGCAAGGGGACCTCGAATCCCCCCTTAAAAGCTCTGGCAGGTTGCCACCTGCATAATTAAACACAGAACGACTTCAAAGCAACTGCTCCATTTTTCAAATTAATGCGGCTCCCCTAGGGCAGCACGAGTTTGCGCCTTCCTGGGGGCAGGGCATGCCATGAAATAGAGCACACTTTCCCTGTGTCCCTTATGGTGCACCGTGCGCAAACAGGAAAAGTGCGCCCCTTATATAATAGGGCCCCTGGTGAGCATTAATATATTTAGGACTCTGTATTTCTTCGCCACGAATACAGAGAGATCCAGAGTAATATTTCCCACTCGAGAGTGGAGGAGAGATAATTTCAAGGCCTGATTCTGGACACATAGTCATCACAGACAGACACCACTATGCTTCTCGTAGAATTAGTGAAAGAGAAAAGAGATACCTTGAGTTTCTACTGTTTTTTAGCACTTACCCCTTTTTATTTTTTTCTGGGTCTGCTATCTCTGTAATCTGTGGTGAAGTGTATTTGCATTGCTCTTATTGGTGGACTAAGTTTCATCCCTCTAGTAAAAGGCAGAAGAGTGACATATTCTAGGGAGTGACTCTGACAGGGTATTTTGTGAAAGCTACAGCTGGCATTTCTCTTCTATTGTAAATGTTATGGTCCTTATTGCAAGGGAACAAAGAAATGGAGAGGCTGGCTGTATACACAAGAGTTTTCATGAGAGGGAAGCACATTGATGTCCTGTCATTCTTAGGAATTAACAAATTGGAGGGAAGTACAAATCTGCCAATCATCTCACATATGCGAAGAAGAATGCATCAGGCCGAGAAAAGCAGCAGGTATGAAATTATTTCAGACTGAGGCATCTATAGAGATGGCTGTACATGGATGACACCAAATAAGGTGTGGCTGTTTCTTGGCATTCATTCACAAGCAGTAGAAGCCATCAGACACCCTAATTTGGAAAAACAAAGAGGGTTATGGATACTGATATGTATGGACATATTTTTAAGACTGCTCAAAATCCCTCTCAGATTTGATTCTGGCAATCTGAAGACAGTCAGATGTAATTAACCACTGGTTTCCTGGGGCCACAGTACAATTAAACTCTGAATTGAATGAACAAGTGCTCCATTTCGAATGTGAATCTTTCACAGTAGTGTAAGACAGTGGTCCACTACTTACTTGAGGAGGTGATGTAAGTTTAGACACTCAGAATACAGTAGCAATTATTAGTACTGTTGGCAGTATTTTATCTGTTAATCTAAGCTAAAGCACCTACGCTGGATTGGGGACAGTTTTGTCCTCAAGAATGTATGAGACAATATGGCCCTACTGATAGATCGCAAATAAATCAGCACACTTCATCATCCACAGACTAACGGAAAGGTTGAGAGATTTAACAGAGTTAGGGTTGAATGTTAATAAAAAAACAAAAATTAAATTACGGCGGTCATCCTCGAACCTGGGGAACAGGGTTCGAGTCTCGGCAATGACACTGAACATCCTGTGATTCTGGGCAAATCACTTAATCTCCCCGTGCCTAACCAAAATGAATGTGTCCTCAGGTAAGGCAACTGGTGCTATGCAAAGCGCTCTGATACACGATTCGGGTCAAGTTTGCGTTATATAAAACTCTGTTAATGATAATAATAATAATAATCAATTGAATAAGTCTCAAGACTCAAGAAGACTTAAGACTAGTTAAGTTAGAAACCATGAAGTTTTATTAAATAATTAAAGTATGATACAGAAGTCAAAAATAATAGTGTGCATTGTAAATCAATATAATGAATTAGTACATGGCCCAATCAAATGCAGCAAAGAGTCTCGCCTGAAGTCAAATCTCAAAGAAAAGTGTTCAAAGTGCTAAGCAAGAGTCAGACTTACATGGTCTGGTCTCAAAGAGCTAAGGCAAACCAGACTGGCATATTTCCAGTGCTGATGTATTTTACAGAACAATACACATCAAAAATCATATTATCGCCATAATATCAACCACATTTTTAGAGACTCAACCAATCAAAATGTAGGATTTAACACAGCAGTGCACTGAACAATTTAAACATCATCCCCTAGATAGATATTAAAATGACCCATTTTGACCTAATATCTTCAGGTGTGACAGTACAAATCGAGTTACATATAAAGCAATGACACGCTTATAAATAAATGGGCCTAAAGAGAACTACCTTGAATTGTTACAGCTGTAATGGAAACTTCTATCATAGTTCTTCGAGAACAGCATGTCAACACAGAACATTTTAATAGTGTAGGTTGTGTTAAATTAGATGAGAGGAGAAGTAAACACACACATCATGGCGGTGATGAAATCCAAGACTAAATGATGGCCTAGTTTGGCCATGCAGAGGAAAATACAGTATGGAAAGTGCAGTGTGTTTTATTTCAAGTGCAAAATGCTCACGGTGTTAAGCACACATTAGTCAATAATGAGAAAACATGAAAAGATCTCTTTGAGTACCACTTAATAAATGAATATTAAGATAGTGCTTTGAAAGAAAAGAATGTTAATGAACTTATGGGAGAGACATTATACATAAAGAAATAATTAGCAAAGATAACAAGAGGTCTCAAGCCCCTAGCCAGAGATATTGAACCCACATACTATTACAGCGTTGAAACGCTAAGTCCTGTAATTAGAGTATACCAGATGATTATTTGTTGTTAAATGGAACTGAAGTCACAAGTGCCCTCACAAGTTAAGCACCTCAGAGGAAGCACAGTATCCTTCCCTATTCCTTCCTTAGGATAATATATGCACAAACAGTAGCTCAAATATCAAAGTTGTAATATATACACTCCAAAGCTCCACATCCTTTGTTGCTACTTTTCAAAGTAGAAATGTATATGTATATTTACACTGCTGAGATTTTAGTTTCAGGTGCTGATGCTGGAATGTTAATGGGTTTCGATGTAGCTGCATGAAATCCTCCAGGCCACTTAAACTGCCGGTAAACCACCCCATGCCAACACGGTCTTGGCAAACATGAGCAACTTGTTCAAGGGTTTGCGTGGAAGGGTTTCAGGTGTCCAAAAGAAAGGATGTACATTTAACTATAGGCTTAATTGATGCTAGGCCAGAAAACGAGAGTTGTAGATGTTTCCTCTGCCAGTTACCTGGAAGACCTTTATATGACAGAAATGTTGAGGGGCCTATTTCTCATAACCATTATCCTCAGTGACAAAATACTAGTGGCAGGGTTGCCTAGAGGTCCGGGATACCAGCAACAACCACTGATTCAGAAAGGACAAAGCTGGAGACAATATGCCTGTTGTTGCAAGGACTGGTGGTTTAGAAGCAAACATATTTGCAGTTGCTTGTTATAGAAGGATGGCTTTGAACTTCGAGAGACCTCCTCTGCCTATCTATCCAAATCCCCAGTCCCGGGGTGAAGTAAGGTAATCTTCAAAAACGGTGCAATGAACTAGAGGGCACAAATGTTTATGTTTGGGATTTATAAAGCGCATGACTGTCCCTAGGGGCTTCCCAGCAATGAGGAGCCAGACAGAAACATCAAAAAAGAGCTACACTAAGCTTAGAAAAAAAGTTTATAAGCTGCTTTCTAATTATCGACCCACTAGAAATGTGACATAGATGGAAAGGAGGAAGAATCTACAGCCTGGTGGCGTGATATTTGGAAGGGCGTCCACGTCTTCTGGCTCTTCTAAATTTAGGCACAACAGCCACATTTGGCCCACAGGATCCTGGCTCTCTACTAGGAAGATATCACTTGATGAAATGTCTGATGTACTGCGGGCCTGGCCCTGAAAGGGCTTAAAAGGTGATAAAAGCATCATAAATTTGATACTTTTCTCAACAGGGAGCCAGTTCAGGACTGCAAGCTGGGTGATGACAAGATTGTAACTTGGGGAGATTGAGAAGCAGCCATGCTGCTGCATGTTGAACTACCTGTAGGCATCTAATGGACGCCTGAGAGGCGCACAGAAATAAACACTCCCGTAGTCCAGGCGGGATATGACGGTTGCTTAGGGCTAACATTTTCTCATTAGAAATGGGCAAAGTCCAAATGAACTTTCTAAGGCATCTCAGTAGGTCAAACAACAACAAGACAGTTTGTTGATCTGCATCTAAATTGTTAGAATATCATCCATCGACACTCCAATATTTTTTTAACCATTGGCTTGGCTTGATCAATAGGGCCAAGTTCCACCAGCCATCAGTTGAACGTCGAAAGATGGGACTGATTTCCTACTATGAGGGCTTCAGTTTTCCCCACAGTGAGCAGAAGGCAGTCTGACCCATCCAGTTCGATACTGCCAACAAGCAGATACTTAGATGGTCAAAGGAGCTGACTTGGGAATGTGAAAGAGAGAGAATAAGATGATTGTCCTCAGCATAGAATAGCAACCTGAAGCCAAAGGGTTCCTCTAAATCTGCAAGCGGCTGTACAAAAATATTAAAAAGAGTCTGGGTTAGAGATGAGTTCTGAGGAACTCCCCAGTTTATAGATGAGAACCCCGATAGGTAGGGGTAGTCCTGGGCTTGAAAAGGGCTCCACACTGCAAGGTGGTTCAGGGTTAAAATAGGCTCACTCTCTAGACTGTGGCAAATGGCAACACTTTCCTTGGGCCCTCATGAGGATCTGCTGATGAAGATGTTGTTCTGGAACTGGAATAGTCCGAAGTTGGCTCCTGCTTTCCACTCAATCAGATTGACCCTATAGGTAACTCGCAGGCAAGATGCTGACAAGATCCAGTCCAGTGTCTCATCCACAGGAAGGCAAGGTTCCCTCTCACAGTACTCCTCTCCGGATCTTGACCTAGACCTATCACTAGCTTGGAATGGAGACAGCGGCTAGAAGTGTCCTATATCTAAAGTACAGTCCTTTGCAGTTGCACTGGTGTGCTGCTTGGATGTTAGTAATTCACAGAACACAGTGCTGATCTAGAACCCCGGGACCTTTGATCAAAGTTGAGTAATCAAAGTGTCTTCACTGCTGCATTTAGGATCCTAAAAGGCCAGGGGCACCACACACTAAGTGCATGCTCTGGTCATGGAATAGTTGACTTCTTCTGGGGCTGGCTTTGGCTGATTAAATCAAAGAGAAATGTATATTGAACTCAGATAGTAGGTACACATCTTCAGTGGAGCAGACCAGGAGTCAAAGGTGGTCTGGCAGAGGCTTGTAGCTACTTCAAAGACTGCAGGGGCTATCTTCCTAACCACAGCAGCCACAATCTTGGGGGCAGGATTCAAAACTTTCCACCATCTGTAATGGTAGATGGCTTGGAGTAACACCTAGGTAATCACACCTAGGAAACAACATGGTGCTCTGCTTTAATACGTGTGTATTAGTAAGTGAAATATGGGACTGTACTACTTGGCTTGACGTTCTACAGTAATAACAGGCAGACAATACTTAATTATATTGTTAAGAATGTTGAATTTTAGACAAAAACACCCTATGTGTTGTTAAAAAACACAAAATAGCTGTAGAAGGGTGAGATTGATTCTGTGGCTGCAGTGTTTATCAGATAATTATGGATTGATCACACTTTCCACATAAATGTATGTAGACTTTACAGCCTTCAACAGAGATGGTGATTCTGGCACAAATGAATCAAATGAATAGTGCCAGAGAATATGCCAGATAATGTTGTATAATTTGCCATTCTTGATGCATAATTTAGATAATCCTGCTGTATAATTTGGTTATATATTGCCACATACTGCTAATAGTGCTGGCAAAGGTAGTGCATTGAAGATTGACTGCATTATTATAAAGAAGTCCATATTATATTGGTTCCTTTGAAATATAGGTTTTATACCACTGCATTTTATGTTTGATTCAGACCTATACTTGGCACCACCTTATGCCCGGAGAAAGCTATTCTGTTCTGGGAAGCTCTAGCAAATGTCAAATATGTGTCAGCAGTTGATATTAGTCCTAGCTGGCTTGCAGGGTATTTGTTTTAATTCAAAGGTATATTATTGTGCCTAGAGTGGTAAAATACTTTGGCGATTGTTTTTAAATTGGTATGGAAACCACTTGCTAATCCCATGCTTAAATATGCTGCACATTTGAGGAGGCAGATTTAGAGTGTCGATGGTGTTGCAAATGCATTTCATATAAAGCAGCAGCTCATCACTTAAAGACATGGAGCTACCCACGGTTCCACGGAGCATAAGGCCTGATTGAAGGGGAGGCCCTGCAGCCAGCCCCCACTGTGCAAAGCTTTTGGCTTTACCCGAGACACAATTCCCTTCAATTGCTTCACTTGTATAACCTGCTCCTCTCGATTAAGCAGTGTTTCCCTGCATCTGCAACCACACAAATAATTCTGTCATTTGGATCATTTCCAATCTCGCTTCCGCCCGGGGCACAGTACCGAATTAGTTCTGACTCACAAAGTGGATGATGTGCTAAAATTGCTGGACCAAAATTAATCTTGCCTCCTAATCCTACTTAGCCTATCTTCAGCATGCAACACAGTTAAATACGACAACTTATTAGATCTCCTGAGACATAGACTAGGAATCTCTTCAAAACAAATCTCAAAGATTCAAGGTCAATCAGTCTCTATCTAAGTTCATCCCTGTCATTCTAGGAGTCCCGCAGGGCTCCTCCCTCTCACCCACATTTTTTAGCCTGTTCATGGAGCCTCTCACTGAACCTCTGAGCTCATCCAACACTCATTATCAAATGTATGCAGATGACACCCAACTGTACCTAAACGTATCCTCCCTGGAAGGCTTCAGATCTCTTAATTCAATTCTACAATAAACCCAATCCTGGCCTGCAGTAAACCACCTCAAGACCAAATGTGTACTAATCGCTACACCCAACCAGTTACCCATTATTGAGGAATGGCTTGAATAACAGCACTGCTAGACTCATCACAGGAGCTGAAAGAAACTGCTACATCTTCCCTGACCTTACGATTTTCAACTGGCCCGCCTATGAAGCAAGAATTCAATTCAAAATTTCTTGCAAGACCCATAAAGCTCATCACTTCAATACCCCAAGATATCTGACTCAGAAGTTGGTGCTTTCAGGTGGCGATAGATCTTCCAGAAGCTCCAGCACTCTACTGCTTAAACCACAGATAGTCTCCAAAAAGAGATCATACAACCGAGCATTTTCTGGGATCGCCCTAGGATCTGGAACTCACTGCCCCCAGAAACCAGATTGAATCCCTCAACAGTCACCTCCAAGAAAGAAGAGAAGTCTTTACTCATGAGCAGATTTTTAACCCAGATCCTAGGTTATCTGCCCCTGTGCTTCACCTGTTCTCATCCACTGCGCACATGACGATTGTTTGCTGTAATTTTTTTTAAAAAAATTGAATTGACTCTTTTTAAGTTTGTATTATTGCATCCATTTGTATCACAAAGCAATATCTATTTTCTTTGCCTCTGTCCTCTGTACATGTGTAAAGCACTCTGATACTCGCATGGGTCATGTTTGCGCTATGTAAAACTTCTTAAATCATTTTTTTTTTAAATCTGTTTGCCAACAAACTCCTTGAGAACATTTTAGATACAATTATTTATTGTCAGTCTTTTAATTCCCTATGCCTCAACTCTCAGATTCAGGCACACACACTGTGAGCACGCAGAAACACGTTTTGCAATCCTAGGATAGTTTTTCTCATCTCATGTTGAACTCATTTAATGTTTGGGCCCAGATCTACAATTTTTTGCTTAGTACATCGTTCACATTTTCTGTGCTGCCTTGTTTAAGGGGGTTACATGCAGCGCCATTTGTGCAAATATTGGCCTCCTACTAGTGGCATCCCATGTGCCAGTGCTTAAACAAAGCTACCTTGCACGTCACATAGCCTTGCACTGTGTGCTGTAGCAAACATGCGTTTTGCCCCTTCGAAATCAACACATTTCCCCTTGTTTGCACCGACTTCAGGTAGGAGTACGTTTTTGACTTAAAACAATGTCTAACCATCTTAGTAGATAAGGCACTACGTCAAACCCCAGTTGTACGCTGATTCGCCCCAGTGATGACCCATTGGCGCAAAGCTACACAAAGTCGGTTTTGTGCTGCAAAAAGTGACCCTTTCCAGTGCAAAAGGTGTCTTGATCGATAACATGCGCTTCTGTGCACTGTTTTGCACTGTTTTGCACAGTTTAGTGACGGCGCAAAGCCTTAGTAAATATGTGCCAAAGTGTCTGGTCATAGGGGATTTGAGCGCATGGCTCACTGCTTTCACAAGAGTGCATTTAATTGTGGATCTCCCTTACTTCGTGCATTTCAAACATCACGTTCCTCAAGGTATGTCTCAGGCATTCCAGATTTATGAACTTCACATTAATCAAGTAGATGCTGTCATTCTTACCACATCTCAATAAGTCACATCAAGCATATCTAAAACATTTTCTATGAAGCGTAAAGTACTGCTGGGAGGCATGCTGTGACAGAAAAAATGTATGCACATATCCTGCCACACACATCTTATAAGCTGTCTTGACTGGACCTATGAGAAAGTGCAACTGATTGTTATTAATAGGATAGTACGAGGTGTAACTGACATTTCTCTCCTGATTGTTGGACACTTCATGTACTGAAACCATTAAGCAAGTGTCTTCATTAACTCTGGTATAAAAAAGAGCCAATGAACACAGGTTTTACTCCTACAAAACACAGGCTGAGCATGGGTAGTAGCAATACAATTAAACACAGAGCACGTGTATACAGAACGAGCTGCAGCACGTTTGCCGGAATGCTTCTCATAAACATAAAAGTAATGACACTGGCAACAGATGTTCAAGTTTACACACACACACACATATACAAGCATGCACACAAACACATGAGAGACACACAAGCACATCCACAGGCGCACGCGCACACCTAGGGTAGAGGTTAGGGAAACATATGCAAATCATTGGCTTGGCCTGCTCTACTAAGTCAGTGTGATGATGCAGCACCGTTCGCTTCAACTAGGGCATGAGTCAGTAGTATAAACAAAAAATAACAGCGTGGTGTGTATGTTGCCACGTTATATGTTTTAACTCCTTTGCTAATTGTCAATAATTGTCTTCGATCTCCGTGTGACCCTGACACTCATGTATCTATATGTATCTAGTACATCTATAGATCGAAACCTAGCCAACATACAGCAGAGTGCTGCAGATGGTCAAAGGCATGAATAGACTTCTCAAAGTGGTCAGGCAGATGCCCTGTTGTCTCAGTCAGCTTGGCTCAGGGATTCATACTCAGACTGCCCTAAAGTGGAGCATTGGTAGGACATTCTCTATTTGATTATTAAGCCGGACCTTGGATGGAGTGAGACTCAGGAGGAAGGGAGTGAAGATCACTTACTGGCTTCAACATGAATGGGTGGGTAAGGTAGACTCTCAATTGAACTGTACTGAAGGACAGTGGTGGAATGTAGTCTACTGGATGGATCATAGCTTGGGTGTGGGACCCCATATTAAGCATGGCAGCACGACCCGGAGAAGGGGCTTGGGGGGACATGGGATGTAACAGTACTCTAAGTGGAGTACTGGATGGGACAGGTTTCAGGGTTCAGGCAGAGGGCACTGTTTAGGTTCCCTAAACAGCACAGCCTCTATGAGAGGGCTGGCTGAGGCACATTTACCCTGTGGTAGGTTGAGACTAACTTATTGAAAGTCGGCTTTTGTACTGGAATTGTGTTGGCAATTGACCCTGCAGCTGCAATCAATCATAGAAGGGGAAATCCGTCATAGAAAGAGAAATCTTGGTAGACCCGAACCGAATCAGGTATCAGAGCACTTTACATATCAGCAGTTACGTTACATGAGGACGCACATTCATTTTAGGCACGGGGAGATTAAGTGATTTGCCCAGAATCACAGGAGGTTTTGGCGTCGTTACCGAGACTCGAACCCAGATCCCCAGGTCCCAGGTCGAGCGGCCTTGCCAGGCCTCTCGTTAGGCCAACTCCTCTCCCCTAATCTACTCTGAATATGGATGCTTTTACTCCTTTTACTTTACCTTTTCTCGTTTCCCAAACAGTTAATACATATGAAGCCTTATGATCAGGCATACAAGGACTCCAACAAGCTGATTTTGATTAAGTGATTATGGGCCATATTATCAAGAACGGCGATAACATTATCGCCACTTTAGCAGCAAGAAAGTGCATCTAAAGCGGCGATAAGGGGCTTGATATTATGCCCTAGTGAATTCCCATAGAAGCCCAGGTTCTGGTGTGCACGACATCAAACCTGGGCTTTTATGGGAATTCACAAGGGCATTTTATCAAGCCCCTTATCGCCGCTTTAGCGGCAGTTTCCTGCCGGTAAAGAAGGGATAATGTTATCGCCGTTCTTGATAATATGGCCCTCAGTTTGTATGTGTATTTACCGCAATGCACATGGACGAATTGTGTGCTGGTATGCCAGGAAGTGTGCTTTCTCCCCCTTCTGTGATTGCCACTTTTGAGTTACTCAGCTTAATAGCTCATTGGGATGCACCTGCACCCTGGGAGTAGTACAGAAACCTGAAAAGACTGTGAGCCGCATTGCCAGTAACCCACAATTTAAAGCGTTACTCTCTTACTGAAGGAGAAATATCCTGAAACACATGTCTAAAGATACTCATAATGGGCTGTACCAATAATGGTGAATATTAAACAGCCAGCAGAAAACATGACAGCCCTCAAGAGCGCCACCTGCGACTACCACCAGATGATCCGCACCACCAAAAGGACATCATTCAAAGAGCGGCTGGACAACAATACCCACAACAGCAAGGAACTCTTCAGCATCATCAAAGAGTTCTCCAACCCCAGCGCCAGCAACACCGACATCACACCATCGAGCCAACCACAGCACGAGACCGCCCTCATTGCAGCCACCGACGACATCAGGACCCTGATGGACAACGGAGAAACGACCGCTCTCATCCTCCTGGACCTCTCGGCAGCCTTTGATACCGTCAGCCACCGCACCCTAATAACTCGCCTCTACAATACTGGGATCCAAAGAAAGGCCCTGGACTGGATCACCTCGTTCCTCTCCAACAGAACCCAGAGAGTACGCCTCCCCCCTTTATCTCTGCGGCCACCGAGTTCATCTTCAGCGTACCCCGAGGCTCCTCGCTCAGCCCAACCCTTTTCAATATCTACATGAGCCCCCTCGCCGCCATCGCACGCAAACACAACATCAACATCATCTCTTACGCCGACGACACCCAGCTGATACTCTCCCTACCAAAGACCCAGCCACCGCCAAAACCAACCTCCAGCGAGGAATGAAAGATGTCGCTGAATGGATGAAGCACAGCCGTCTGAAGCTCAACTCGGACAAAACGGAGGTCTTAATCCTCAGACAATCCCCATCCGCCTGGGACGACTCCTGGTGGCCCACAGCGCTGGGCACCGCACCTACACCCACGGACCATGCACGCAACCTGGGATTCATCCTGGACTCCTCCCTCACGATGACCAAGCAAGTCAACGCCGTCTCGTCCGCATGCTTCAACACCCTGCGCATGCTCCGAAAGATCTTCCGGTGGATCCCCACCGAAACCAGAAAGACTGTCAACCAAGCCCTTGTCACCAGCCATCTAGACTACAGGAACGCCCTATACCAGGAACCACAGCCAAACTCCAGAAACGCCTCCAGCGCATACAGAACACCTCCGCACGACTCATCCTCGACATCCCTTGCCACAGCCACATATCTGCTCACCTGAGGAACCTGCACTGGCTTCCCGTCAACAAAAGGATCACGTTCAGGCTGCTCACCCATGCACACAAAGCACTCCACAACATTGGCCCAGAATACCTCAACAACCGCCTCTCGTTCTACAACCTCACCCGCCAGCTCCGCTCCACCAGCCTCGCCCTCGCCACCGTCCCACGGATTCAGAGAACCACCACCGGAGAAAGATTGTTCTCCTACCTGGCAGCCAAGACATGGAACTCCCTCCCCGCACACCTACGACTGACCCAGGACCTTCTCACTTTCGGGAAACACCTCAAGACCTGGCTTTTCGAACAGTAGCAGCACCCCCCCCTCCCTTCAGCGCCTTGAGACCCTCACGGGTGAGTAGCACGCTCTATAAATGTTCCTGATTGATTGATTGAAGTGAGTGTTAACATTCACTGCATTTACCATCCTGCATCCGGACAAATTGTGTGCTGATATGCCAGGAAGTGTGCTCCCACTCCCATTTTACTCCCAACTTATGAAGACTGAAGAGAGTAATGACAAACTGTGAGACAGGACGTCATTGTCAAAGTCCCTAAACTGTATTGGCTTTCCATAACACATTTTTAATCACAAGATATATCTAATAATGGTAAGAGACCTTTTCATTTATGGATCTGGTGGAAATTCCAGTTCACCTCGTATTAAAGGGTTTCTATTAAATCCACTTGCTGATAAATGAGTCGGCTCAATTTCTAACGGGTCTAATGAGCTGCAAGGAGTAAATTGAGCTGCTAACTCATCTATTGAAGGGCACTGTGTCTATTGAACTTCAATTTATAAAATTCCACACGTTTTAATTTGCATCTTATTTGTGTTTAATGTTGTTTTTTTGGAGCCCGTTTTCATTGTTTTGTCCTCCAGTGTGACCAGCTGGATTGCGGAGAGAACAGGAGTACAACCCCCAGCCTGCAAGCGGTGCGCACATCGCCAAAGTCCCAATTTCGTGCCAGGAGGTGCTGAAATAACGGCGTCCTTTTTCTTTATTTTGTCCGCCAGTGCGACCAGCTGGACTGCAGGGGAGCAGGATTACAACCCCCAGCCTGCAAGCGGTGTGCACGCCGCCAATGTCCCAATTTCGCATCAGGAGGCACTGAAATATCCACAAGGGCTCCCGCAGGGTGGGATGGGCGAGGGCGGGCCCGTCTGCACCCGTCAGTGACAGGAAGATGCAGGGCAGGACCACCCCCTTTCCAAGTCCTCAGCAACACACCCTAAAACAATAAGGTGAGTGCTTGCCACCGCTAACCATCTGGTTTGCATTAGCTGCTTTACATTGACCTGACTTTCATAATGGGGAAGCACATCTGGACTACAACTGCACCCCCTATTACTAGCAGCATCAACAGTATGCAGGAAAGGGTGGTGAATATCATACCACAGGAGATTTAATTGACGGGGCATTGTTTGTCCCCGGGCAAAGAGGGTCCATTGCTTAGTCCACATTCCTGAGGGGCACCTTTCGACTCTGATTCTGTAATTGATTTGGGACAGCCAATTGCACAGTACCCTTTGCAGCCCCATAGAGTCAATACTTCCAACACCCCCAGTACCTTGCATGGCTGTGTGAGTCTAACTGATCGTAGCAAAGCCGAGTCTCAACCCTCCACTAAAATTCCCACAAATGTGGCACTCCCGGCAACCAAACGAAAGAGGAAGTGTGGGAAACCCGTTTGCGCCAAAAGGAAACAACCGCCCAGAACTGGTTCCTCCTGCATCTGTCTGTCTGCATGGAAGTCGCATCGCTCTATTAGCACACAGACTGAGGCATCATTGAACAACGGGGGGCTGGCGATATCTCTGCTAACCACGCTATTGATACTGTGTATAGGCGACTTAATGAGCTGTTAGATCCAAACTCATTCCTTTCCTAGAATGTTTAGATCATTTAGACACAATGGTGGGGAAACTTGGTTTACCGCTGGTGACAGAACAACCCATAGAACAACCCACAGTCATCTATGGGGTTGGAGCTACCGCTAGTGGCAACCAATCCGCTACTGTCCCCGTTCCCATTATCCCCCCACTCATTAGTCCCTCGGGCAGCAGTGCATGCTCCACATGCAGACAAGTCAGGGAATGTCTCTTTACCAAAGCCAACGTAGCACCAAAACCCATTTCTAAGAACGGTCTATCATCCATAGATGACCCAGTTATAATGCTGCCCCCTGATCCCATCCCAGGCTGTACAAACAATCTAGATCGCACACATGGTGGAACAATGCTAGGCAACCCAAGAAGCAGCACAATACATGCCTTAAGCAAAAACACCAAAGACCAAACCTAGATGTCCTAACCTTACCCCCGGCTGCTTGCCCATATGTGCTGGTGTTGTTTGGTGTTCCAAACCTTAAGAGGGATCAGAGGGAGTCGTGGGCAGAGTTGTGCAACAAATGCGTGGACTGGTTAACAAAGAACAGGAGGTTCCACCCATCAGACCTGAATTAGGTTATTATGGCTCGTTCAGTTGGGTTGGTTGGCACGTCCCTAAACAATCTAGATGGAGACTGCATCGTATTTAATTTTCGCATGAAATTACACCTAACCAAAGCACTAATATCTGTTCTCTTCCACTGGGTTACTTTTATAAACCAATCCCAGGGTCCCCTGTAACTGAGCGTACCTCCCCAGTTCTCTTCAACAGGTTCCAGGCTTTGTCCGAACTTGATACCCAGGACTGACTACCGCTGCTCCCGAAACCTCTTGATTCCTCCCATGAGCTTGCACCCACTCCCGATGTAACGTGCCTGATGCTCGTTATGCTCCATCTAGGGTCCTGGAACATGCCAGGCTTCCAGTCTAGATTGGATGATCCAGATTGGCTAAAACTGGTAAGACAGCAGGACATTGTTTTTTTGTTTTTCTTTTATTTGTTTTTTTTTACCTGTGCCACTTTCATAGGTGGTTGTTTTTTAATCAGGATTGCCACTCCTCGTGAGCCTGTAGTAAACCCTGCGTGCGCTAGGACCCTATATTGTCCCCTCGCCAGGAAGGCACATTTCGTGCCCTGCAAGTGTGTCTCCTGGAGGAGTACCACGTCAGCCCCTGACCTCTTCACATAGTTGTTGACCAGGCCTCGCTTTATCTTACAGCCTAGACCGTTAACGTTCCAGGTCAGGACCTGAAAACCCCCCCTGTGTATGGGTTCTCTCTCTGGGTTACCCATAGGCATAGTCTTGGAATATGAAGTGGTGGGATCTTGCATCCCGTGGTGGGATTTGCTGTGTTGTGCGTGTGTGTGCTTGACATGACATGTTAAAAAACATTACTAACCCTCCAATAAACCATAGTAAACATCCTCAACTTTCCCCCGCTCCCCTCTCCCTACCTTCCTCCCCCGGCAGAGCCAAGACTACTGGCGGAGAGGGTCTGTCGCCCAACCTTGGATCCCCCCCACTTAAATTACTATTGCACCTTCCGAAGCGGACAGTTTCCCTCCCCTGCTCAAACAACCTAGAAAAGTGAAGTGCACATCATGTAAATAAACAATAGTCAATAAGTAAAGGGGTGTTTGTAACTTGCGTGCCCCCTTAACGATGAGCTGCTGGTATAAATTTCAGTTCTGTCCCTCATCAGGAATGAGATTCCTGTGTCTCAGTATCCGGATCATCTGTTGGACCGGTTGTCTCCTGCTCCAGCTCTCGGATTGCGGTGACTAGGGGGTGCAAGGATTGTTCCACCACCTCCTCCCCGCCTGATGTTCGCCCAACTGTGTCGTCTTCTTCCTCCGAGCCAGTAAGGTTGGTCAGGCAGTTGAACCTGGACCCCGACGTCTCTTCTTTCTCTGCTGGAGTTGCTGAATTCTTTCTTCTCCGTCCCGACGTGCTGGGACCAGGATATGGAGTTGTTTGCGTGCGTCTTATAGTCTGCGGTTTCTGGACTCTTTGGGCCTTAGGGGGGCTCCGCCGCAGGTTGGCGGTTGCCATCATGCACCTTATTCTGCAGCCCTCCTCCTCCGCCTCCCGGAGCATCGGACGTTCTTCCAGCCATTGCCAGGCCTCTTCCGGGCGGTTAAAAAAGTGTGACCTGCCCTCAAAAACTACTTTCAATTTCGCTGGAAAGAGCCGCATGTATGTCATGTGTAGATCTCGCAATTTTGCTTTTACCGAGTCATAGGAGCGTCTTTGTTTCTGTACCTCCTGACTGTAGTCTGGGAAGATCATAATGTTCGTGTTGTCTAGCCGTATTTCGCCCTTCTTTCTGGCTTCTCTCAGTATTAGATCCCTGTCCGTAAAGTTGAGAAAACTTGCAATGATCGGTCGTGGTCGCGTTTCCTCCGGCGGCTTTGCCAGCGGTGCCCTATGTGCCCTGTCGATGACGAAACAGTTCAAAAATTGAGCCTGCGGGAACGTTGTCGTTAGCCAGGAGTGTAGGTTGGCCGCCGCATTCGTCCCTTCGATGCCTTCTCTAAAACCCACAAAGCGCAGGTTGTTGCGTCTCGCCCTGTTTTCCGCATCATCCACCCTCCATAGCAGTTGCCGGTGTGATGCTTGGAGTTCCGCCATGTCCTTTCGTAGGGTGGTGAGGGAATCTTCCGCCTCGCCAATCCGTGTCTCCACCTTCGTCACCCTCTCCTTCAGATTCCAAAAATCCTGACGCAGCAGTAGGACCTCCGAGCCTACCTCACCAATCTTGACCTCCAGTGCTGCTCTTGAGTCCTGTATATCCGTCCTAGACGCTTGAATCGCCTCCAGCAGCATGGCGGTGTCAGTGCGTGTGCCAGACGCCACCGGGATCGCCTCCTTCTGTGGACGGGCCGTGGCATAGTTATCCATGGTTTCCTGCCTTGCGGGTTTAGCCACCGGAAACCCCCTTCCCCATCTCGCCTCCCTGCGTGGTCACTTCTGAATGAAGGAGTCTCTCTCTTATCTCTCCTCGCCTGTTGGGCTACCATGGGGGAGAGAGGATGTGTGGGGAGGGGGGGAATCACAACGGTTGTCGTGGATCACGTCTGTGAAGGCGGCTATCTGCGGTGGGGCCACACCACCCATCAGGTCACGCAATTGAGGGTGTACGTCCAACTGGTTCGGTGGATATGCGGTTGCTGGGCTTCCCGTATTCGTATTTCACTGACCCCAACGAGTATCGGGGTCACCGTGGAGCCTGGGCATTCTGCAGAAATCGCCTACTCTTGTAGCGCTGACGGGCTGTGCTCCGTAGTGGCAATGGTTTGCTTCCCTACCCAGGTGGCCGTTTGTGGGGGCTCCTAGGCGGCCTGCGTTGCCGCGTGGGTCTGGCCCCACTTTATGCGCCCCTCGTGTCGCACCCCCTATGTCTGGCCTCTCTCCTCAGGGTCTGCGTGGCTTGTCAGGGGGGGAGGAGAGGGGGTTGGGGCCCGGAAGACGTGGTCTACCCTGTGTAATGGCCCATACAGTCATGTACGTTGATAGGTATACGGATTGGCGCGGGAGGTCGCCGCCACCGGTGTGCCCTCTGTCCGATTGCTTCACTTGTCTCTTATGGTCCCAGCCGTGTTTCTCGGTGGTTGCGCTCAGGGCATATTACCGATATTGCTGTGAGGGTCGGGGCACAGATTGCCGCCCGTGCGCAGCCGTTTGCTGATGCCCTGCCTCCCTCGGCCCATCCGCTGCTTTTCCTAGGTCCCCGAGGCGCGGCCCCTCCACGAGCCCCTGTCCGGCCTGTGTCGCCTCCCGCAGCCGCAGCTCCCGGAGCCCTGGAAACTCCTCACCTCCCACTCGGATGGGACTGTTAGGCAGGTTCCGCCGGGCGTCTCCGCTCCTCCGCCTCTCTCTGTCTGCAGGCCCCGACTAGGTCTACGGCGGGGCCTATCCTGCGACTCCTCTTCGTCCTGGTGTAGGGCTCGGGCCAGCTCCCGGATCGGAGTTAGGCGCCTTCCCGGGGCCCGCTGTCACAGGCCGTTTCCCGCGTCCGTGGGGCCACTCTACCGGGGCATTCTCACTACGGCCGTTATCTTCCTCTCTGCGGGCCTTGGCTAGATGCAGTCACCATTTGTTGTGGGCTCCGGTACCAGGACACTACCGTTCTCGGCCTATCAGAAGGTGTCCGGCCGCCATCTTGGTGAAGGGATTTCGCGCGGCCGGCTCTTCTTAGGCCAATTCCTCCTCTTCAACGGTGGGGTTCGGCGATTTCTGTGTCTCTGCGAACTCTGTGTCCGTTCCGGTCTCGCATTTGCTGTTTTTAGGGAGTCTGGATTATAAAGTACGTCGGATTCGCAGCAGCTCATTGGGAGCTTTGCTGAGGCACGTCCTACCCGGCCATGCTGTTGGCCACGCCCCCGAGAGCAGGACATTGTTATGTTCCAAGAGACATGGGCAACCTAAGAATTGCATATTGATGGATTTGAATGCCACAATATTGTAGTCCCATTTCCCAAGTCCGGTCGACCCTCTGGGGGTCTGTCAATTTGGATAAACACAGCTGCAGGCGGTAGCACCAAGGTTCTATGCTCCCAGAGTAATAATTTTCAAGTCTTACTTTATAAAAGGTGTGTCTTCCTTTATTTAATACATTCTTATAACAATGACTTTCATTCGACAGCTAATGGGAAGTGTATTAACTTATTTGGCTTTATTGCTAATTTAGATCATCATAACAAACTCATCAAAGCAGCTGGCATCTGCCTGGGAGGGGATTTTAAATTATCACTCACGCCAACCGGCACAGGGCCTTGAAGTAGAGGGCAAATCTGCTGTAGGGGAGTGGAACTGTCAGTACACCTAAATACTTGCAATCTCATTAATGTTATGGAAATCCTAGGTGTAACACAGGATAATAATCCCCCAGAGACGACATTTAGAGGGAGGGTCTGTGCCTCCACCATAGACTATGTCTTTGTCTCCCCTATTCTGAATGATTATCTAGTGAAAGCTGAAGTAATTCCAACCATTTCTGGGGATCACAAACCAATCAAAACAGTGCTTAGATTGTCCCCCCACCCCACATTCGTTTCAGAATGTGGTGCCAGGAATTTGTCATCTTCTACCGACAATCTAAGATTGGTTTGGCGGGGAATTAATAACACTGATTTATTCCAGACATTACCCAAGATTAATTTGAATCTTATTAATTCTTGTTTATCGGCCCTTGATCCCCACCCGAGGCAGTCCATGATTTTATTAAACTCTGCTCAGCTATTAAATCCTTACCATCGAAACCCACCCCACCACAGCAACATGGACCTAGATGGTTCGAGCATGAGTGTTCTGTGGTGAATAGGCACCTTCAAAAGGCACTGTCGACTAGCCTCAGGTGCAATTCTCTTGTGAAATTAGCAAGGCAGAGATACAAGATAGCGATCATTAAAAGGAAGGGAAAAATGTTAATAGACCGCTGGGAAGCTCTTGCCAAAGCTACCAGCTATAAAAAGGGTAATACTTTTTGGGCAGCTGTTAAAGACCTGAGGGCATCGGGACAGCTACTATCTTCTATAAGCTACACCATAACAAGTGAGGCTTGGAAAAATCACTTCTCCATGATCTATAGTGTCCCTGCACAAGAAATTGATCACTTTGAGCACAGGGCCCTAACCAGGATCCTGATAACGTTGCCTGAGGTTCAGAAAGCCATCCACCAGAGTGTGGGCAATAAAGTCCCGGGCCCTGATGGCCTACCTATTGACCTCATCAAATTTAAACCAGACTTTTGGGTGCCTCTTCTTTTAAATTTTTTAAATAATTTAATACATGCCCCACTACCAAGTGCATGGTCAACAAGCATTATCATCCTGATTTTCAAAAACAGGCGACCGCTCTCAACCCAATTGTTATCGACCAATTTCTTTAATAGATAATACCTTAAAAATCCTAGGCAGAGTCCTATATAACAAGATTTTAGACTAGGCCGAGGAAAATAGCATTGTAAAGTCATGCAAATTGGGTTTAGGAGCAAAGTGGGAACCAATAAACAATGTTTAAATCTTAATGTAATCATTGGCAAATATACCATAGCGCAGCGTTCACTAATATACCTGGCTTTCATGGACCTGGCCTCAGCCTTTGACTTTGTCAACAGGTCAAGACTATGGGAAATTCTTTTAGCCTATGGTTTGGACGAGACATTGGTCCACTTTTTGGCGCACCTACATAAAGATTTGAAGGACCGGGTTAGGATCAGCAGTGGGGGCGATGTGTCCAATGACATTAAAGCAAGCAGAGGGGTCAGACAGGGATCTGTCCTTGCCCCCCTTCTCTTTATTATTTACATCAATAGTTTGCACAAATCTTTAAACACTTTGACTAATGATGTTCTCAAAATAAATGGCAAAACACTACCCATGCTATTATATGCTGATGACGCGGTCTTAATGGGCCACACACCCAACGCTCTATGCACATTAGTGCAGAGATTTGTCGATTTTATGGCCAGTCTGGACTTGAATACTAATTAAAAAAAATATTTTATAATGTCTTGCGGGGCAAGGAAACCCCCACTTAACTCTATATCTGTGGGCAATCAAATACTAAAAAGCACTAATACTTTCCCTATCTTGGGCTGGTCTTTGCTGCAAATGGTTGCTGGTCCGAGCATTGGCGTTTTGCAGAAACAAGTTCTCAAAGGCCACTAATTCTATCCTTAGTCTTCCCCGGGCCAAGAGAACTTGGGGAAATTTTAGCTATTTTAAAAATGTTTAAATCTCAGTGTTTACCTACTGCTACTTATGGTGATGAGGTTTGGGGCATCGCCAGAAGCCATAGTATTCAACAAGAAGAAAATAGGTTCTGTAGGAAGTTATTAGGAGCACAATCTCTACCGCTCAGTACGTTTGCCATAGAGAACTCTACTTGAACTACATTCAGGATTTTATAAGGGCTCGCCCTGCCCTATTTTGGCTCGCAAAATGGAAAAATCTGGCATCGTCTCTCACAAGAGAGATTATAAGTGACTGTATCAGATGTGAGAAAGGGCTGGATATCCCGTGGTAGTCTGGGGAGAAACATAATCTATACAGTGTCAATTATGGCAGGGTTTTTCTAAGTCTAAGAACAGTTGAGACTGTACATAAAGACACCCTTAGGACGGCACTATACACACTCTATGGGACGGAAAGGACGGAGAGAGAGAAACCAAGAAATTGTCTGTTTTTAGTTACATGTACATTTATTATACTGGCCATACCTTACTGACCTATCTTATCCTGCCCATGAGTCACTGGGAGTGAGGTCTCCTCTTTCACCTAAGGGCAGGTCCTGTAAAATATCTGATCTGTTTTCCTCTAGGGTATCATGCAAATCTTGACTCCCTACACTGCCCGTAGGACGCACAGAGCGGTCAAACCATTTTACACTTTTTATTTTTCTGTGATTTTTATAAAAAAGTATGGCTTTTAGTTCAGTTTTTCTTTTTAAATTGCGCCTTTTAGTCTGATAGATGCTCATAGGAGCATCCTTACATTGGCAGATGAAGAGTTACTTCTTCACGTTGGCATTTTCTTGAGAATTGCCGTGCGGGCTCCTAACACGATGTGTAACCCTAGAGATTTGTTTTAGGTGATTCAAAATACTGTGTATTCATGCCCACTTGTCAATTAATTTCTGCTGTGATTATTTATTTGTGTTTTTAAATTGTTGTGTTTGATGCACTCTTATGGATGGTTCTTATCCGAATAAAGTATTTTGTACTTAAACTTGAACTTGTTTATTGTTTTTTGGTAGTATTTTTATCTATCTATGGTTTATGCTCAAATGCAGAAATTTAAAAACTACCCAATCTAGAGTCACTGGTACAGACAAATCAACCGGCCTGGAAAAATCTACTCCCTGGAACTTTTACTCTTAGACAGAGGGACTCTGACTTGGCTCAGGTTAAACAATATAATCACATTACTTAGTTTTTTGTACCTTTTCCTTGCAGAGCCAAGAATATTTAGGGTCAAACTTGCCTGGATATGTTAAAATTGAATTTTTAAGATTCCATTTGTTTTATATCGTAATCTATGAATCTGAGGGGAAATGGAAACCAATACTCAAAAATAAAACTGTTGACTTTTTGGGCTCACAACGGAATCCCTTCTGCACATTTTATGTATTTGCCACACTCTCTTGCATTTAAGAAAAAAGTGTGTGCGATTGATTTTCAAACAAAGCAAAATTAGGATCAACTGTGGTGGCTGATAGATACTGTTTTAGTGTTAGGGACGATAGTGTAATAGTAATGCTGATGACAATTCTAGAGCAGGCTTCTAAAGCATTAACCTCATGATTTTAGCACTCATTTCTATATCCTGACTTGATTCCATCTAGATTTAAGCAAGTTATTTTCAAACATTGATCTTAAATCATATGTTTCTGAATATTTTGAGTATTTGCACAAAACTCTTGTGTTCAAGAAAAATTACCTTCCATAGACTCTTAGGAAGCCAAATAAGATCCACTCTAGAGACTGCTTGAGATTGTGGTGGTGTCAAGGACAACAGTACAATAATAATGCTAATGATATCATTAGACTAGTCTTATAAAGTATTAATTTTGTAATTTATGTATATTGTTTTTATACTCTGATTTGATTTCATTTGTATCTAGATATACATTGATTTCAAACCATATGTCTCTGTGCATTTGTGCACTGCCCCAAAATCTTCTATTTAAGAAAAATGTATCTGCCAGTGGATCACATAAAGCCACAATAAGATCTAGTGTATAGGCTGCTAGATACTGTGTTGGTGACATGGACAACAGTGCAATAATATTGCCAATGAAATTCTTAGACCAGGCTTAAAGCATCAACTTTGTGATTGTAGGAAGCTGTCTCTCTATATAGTGTACTACAAAGAAGTACACTGTGCAGAGAGTCCAGAGAATCCCCAAATGGTACACAGAGGTAAAAGCAGATCATTCTAACGCTCTTTTTGTGATAGTTTGGGCGAGCAGTTAGGCTTATCAGAGGATGACTTGTCTTTATTTGGAAAAACAGCATACCCCTAACGATATGCCCTGGACAATCTTGGAACATCTGACAAACGGATCTGAAGTCAAGTTGTTTGAGAAAGAACAACGGTGGGTGTATCGCCTGTCCACCAATAAAATTGGACTCAATGATGATATTCCGTGGGGTTCAGTTTTAAGACGTTAATAAAACTGGTTAGTACTGCTGTCAATTGCAAGCTTGTCCGTTTTTGGCCTTATAATGTAACCCCATGTTGCAACCGAGATCAACCCCTCCCTCTTTTTGATTTCTAATACCATCCCAGCACTAAGATAGCGCTTTGACAATTGTACAAGCTGTTCAATTAACACACTAGCCCTCCATCTGGAATGTTTTGGTTTTTCACCTCATCATTGAGAATTAATCGAAATATGGGTCTGTAAATAGTCCTTTCTGAATTGGACCTCATAAAATACTGGCTCCGGGTTGTGTCTCTCTTCTTTCCTTTCTTCCCCCCCCATTATGGTTATTCAAAGTAAGAACGGACTGGGGCCTCGAACCGGCGCCCCGTGCTATTCATTGTAAGGACTCTGTCTCTTTAAGAACTTAATCTCGCACCCGGCCACGCCCCCATACGTACGGGCTCGCTGGCCACGGGGCCGGAAGAACTCTGTTATTAAAAGAAGCGCGCAAGCCGTGTCTCTTCACCTCCGGGCAAGACGGCTTTCCCGAATAGTAGGTCTAAGGCGGGGAGTCGCGAGTGTAACAGTAAGTTCCTGACCTGCTTTACTAGCATGCGGTCTTTTCCGTTATTTGAATGATCTGGAGGGACTTTTTACTCTTCGTTCTTCCTCTTACTAGGACTGGACACCGCGTGAAAAATGCCCGCGCCGTCCTGTCCCAGGAAGTGAATCTCCTTCCTTATGTTTGTAAGTGTTATTATATTCTATGGTAACGCTAACGCCACTCTATGGTACCGCTAGCCTGTCGGAATGTGTGTTGTCCTTTATAGATCCTCCGAGTCATGTTTCTTTTATGGTTTTTAAGTCTCTGCGTAACATTTTGCTTTTAAACACCCGGCTCCATTACAATGTGAGGTGGGGAATGGAGTCATAGCCTTTCGCTATTGGTAAGCCTGGGCTTAGTAGATAAGAAAAAATCTTCTACACTTGGTACCTTGTACTTTCGGTTCCATGATTTCAACATGCACTGTTCTAATGTAGATTTCACAATGGGTGACCCCCCTATATTGAAATTCTATCTAGTAAGGGGGACTACATCCGGCCACTTTATTTAAGGTGGTTAGGACACGATGGCCAATTGATGTTTGCACATACATGACCAGTCATATACTGGAGTATTGGCTTACATGTTGGTCTGTTCTGTGTTTTGGGTGTCAGTGTGTACTTTGTTTCTCTCCTCTACAGGTATCCTTGGCTGCTGTGGTCCACAGCGAGCCGGCACGGGCAATATCCGTGAGTAATTGCACCTGATGTATATAAAAGGTTTTTTCCATTTTTTTCACACTTAGTGCCTCACGGGAGGGTGTGCCTTAGCGCGCACACACCACTGGAGAGCAATTATTTCAGAGGTCCTGACGAATGCTGTGCGATCTTGCGTTTTTGCAGCAGAAACATGTTGACCGTATATACTTATTAAGGACACGGGTCTCAAAATTTAGAACCTTTTGGTGTCCGCCTTCTACGTTTTTAACTTTAATACAGGTTGGCCCATATTAAATATTTTGTTGGGTCTCAACTTTGTATTTTTTAATCCTGCACACACATATTTTGCACCTTTTTGAGTTATACCACTGTTACACTCACCACCAACCCGCTCCGCTGTAAATCAGGCATTGTAGCACGCTGGGGGGGCATTCGGCCACCCCAGCGGGGACCAAATGATGAAGCATGTCACCAACTAGTGGTGAGTGAGGGTCCTTTTAACATAGAGGTTTACTTGCCCTTCCCAGTTGGGTGTGAATACCTCGCGTCTACTGGGTTCTAACCTCCTGGTTAATAAGATTATTGTTTTGCTTAATCTTGCAGTCATCTGAACCAGATTGGGGCTTTTTGATAAACCTGACACCTTCACACGACTTTTCTGTTTCACGGCGTATTTATTTGTACACAGAGTCACTCTTTAGTTGTTTATAAAATACAATAAATCTGAGACCAACTTTTAAAAATAAAGTCTATTTTTATTTCTTTTTTAAGACCAAGAACACAGTTCTAAGGTAAGTACTTTCGGAGTTACGATTGTTGAAAGTTTGGAAAATATATCACTTTTGTGCGCAATTACGCACCATAGGAATCAATGGGAAAAAAGAGGAAAAATGCATATAAAATCAGACAATCCTTTAACAAAGTTCATCTTCTCGGTTTAGGTCGATACCAGGACCAGCTCCAAAGTTCCAGCAAGAGATATTCTGGGGCATCCAGGGTCGGGGGGACGTAAAGTGCTTACGGACCTGGAAACTGATGTGCAAAGATGAAGGGGCCACTTGAAAATGCACTGCACAGGTAGACTTACAGGTAAGGACAGTGGGCCTCCTTAGAGGGAGGATGTTACAAGGGCCTGGTGACAAAGAGAGCAGAGCTGGTAGTCTGTGCAGAGGCCTGTGGGGCCGGGTGAAGAGTGAACAGGTCAGTAGGGCATTGTGCATCATCAGGGTCCTCGCAGTCAGGAGCAGGCAACTTGGAGAGATGATCTTGGGTATCTCGATGTCCCTCAATGGGTGCTTGCTTCTGGTGCTTTGAGAGCCTGGAGTGGGCTCTTCTTCTTGGTTTTTACCGTTGGGAGTCTGGCACCATGGGTATTGGTACGTCACGGCTCCATTTGGAACTGGTTCCTCTAAACTAGGTGGAGGGCAGATCTGATCCTCTGGAGCTGTTGTACTTCTTTTTTGGTCATCTGGGAGCAGCAAGTCCACAAACCAGACTTCATTGGATTAGTGCCTACAGTGTGCAGGGGGTAGATATCTCTACTCCAAGGGAGCTTCTCAGTGATTCCCACACACTGCACAGGAACAGCTGGAGACCAAGCAAGGCGTCTACACCATAGCTGGCTTCTCGCACATGTGAGGGGGCAATTGACTGCACACATGTCCTACTTGTGCCCCCTAGCAACACAGCACACAATAACCGCAACAGACATCACACGTATACCATCAATGTGCAGGCAATAGTGGACCACCGGGGAATCTCCACCAATGTCGACGTCAACCTTCCAGGCAGTGTGCATGACCCCTACATCTTCCAACAGTTAACCATCAACCAGCGCTATCAGGATGGCACCTACGGAAAAGCACTGCTTGTTTTCAAATACCAAATGAGCACACCACAAACCTCAACTCCACAATCATGCAACTCACAACACTGGGAATGCACAGGGTACAACCTCACATACAACATTCCAAACAACATGCCCACCCACCAGCACAACTTACTGTGGGAACCTGGGCCAGACATGTACATAAGCCATCAACGGCATGGCACCTCAGCCACACAATAACAGACTGTGGGGAGAGGTGGGAACCAGGCATGTGTGAAGGAGGCAAGTGACCCATGAATGAGAATGTACACAATGCCAAGTGTGGCGTGGATGTGATGGCCACACTGCAGTATGCAGACAACACACATATCCATGTCGACACACACTGCTGGTTTTTGAAATGTAGTGGACAGTGGAAGCAACCATGCCACCCCAACCAGTGGGGAAGCCTGTGGAAATGTAGCTTGTTACGTCCGGCCAATAAACGTGAGCAGAGTGGGCGGGCCCGGCATACGCCAGGTCAACATAGGGGTGTGAATTAAAGGCATGTAACTCTGGGCATAGTCCTCTTCCGGAATGCCCAATGTGTCTGCGAGGGCGGAGCCTCTTACCCTGCCACGAGGCCGACGCAGTGAGCGGTGTTGCATGTGATCGTGTGCGCCAGCTGCACCCTGGCCGCTGGGCCATGAACCAGTCTCGCACACCGGCCTCAATGCTCACCTGCCGACATCGGCGTGTGTCGAAGAGGGCCCACCACGTGACAGTTCAAGCTCCAAGTCCGAGGCCTGCAACCCTGGCAACCTGCTATGACCAGCACAGCCTCCGCAAGCAAGGCCCGCAGTATTCCTTTCTCGTTGACGTACTCTACCGGCTGACACAGCGGACTAGTTGGGCACACATTTGGAACTGAGTCTTGATTACACTATGGCAGAGAACATTATTTATGGCAGATTTTATGTCACTATACTCCCTTCGATGTGGTGTCACCAAGTCTGTGTATAGCATTACAACTACACAAGTATGTGGACCCACGCGAACAACTGCCCTCGAGCATTAGCAAGCATTAGTATAGCTCGAGTAGATCACACATTTGGAACTGAGTCTTGATTATGCAATGGCTGAGTTCATTACATTGTACAGGCATCATCGCAGACTGCATCCCCTCTCAGCCCCGGTGCCACAAAGTCTTTTCCCCGACATACATGGACACTCTCTGGTTGTCTTTATCCACATGTAACTGATACAGACGTGCTGGTAATGACGAGGCTGTAGCATTTCACTCCTCAATTTGCCGCTTCGGGATGCCGTCTGCACTCTGCATCATGCCCTGGAGGACACCCTCCACTGTCCCCTGCATCCCTCCACCACATTCACCTCAGACATCGATGAGGACCCGCTCAGTGCGCGTGGCCCTCCCTCAGTGCACTGCAAGTCACGGTCCTGTGGCGGTGTGCCTGTGCCGGCCGCAGTGCATCCTGTACCACTAACTCTGTGCAGCTCAAGTCATGGACCTGGTCTTTTGAGATATTGGACGGCCTCTGAGGTCGATGGCCTTGGGGTCATCGACACCATGTGTATGTGGCCCAGCGCTATCCGCTGCCTCCGGCCTCCACTGCAGCCCACCAGGGCTCACACATCAAATCGAGTCCTGACCGGCCCGGACGTCGCATCACCACAGGAGGCACAAGCCACCACCGCCAGGACCTCCTCCAACCAACAACTGCCAGAGTTGAAAGAGTCGTACTGACAGACTAACGGTGTTGCTCACACCTGTTGTGGTGGCCATCATCTGCCTGATACCCTGCTCAGCACTCCAGGTTCCACTAACTCAGTGCACCACGAGTCATCGTCCATTTCTGTTTTGGATATGTGCTGTGGAGAGCTCACGCAGCAGTGTCACCTCAGGCAGGGTGGGAGACCAAGTACGATGATGTAGAGGATGATGAAGGTGTGACACCCCCACTGCAGCTGCATCAGGAATATCCCGAAGGGACCCAATCCTAGATACTTTCTTCACCTGAGCGTGCTCAGCTCTAGTGCCCCAACTTCAGTGCACTGCAAATCACGGACACTTCTGTTTGCTCATTGGGTGGCCTCTGTACTTGCTCCGGCTACCACCATGATGCTCAGCTGTTGTCTCTGTAATGCTGGTGTTTTTTGTTCCTGTTTCAATGGTGTTCACTGTTGTCTTTGTTGGCAGCACCAACAACTCCGTGAGGGCTGGCTTACGCTCACCCCACACACACCCAGCACAGGCGTCACTGTACATGTGACCCTGCCAATGAAGGGTCCGGGCGCACGTGTCCGTAGCGAGTCCCACCAACTAAATAAGTGTGTCCGTGTGGTCATTATGTATGCATTAGGGGCCCGGGCCCTACAACATTACTAAGTGCTGTGTACAGCAGACGCAACTGTCCCCCTGCTGGCAGCGGGTATGACCTTGGACATATAGCTTTGTTGTCAGCCACTTAATACGTAAGAGGAGTGGACTGGGCTGTCGTACGGAGGTCCAGCGTGGGTGTGTGAATGGTAATTCCTGGGCTCTGAGTGTGGTTCAGTACAGGAAATGTGAATATGCATGTGTCTCTGTCGCAGTGTGGGTCTCCTATGTGGGGTGTAGGTGGTCCCTGATGAGACTTAGACACCCCGTATGTGATGTAGTTCGGCTTCCATGAGGTCTGACCCCATCGCAACCTCCTTTTGGCATTCTGACACCTGAATGCCATGTGTGCCTCGGTGGGGTGTTGGTAGCCAGCTGTGGTGGCCGGTGATTCCTGCTGTGTGGTCTGTGCAGGGGCTGGGTTCTCCTCTATGTGGCTTACCTACCATGCTCCTGGGGGTGGGTTGCCTAAGATGTCTATGAGCTGTTGCAGTGTGTTGATGTCGAAGGTGTGGTAGTCGTCTCCAGCATCACTGATGAGTTGTCTGCCCTGATGTGCTGGGGGTGTTGTCTGTCCCTTTGCAATGTGAAGGGGAGATGCATGTTGAAATTGTGTTGACTTTTTTTTTTACCATTGTACCCATCTCCCCCGTACCTCCCCGTCCCTGGTCGTTACTCACCCCGTTGATGTTGTGTCAGGTCCTATCGAGCTGTGTCTGTACTCCCACCTCCTTGCACTGTCTCCACACTGATGACTGTGGCCTCCATTTCCTCCAGCTCCTCCTGTGGCGCAGGACTCCCACCTCCTGTCTCCATTGCTGCCTTCCTGTTGGCAGCGGGTTTATGCTTTGTGTGGCTTTTCACATCATGCCAGCGCCTCTTGTCGTCCTCAACACTCCGACTGCATTCACCTTAGTCTCTTCGTGGGTCAGTTGATGGTAGTGCAATGTTACCTCCATGACGCTGATCTAGTTTTGCTGCGGACTGCACCCGTCTTCCTCTTCCTCTTCTCCTTGGCCTTTCCCGAGCCTGAGGTTTCTTGCTGCAGGTCTGTGGGTTTGTGGGGTTCACGTTGGCCTCTGCACTAGATCCAGGTGCATCCATGGTGCTATGCAGTTTGAATTGTTTTTGGTGTATTGTTTCTGTTGCTTTTATAGTGCATTCTCCTGCCTGACGCGTGGGATTTGCAGGCCTGTCGCTGGTTTTCGCTGCTTTTTGTATCGCGATTGGAATCATCGCAAGATTTTTGGTGTTGTTGTTTTGCATTTTTGCGCCGTCGCGTTGATTTTAACGCAGGCATTTGATGCATTGTCGGGGGCCTATCGCATGGTGCCTCCATGTTGTGATTACTTAGTTAACACAGCGTTATTGTCACGCAATAGATTGCGATATGAAGAGTGTTAAGCTCAATTTGTGGTACTTATCACACGTTCTAGAGAGTATCCCCCATAACATTTTCTGTCTATGGACAAAGCTGGTGATGCTGTAACATTCATGGACTGGATTGATAAGGGTATTCCTCATCGCCTAGACATCTATGCACAGAGAGGTGTTGTCTAGATTTCGATGAAGGAAAAGTCTTGAAGTTTTTTAGAGTACACATGATGAGACCAATGAAGATGGCTGACAGCAGGAAAGTTGTCTCACCTTCCTCCGGGAGGTGCAAGGGAGCAAGTAAGGTTAAGGTCATCTAGGGGCTGTGTACTCCAGAACACTACTGTTTAATACTTTATCAAGGGCGCAATCTATGAATCTGGGGTCACAAAATTCTGCAATTGCAAACATAGTGGGTGCATAGAGTCCTCGCCCTGAGGCGAGGCAGACCTCTTCCAGATGCAGTTGAGAGGACTGTGTTCTCAGGGGAAGAAAAGGACTCTCAGAGATAATCCAACAAGTTCTTGAGATGTGACATAGGAGTTACGGTTTGAGAGGTGATCTAGATTTGTTTTGCTTCCAGGAATATCAGCCTAGACATGAGTATGGGGTATGCATGTCTCTGTCTACCAGACCCAGGGACAGAATCATTGCAGTGATTGCGGGTAGCTTCCAGTGGTGAAAATGATTCTGCTGGGCCATCTGATCAGGGAAGTGAGAGCATTTCAATTGGTGAATGATTTACCAGCAAAATAGTCTTCACGGACTCAACATTGTCTCCTACGCTGACAAAACCCAGCTGATCCACTCCCTCACCAATGAACCCACAGCAGCCAGAAACAACTTCCAGAGTGGGAATAAGGCCGTTGCCACCTGTGTGAAAGACAGTTGCCTCAAACTCAACTTAGATATGGCCGAAGTCCTCATCCTGGGACCCATCCCTCAGCTTGGGATGACTCCTGGTGGCCCGCCACATTGGGAACTCCCCACCCCCATGGACCATGCACGATACCTCGGCATCATACTGGACTCCTCGTTTACAATGAACTGCCAGATTAATGCTGTATCCTCATCATGCTTCCACATGATTCACCTGCATTCAAAAGACATTCAGAAGAATTCCCACTGAATCCAGAAAGAGGGTCACCAAGTCATTCATCAGTAGCACGCTCGACTATGACAACTCACTCCACGCCGGCATCACCCAGAAACTCCTCAAGAAACTACAGAACATTCAAAATGCTGCAGTCATACTGGTCCTCAACATCCCTCACTGCAACCACATCACTGAACACCTCCAAGAACTCCACTGGCTCCCAGTCACACAAGCCTACAAAGCCCTCCATGATGCAAGACCAGCATATCTGAACCATGCCCCTCATTCCACGTACCCCCCCAGATACCTCTGCTCTGTCCAACTGTCCCTGGCCACCATCCCATGGATCCACAAGACTAGAATCGAAGAAAGATCCTTCTTCTACCTTTGCTGACAAGACCTGGAACACCCTGCCTCCCCACCTCAGGCAATCCCCGTTTCCGACCCAATTCAGTAAGTATCTCTAGACCTGGCTCTTCGATTGAACCCCAGTGCCCAGACAAATCAGCAACCCACCCTCCCCGCCTCAGCGCCTTGAGACCCTCAAGGGTGAGTAGCAGCGCTATACAAACCGTTGATTGTTTGATTGATAGTCTTTCAGGAGCTGGGGGTGGTATACAACACTTACAACACAACTTTTACAACGCACTACCATTACAACAAAACTTTTACAACGCAAAAACCATTACAACGCATACATTTACAATGCGTGTTTTTACAACGCAGATACCTTTACAACGCATACCATTACAACGTAAGTATTGGTAAGTATATAATTATATTTAAAATGTTATAGGTTTGGGTTTTTGGGTAAAGGGGTATTTTTAGGGTTCAGGGCTAGGTTTGGGTTTTTGGGTAAAGGGGTATTTTTAGGGTTCAGGGCTATGTTTGGGTTTTTGGGTGAAGGGGTATTTTTAGGGTTCAGGGCTAGGTTTGGGTTTTTGGGTAAAGGGGTATTTGTAGGGTTCAGGGCTAGGTTTGGGTTTTTGGGTAAAGGGGTATTTTTAGGGTTCAGGGCTGGGTTTGGGTTTTTGGGTAAAGGGGTATTTTTAGGGTTCAGGGTTAGGTTTGGGTTTTTGGGTAAAGGGGTATTTTTAGGGTTCAGGGCTAGGTTTGGGTTTTTTGGGTAAAGGGGTATTTTTAGGGTTCAG
Organism: Lissotriton helveticus; assembly: GCF_964261635.1. Lineage (NCBI taxonomy): Eukaryota > Metazoa > Chordata > Amphibia > Caudata > Salamandridae > Lissotriton > Lissotriton helveticus. Next base: position 121,042,872 of record NC_136060.1, on the reverse strand, counting down.
GGCTATGTTTGGGTTTTTGGGTGAAGGGGTATTTTTAGGGTTCAGGGCTAGGTTTGGGTTTTTGGGTAAAGGGGTATTTTTAGGGTTCAGGGCTAGGTTTGGGTTTTTGGGTAAAGGGGTATTTTTAGGGTTCAGGGCTGGGTTTGGGTTTTTGGGTGAAGGGGTATTTTTAGGGTTCAGGGCTAGGTTTGGGTTTTTGGGTAAAGGGGTATTTTTAGGGTTCAGGGTTAGGTTTGGGTTTTTGGGTAAAGGGGTATTTTTAGGGTTCAGGGCTAGGTTTGGGTTTTTGGGTAAAGGGTTATTTTTAGGGTTCAGGGCTGGGTTTGGGTTTTTGGGTGAAGGGGTATTTTTAGGGTTCAGGGCTAGGTTTGGGTTTTTGGGTAAAGGGGTATTTTTAGGGTTCAGGGTTAGGTTTGGGTTTTTGGGTAAAGGGGTATTTTTAGGGTTCAGGGCCAGGTTTGGGTTTTTGGGTAAAGGGGTATTTTTAGGGTTCAGGGCCAGGTTTGGGTTTTTGGGTAAAGGGGTATTTTTAGGGTTCAGGGCCAGGTTTGGGTTTTTAGGTAAAGGGGTATTTTTAGGGTTCAGGGCCAGGTTTGGGTTTTTGGGTAAAGGGGTATTTTTAGGGTTCAGGGATAGGTTTGGGTTTTTGGGTAAAGGGGTATTTTTAGGGTTCAGGGCTAGGTTTGGGTGTTTGGGTAAAGGGGTATTTTTAGAGTTCAGGGCCAGGCTTGGGTTTTTGGGTAAAGGGGTATTTTTAGGGTTCAGGGCAGGATTGGGTTTTGGGGTAAAGGGGTATTTTTAGGGTTCAGGGCTAGGTTTGGGTTTTTGGGTAAAAGGGTATTTTTAGGGTTCAGGGCTAGGTTTGGGTTTTGGGGTACAGGGGTACAGGGTAAAAATAAAGTAAAATTAAACTTAAATTAAATTAGTTAAATTAAATTAAATTAAATTAAATTATATTAATTTTAATTAATTTACATAAAAAAAATTATTATATACTTACCAATACTTACGTTGTAATGGTATGCGTTGTAAAGATATCTGCGTTGTAAAAACATGCGTTGTAAATGTATGCGTTGTAATGGTTTTTGCGTTGTAAAAGTTTCGTTGTAAAGGTAGGCGTTGCAAAAGTATGCGTTATAACGTCATACATCCGCTGGGGGTCAGTGAACTATCATGTATGACCATCAAGTGCAATAAGCATGGTAGCTGGTTCAAGGAGACCATAATAAATCCCCTTTTGTTTGAGAGAGGGGCATAGGGCAAGGATATTTTGCACAGAACACGCGTGTTGTATAAGAAAATAACCTTTATAATCCAATGGACCATGTTGTCGAACTATTCATAATACCTGTCTGGCTTGAGTATGACGCAACAGACATATGATGACAAGTCTAGGTCTGTTTGAGGAACTGGGGCTCCATTGGGCTGTGGGCTCTTTCAAATTCCAGGGGTATTGAAAATTCAGTATTCGGTAATCATGGCAGAAGGTCCCTTAGGAAGCTGTGAATATCTTAGCCTTCCTCATTTTCAAGAAGGCTATAGAGTCTAATATTATTGCACCTGCTGCAATCTTTCAGATCAGTCACCTTTCGTTTCAAGTTTCAAATAACTTGACCCCAGTCCAAAGAGTTCTACATTTTATCCTCCAGTGCATTAACATTTGCCTCCAGTGTATCAAGTTTGGATTTAAATGCAGACAGTTCAAAGTGGAAATATTATAGCTCAGACATCTTGGAAGTTGATGATTGTTCCACTGTTTGCATTGAGCTTTTGTTGTCCTTAAGTTCTTTCATGAATGCTTCCAGGGTGAAGGTTTGGCCAGACTTCATATTGTGTTCATGTTGTTTCTCTTAAGGCCTGAGAGAGCTTCTGAGAGCTTCAGTTGTCTAGAGGGCTTGTTCTTCAACATTTGGAGGATCAGCATGTGAGAAGAAAGGGGTAAGAGGCAACATTAGTCTCGTGAAATTAAGTAGGCCCCCATTTATTGCCAGCGATCAAGTAAGTCAGGTGGTAGGAGATGTGAGGTTATAGTGAAGCCACCTACTTGCCCATTGCCCTATGCAAGATAAGAGATACTGATAACAATTGTTAGCTGAGGCCTATCAGTACCATGGATGGCGGTGTGTAAGAGTCACTGTGTGACTCTTTTAAGGGTCTCTGACAATAATCAAGTACTGGCATCAAAGAACCAGTAACTCCAGGGCCTCAAGTTCTAATGATTAACAGTGCAGCACCAAACCTTAGAGGGTTCAGAGGCGGACTATGAGGTGTAGAATGGGGGGCAGGATCTTCCCGCAAAATGGCCTAAGCAGCAGCAACAGTACCTCCCTCCAGTGGCAGGAAAAGTCCAGTCTTGATAGAAGAGCGGTCTCAGTGGCAGGTAGGTCATAGGTAGTGCGCTCTCCCTTCTCCAATTCAAGATAGCTACCGCAGTCTTTACGTGGCCTCTGGTGGCCAGCAGTTATTCCGCAGGTTGAGGGCAGGTGTCACTGTCTCAGAGGTTTCCCTGGCTGGGGATGGCATCATCAGCAGCTGCCTCAGTAGGTAAGAGGCTTCTGGGCTTGCAAAGGCAGTATTGGGGGCCGGACGGCGGTTCACAGTACATTGGGGCTGAAAATGATGTGTGTACAAGGGCAGTTTGCCAAGAGAGCATGCCCCAGTAGCACTTGCACCCTCAATGCGCCAGCACACTGAATCGAGCCGAAATATGTCAAGGAGGAATTGAGACCTTCTGTGGTCTGCTGCCGCCCCATAGTCGTAGGGCACAGGAGTCAGGACTGCACAAGAGAAGTCCGCCCTGATCACAGCTTGCAATTGTTCCATTTTTCCGGCTTCGGGATTCCTCTAATCTCATTTCATTGATCCTGGAGAGAGATGCTTGGTCTGGCCACCCCATTGAGTAGAGAATAGCAGAATATCGGGTGCATGTGTGGCGGTGCGTTTCAGAAGGCGGCCATCTTTATTGAGGCCTCACTTGCTCCACACCCCTACTTATAGGTTTTTACTAATTCGCTCGTCTGATTGCATACGATGAAGCTAAGTATTCTGAAGCAACCAGAAAAACAGAGAATTTAAATAGTAATAAGAAAACACATTATTTCCTCACTCGTCGATCTCGAGACACAATTTTAAGTATGTGCAGGTCAAATAACAACTAGATTTTTTTTTGTCGGATGTATTTTTAAAATTACTTTTTATTCGGTTTCTAATTGTGAAACACTTTGTTGACCCTCTTAATATAAATTATCCTCTAAACACGGAATGATGTTCAGTTGTTTACTTAACCACACCAGGGTTTTGAACAGCCTCTGCTGCTATTTCACATTTAACTTGTTTTGGAAATGGTTGCGCCGCATCTGCCTCCGCTTTTAGCCTCCCTGCTTTAAGGCAGAGCTCTCCCGCTATGGCTCTTTCCAAAAGCATTGTTTATATGGAAATGGCTGTACTTATTTTAATTTTGTGCTTCTCCCCCGTTATCTCCATATCATTAAGCTAATTATGTCCCGATTTTTGGTCTCACAGATTCGCCATAAAGAGATGTTTTATCTCTCGAGCAGCGGAACGTTGAATCCATTACTGTTTTCCCCCCTTCAGTCGAATGTTATTTTTATGTGTATTGCAAACCTGTTGTTCCTCTGTCAATTGATGCCTCTATGCTGGCCTTCTCCTTGATTAAACAGTTGTTCTTTTTATAATTTTGCCTCTTTATCATTCACACAGCCGAAGAGACGTGGAGCTCCTTTCAGAACGCCAACAGCCAATCAGATTACGGATTGCCTCTCAAAGGGTACAACAATGTCCTGTGACAAGCTCCCCAACCCAGGGATGGCGCATGCTGAGCCTGACCTCGCCATGCCTGGGAGCTCCGAGCGAAAGAACTCGGCTCCCCAACTCTTTGCCATTTGCCTTTCATTTCCTCTGCTCTGTCAGAATCACATGAAATCTCAGAAGGTCTTCATTGTGAACTGTTACACGCTCTGGAATATTTCTGTATAAATGAAAGAAAGATGAAGAAGGCAACAAGCGGTGAATCAGGAATTAGGCATGACGGTTTTTATTCATTGAGCAGAGAAGGCTGTTTAGCAGAAACAAACGTCGATTCATATTGTCATATTGAGGGTCCCAGGATTCATTTTCACTTACTTGGTGGCGATGCGTTCTTGCACTGGAGACTTAGGCATGTTTGGCGGAGAGTAGGGAAGGGTAGAGAGCATGTGAAGGTTTTATCCAAACACAGTCTTGGTTTTAATTGCATCCAATTGTACACACATTCTCTTCTCTTTCCTTTTGCTCTGTTACTTAATTCCTCTTCCTCTTTTCTTTTAATGTTGCCTTCTTTCTTTCGTTTTGTTATTTCTTCTCTTTCTCTCAGTTTTTCATTTGTTTTATTCGATTCAACCTAGTCAGGCTCAGACACAAGGCAAAAACCCTGAAGGTGTGCATGTTGAGAGATTTATATACTTTAGCCTTAAAATAAATGTATAAACACACATAAATACCTATACCCAATCCGCAGCTCAGATTAGGGGTGGGCGCCGATCACAAAGTTGCACTTCGTCGATTTCCATTGAGTTGCCTAAAAACTCAGTGGAATTCTGCAGAGTTCTGCTCTGCCTTACGGCAGCACACATACCTGACTGGCGGAGCACAGAGTGTTAGAGAGAGTTCACCCCCTTTGCCTGATCCCCAGACTGCCTCCAGAGCTCCACGGCTTACCTGTCCTTCCTTTACCCAGCCCATCGCCATTTCTAGGTGCTGTTCTGCACGCTGGGTACGGTGCTGCCACTCCTCCTTCCGCAGTGGCGGTGATCCGCAGTGTTTCTTCTATAACCCTCTTGGATGCAGGACTCACGGGGACTGCGCAAGCACGCGCAGCCGCGGCCGGCAGTGGGAGTACCTGCAGGGCGGTGACATGGGGAGGGGGAGGTGCAGGGTGGGGGGTAGTAATGTATGTATTACGGAGCCTCCCAGGTAAGTAAACATTTAAATAAATAAAACGAATTTCGTTGAGTGCACTGTATCCCCGAATGCGATGCAGTGCGCGCAACGAAATTCGTTTTATTTATTCAAATATTTACTTACCTGGGAAGCTCCGTAATTCATACATTACTACCCCCCACCCTGCACCTCCCCCTCCCCACGTCACCGCCCTGCAGGTACTCCCACTGCCACCCGTGGCTGGGCACGCGCATGGAGAGTGGACACCACATCAAGTTCTCCATGCTTCATGGGCGCGCATGCACTGTCCCCATGAGTCCTGCACGAAGGGTTTACAGAAGAAACACTGCAGATCTGGCAGCACTGTGCCCGGTGTGCAGAGCATCACTTAGACTGTCCGGATGCTGGGTGAAGCTAAGGAGGGGTGGGCAGCAGGGGCAAACTCCACCACACTGGGGAATCAGAGTCTTTTGCCAAACTTCGCGCTCCCAGAGGAGCACGGAGTTGGCAAAACTCCGCAAACTCCGCTGGTGGAGCAGAGATCACAGCCCGTCCCTGACTTAGATTCCACCTCCTCCCTGGGAGTCAAAAAGAGGGACTCTGCCTAACATACTTTGGGCTAGATGTAGGTAAAGCATATTTACCGACCCTTAAATACCGAATTTTACCGATTCGGTATTTAAAAGTCGGTAAATATGAAGGGGGGAGATGTAGGGAAATCCAGATGTTTATTTACCGAATCGGTAAAAGTCGGTATTTACCGATCGGTAAATACCGACCTGTAATGCTCCATTCATTCCTATGGGCTATGAAGCCCATAGGAATGAATGGGGCATTACAGGTCGGTATTTACCGATCGGTAAATACAGATTTTTGGCAAGGGTGCAGGGGGTGTCACTTTGACACCCTCTAGCACCCCCAAAAAAGGTTCGGGGGCCATATGGCAGGCAGACCTGCCCTAAGGGCAGGTCTGCCTGTCATATGGCACAGGTGTGCATGCGCACATTTGCATGCACACCTGAATCGGTATTTCACCATCAAATTGAATTTGATGGTAAAATACCGATTTCTAAGGCCTTGTGGGACTCATAAGAGTCCCACCTACATATCGATTTTACAGATTCTGTAAATATACCGGTCAGTAAATTTACCGACCGGTATATTTACAGATTCTGTAAAATTACCTATCGGTAAATTTACAGAACGGTAAATTTACCGATTCTGCCCCCTACATCTCAAATGCCTTTTACCGGTCGGTAACGGCCGAATTCGGCCGTTACCGACCGGTAAAAGCCTACCTACATCTGGCCCTAGTGTTTAATTCTGCCTCACAACTGTGAATGTCTGCCTTCACTTTTCTTTTGATATTTTTACTAGAGTGGTAAGAAATTCCAGCAAAATCACACAGTTAAATGCAAATCAGTCATTTAGTAGTATAATTTTAGCATTAAATGCGTAATCGCATACATTTTTTATGCAAGAACGGATTTTGTGTTAAAAAAAGTGCAAAAATGCAAAAGCACAGTGAACAAAATGCACAAATGGAATATTCACTGTACATTTTTATTACCAATGGCACATAATTAAGCAAAGTGGCATAATGGCGTAATTTCATACATTTCGGGTAACCTGAAGTTAAAAAAATCATTCAAATTATGCCAGCATAATTAAAATTTAAGAAAGGCCACATCTTTACCCTTTATATTCCCTGCACCAGTGGCAATGTGCACTAATTCAATTAGGAAGTCCGTAATGTGTTGGTTTGGTAGGAAATTGCAGCTGTAATTGAGATGTCATTGGTCAGCCACACTCTTAGGTGATAGTGCCACTGCACCTACTGCACTTTCTATAGCTGTTGCCCTGCCCTGGACTTCCCTTGTAGCTGTCTTTTCAGTTGAGGAGGTCCTGGTATTGTGTCTTCACCCTCCCTCACACTCCTGTACCTTCCTGTCCCCTACCACTTGCACTCATGCTTTGCCTGTGGAAAGGTGAGGATCTGGGGGATCGTCCTCCACTTTAGGGTATTCGGACAAAATATTGATTAAAAAATATTGAGTTGCAGAAATATCGAATTTTTAATATTGTGACACAGCAATATCATGTTCAAAAATAATGTTGAGAAAAATCACGATTTGGTTAGGTAAGAAATATAGTATTTTAAGGAGAAACAGCCTTTACAATGAGGTTTTTACCTCGTTGCGCCTTTTCCACGCATTTTTTAGCACGCATATTTTTACCGCGAATATGGATTTACAAGACATGCCAATACCACGCATTTAAGGTAGGTTGAGGGTGTGACGGGTCTCTCCCCACAAATAAATTTTTGTAAAGTTATATTTTAAGTGCGGGTTGTTGGGTTTGTAGGGGAATAGGGTGGGAAGTTAATTAAATAATAATGTATTAATTAATTAATTGTTAAAAAATATTTACATTGTGTAATTATTATAATTTCGAATTCATATTTTATCATCACAGGTGTTTTGACAAGAGGAGCTGCAATCATCAACAGATCTTGCAGAAGTAGGAGCAGAATAGGTTGAGGTTCTTGTTGAGCAAGTTGTTGTTGAGAAGCCTACTCTTCCCCCATCAGCTTCACGATCTCCAGCAAGGAAAATAATGAGTACTCTCCGTCATTTCCAAGCTCCCTATCTGATGATCTGGACATGGGTTGGACCCCGGCTATGTGAAGGAGACAAGGGAAAAAGAAGTTTCCTGAAAGCTTTGCAAGTGAAGAAGGTGGTGGTGAGATGATTATGAGTCAGTAGTCATTGGTGTGGTGAGTGGCACAGGGGAGGTACAGATTACCTCTATTCAACCTGCTCAGAGGCATGTGATTTCACCAGCACCACCAGCTCCTATATTTACAAGAGCTCAGAAAACCTATAGCTGCCATACTACCACCTCACCACAGTCACATTAATCTCTAAAGAAAGGCAAACAACGACAAAACCACCAATGTTTACTTCCAGTTCTTCAGGATTTTGGCACAATAGGAAAGCTCTACTCCCCAGGTTGGGACTTCTTTACACATAACTAACATGAGAATAACATTGCAATATGCTCACTTTGCCACAAGTAGTTTGTTGTGGTAAGCCAGGTGGGTACCACGGTACCAGAAGCCAACTGTTCCATTTGAATAAACAACACATAATCATGTGGAAGAGCAACTTAGAAACATAGCTGGTGGTGATGAGAGAGCACCAGCAGCGGTATTGATAGAAGAAGGCATTCAGGTCAGGAGTACGAAGAAGAGATGCCAGCAGCATCATGGAAAGCAGCCCTGTAAGCCTCCCCCAGAGTTTACAATCCTCACCCGCAGCAACCTCTGCATGGCACAAAGCACAGTGGAATGCAGCAACTTCCACTCCAAAGCACCCAGGCAGCCAACCTGTAGGTTGTTTGTGGCTGCAGAGCCCAAAGTAAAAAACCCTACTATTAAGGCTAAGTTTCCCAAGGAGTCGTCGTACCACCGGAACCACAAAAAAGCTAATTTGTACAACGGAAAGGTGGCTAAAATGTTAGTGCTGGACCTCCTTCTTTTTATCTTGCGGAAGGAGTGAGCTTCCTGTAATTTGTAGAGACCTTAAGCTCACATTGGAAGGTTCTCAGTCAGGGCCATTTTGCCAGAGTTTCTGTGCCAGTACTGCATCATGAAGTTCTGCAGTTGGTTGGCAAGCGCTATGAAGTAGAGAGATTTTCAGTTCATCTACCTCACAACGGACATGTCTAGCTGTGGACCAATTGTTAAGCAATAGATCATGTGTGCATCACTGTACGCTGGGTATCTTTATAGGGAGTGAAGCAAAGGCTAGCTGCTGTTCTCACTGCGGCTTATGCTTTTCAGGGTATTCAGCAGGATGTAACAGTTGTGATGTTGACCATGGAGAAATTGCATACAGCGACCAACATCTTAGAAGAGTTTAATACCAAAGTCTATGAATGGCTTTAACCCAGAGGTATCACAAATGGATTTGTTGCCACTGAAAATGGTAGCAATATAGTGACAGCAATGGCTGATCAGTGATGTCATTTGAGATGTCATCAGTGATGTCATCAGTGATGTAACTGACCATGTCATGAATGATGTAATATGTGACATCATCAGCAGTGGATTGCGGGCGCTCGAGTTATAGTTAGTACAAATAACTATAACGGGTGAATTTCAATGGTTTTATACGAGTGAAATGTCCAGCTAACTATAACACCCCTGAAACCTATGTTTTTTTCAGTGAATTTCTAAGGTTTTTTAAATGCTAATTCCTAACTATATCTTATCTGAAACATATGGTTTTTTCAGTGAATTTCTAAGGTTTTTTAAAAATATTTTCTAACTACATTTTTTTAATCTTTTTATTTTTAGATGTTATTTTTTAAATTACTTTACACATTTTTTAATTAATTTTTTTACATAACAATATTTCTTTTTTCATTATTATATATTGTTCATAATATACTTAAATTATTTTTATTTCTTTTTTTCTTTTTTTTATGGAGTAGCGCACTGTTATCCTATGGGTAGAAATTCACTTAGCAAGTAAATAGTGTTATCGTTACGTTTTCTTACTCAGTGGTGGATCCTGGATACAGCACTGCTGCATCTCCTCTAAACAGTTGAAAGAATGCAAATTACCAAAGACGCGCGGAAGCCCACGTCTTTTTTTTTTAAATATCGCTAGAATTCGTGGATCATACGCGCACCCCGCGGTTTTCCCCCCAAAAAATAGGTGCCCTGGGAGACCTTGTGGGACCCCCTGAGGAGACCTAGAAGATCAGGGTGTGTCTACCCTCCCCCTTTTCACGTTTTAAACACACATGTCACACGCTTCTTCAGCCTCCCTTGTACCAAGACATAAAATGGCTGCCAACAGTTTCTAGTTTCGAATATTGACAACCACTTGACAGCCAATTAGCGTTCAGCGCGTGATCAGAAGGGTGCGCTTATGGTACGATGACAATAAGCGGAGTATACGTATTCAATATTTTTATGGGAAGTGTGCCGCGTGGCCCACCTCCCGTGCCCAATTCCGGGGCATGGCTAATTATATATTATTATTTTATGGAGGAGGGATGCAAAGCCCTCCTCCTGAAGTCACTTCAAGACCACGGGAGCATCCAAACTCCATCTATGTATGTACCCGGTAGGAGTTGCCTTCACTTTGCGCATGCATGTTTGTGGTAGCGCATGCGTGTTAATGTTACATATGTGCACAATACGTCCCACCGTCTGGCTATGTACCCCTAACGTATTTCATTTTATTTGCGCATGCTCAATTACAACATGCCCAATCACAGCTCTCACACCCAGTGACATCATGCTCAACCAGTAATTCTTCTGCAAAGCATTTAAAGGCTGCCAACCTTCTTGAACTTTTTGTATTCCGCAGTCACAGCCATTGAGAGTGTTCGTATCCACTTCTTCGTAGGTGAGCACTTTTTAAAGAGTAATTAAATTAATTAATCTGACCAATCTTTTAATATCGAGTAAATGCAAATTTCTGTTCGATTTGGCAATGCTGTTTTTAAGCACGCTTTCCTGCTTTTTTATATCGTTAAAGTTGACTTCGTAACTTTTGTTTCTGTGCAAATCACTTTATCCTGGTGTATTTGTTTAATTTGCCGAACGCCACGTGGCCGCTCCTACAGCAGTGTGCTACGTGCTGTTCAATTGAATGCGTGTAGTTTTTCTCATGTAAATAGTGCGTCACATGCCACATGCATTGCAAAAGTAATGTTTTTGGCAAAAGTGTATTTTAGCACGGTTTCCAGCTCTTATAACTTAAATATTTTGCCTTGGTAGGCAATGTTTCTGGGCAAATATCTTAATCCTGCCGCATATAATTTTTTAAGTAGTGCGTCACGTGCTCCTTCCTCCCCATGCACTGCACATGTAATTGATTGGTCAATGTTGTCTTTTAGCACGCTCTCCATGTTTTTTGATACCCTTAAACTTCATTTGCCCCCTGTTCTATCTCATTATACAGATATCTCAACCATGAGACGTACTGGTCGCCACAAGCTGTCCTGCCCATAAACTGTACCACGTGGGGGTGAACAACTCGACACACCACATCCACTGACTGCTCTCCATATATTATCAGCCAAAAATTGCAATGTAAATAAAGTGAGTGACCAATCTCGGCCTAACATTTGTATAATGCAATACTATTTCTTATTTTACTTGCCAAATATAACCTCTGATAATTGCTTTTCATTCCCAATCCTATTGAGAGCAAATGTTTTGATGTACATTTAAATTAATCTTGGACATATGTACAACATATACATTTTTAACTCTTTTTTCAGTTTGCAAAATGTTTGTTGCCGAGGTTGAAGCAAAGTATATCCTCCTGTTCCAGCAGATTACATCGATGTCTCAAATATGGCATTTACTAGTTGTCCGAAGCCATGCACATTCACAAATTTTTAACGGACAACGTTAAGGTAAATACTCACAATATGATTACTCAACGAAGTTAAAAAGTAACGGATATGAGTACTTGAGGGGTTTTCGGTGGCAGATAATCTCAAATTCACACTTCTTCGAATGAGTCTGATACAGGGTGGATCTCTGTATAACTTATGGATGATTAGGTTTTAGTATGACATACAGAGCTCCCAACCTTCTTACTTTTTTTCTTACAGGGTTCCAAATTGGGGACGAATGTTAGGCTGTGCAGTAGAGGTTGACCGTGTTGCTCCACTGGTACTTGGGCCTCCTCACGAAACAGGAGGAGCCTCTCTCAATCTCTTTAACTCTTCCCTTGCAAAGTTGACCGGATTCTTAGTCTGCAAGTGCTTCCGCATACTTGCAGTTCCACACCAGTCCTCTTTATTGGGGTCTCCTCTTGAAAGCAGAACCTCTGATAATTGCTTTTCATCCCCAATCCTATTGAGAACAAATGTTTTGATGTACATTTAAATTGATCTTGGACATATGTACAACATATACATTTTTAACTCTTTTTTCAGTTTGCAGAATGTTTGTTGCCGAGGTTGAAGAAAAGTATATCCTCCTGTTCCAGCTGCTTACACCGATGTCTCAAATATGGCATTTACTAGTTGTCCGAAGCCATGCACATTCACAAATTTTTTACGGACAACGTTAAGGTAAATACTCACAATACGACTACTCGACGAAGTTAAAAAGTAATGGATATAAGTACTTGAGGGGTTTTCGGTGGCAGATAATCTCAAATTCACACTTCTATGAATGAGTCTGATACAGGGTGGATCTCTGTATAACTAATGGATGATTAGGTTTTAGGATGGCATACAGAGCTCCCAACCTTCTTACTTTTTTTCTTAAAGGGTTCCAAATTGGGGACGAATATTAGGCTGTGCAGTAGAGGTTGACGGTGTTGCTCCACTGGTACTTAGGCCTCCTCATGAAGCAGGAGGAGCCTCTCTCAATCTCCTTAACTCTTCCCTTGCAAAGTTGACCGGATTCTAAGTCCTCTTTATTGGGGTCTCCTCTTGAAAGCAGTCTTGACTATGCGGAAAGTACCTTTTCTTGCATTCACCTTTTGTAAGACTTGTGAAAATTTATTTCAAAACATTCAATAAATACGGTGTCTCTATGCATTGTGTTAAATGCTTTATTAAAAATATGCAGAAAATGTTCCCTTTAATTGGTGTTAACGTCTTTACAAAAGAATTTGAAAGGAGAAAGTAGGAGATGAAGAACAGAGGTAGGACGGTATATCTCAAACTGCAAAAATTGATAAAAAGGGTGGACCAAAGTCTGCATGTACAATGCCAGTGGAAGCCTTTCAGGCACACTGGAAACATTAAAAAATATATATATATCGTCAAGTGTTACTTTGACTTGTAATGTTTGACCTCATTTAGTCACATCAACCTAATTTTAAACACTAATTTTCTTTTTTGTTTTGCAGATTAACTACAATACTTCATATTATATGTTGTTTATTATATTGTTTTTTTAGTTATAGTTATAGTTATTCATTGTATTGTTATCTTTTAGTTATAGCTCCAGTTATTGTTCTAATAAAAGTTAATTAAAAAAGTACATACGTCTGTTTTTTTGTGGGGGTAGCAGTCATCAATAGAAATGATATTTATAATTTTAAGTATAATTCTGAGGCTAAATCATTAGCAACATAGTGTGGTGAACTTTTAACCTCTGTGCTCACGTAAGTGTTCCATGAACAGTTACTATGGTAACAGGCACAAAGCCATTTGGGGGTAGGGTTAAAAGTTACTGGCTGTACAAAAAACGTTATATTTACCCAGGATCTTGTACATCACAGAAAGGAAAGCAAAGTAAAACAAAACACTGTCTACCAGATTTAGCACCCCCTTGCACCACTTTTGCATCCAACCCCACCTACAACATTACAAGTATGTGGGCTTCAATGACCCCCCCTCAAGCACAGGGAACCACCACCCCCTTAAATTTGTATATTATGGGACGCAAACTGCGTGGCCTATGTTTATATTTATTCACATGCCACCTTGAGTGATGCACCACTAGGATACAGGAGGCCTTCAGCCCCAGGAGCTGCAGCGTCAACCTGACCGAGACACTGGATAAAAGCTGGAAGATCAGAATCAGCCTAAATATCACGAACCCGCTGTTTGGAGTGAAAAACCCCAAACTGTGCTGAGTCCAGAACCGCTCCGATGAAGAGGAGCTTCTGAGAGGGGCACGAGTGCGACTTCGGCACGTTGATGGATAACCCCAGCAGGTGCAAGAGGTCGAACGTAGCCTGGAGGTAGGAGACGACAGTCTGGGATGAGCCCGCCTTCAACAACCAGTCGTCGAGATAGGGGAAGACGGGAACACCTGATTTGATAATTGAATAAACATCTGAATAAATCTTTCTACTTTTCTACGAGACTATAGAATATTGTCCATATAGCACAACAATCTGCATTTCAAAATGCCTGGCATCTATTAAAGGGATAGTGTACATTTTACAGATGAAGGAAACCGAGGCTTCCTCATGAACTTTAGATCAGTATCGGTACTTACTTGTAATTACTAAAATCTCTCAATAAACACAAGGGCTCTTTCTAGAACCACCCAACATCTATACACATAATCTTAAAATATATCTCAGAAATACACGCTTCATTTTTTTCAGCGACCAAATGCGCGGATCCTACGCACATATCGCAACTTTTTTGGGAAGAGGTTTGGCGCCGCGGCCAGGGCGACTGACGCTGGAATCTGGGGACCACGGTTCGATCCCCGGCTCCGGCGGCAGGTCAGCCCAGCACCATGTGACTCTGGGCAATAGCTCGCTTAATCTTCCCGACGGCCCCCCAGCACCTAGAGACCCTTACGGGTGATTGTGCGCTTTACAAATGTGGACTTTACTTACTTTACTTTACTTTACTTTTTTTTGTAAAAAAATGTTCTTATTATTTTTGCCCTACGGGTCCCTATGTAACCCCCTGAGCAGGCCTAGGGGGTCAGGGTGTGTCTAACCTGCCCCTGTTCACATTTGGCCAATATATTTCACAGACTTATTCCCTCACTTCTACCGAGGCACAAAATGGCTGCCAACAGTTCCTGGTTTCGAATGTTTACAACCGCTTGACAGCCATTTAGAATTCAGCGCGTGATCGGAACGGTGCGCTTATCCTATGAGGCCAATCCTCGCACAATCTGCGGATCCTCCAAGCCCCTAGATATATAAATGACTTTAACCATAATTTTCAAAGAAACTACTGAACAGATTGACACCAGATATGCCAAAGGCACAAGTCGGAACTGAGGACTACCCCTTTTTTTTCTCAACCCCCGTTTAACCAATCACCCTCAAACTTTCAGGGAAGGAGTGGAACTGAGCTGGCCAAAAGTTTGTAAAATTTCAAGAAGATTCATCAATCGACGCCAAAGTTATTGGCAATAGAATGTTGCAGTTTTCCTATGGATGTTAGGTCCTAACAATAACTACAATAACTACATTACCTACTGGCGGTCGCCAGTAGGTATATATAGTTAGGATTTTTTCTCTATGGGATTTTTGAAAATTCTATGTCTAATAACTTTGGCGTTTGTGGACGGAATTGGCTGAAATTTTCAGGAAAATGGCACATTTTGTTTCTGAGCAGCCCTTGAAAATTTGGGGGGGGTTTGTCAAGGGGGGGGCCGAGAAAAAAGGGGGGTCCCAAAACGTGTTTTTAACATTGAGTTTTCCATAGGGCGGTTGGCCTCACTTTTAGCCCGAACGGCTGAATGGATTTGCACGAAACTTGGCAAAATTGTAGGGACTGGTAGCCCGATGTGCCTTTGCTAGGTCTCAATATATGTGCTCCAGTGGATTTTGAGAAATTAACGTTCAAAAAAAGATATATATCTGTAACAGCGGACCGGGCAGCGCTCCGGTTCGCGGACTTTACGCGTAACGGAACTTCGCGTAGCGAAGCTGATTGGCTCTCCGGCGTCTGTGAACATTCCAAACAGTCCGTAGCGGCCGCCATCTTGTCTCTCGGTAGGATCGAGAGACAAGAGGAGGCCAAAGCGAAGGGGCAAATGACCATAAGGGGGCATAGTAGATCCTCGCTGACCCCCTAGGTTTGATGTGGAGGTTTTAAAAGGGTCCCGCGGGGCAAAAAATAATAATAATAATAATCGAACGGCTGAATGGATTTGCACGAAACTTGGTAAAATATTAGGGACTGGTAGCCCGATGTGCCTTTGCTAGGTCTCAATATATGTGCTCCAGTGGATTTTGAGAAATTAACGTTCAAAAAAAGATATATATCTGTAACAGCGCTCCGCTTCGCGTAACGGAGGTTTGCGAAGCTGATTGGTTCTCCGGCGTCTGTAAACATTGCAAACAGTCCGTAGCGGCCGCCATCTTGTCTCTCGGTAGGATCGAGAGACAAGAGGAGGCCAAAGCGAAGGGGCAAATGACCATAAGGGGGCATAGTAGATCCTCCTTGACCTCTTAGGTTTGATGTGGAGGTTTTAAAAGGGCCCCGCGGGAAAAAAAAAAAATAATAATAATAATCGAACGGCTGAATGGATTTGCACGAAACTTGGCAAAATTGTAGGGACTGGTAGCTCGATGTACCTTTGCTAGGTTTCAATATATGTGCTTCAGTGGATTTTGAGAAATTAACGTTCAAAAACAAGATATATATCTGTAACAGCGCTCCGCTTCGCGGAGATAAAATTATATCTGTATTACCTAGCTGTTGCTAACACCAGTTAGCGACGGCTAGTAGGAGATAGCGACCATCTTGGGCCCCACTTTGCATGTGAGTGATATTTATCACTAATGACATGCAAAGTGGGCATGCCAAGATGTTAGCGACTGGAAACAGTCGCTAACATCGCTATCTCCTATTATCAACTTTTGGAAATATTCGAGATAAGCGCGAATATCTCCAAAAGCTAGCACCTGCCCTGAGCAGTTCTTAGCCATTTTATCCAATGGGAGGTGGATAACATGGCTAAGAGCATTAGCTCGGTAATGCATGAATATCGCTGAGTTTTCAGCGATATTAATGCATTGCGGTCGTTTATTATCGTATTTGCGATAAACCTTGATAATAGCAAGGTTTATCTGCGATAATTTCTGACGATGCTTAGCGGTAAAAAAATCGTTGCTAAGCATCGTTAGGGATAAATATCGCTTAACTTTGGTAATATGCCCCAACGTCTGTTAACGTTCTATTCGAAGGAAATCAGGAAGTGTTGAAAAACATTGTCTGCGCCATCTTGTCTTTTTTCAAATGCCACACTTTTGTCGTGCACGGCAGCCATTTTAGATGCCTTGACCAGACCCACTCTGTGCACGCTGTCGATCCTTAGCATGGCTCCCCACCCTCGCAAGCATCTCCCCCAGGCAGTGGTCACCCCCGCTCTCTGTCTTATGCATGGGTAATAAACCTCCCCCCATCTGCGCTGCTCTTCCCTGAGAATCACACCCTGTGCCCGCCCGACACCTCCCTTTCGCCCTATTCACTACCGCACCCTCTGACACTCCTTTTCCTCTGTGTCCGATTGTCCAGGCTGGTCCTAGGGTATCAGCTAGCCCTGCAGATGTAGTTTATGGCCCCAGCTGTAAAGAATCACCCCTCTTCAAATGAGTTATAGTAGATCAAGGCCCACACTCGATGAGATCCGTCACAGCAGACGCGTTCCTATTATCTGAAAACCATCCTGTATTGTGATTGGGGAGGGGACCGAGCCTGAAGCGGAAGATTCCAGGGATGACTCTTTGTACATCAAAGTTTTTACAATTATGTGTCACATTAAAAATATATAGCACTCCGACAAAGTAGTAAGATTATAAAACTTTAATAACTTATAAATATATACAAGAAAACAAAAATAGTAATAACATATAAACATTTTTAGGGAAAAACAACGAAGTAGCGGTCGGCTGTGCGAATAGTCCCAACGCAGCACAACGTCCAGATTTCCGGCGTGGGGCGTCGCGGGGGGTGGGTCATCAGTAGCAAACTGTTGTGCGAATAGTTCCAAGGCAGCAGAACGATGGCACCAAGGTGATGTCCAGTAAGTTGCCGCACTGGTTTTGGTATCCTACAATGCTGCTCCGAATAACGGCGTGGGGCGTCCCGGGGGAGGCGGCGTGAACGGGCCTCTCCAGGTGGAGTGTCATCTGTTGTAGTGGGGCGCCCCTTTACCGTTTCAGTTGCCATTCCGTCCGTTTTTGGTCCACTGTGTCAAAATCCGCCATTCAGCTGAGTTGCGCCCACTCTTGCGGTGCAGCGATAGGCGGCTGTCACAGGACTCTCAAAATGGCGGCAGGCTCTTTCCTTTTTGGGCCTGGTCCACTGAAATGGCCCTGGGACACCTTGGAAATCGGACGCTTGTCTGCTAGGTCTTGGACCCCATTCTCGAAAGCGTCCCCTCCGCCTTGAGGATTCATCAAAAGTTTTGGGGGCCCCCGACTCCTGTAGGCTTCTGGTGGGGAGCGGTTGCCATGATTGCTCGCGGAATGACCACGACGGAGCTCCGAGATGGTGGTGCTCTCATGCTGACGCCAGCTTCAGTCTGAAACATCCAGAAACAAGGTGGGGCTTTCATCGTTTGGGAAAAAAAAAAGTTTTCATCCAATGAAAAGTGTTGTTTTTAGGTCATATGATCAAGCCTTCCATCATTAGGAAACCAAAAGTAAAATGAACCAATGAAAAGTTTTATAAACAAGTCACATGACCTGTTATGCGGCATAGGGTATAAAATGTGGAGAAAATACGTTGGCACGTGAGGCGGCGTCAGTAGCGGACCGATGTGCGAATAGGCCGAAGGCAATACAACGCGCCAAGATCCGGATGGCACCGAGGTGGTGTCCAGCAAGTTGCAGCACTGGTGTGGCCATCCTACAATGCTGAAAGTCGGCGTGGGGCGCCCCGTTGGCCTGTGAGTTTGCGTCAGTAGCGGACCGATGTGCGAATAGGCCGAAGGCAGCACAACGCGCCAAGATCCGGATGGTACCGAGGTGGTGTCTAGTAAGTTGCCGCACTGGTGTGGCCATCCTACAATGTTGAAAGTCGGCGTGGGGCGCCCCGTTGGCCTGTGAGATGGCGGCAGTAGCGGACCGATGTGCGAATGGGGCCAAAGGCAGCGCAACAATATTTTCGGAATAGAAGACACCACAAGGCGCTGAGATGCCAAGATCCGGATGGCACCGAGGTGGTGTCTAGCAAGTTGTGGCACTGGTGTGGCCATCCTACAATGGTAAAAGTCGGCGTGGGGCGCCCTGTTGGCCTGTGAGATGGTGTCAGTAGCGGACTGATGTGCGAATGGGGCCAAAGGCAGCGCAACAATATTTTCTGACTGACACCACAAGGCGCTGAGATGCCAAGATCCGGATGGCACCGAGGTGATGTCTAAGTTGCGGACCGATGTGCGAATGGGGCCAAAGGCAGCGCAACAATATTTTCTGTATGGAAGATACCACTAGGCGTTGAGATGCCAAGATCCGGATGGCACCGAGGTGATGTCTAGCAAGTTGCTGTACTGGTGTGGTCATCCTACAATGCTGAAACTCGGCGTGGGGCGCCCCATTAGTCTGTGAGATGGCGTCAGTAGCGGACCGATGTGCGAATAGGCCGAAGGCAGCACAACGCGCCAAGATCAGGATGTCACCGTGGTGGTTTCATAGTTGAGAGGCACTTCATCTGCAGTGGGGCGCCGAGATCCGGATGGCACCGAGGTGATGTCTAGCAAGTTGCTGTACTGGTGTGGTCATCCTACAATGCTGAAACTCGGCGTGGGGCGCCCCATTAGCCTGTGAGATGGCGTCAGTAGCGGACCGATGTGCGAATAGGCCGAAGGCAGCACAACGCGCCAAGATCCGGATGTCACCATGGTGGTTTCATAGTTGAGAGGCACTTCATCTGCAGTGGGGCGCCGAGATCCGGATGGCACCGAGGTGATGTCTAGCAAGTTGCTGTACTGGTGTGGTCATCCTACAATGCTGAAAGTCGGCGTGGGGCGCCCCATTAGCCTGTGAGATGGCGTCAGTAGCGGACCGATGTGCGAATGGGGCCAAAGGCAGCGCAACAATATTTTCTGAAGAGAAGACACCAAAAGGCGCTGAGATTCCAAGATCCGGATGGCATCGAGGTGGTGTCTAGCAAGCTATGCAGTTGAGTTGTGTGCGCACTTGCGGCGAATAGGTCGAAGGCAGCATAACAATGTTTTCTGAATAGAAGACACCACAAGGCGTTGAGATTCGGTTACCACCGAGGTGATGTCTAGCAAGTTGCCGCACTGGTGTGGCCATCCTACAATACTGCTCCGAATAACGGCGTGGGGTGCCCGAAGGGGGGGGGAGGCGGTGTGAACGGGCCTTCCTAGGTGGAGGCTCGTCTGCTGTAGTGGGGCGCCCCTTTACCGTTTCAGTTGCCATTCAGCTGAGTTTCGGCTGCTCTTGATGCTACAGCGACAGGCGGCTGCAACAGGACTCTCAAAATGGCGGCCTGTTCTTTGGATTTGGGCCTGGTCCACTAAAATGGCCCTGGGACACCTTAGAACTCGGACGCTCGATTTTTTTTTCCTTTCCTGTACATGCAAAAAAAGGTAAATGCCCGGTACGTTACACGCTTCATCTGCCACGATGAACTCTCCAGAGGAACCGAAAAAAAATATAGTTATGGTAACTATACCATGCATCGTCATATGGAGAGGTGGCACCAATTAATTATAGTGCTGCATAAAAGAGAGATTTGGAGGAGAACCCCTGACCTGCTAGTACATTCATCAAAGAAGTGGCACTGACAGCATCAGAGGCAAGGGAAACGGTCCCAAATATTTAGAAGAACTTTGGAAAGATTAAAATGACATGTTTAGATTGTGGCAAATTAATTTCATGTGGACAGATGAGTGTTACTCTAATAAATACAGCATATGAACATCATCATAGTCGATGGTTGGTAGAGACATTTTGACTATATCCTGGACCTGCCCGTCCTCGCCCAAAATGGCGCCGGAATAAATGGGACTCGTAACTCCTTGTTGTGTACTGGTTGCAGAACCTTGAAATCACGAGATACGTATGCAGTTTTGAAGCACATGGCGGGCGGGGACGAGAATTGATTGAATATTTCAACATCCCTATTGATATTAAGTTCTGATGTGTTATTGATTACTGTACTATTGAAAGTTCGAATTAACGTCACCCATGGTACTTGCCCGCAAATGTATATCTAGATAATTTTATTGTAACTGGCCCTGTCGTATTTTAATTATAAAATGTACGTCCACCGATTCCGTAACTGTTAGACACCTTAGTTCTTGCAACCTAATGGCCCGCCCGTTACGTTCCTCTACAGTGTAAATGTCTACTCATCATATACGATTACAGTTTGCTCCGTGGCCGGCCCACGTGGTAATAGGCTCGTATTTGTATAATGAAATTTTCACAATAAAGGTTTTTAAAAGAAAACATGGTAGTAGTATATACATTGGTAAAGTTTTTAATAATAGTCACTGTTTTAGAATCATTAAAAGGCAAGTGAAATAAAGCAGACCAATTACATGAAGGGTAAAAGGTATAATACGAAGGAACGCAGTAAAGATAAATGGTCAAGGGCTGTTGTGTTTTCTATTCCTGCAACATAAAGTGATCGATAAGAATCTCATATTCAGGCGTATCGGCGACTAAGACAGCAGGTCGACCCTCTTTTGCTCAACGGCTCCGTCATGGGACGAAGAAACGCTCTTTTTTTCGAAAAAAGAATATATTTTACTTGCAGGACAGTTGTAAATTTTCCGGGAAAGTACATTAGCCTGGAACATTATAACATATATTTAAGAAAAAATAATGTTCGGAAGTAATAAAAAGCGTAATTTTTAGGTCATATGACCAAGCCTTTCATCATTAGAATAAGAAAAGTAAAATGAACCAATGAAAAGTTTTATTAACAAGTCACATGACTTGTTATGCTTACGTTACTCGCTGCGCGCCCCGGATGACTTCCGGATGCGCTAACGCGGCGCGTCATATGACGCATTACGCGACAACGCAGGTCCAGAATATAGTCAAAATGTCTCCACAAACCAGCGGTCGGAACACAACCCCTTTCAGCAGGCTAAATAGTTCTGTTAAATGACGAGAGGGCTAGTTCTTCTCTACCGGGTTACATTGGGGCGCTACCGGAACTGATCGAATTGGTAGTCTACAGTGTTACTGGATGTTTCAGACTGAAGCTGGGGTTAGCATGAGAGCAGTACCATTTCGTAGCTCCGTCGTCATGTCATGTCATCAGTGATGTCATTTGAGATGTCATCAGTGATGTCATCAGTGATGTCACTGACCATGTCATGAATGATGTAATATGTGACATGATCAGCAGTGGATTGCGGGTGCGCGATATATAGTTAGTGCAACTAACTATATATGGAATTTCAATGGTTTTGTGTGAGTAAAATAAGGTTTTTTAAATGCTAATTCCTAACTATATATGGTCTATAACCTATGGTTTTTTCAGTGAATTTTCAAGGTTTTGTAAATGCTAATTCCTAACTATATATGGTCTATAACCTATGTTTTTTTCAGTGAATTTCAATGGTTTTTTAATAGCAAATATCATAAGCTGTCGAATGTCAAGTACGTGGTAAGTGAAAACATTTTCGTGTTTATGCACACTGATCTGCTTTGAATGGTGCCCCCCCCCCCTCATTTCAATTAGGAGTACTCTCTCTTTGCAGATAGTGAAAGGTAGTTAACGCAGGCCTTTGCCCCCGTTGTAATCCGTCGTGCCTGCTTCTCTCTCCATTTGATTGATTGTTATCCAAGTATTTACTGTTTTAGAATTAGTTCTCTTTGGTTCATTCTCTATTTACAAACAAACACAGAGTCGCAATACTCTGTTTAGTCTTTGCAGATAACGAAAAATCGTGTAAAAAAAAAGAAAAGGAATCGAACAAAATCAGTAGGCCACTAATGGGATCTCTTTTTGACCTCGCTAAAATAGAAACATTAGGAACAACCCCTCATGACAAATACAAAACTAGTGAGATGAACTGAACTCCACACAATGATGGCTGCAAAACAGCTCGGCTCCGCCACCCACCCCGCCCAAAATAACGATAAAGAACGGCTGCCATGATGGGTTGCGGAATGACCACGACGGAGCTACGAAATGGTGCTGCTGTCATGCTAACCCCAGCTTCAGTCTGAAACATCCAGAAACACTATAGACTACCAATTCGATCAGTTCCGGTAGCGCCCCAATGTAACCCGGTAGAGAAGAACTAGCCCTCCCCTCTTTGACTGATGGTTCTTGTTGCCTGTCCCTTCTGTTGTCATTTAACAGAACTATTTAGCCTGCTGAAAGGGGTTGTGTTCCGACCGCTGGTTGGTGGAGACATTTTGACTATATTCTGTACCTGCGTTGTCGCGTAATGCGTCATATGACGCGCCGCGTTAGCGCATCCGGAAGTCATCCGGGGCGCGCAGCGCGTAACGTAAGCATAACAAGTCATGTGACTTGTTAATAAAACTTTTCATTGGTTCATTTTACTTTTCTTATTGTAATGATGAAAGGCTTGGTCATATGACCTAAAAATTACGCTTTTCATTACTTCCGAACATTATTTTTTCTTAAATATATGTTATAATGTTCCAGGCTAATGTACTTTCCCGGAAATTTTACAACTGTCCTGCAAGTAAAATATATTCTTTTTTCGAGAAAAAGAGCGTTTCTTCGTCCCATGACGGAGCCGTTGAGCAAAAGAGGGTCGACCTGCTGTCTTAGTCGCCGATACGCCTGAATATGAGATTCTTATCGATCACTTTATGTTGCAGGAATAGAAAACACAACAGCCCTTGACCATTTATCTTTACTGCGTTCCTTCGTATTATACCTTTTACCCTTCATGTAATTGGTCTGCTTTATTTCACTTGCCTTTTAATGATTCTAAAACAGTGACTATTATTAAAAACTTTACCAATGTATATACTACTACCATGTTTTCTTTTAAAAATCTTTATTGTGAAAATTTCATTATACAAATACGAGCCTATAAACACGTGGGCCTGCCACAGAGCAAACTGTAATCGTATATGATGAATAGACATTTACACTGTAGAGGAACGTAACGGGCGGGCCATTAGGTTGCAAGAACTAAGGTGTCTAACAGTTACGGAATCGGTGGACGTACATTTTATAATTAAAATACGACAGGGCCAGTTACAATAAAATTATCTAGATATACATTTGCGGGCAAGTACCATGGGTGACGTTAATTCGAACTTTCAACAGTACAGTAATCAATAACACATCAGAACTTAATATCAATAGGGATGTCGAAATATTCAATCAATTCTCGTCCCCGCCCGCCATGTGCTTCAAAACTGCATACGTATCTCGTGATTTCAAGGTTCTGCAACCAGTACACAACAAGGAGTTACGAGTCCCATTTATTCCGGCGCCATTTTGGGCGAGGACGGGCAGGTCCAGGATATAGTCAAAATGTCTCTACCAACCATCGACTATGATGATGTTCATATGCTGTATTTATTAGAGTAACACTCATCTGTCCACATGAAATTAATTTGCCACAATCTAAACATGTCATTTTAATCTTTCCAAAGTTCTTCTAAATATTTGGGACCGTTTCCCTTGCCTCTGAAGCTCTCAGTGCCACTTCTTTGATGAATGTACTAGCAGGTCAGGGGTTCTCCTCCAAATCTCTCTTTTATGCAGCACTATAATTAATTGGTGCCACCTCTCCATATGACGATGCATGGTATAGTTACCACAACTATATTTTTTTTCGGTTCCTCTGGAGAGTTCATCGTGGCAGATGAAGCGTGTAACGTACCGGGCATTTACCTTTTTTTGCATGTACAGGAAAGGAAAAAAAAATCGAGCGTCCGAGTTCTAAGGTGTCCCAGGGCCATTTTAGTGGACCAGGCCCAAATCCAAAGAACAGGCCGCCATTTTGAGAGTCCTCTTGCAGCCGCCTGTCGCTGTAGCATCAAGAGCAGCCGAAACTCAGCTGAATGGCAACTGAAACGGTAAAGGGGCGCCCCACTACAGCAGACGAGCCTCCACCTAGGTAGGCCCATTCACGCCGGCTCCCCCCCCCTTCGGGCACCCCACGCCGTTATTCGGAGCAGTATTGTAGGATGGCCACACCAGTGCGGCAACTTGCTAGACATCACCTCGGTGGTAAATGAATCTCAACGCCTTGTGGTGTCTTCTATTCAAAAAACATTGTTATGCTGCCTTCGACCTATTCGCCGCAAGTGCGCACACAACTCAACTGCATAGCTTGCTAGACACCACCTCGGTGCCACCGGAACTTGGAATGTCAGCACCTTTTGGTGTCTTCTCTTCAGAAAATATTGTTGCGCTGCCTTTGGCCCCATTCGCACATCAGTCCGCTACTGACGCCATCTCACAGGCTAATGGGGCGCCCCACGCCGACTTTCAGCATTGTACAATGACCACACCAGTACAGCAACTTGCTAGACATCACCTCGGTGCCATCCGGATCTCGGCGCCCCACTGCAGATGAAGTGCCTCTCAACTATGAAACCACCACGGTGACATCCGGATCTTGGCGCGTTGTGCTGCCTTCGGCCTATTCGCACATCGGTCCGCTACTGACGCCATCTCACAGGCTAATGGGGCGACCCACGCCGAGTTTCAGCATTGTAGGATGACCACACCAGTACAGCAACTTGCTAGACATCACCTCGGTGCCATCCGAATCTTGGCATCTCAACGCCTAGTGGTATCTTCCATACAAAAAATATTGTTACGCTGCCTTTGGCCCCATTCGCACATCAGTCCGCAACTTAGACATCACCTCGGTGCCATCCGGATCTTGGCATCTCAGCGCCTTGTGGTGTCAGTCAGAAAATATTGTTGCGCTGCCTTTGGCCCCATTCGCACATCGGTCCGCTACTGACGCCATCTCACAGGCCAACGGGGCGCCCCACGCCGACTTTCAACATTGTAGGATGGCCACAGAAGTGCGACAACTTACTAGACACCACCTCGGTGCCATCCGGATCTTGGCGCGTTGTGCTGCCTTCGGCCTATTCGCACATCGGTCCGCTACTGACGCAAACTCACAGGCCAACGGGGCGCCCCACGCCGACTTTCAGCATTGTAGGATGGCCACACCAGTGCACCTTACTAGACACCACCTCGGTGCCATCCGGATCTTGGCGCGTTGTGCTGCCTTCGGCCTATTCGCACATCGGTCCGCTACTGACGCCATCTCACAGGCCAACGGGGCGCCCCACGCCGACTTTCAGCATTGTTGGATGGCCACACCAGTGCGGCAACTTACTAGACACCACCTCGGTGCCATCCGGATCTTGGCGCGTTGTGCTGCCTTCTGCCTATTCGCACATCGGTCCGCTACTGACGCAAACTCACAGGCCAACGGGGCGCCCCACGCCGACTTTCTGCATTGTAGGATGGCCACACCAGTGCTGCAACTTGCTGGACACCACCTCGGTGCCATCCGGATCTTGGCGCGTTGTATTGCCTTCGGCCTATTCGCACATCGGTCCGCTACTGACGCCGCCTCACGTGCCAACGTATTTTCTCCGCATTTTATACCCTATGCCGCATAACAGGTCATGTGACTTGTTTATAAAACTTTTCATTGGTTCATTTTACTTTTGGTTTCCTAATGATGGAAGGCTTGATCATATGACCTAAAAACAACACTTTTCATTGGATGAAAACTTTTTTTTTTCCCAAACGATGAAAGCCCCACCTTGTTTCTGGATGTTTCAGACTAAACTGGCGTCAGCATGAGAGCACCACCATCTCGTAGCTCCGTCGTGGTCATTCCGCGAGCAATCATGGCAGCCGCTCCCCACCAGAAGCCTGCAGGAGTCGGGGCCCCCAAAACTTTTGATGAATTCTCAAGGCGGAGGGGACGCTTTCGAGAATGGGGTCCAAGACCTAGCAGACAAGCGTCCGATTTCTAAGGTGTCCCAGGGCCATTTCAGTGGACCAGGCCCAAAAAGGAAAGAGCCTGCCGCCATTTTGAGAGTCCTGTGACAGCCGCCTATCGCTGCACCGCAAGAGTGGGCGCAACTCAGCTGAATTGCGGCTTTTGACACAGTGGACCAAAAACGGACGGAATGGCAACTGAAACGGTAAAGGGGCGCCCCACTACAACAGATGACACTCCACCTGGAGAGGCCCGTTCACGCCGCCTCCCCCGGGGCGCCCCACGCCGTTATTCGGAGCAGCATTGTAGGATACCAAAACCAGTGCGGCAACTTACTGGACATCACCTTGGTGCCATCGCTCTGCTGCCTTGGAACTATTCGCACAACAGTTTGCTACTGATGACCCACCCCCCGCGACGCCCCACGCCGTTATTTGCTGGGTGGCAACTTACTAGACATCACTTTCGTGTCATCTAGATTTCGGCGCGTTCTGCTGCCTTGGAACTATTCGCACAACAGTTTGCTACTGATGACCCACCCCCCGCGACGCCCCACGCCGGAAATCTGGACGTTGTGCTGCGTTGGGACTATTCGCACAGCCGACCGCTAGTTCGTTGTTTTTCCCTAAAAATTTTTAAATGTTATTACTATTTTTGTTTTCTTGTATATATTTATAAATTATTAAAGTTTTATAATCTTACTACTTTGTCGGAGTGCTATATATTTTTAATGTGACACATAATTGTAAAAACTTTGATGTACAAAGAGTCATCCCTGGAATCTTCCGCTTCACGCTCGGTCCCCTCCCCAATCACAATACAGGATGGTTTTCAGATAATAGCAACGCTTCTGCTGTGACGGACCTCATCGAGTGTGGGCCTTGATCTACTATAACTCCTTTGAAGAGGGGTGATTCTTTACAGCTGTGGCCATAAACTACATCTGCAGGGCTAGCTGATAGCCTAGGACCGGCCTGGACAATCGGACACAGAGGAAAAGGAGTGTCAGAGGGTGCGGTAGTGAATAGGGCGAAAGGGAGGTGTCGGGCGGGCACAGGGTGTGATTCTCAGGGAAGAGCAGCGCAGATGGGGGGAGGTTTATTACCCATGCATAAGACAGAGAGCGGGGGTGACCACTGCCTGGGTGAGATGCTTGCGAGGGTGGGGAGCCATGCTAAGGATCGACAGCGTGCACAGAGTGGGTCTGGTCAAGGCATCTAAAATGGCTGCCGTGCACGACAAAAGTGTGGCATTTGAAAAAAGACAAGATGGCGCAGACAATGTTTTTCAACACTTCCTGATTTCCTTCGAATCGAACGTTAACAGACGTTGGGGCATATTACCAAAGTTAAGCGATATTTATCCCTAACGATGCATTGCAAAGATTTTTTTACCGTC